>NC_085007.1:32733447-33933447 GCF_963854185.1 Sardina pilchardus
GTAAAGTAGGCTATACTGTTGATGTGGTTTCATAGCCTTTTGTGTACTGCAAGATTTTGACAAGAGCTACTTGACATGGGCTCACGTGACCTCTCAAACACTGTCCACTAATCTATGGTATGTGGTGCATCCCTCTGCTTTAAGCATCTAGTGTTTATGTTGGCTAGCTGTATCTGGATGTGGTGCTATCAGAGCAAGAAGTTAGATGTGGCGCATGACGTGCAGTGATGCATCGTGTTAAAAAAAAAAAAAAAAAAACGCCATCTAAATAAAGCACCGAAATGAGGCACCAAAATTAACGTTGTTATTCGGTATGGTTACTACCGTTTGCGTCGGCACCGGTTCCATACTAGAGCCGTGTTTCGGTGCCCAACTAGGGCTGAACGATATATTGCATTTGCGATAATATCGCGATATGATGAAGTGCAATTTTCTAACCGCAAAGGCTGCGATTACCATGGCGATTACCCTCTGGTCACGTGACATGAGAGCGAAAAGTAGCAAATATTTGAAACAGTCTATCAGAGAGTGAACTCGGCAAGCTGCTCGATAGAACCATTGAACCAACATTTTTAAGAGTGCGACTGAAACAAATTCTAGGTTGCACTGGTGCACCTGCGCTGCTCGGGTGAAAGCATGAATGTCTTTCGCAAGTTTTCATTGTAGACTATGCATGCAAATTCACCAAACGGTATAGATTCAAACCCCTCTCCTTGGCCCGCTTTCTCTCTCTCTCTCTCTCTCTCTCTCTCTCTCTCTCTCTCTCTCTCTCTCTCTCTCTCTCTCTCTCTCTCTCTCTCTCTCTCTCTCTCTCTCTCTCTCTCTCTCTCTCTCTCTCTCTCTCTCTCTCTCTCTCTCTCTCTCTCTCTCTCTCTCTCTCTCTCTCTCTCTCTCTCTCTCTCTCTCTCTCTCTCTCTCTCTCTCTCTCTCTCTCGTGCGCGCTTTATGGGCACCCGCCCCTCGACATGCACATTCAATCCAAATAAAACATTCACAATCGTGAAAGCAATGACGCATAGAAGACGATTAGCTAAATTATATATAAAATCCGGTTAGCATCATTATTAGCATGCTGCAGACATCTAAAACTCTTGCGTTCAAATTGACTGATCATCTCAATACAGATGTTTTCCAACTTCAAGACTCAAAAGGGCTTATCCCAAGGAGAAAAAAGTATTTATCTACCTTGAGACAGACGTGGGGAAACTGACCCGTCCAACCAGTAGACTATGATAAGATAGCCAACTATGCTACTTTGTTTACAATATTTTGAGGCTTCAACCAGACAGCTGAATTAAAGGGACGGAGTTGGAATAGTCAGTGCAGTGTGCTGTGCAGCCATGAATATCAGGAATTTCTGTATGCAGAACATATCACGTTCATTCAAGTGAATTATCTGAAAAACTGCGTAATAAGATTTAGGCTATTAATATTTTCATATTTTTGCAATCTGCAAAATCTTGTGCGACTTGTTACTGACTTTCATTTTAATCTTTACACCAGGCTTCCTTGTACTAGTACTTTATGTTCTGATATGTAGGCCTACAAGGTTGAAAGTTCAAAATATAGGCCTACTATTGTGATTGAAGTAGCTAGTTAAAAAAAATGTCATCCATCAATTCATGCATCACCTGTCATCATAACAGAGGTATGACTTCCAGGAAATAAGAGTTTATTTTTAATCTTATATAGCCTATTGCCCATACTATATGATTTACTGCTTGTTTTTGTTGAAAAATTCGCAAGACAAACACCTTAAAAAATAATGGCATATCGCATCGCAATCGCAATATTGGCAAGAAAAATCGCAATTAGATTATTTTCCATAATCGTTCAGCCCTATGCCCAACCCTACTTAGAACGGGCCGTTTTAACCCTACGTTTATTTATCTGTGAACCAAAAAGTGGTGTCGTCCCTTACAAAAATGACTCGCGCTGTAGCCTGGCATCTTTACTCAAAGGTGAGCTTGGCGCTGTGTTCAAGATTCTGAAGCAAGTGCTAAGACTCCGATTGGTCCAGAGAAATGTCAATTACAAGAATTAGCCAATAATGTTTCGCAATTCTAGCCTGCATGCCAGCTGAAGGGCAACTCTCCGGTTCTGCGCGATTCACGTAGCCTAAATGACCAAGAAAACGGCGATTTTCGCCGAAAAGCGACACGTTTTCAGGTACGTAAGCAGATAGAATTTCAATTAGAATAGGACACCTGATAGTCTGAAAAAATAATACCTAATTTGGAAAAAATAATACCTCTAAGACCACATTTAACACTTTTAATGGCCTTAAATTTGACCATTTTGATCTATCACTTTTGAATACTTTTTAAAACCCGTGTACAAGAAGAAAGAATTTACTGTAACTTAACATAATTACAGAGAGCATAATCAAGCCTGAAAGCCATTATTCTGTGTATAGGTGTTGCATTAAAGGGTCACTGCACCTTAAAATACGTTTTTTGAGCTGTTGATTGATTGAAAATACTCATAAGTGGTGAACTGTACTATTACCAGGGTTAATATTGACAAAAATCGTGTTTCTCGACAAAAGTAACATTTCGTCTGATTTTGTATTGGAGATATTGCTCTCTCGCGCATACTACCGTTTGAAAACATGCCATGGCATGTTGGTCCAAAATACTATTGGAATGCTGACGTTGTCCTGCACTTCTAGTCCGACACTACGTCACCGGGTCGTTACAAATTAGGACTGAAACGCCCCAACACCTGCTGCCCTGATTAGCCTACCTGTGATAAGCCATGTCTGCAGCACTCATTCCCAGATTGACACGAAATCACCATGGTTGATTGGTTGCAACAGTGCTGCACTCTCTCTCCAAATTTCAGAACGTCTCGCCCATTTTGACAGCCATTTTCAGAAATGTGAAGTGGCAGGAGTTATGGGGTGAAGTGACTCTTTAATTCCATGTCATTTGGACGTCCTTCTCAACACACATCTCTATGAAATGTCATAAAACCCGATGAAATTCACGACTTGTATTTCTATACGAGCCGAAGTGATCTGAGTCAGCCTGTGTGGAGCTGCTGAGCCCATAGGCGCGGGAAGTGGGGGTGCGGGGGGTGCTGCAGCACCGCCTGGAGGTGAAGCTTTAAAACTGATATGAAAATAAAACGAAGGCTTATCTTTTGTTGTTTTCCGTTCTTCAAATTTTGTATGTCATGTTTGCGATGAGGGATGAAGAAAGCAATAAGTTTAGTCATTTTTAAAATATTTAATTTAACTTCTATTTGTATTGGCCAATCAGAATGAATTTGAAGGGGTTGAGATTCTGCATTCACACGTACACTTACACACAGCAACGAATAACACGAAACATACTTATTATCTGCGCTGTAAGCTACAATGTCTGCAGTCAAGTGCAAGCGCGTTTATCTCGCTAAAGCTACAAGATGTCCCTATTTAGTGATATCAGCAAAGTGTTGTTATAGTAGACCAATATTTGAAAAATAAAATTTAAATAACTGCAGCCATAATACCATCTTGAAATTTCACAGTCTGAAAGCCCATTTCATACTCTTTCTGGAGATGTGTTTAATTCATTGGTATAGCTTGGCATACCTCTGTAATGGGGAGATACAATATCATCCAAATTGATTATTTTTCAGTTTTGTGTTACAATACTTCCAACAAAAAAGCAACATAAACACCTCTTAATTACTTTTTCAAAGACAGCTTAAACACTTCTGTAGAGAGACATAACCATTTGCCAAACATTTTGTTTATAAATCGTGTAATGGGGTACCCAATGTGGGGGTTTGAAAAAAATCTGCAATTTTTCTTCTGATTTCACAAGATTGAAACACCGTCAGTATCAACACATACAACCTATGAATGAATATGTGGCATCTATAGGTAGCAATCATTATTCACAGAAAATTTGAAGTCTTTAGATTGAAAACTTTTTTGAGATAATGACATCTGAACTTTGCTGCAGATTTAGATGAGGGCGCTAATGTGCCAAAAATCAGAAGGGGGGTACCATGTTCAAAAATGTTTTTCTCTGGATGTACTAGGTATACCAATCTAATATTTTGGCTAAGTTAGTTTAAATGGTTACTCTTTAGGTGGTAACATTTTGAAGGAAATCTGAGATGGTCAAGCAGAAGGCATTTGTTGAATTGAGGTGGAATGACCCAAATGTTTCATGGTTCAACCATGCAGAGAACAGGTTTGTATTAGAGATGCCCCGATTGCAATTTTTTGGCTGATTCCGATTTCCGATTTTTCAAAGAATTTGACCTGCCGATACCGATTTCGGCCGATTCCGATTTCATTTCTTCTAACCACTTTACAGCACATACAAAGAGTTATTTTCTATCCTTTCTTTAATACAACATTTTAATATAGAAATGTAATCAACTTATTAAAGGTATACTATGCAGGATTGGCGATTTCATCGCCGGTTTCGCTTTCACTTTTCATTTTCGCTAGTCTTATGCTTGCATATTTCTCTGCAGAGCTTCCCCTACAGCTTTAGTTTGTATATTTGACAAAACTCCTCAATCGGTCAGTCTGCCGTGCCTTTTCATGAGACTTTACATGACACTTCCTGGAGTAGAGCATGGGTGCGTGCCCGGTGTCTCCTGAAGTTGCAAGTGTGGTTTTACCGCTACAGACCACTAGAGCGGCCAAAAAAAACACTGTTCGACCGGTAATGACTCATTTAATCATATATAACAGTATGGAACGAATTGATTAACTGAAAAACGTTGCATAGTATACCTTTAATGGCTGGTAAAAAAATGTGAATAGACAGATTCTTCTTCAAGTCTTCTTCAGCTGCAGTATTCCCAGTGTGGGACATTCATTTCACACACTACTAATAGAAATGCACTGTAGGAACACCTATTTTTTTCTTCTCACATACAATATCCAAATATAAATATCTTCAGAATACTGATAAGTGTATAACTGGAAAGTTGGTGTATAGGTGCTACCAGGGTGGGAATTATACCGCGGTCATGCGGCCATGGCCGCCGTTGCCCTACACTTTGGCCTTGATGCCCCGTGAAAAAAAACCCATAGTACGGCCACAGTGGCCTTTATGCCCCTGACTTAGGGTTGCCAACCATTCAGTATAATACGGAATCGTCCCGTATTTGACACATAAAAGTTTTGAGTGAAATTAGGTCCGGGGCTTCACCTGATAATTTGCTGCGCAATTGATCACGCAATCGCGGACCGACAGAAAAAGAAAGCAAACGTTTCTGCAATCAGGAGGAAATGCTAGCTAATTCGATGTGATTAAACATAGAGCCATACAATTAAGTGGTATGAGCTTTCATTGAATGCATGCGTCTGCGCGTTTGCGTGACAGAAACTGAAACTACACGATAACGTTAGCGCCAAAGCTCTGCTTCAACCTGACGGAAGGCTATTTAATTATTTAACAACATTTAATAAAACAACGTGGATTCCTGCAACTTCCATAGAAACAGGGCAAACATTGTTTAGCATTGAGTATTGTTTACCGGTAGTAAAATTTTAATATAACATGGTCAGAAGATTGTAGCTTTAGTCTTTCATTTAAAGATCTCCAGATCTGCACGGCCGTTTACCATAGACAAAAGTTGGTATTGTGTTTTCTTACATTCAGGCATTGAAATTAAATTTCATTATAAACCATATCATTTTATTTCTCCATTTCTCCATTTGTTTTCAGACAGCGGTGTATTTTCGCAATGTTCACAGACTTTTTCTTTCAGCCAATACCCTATGAGTCATGTCTGAATGTCCGCTATCGTCAGAAATGCGGCAGGTATTATCGCAGAATGTGCAGAAACCTGTCTGAAAACGGCTTATGATGCTTGCATGAGGGAAACATCCCAAAACAATAGCACCCATATTTGCTGTTGTTTTCAGAAGTATCTCTCATGCAAACATGGAAAAGAATGAACTATTAAAGTAATTATAAGAGTAATATGAGTAAATATCTAGCCTATCTTACATTAGTAAAGCAGATCCCTGATGTGCATAGTTTTCAAAAACGTTTTGTAAACAATTTTGGCACAAACATTGACTGCTTTGAACAGAAAGTGCATGTCTAACAATATAGCATAATACTAATTTTGATATGATAATCATATGATCATTTGATGGGGGGTGGGGTGAGATATGTGTAGGTGGGCCCTATGACCCCAAAGTCTGCCATGATTGGGCCTCAACTTACAGAAGTTTGAGGCTGCGTTAGTGTTTCTCAAAGCCTACAGCGGCTAGCGGGTCTATGTATTTGTGTCGAGAACCCTGAAATGTAAAACCATTGAATTTTACTCAGTGGCCTTTGTGCCCCATCATGTCGCCTTGGTGCCCCTTAAAAAAAAGAAGGGGAAGGCCAAATGGCCTTGCCCCTAAAATGACAAAATTCCCACTCTGGGTGCTACATAGGCTGAGATGTTGGAAAATTACAAAAAAATATTTTTGAGATAACAGCCTTGAAACACAGCCAATATGCATTCTCAGTCTACACTCTTCTTTGAACTTTCGCGATTGCTTGCGGATACAAAGGAAGTGTCCATATTTGGATGGCATAACGTCATGCAGGAGAAACACAGCTTTCCAACGACACCACACATGATATGTTTTGTATCACGGTCGCGGTAGTGTATGACATTTTAGAATGCTTACTTTTGGCGAATTTAGAAGAAATATACAGGCGTGAGTAGACAAAAGGTAATGAAATAAACCTCTAAATGTGTAAATCAGACTTTGTTTTTGTAGTAGTGTGAAAGAATACATGCTAAGGTGGCAAACCGAAGCGAAACGATGTTTATTCCTGCCGTGGCTATGTTGCTGCTTGTTGACAGCGCTTGTGGTTTAGCTGTGAGCACGCAATTAGCGGCAAGGACGGGAGGTGATGTGCGCTGTTTATGTAACCTGAAGTGACAGCTTAGGAAATTCCACGCAATATGGCAAAACACAGCGTTCGCTGCATAGAAAAACTCAGGGCTAGATAAAGCGCTAATACTGAGTGTTGGCCTTCGCTAGCTTCATCAAACTTGGCAAACTCAGCTGTGTGATGTTACAATTAGGTGCGAGTGCATTTGACCGGCATAAAATCGGCATGTCTCAGACTGACCGGCCGGTCGCTGGTTGCGGCCGATCACGTGAAAATCGGCCGATTCCGGTCACCAGCCGATCTATCTCTAGTTTGTATTCCAACAAAGTTTGGGCTGGCTATGAATACTTTTTATGTTTATTATGTATACTGTATATTGATACCCAAACATTGCTTTCCAAAAAATGTATTTTCAGGCTGCAAAACTGTAATTTGTTTCATTTCTGTATAAGGTAGACTTATTAGCTTTGCATGGGTGTCAATTGTAGTGTGTTCTCTCTTGGTACTGATGGTATAACACTGTTTCAGCAGGGTTCAATCAGTCAAATGTAAGATTTAAGACATTTTTATTATCATAATGGTTCATAAAAAGGCCATGATTCATATTTATGACCTACACGAATTACGAAAAAATTATTTCAGGCACTAAAATTCCCTTCAAAATAAAAACATTTTCTGAGTTTGCGCAGGTTTCTGTGAAAGTCTAGTGATGAAACTCTTCCAACAAGTCTGTTTGCTGCACTGCCGCATGGACTGCTCAGACAGAACTACAATAAGGGCAACGCATGAATGCTGTCGCTAGGGCATTTCTCTGGAGAAATTAATGAATAAACAAGACAAAATTAAATATAATTCATGACTTTTTTAGGCCTACAATACTGATAATTAAATGCAAGACTTTTTAAGACCTCGTGGAAAACCTGCAGCAATGAATAGTTTTTAATCAGACAATAACTAGGCTACTCGAGACTCTGCAGACTATAATTTTCAGGACAATAAGCTAATGTCACGTAACAATGAAGCAGGAAATGAGACGCCTATTAGAGCAGGATTCGGGATTCGGGACACCTACTTGTCATCATGACGTCGGGATGTCTGGTCACCCTACTCCGGTGATAAGAAAATTCAAGTTTGCAGTGATTACAAATAAATTTGCTTCTGTCGATTGCGCCATCTGAAAGAACTTTAAAATGAAAATGGCCATGTAAAAGTTCCGTCGGTCTACTCTGCTGCATGTTAGTTGGTTGGCTTGTTTAAATCTGCCATATTGTTTTCCTTTACCAGTTCCTGTAAGTGTGGCAGCAGTCGGCAGCCTGTGACCAGCCTGTGAGCAACAGACTTTTACAGTATAAAATAAATAAAAACTGCGTTAATGAGCGATAAAATAATTATCGGCGTTAATTGATTGAGGAGTTAACGTGATATTAACACGTTAACGTGCCCAGCCCTAGTAAACACATACGGCTTACAAATGTCCATGTGAAATCTAAAGTCTTTAGCTTGAACACTTTTTGAGATAATGACATCTGAACTTTACTGCAGATAGGGCACAAATGTGCCAAAAACCAAAAGGGGGGTACCATAATCAAAAAAAACAATTCTCTGGATGTATTAGGTATATTAAGCTAATATTTTGGCTAAGTTAGTTTGAATAGTGTTAGGGTTAGGGTTAGTTTAGGTGGCAAATCTGAGATGGTCAAGCAGAAGGCATTTGTTGAATTGAGGCAAAATGACCCTATAATCAAATGCTTAACCTCTTTGGAAAGCTGAGACACAGTAGTTACAGTAGACAAAATCAGAATAACTGTGATGTACTGACACAGTGCTACAGAGGCTAGAAGATAGTTTTCTTTCTGGCGGATTACAAGCATCTCTGAACTGAACACATTTCAGCCCTCTAGGTCACTTGAAACACAACTGAGCCTCAGCAACAGGTCGTGTGAAGCTGTGTGCACAAGCAGATCAATATAGAATGAAAATATGTGTACTTTAGACCATTATTTGCCAAGGTGTGCTCATGCGTTTTGAAAATGACCCTATGGAAACTCCCCGTAGGACTTTTGCTTGTCCAAAATGCATACTGACAATCAAATGCTTCCTGCATAAGAACCCCTTTGTGTAGAAGCATAATTTTGGTCTGAAAATGAAAGGTTACACTCTGGATCAGGGGTCGGCAACCTTTGAGACATCCAGTGCCAACTTCAAAATTTCTAGTCAAAGAGTGTGCCACTATCATCAATTTTTATCTGGGGTTCGTAGTTTGTCACTTTTAATTGTAAACACGACTCGGAATTGTCCGTGGTCAAACGGCTGCCGATAGGGCTGAGCACACTTTTCATATGCGAAAATACCTGCTCACACAGGTATGTTGAGCTGAACACTGAAAAGAGGGATTGGAAGATCCTGCTGTCAGTCTGAGATTATTTTTTTTTTTTGCTGATGCTGGTGGCGCGTGCCAGTGATTATGCCTCGGCGTGCCAGCAGTGGCACCCGTGCCATAGGTTGCCTACCCCTGCTCTGGATTCTATGTCAGGTGCTATACTATTCTAGCCTAGAAATCTAGACGCCCCTAGCGGCAGCAAATGTAATTTGGCTGGCGGGGCAGTCTAGGCACGATCCATTGAGCCAGGGAGCTGAGAACCCCCAGCACCAGCGGGCCAAACACAGCGTGTATAGAGTCGTGGGTGGGCTTAACATAATAGTGACTGACATGCGACCAGAAGTTGCGACGGTAACGCATCCTGTTATTTGAAAACAAGAAGATGATTCGTTTAGCGTTATCCTATTGCGTGGAGAGGGAAGGTTACGCATCCTGCTACTTGAAAACAGGAAGATGATTCGTTTAGCGTTATCCTATTGCGGAGAGGGAATTTGAAAGACAACTGTTTATCCCATCCCTCCGATTGAGCCCTATCTACGGTGAGTGTCCAGACCCTACATCTTGATGTGGGTCTGGCTCGTCAGGCTAATACTATTCTATGTCTAAACAAAAAAAATATAATTACACCAAAGGCTCCATTTTTGCATTTGCTTTGTTGGTTCAATGGGTGTGTATACGATAGACTATGTGCACAATTTATATTGGAAAAAACAACATGAGGGTTTAATTTTTGTGGATTCCTGTGAATATTTCCACACCCAATATGCTGCATTCACTTATTGCTAAGGATAGACGGAGGAGGGCATATTTGATTAAATTAAATAAATTGAGACGTAAGCGTCATGTAAACAATGTAAAGCACTATACAGATTACCTGCATTTCATACAGATATAGACGATATGTTTCTTCTGCTTCATTTATGAACAGAGCCAGAGAGCAACAGTTAGAGAGCCAGAGAAAAAGCAACTTTACTCACCACTACAGCTATCATGGAATCGTCTGGCTTCCATTCAGACTGCTGATAAAATCCAAATCGGGTGGCTGCCTTCACTGACTCAATGTAGCTCACTATTAGGACACTAGGCTGTGGAAGACAGAGAGCGTGGAAGACAGTGAGTGACTTCTTGAATCATCCTGAACACAAATACAATACAATACAATACAATTCAATAACAATACAAATGTTTAAAAGGGAGGCAATCACACTCAGCTGTCATTTCAGATGGAAGATATGGCTGACAGACCCAGCAAGCTGGTTAAGCTATAGTTGGTTATCAAGATACTTCATATCACAACAGTTTGTCCTTAAAACTCAGTTTATGATTACCATCAACAACAACACCTTTACCTATAAAGTTTTCTAAGTTGTTTACTTTTTACCACAAATAACTGATTTGCTATCAATTCACTCTCTCGCTTAACTTGCTGACCTATGTCAGTATCACCAGTCTTAAACTGAAATGAATAAAAAATGCAGAAATACTATATAGGCTAGTATATTTAACTACCACTACAGCCTGATAGTAGCCTAGAAATCTAGACACCCCTAGCGGCAGCAACTGTAATTGGGCTGGCGGGGCAGTCTAGCTATGCTCCATTGAGCTTAGGAGCTGAGAAACTGAGAAACGGACGGGCCAATCACAGTGTGCATAGAGTCGCTTAGCTTAACATAACTGACATGCACTGACATGCAACCAGAAGTAACGCATCCTGCTATTTAAAAACAAGAAGATGATTCGTTTAGCGTTATCCTATTGCGTAGAGGGAATTTGAAAGACAACTGTTTATCCCACCCCTCCGATTGAGCCCTGCCTACGGTGAGTTCCCAGACCCTACACTTGATGTGGGTCTGGCTGGTCAGGCTAGCCTGATGGTGCAACAACAGGACTTTAGCTTTGATATTGTAATGAACAATTGTAGACATTAATTGTTGACTGTATTACATGTGGCTGTGTGTGTGCACACCTGTAAACCATACATTGCTGGCAATATTGCTAACAACATACACTAACATACATTCTTACAAACATGTGACCATAACTGAACATATCTGTGCACATCTTTAACCTATACTGAGGCTTATCCTGAGATCTAGGCTGAGTTTACTCTGGGAGCCATATTGATGTGTGAGAACTATACTGACAACATGGAAGATGTTGTGAATCAAATCAAACAACCTGTGAGTCATACGTCAACTTAGGCTGGGTGAGCCCAGCAGCTCAGGCTGGAAACCTGCACATCTATCTCCCCTGCTTCCTGTCCACAACCTTTGGGTCCAATAACAAACTAGCTTATGCAAAAGACGCACCCAGATCGTTGGTTTGATTGGCTGAAGGACCATCCAAGCGTACGGAGTCATTTCAACTACTGTATTGATGACGCCTCTTGTGCGGTAGAAATAAAGCGCAGACTCCCCAGACCAAAGTTCAATCTGAAAAGATTGAGCTTAGTATGGTGATAGCCATACATCAACCATTCATGCCTTTGAATCATACTTGTGGGGTCTCCTACGAAGCAAGTTAGACATATCGAGGCAACATAAAGCCTTAACTTACTATAGTGATACATTTGTAAAACTAGGCTTTTAGCTCAGATCTGTACACATTCTCGGTGTTGGGATGATGTTGGCCAATAGTGAAACGTAGACTCCCTACATTAAAAAACAATTACTTTGGCATTTATGAGCGATAGTGTAATCTAGAGTGGTCATTTTTAGTGTGTAGCCTACAACATCAAAAGATAGATAGATACTTTATTGATCCCCAAGGGGAAATTCAAGATTTAAAAAATTGAAGGTCATCAGATATTTTATGGCACGTGTATAGTAGTGGAATATTTGCATGCGCAACACTGTTAAATGTGCTTACCAGACTCAAAATGTTTGCAAAGGCGAAGTACCTGTCAAATAGATGACAGAATCTCACACAAGATAACTATGTTTTTCAAGATAATTGATTGGTCAGTAGTCAGCGGGATTGGTCAGAGCAGAGGGCGGTAGTTTTACACAATTTGAGCTAGGGTTAGCTAGGTTTGTTCCCAACCAGGTTTGGTTGGCTGCATAAGACACCACTAATCAAGCTTCGTAAGATACCCCACTGCCGTGACTTAGCTGTGCTGTTAGACCTCTGCTTAGACCTAAGCTGTGCCTTGTGGAAATTCTAACCTAAGCCCTGTCTAAAACTGAACCTCTGAAGGGCTGACTCTTATTCTTCAGTTTATCATCATCAAATGTGACCTAATCCCATTGACTGAGACCTAGCTGTTGCTGCCTGTTCAGAATTAACACACACATAATAATAATATAATGATATTATTGCTATTATCAAGTTCTGTTAGGAATCCAAATTCAGTAGACATCTGGATTCTCCCTGATCTTTCATTATTGAGTTATTATTTGACATCCAGCTCGCATTAATACTGATTACTGTATGGACTGTCATATTTAAAACTAACCTCTAACACAGTTTTCAATTGGTTTTCAAGAGTAAAGTAGGTCTATCTAATCTGAGTAATACTGTGTGAGTAATTTGAGTTTTTTTATACAGTGTTTTACAGCAGCATTTTTACGTTTACATGCATTGATAATTCCTTCATTGGAATGCCATTTTATAACTTAATTTGATCTTCAGTGTCTCGCAGTCGCAGACACAAGAAATACCACTTGCCTTGCTCTGAGTAACATACCGAAATACGAGTGACGTTAACTTCGCCAGCGCAGGCATGAACTTGTAATCTCGGTGACGCGGCACTGGGACACACACACACACACACACACACACACACACACACACACACACACACACACACACACACACACACACACACACACACACACACACACACACACACACACACACACACACACACACACACACACACACACACACACACACACACACACACACACACACACACACACACACACACACACTATGTTCATTAAAGCTAATTATCATCAGCTTGTGAGCATGCAGTGCATCATTCTCAGGGACACTCACCCGGCTGTACCAAATACTCAGCTGAGTTTCAGACAAAACCGCGAATAAAAGCCTTTGGTTGCTCGGCTGAATGTGAAACGGTTCCTCCGCACTTCTGAGAGGGCACAGAAGCCTTCGAGGCCAGCCAGTTAAAAAATACATGACGATATCCCTTTCAGCTAACGCTAACCCTCTTCAGCGTTAAGCGGAGGCTAACGCTAACGTTATGCCGTCTTAAATTAACGTTAGATACAATAGGGACTTGAACTGAAATTTAACACAGAGACGTTACGCATTGATATCTTGTAACCTGTTCAGTTGGACGTTAATCTATAGACCCTTGGCGGCGACAACGTCAAGTTAACTATAGCATATGGGATAACAATTCTTACAGCTAAACTTTAAGTCCCAGAAGCTGCACATAAACATTAGCGAGCTAGCTACCGCTAGCCAGCTTCGGTGAAAAATGAAGCACCATCTCATAAAAATAACTCTAAAAATGTTTTGTTATTCCCATTTCGCCGCATTCGCCTCTACGTGGTTTCTGACTTTCTCTGTTAAATATTCTTTCGTCGCCATCTTTAGTGTCTATTTATCTTCATCCTGATTCGCTCTCTAAAAATGTATTTCTCCCCGCCCAGTCTTCTACCACGAACGTCATCTGACCGGCCTACCACGTTGACACCTCAACACGTCATATCTATAGGCGCGTTCAAGATGGCTGCGCAGCACAAAAACTGCGCAGCACAAGATGCACGTGGTTAAAAATCTGTCCACGATGGTCTAGATGGGTGTGTTTTCGACTCGGCAGTCGGTATCACATGGCCTCAATTTATCGCGGGAGCAAGGCGTGGCAAGGCGGCTGCTGAGCAGCGGCGCAGCAGCCCTCTAGGTACTGCGGAGCGCGGCGGAGCCTAGACCCTGCCTTCATGACGTCAGGTCTTTGCCCTAATTGGCTTTTACATCCCCGAGGTATGTGCAGGTGTTTAGATGCCTCTTCATATCCAGTGTTGGTCATCTTACTTTAAAAAAGTAATTAGTTACCATTACAAATTACTTCTGCCAAAAAAGTAATTGAGTTACTCAGTTACCACACTGTAAAAGCCAGCCTCCCTATGGAAAGTAGGAAAAAAGTTGTTGAAGCAGTTTTCATGTCAGTTCTAGACTATGGTGATGTGATATATAAAAATGCTACTGCTTCTTCACTAAAAGCCCTGGACTCAGTCTACCATTCTCCCCTGAGATTCATTACGGGTGATGGCTATAGCACTCATCATTGTGTTCTACATGATAGGGTCGGGTGGTCATCTCTGACAGAGAGGAGACAACGTCATTGGTATCTGTTTATTTACAAGGGTATTGTTGAAAAACTACCAGGTTATATTTCAGATATGCTTATGTGGAATTCTGGTGCCTATCAGACTAGATCAAATGACTCTTTGATGCTTAAAGTTCCTCGTGTCCATTCTGAGTTGGGCAAGTCAGCTTTTTGTTATGGTGCCCCTACTTCCTGGAATAATCTTCAGTGCAATTTAAAAATGTACTCTATAATTCCATATAGTCAATTCAAGTCTGTGGTCACAAACCGTCCTATGCCAATTTGTACCTGCTTTAAGTAAATGTCTTTATTATTATTGTTATTATTATTTTTATTATTATTATTTTTGTTGTTATTATTTTATTATTATTATTTCATGTATTTTTATTTTATTATTATTTTATTTCCCCCTTCCTCCTCTATAATGCAATGTATATTTTCTTATTATTATCTTATTTGAACATACAGGGGTCATGACCCCCCAAAAAATCATATCCAGCTAATATAACCCCCTCAGTATCATCACATAATTCAGAATACACAATATGAAATATTCTGGATGAATATTTTTTGTTCGTTTTCTTTATTCATTTCATTTTCCAGCAAGATAGTATCATGTTTTAAATATTCTGAAATGTACCCCCCTGCCCACCGACTACTTGGTATTACCCAACCTGCGTTCTCTACCGAAAGTTTGTTTAGGCTACTATTTTGCGCAGTCGCTGGGATGAATGGTTGGAGAAAGCTCTCAACTCAGGTGGGAAGATGAAAAAGACATTGAAAGGCAGCCAGACAGCATTTTTTCCATTGTTGGTTGACACCAGGGCTGTACGCTTAGCTTTTTCACTAGGAGCATAGGTACTCCTAAATGAAAAAAAATTAGGAGCACAGTAACAAATTTAGGAGCACTATGAAATTTAATTGAATATCTAATTGCCTTAAGCAGGATACAGATCATTCACAACAGTGGAAATCCTAGTCTCTGCTCAAACCCATACCCATATGGTCTGAAGAAGATGAATGGATAGAAGGTTGGATGGAATGTGCCTTATATTCTTGTTAAGAGAGACACTGATACAGCTCTCTGAGAGTAGTTGATACAGGTGTAATCAATTTAACTGGCTAGTCTTAAGAGAGCCAGAGTGTATATGCTTAAAGCCTGAGACAGAGTAAATAATTTAAAAGTTGTATGTAGATAGTCTAATTAATGTTGATAGACAATGTTTAATGGATGTTGATAGGAAGATTGTTTAATATATATTGATTGACAGTTTAATGGGTGGATGAGTGAATGGTCTGAAGATGAATGGATAGAAGGTTGGATGGAATGTGCCTTATTCTTGTAGAATGGAGAGACTCTCTACTGAGAGTAGTGGATACAGATACAGGTGTAATCAATTTAACTGGCTAGTCTTAAGAGAGCCAGAGTGTATGCTTAAAGCCTGAGACAGATTGTTTAAAAGTTGAATGTAGATCGTCTAATTGATGTTGATAGGCAGACTGTTTAGATGGGTGGATGAGTGAATGGTTTGAAGAAGATGAATGGATATAAAGTTGGATGGAATTAGGAGGACTTATTTTGATACAGTTGTGCGCAGAGGATACAGGGGAACAGAAAATGTAGTCTCAAGAGAGCCAGTGTATGTTTAAAGCCTGAGAGAGAGAGAGAGCTGCTGCACCTGGACTGGCCACCTGGCGTAAGATTCTAATTGCTGATGTCATAATGGGGCAATGTTAAGTCTATGGGGAAATAGCTCAATGTTAAATCTATGGGGAAATCGTTTTTTAATTCATAGTTTAAAAAGTATAAAAGTTACAAAGTTGAAAAAGTTTCTACGTTAAACGGTTCAAGCTGAATTGCGTGCGTTAGAAGAATAACTAGAATGCAATTCCAAGGAATTACCAGTGCATGAAAATGCAAACATATATAGATAGATTATGTAGATATGGTTATTAAGGTGTAGCTAGGGTAAACATGGTGGTTGCATAGTTTAAAGAGAGTTGATAGTGTGAAGGTAGACAGTTTAAAGCTTACACATTCCAGTTGAAATCTTAAACATTCCAGTTCTAACTTACCCAGGCAGCAAAAATTGTGCGGGCCGAACGTGGCCCGATTAAAACGAAAACACTCGGCCAATCCTCGGCATGAATCTAGGACCGATTGCTCTACGAGCGCTCGGCTGTAACGCGGCCCGATTAAGGCGAAAACACTCGGCCAATCCTCGGCATGAATCTAGGTCCGATTGCTCTCCGAGCGCTCGGCTGTAATGAGGCCCTATTGCGGAACCCCGATGTAAAGCCCCCCGTCCAGTTCATTGTCTGGGTTTTATTGATTTCCATTCGTGTCAAGTTAATACTAGAATTGCTAAGCAGTTCTTTATACAAGATATGCCTAATCTGCATATAAATCATAGACAGTTTTCAAGTTTAAAGCATTTTTATTGGACTATACATCACAGCATTCATGTAAAACCAACAGTTCAAATACTTTGAAACATTTAGTCCACTGCATTTGAGTTTGAAACTTATCTACGATGTCTACCGGTTTGCTCTGGCTTCACCATCTCTGTTGGAGGTCAGCTATATCCACCTGTGCTGAAGAGCTTTTCTGTGGAGTCTTTAGTCAGGGAATTCCGGCGGACTGCATCTGAGAAAAAAAAGACGGCAGCATGTTAGCTAGTTGATTCAGTGTAGCACGTCTCTGTAACCGTAATATGCTAGCCTACTGGACCAGTACAAAAGTATGAGAAAGAGACACAAGAAAGAAGTCAGTTGTAGGATTTTGTTCCAATTTATTTTCTTCCACAAGTCGAAGACTGAGCTCGTAAATAACCCATATATTGCATCCAAGCTGCAAAGAAATATGAGCTAACATCCCAGCTAGTTTTAGCCCCTTAGCCAATGTTTACCTTTGAGCTAAATAGCTATCGTTACACCTTATTGATCCCCCTTTATAGCCTATACTTTAATCCGGCATGATTAAGAATTTTCGGTTGTTGTCTGATTGTTAATTGAATTACATTTCTGAATTCTTTCTTTTCGTTTCATCTGGAGGGATAGGACGAAGGAATTCGCGGACAAAGTGGGTCAACATTTCATTAGTAATAACACGAATGTAGTAGTTTATGTAAAATGTTAAGGGAACTCAATTGTTGATGCTTTATAGGGAATGTTAAACAAGACTTACCTCAAGTTCACCGTATTTCGCAGAATCAGCAGAAGTCAGGCGTCTTCTCTCATCCAAAGTTATGCACACTCCAGTGATGACTTGAGCTGACTGCGTGCTTGACGATTGCTGCAGTAGCCGTTGAAATCGGCTTCATACTGGTAAAAAGGGTCTGAGCCGAGCGCCCAGTTAACAGCTGTCGAGCAGCGGCCTGCAGGTGGCAAAATGACCTGGCCCAATTGTGGTTGCCACTACTCAGCCGAGGACGCGTCTCAGCCGACAGCGCCGCAGGTTTTGCGGAAGCGGCCCGCTCCTAATTTCTAGCAGGGCGCCGATACCGCAACTCAGCCGACAGCGCCGGAGGTTTTACGGAAGCGGCCCGCGTGTAATTACTAGCTGGGTTAACTAATGATTTCTAACAGGTATGTTCAAATGTTAACTGTTAACAATGCTAACCAGGTTGATTAGCTAATTTAACTGATGATTTCTAACAGTTATGTTAAAAATACTAGCTATGTTAAAAATGCTAACCAGGTTGATTAGCTAGCATAACTTATCATTTCAAGCAGTTTTGTAAAAATGCTAACTATGCTAACAATGTTAACTATGCTAACAATGCTAACCATGTTGATTAGCTAACTTAGCATTTTTAGCATAACTGCTAGAAATTATTAGCTAACTATGCTTACCAGGTTGATTAGCTAACTTAGCTAATGATGTCTAGCAGCTATGCTAAAAATGCTAACTATGCTAACTAGCTAACTTGCTAGTGAGGACTTTTATTTTGAAACATTTCTTGTTAGGTTATCCATGGTTAGCCTGGTCCTAACCATCCCATAATACTACCATTTCATTTCGTATTATCGTCTGGCATTTCTTTGCTCTGAAGCGCTTGCAGGAAGCGGGAAGTAACGCCCAGTTCTGGTTTGAATTGATTGGACAGCTCTCACCCAATCGGCGATAGTTACTCATAACAACATAGACCTCTGAAGTTCGCCTACAAAAAAGCCACCATCTTTGCCCAAATAAGGAGATCCGGTATCTTGAGATTTTTTCTATGGGAAAATAACATGGGGATTTTCTATTATCGCACCTGTTAAACTCTCGCGGGGATGATGACATTTGAAATTCAGACGTTTTTCACTACACAGTTTTGTCCACTGCCATCTAGTGGATACTGTGATCTTCGGCAGGTGAAGACGGCACACTTTGACCTTTGCTACCCCAAAGCTAACTTACAATGCAACTTGCCATAGGCAGTTAGCTTCAATTAACTCCCGGATCTCCTTATATGGGCAAAGATGGCAGCTTTGGATCCTTTTTGTAGGCGAACTTCAGAGGTCTATAGCGCAGGCGTTTAACGTCATCGTCACGAGCGCCCTCCCCCTTTCGCCCCCACCAACCCGTCTCTTCGTTTATTGGCTGCTTTCTGGAGGGGGGGCGTTCTGTTACAATTCTACCGAGAAGAATGCTCCACAGAGGAGCACGGCCAGACTCGTAGTGGAGGCAATCCTTGGCCGGAAGTACGTGGATGGCTCGCGAGGCTAATCCATGGTGGCCACTATCAGGAAACAAGAAGTTATTATAATATTTTTGCCTAGCGGGTTGGTCTAGGGTCGCACCGTTGAGGCCAAGCCTGCGCTAGGCTCGAGTTCAGCCTAGCCAATCAGAACGCTCTATCTGTGTACGGAGTCCTTGAGCCCACCTTCGGCTTCCGATAAGACGCCAGGGGGCTGGACCATGCGTCTTCGTTCGACGAGTTGAGTTTGAGACCGTATCGCACAACCATAGAGAAAAACAAAAGATGGATGAGGCTAACGAAGCTCGCTCGTTTGAATCGGCTTTGGAAGAGTTAGACTTGGGCTTTTCTTTGAAGTTTGAGCAGAAAGAAGCACTCAAGTCATTCATTTTAAAGAAGAATGTATTTGCCGTTTTGCCACCGGCTACGATTGGTCACAAATGCTGGCCTATTACGTGCAGAGGCAGTTTGAAAGACAACTGTTCATCCCACCCACAGGCTTCAACTCTGTGAATGGTCCGACCCCAGACTATACATTGCTGTGTAGTTGCTTGCCAGGCTACTTGTTGTACACTAAAACTAATGAAATAGACTTCCCAAAGACTCCCATATGAAGTTTGAAGCTTATTAATAGGATAAACCCCTTGAGATGGGCCACAGTGCCTTAAGTAAAAATGAATTGTAAAAAACTGTTTTGCCTAGGTCTCCCCTGAGGTGGTTACCATTATTTTGTTTTAGTCGGAAATCTTTCAGGTTATTAACGAAAAATCATTTGTTTATGATGAGCAATCCTTAATAAAATTGCAAGGAGGAATAACGTTGTGGATAAATGTACAGGGCAACCAGAAGGTTTTTCACATTTTGTTGTGTTTCAGACACATCTTAAAATGGGTTCATTTTTTTTCATCAATCTAAACACAACGCTCTAATACTCTGAAAAAAGCAAGTATTTGCAGTGTTTTGTAAATGTTTACAAATTAAAAGACTGAAATATCCCATTTACGTAAGTATTCAGAAACTTTGTTTTGACACTTGCAATAGAGCATCATACCGCGATCATTATTATGAGAGGCACACATCTGTCTATATGAGGTCACAGTTCATGGTGTATATCAGAGTGAAAACCAAGCCACAAGGTTGAGACATAGTCCACAGATCTGAAAGACAGGATTGTGTCAACACACAGATCTGGGAAAGGACACAAACATTTCTGTACCATTGAAAGTGCCCAAGTGTCAAATTCTTTTTGCATGATGTGGCAAACATAGCCTAAGAGACAGACTGTGCAGCACACCTTACAGGCTGCTGTTCACTTGACATTTTAGCCAGTTGTTAGACATAGCAAAGATAATGTAAAGTTAGACCCCTACAGACAGTATAGTGTGAACAGGAAGAAGACTGAGGGCCCATTACAGCTGAAGTGCACCAAAGAGATATGAGTCTGAGTGAATACAAAATTAACTGAGCCCTTTTTTTCGAGTGGTTCTTTTAAAGGGGGCTGTATGTGAAAACACCCTAAAAGCCTAATATAAATGATCGTTCAAGCAATTTTGTCCAAATATTGCACACTGGACTGGCATTAGCATAAAGAGTGAGTTCTGTTCCAATATTATCCATAATGGAATACACATGATACCTCAACCTCCAGACTGTTGGTCCTCATACATACCTCACCTAATTCTGGCACTTAATTTGATGTAGCTAAACAAAAATATAACTAAAATTGGAGTATTAAAAAATATAAAAGAGTATTACAAATTATAAAACATACTGTATAGTAATCAATACAATTTATTATCCATACACGCACAGCTCCCAGAGTCCAACTGAACTGATTATTTATTGGTTACACACATTTGAGCTTAGCTGCAAAAGCGGATAGTCAGTGATTCAGACAGAAGGTCAGTAGTCAGACAGGATCAGCAGAGATAACCGAAAGTGACAATGCAATTACAACTTTTCTCTGAAAAGTTCATTGACATTTTCCTGTGAAGTGGAAACAATCCATGGTGAAGCAGAGAGCTGTACTGGCGGTGGAGCTTTCGGCTGGAGGCCAAACATAAACTTAACACCTAACTCTGACACACACACACACACACACACACACACACCTCCAAAATACCAATGGACAAAATGAGCTTTCGCACAAGGTGGTCACAACACATACTACATTGAATATTTAGTTTACCTATTTATAGATAAGAAATGTTTTAACAGATATTTTCAAAAAGTCAAACTCCCATAGACTCTATTTGACACATCAATCTCTGTTTTCATGGTTATTGGCTGTCAAATAGTTCCAAAAAATATTTCCTCCATGAAGACAAAACGCCATAACACTATAAACTAGAAAAGCATTTCCTGAAGGAAATACCAGTGCATGGAAAGTCATTGCTAAGATTATGCTAGGGTACTTAAAGTGATTACTATGGTGTTGTTAGACTAAATAAAGTGGTTACTATTCTATAAAAAGTGGTTACAAGGTTGGTTGCTCGGGAAATCACGTTGGTTGCTAAGGTGGTTGCCAGGGTGTCATTATGGAAGTGGTGGCTAGGTTGTTACTAAGTAATAATAGTGGTTGCTTTGCTATAAAAAGTGTTATTTAAATGTAGTTTTAAAAAGTTATTGAAATTGGGAGAATTAGAGAGAGTGATAGAGAAAGTGGGAATGACAAGTGAGCTATCCAGTTCAATGGAGAGACACACAGAGAAGAAGTTCCATTGAAGTTGCTGAAGTCAGTGAGAGAACACCAGCAAAGTTGATTACATTCTCTTTCTTTGAAAGCCGATTATGATGTCACAAAGCCAATGTTAAGTCTATGGCAAAATTAAGTTTAGTTTTTATTAATATTTCAAAAAGTAAAAGTCGTAGAAATATGAAAAGTAATAATAATAATAACTAGAAATGCAATTCCAAGGAATTACCAGTGCATGAAAATGCAAAAATAGATAGATAATGTAGATATGGTTACTAAGGTGTAGCTAGGGTAAACATGGTGGTTGCATAGTTTACAGAGATTTGATAGTGTGAAGGTAGACAGTTTAAAGATGAAACATTCCAGTTCTAACTTAATTAATGATTTCTATTCATGTTAAAATGTTGATTAGCTAACTTAGCTAATGATTTCTAGCAGTTACGCTAAAAATGCTAATTATGCTAGCAATGCTAACTTTACTAACAATGCTAACCAGGTTGATTAGCTAACTTAACCGATGATTTCTAGCAGTAATGCTAAAAATGCTAACTATGCTAACAATGCTAAATATGCTAGCAATGCTAACCAGGTTGATTAGCTAACTTAGTTGATGATTTTTTGCAGTTATGCTAAAAATGCTAACTATGCTAACCATGCTAACTAGCTAACTTGCTAGTGAGGACTTTTATTTTGAAACATTTGTTGCTAGGGTATCCATGGTGGCCACTATCAGGAAACAAGAAGTTACTGCAGTATAATCATGTTGGTTGCTATGGAAACGGTCATAAACACTTAATTTTAATGGTTGCTATTTTGGTTGCTAGGTACATGGAGGTTTCATGTAGTTGACTGGAGGCATAGTGGATGATAACTGACAGTTGGAATGGTTGAACAGTTCAATAGTTGAGTAGTTTCAATGGTTAAATGATTTAATAGTGTATTATTGCAGTGAGGACTTTTATTTTGAAACAGTTGTGGACAGAGGAAACAGTTAACAGGATATGTAGTCTTCTGAGAGACTGTAGCCTATGCTTAAAGCCAGAGAAACTGACAGTTGGTGCCCAGGTGGCCGGCCACCTGGCGTAAGATTCTAATTGCTGCCGTGATGTCATAATGAGCAATGTTAAGTCTATGGGGAAATAGCTCAATGTTAAATCTATGGGGAAATCGTTTTTTAATTCATAGTTTAAAAAGTATAAAAGTTACAAAGTTGAAAAATACAAAGCACACATGGCATAAGCAAGACCTACGCAACAAAGTTTGAATGAAGTTTCTACGTTAAACGGTTCAAGCTGAATTGCGCGCGTTAGAAGAAGAAAAATAAAGACTAGAGAATGTAATTCCAGGGAAATTACGAGTGCATGAAAATGCAAAAATGTATAGATACAGTAGATAATGTAGATATATTTATTAAGGTGTAGCTAGGGTAAACATGGTGGTTGCATAGTTTAAAGAAAGCTGATAGTGTGAAGGTAGACAGTTTAAAGCTTAAACATTACAGTTCTAACTGAACTAATGATTTCTAGCAGTTATGTTAAAAATGCTAACCAGGCTGATTAGCTAACTTAGCTAATCATTTCTAACAGTTATGCTAAAAATGCTAACTATGTTAACAATGCTAACAATGCTAACCAGGTTGATTAGCTAACTTAGCTAACCATTTCTAGCAGTTATGCTAAAAATGCTAACTATGCTAACAATGCTAACCATGCTAACTAGCTA
Organism: Sardina pilchardus; assembly: GCF_963854185.1. Taxonomy (NCBI): domain Eukaryota; kingdom Metazoa; phylum Chordata; class Actinopteri; order Clupeiformes; family Clupeidae; genus Sardina; species Sardina pilchardus. Next base: position 32,757,080 of record NC_085007.1, read on the forward strand.
ACTTGCTAGTGAGGACTTTTATTTTGAAACATTTGTTGATGGGGTATCTATGGTGGCCACTATCAGGAATAAAGAAGTTACTGTAGTAAAATCATGTTGGTTGCTATGGAAACGGTCATAAACGCTTAATTTTAATGGTTGCTATGTTGGTTGCTAGGTACATGGTGGTTTCATGTAGTTGACTGGAGGCATAGTTGATGATAACTGACAGTTGGAATGGTTGAACAGTTAAATAGTTGAGTAGTTTCAATGGTTAAATGATTTAATAGTGTATTATTGCAGTGAGGACTTTTATTTTGAAACAGTTGTGGACAGAGGAAACAGTTTAACAGGATATGTGTAGTCTTCAGAGAGATTGTATGCTTAAAGCCTGAGAGAGAGAGAGAGAGCTGCTGCAGGTGGGGCTGGCCACCTGGCATAAGATTCTAATTGCCCTATTATGATGTCATAATCCAATGTTAAGTCTATGGGAGAAAAAATGGTTTAAAAAATTAATATAAATTCAACGATTAAGTTTTCAAAGTTGAAAAATACAAAACTGAAGTCACCTAAGTAAGACCTACGCAGCACAGTTTGAATGAAGTTTCTACGTTACACGGTTGAAGCTGAATTGAACGCACAAAAACGTTAGAGGAAAAATAAAAATAAGAACTAGAGAATGTAATTCCAGGGAAATTACGAGTGCATGAAAATGCAAAAATGTATAGATACAGTAGATAATGTAGATATAGTTACTAAGGTGTAGCTAGGGTAAACATGGTGGTTGCATAGTTTAAAGAAAGCTGATAGTGTGAAGGTAGACAGTTTAAAGCTTAAACATTACAGTTCTAACTGAACTAATGATTTCTAGCAGTTATGTTAAAAATGCTAACAATGCTAACTATGCTAACCAGGCTGATTAGCTAACTTAGCTAATCATTTCTAACAGTTATGCTAAAAACGCTAACTATGCTAACAATGCTAACTATGCTAACAATGCTAACCAGGTTGATTAGCTAACTTAGCTAACCATTTCTAGCAGTTATGCTAAAAATGCTAACTATGCTAACAATGCTAACCATGCTAACTAGCTAACTTGCTAGTGAGGACTTTTATTTTGAAACATTTGTTGATAGGGTATCTATGGTGGCCACTATCAGGAATAAAGAAGTTACTGTAGTAAAATCATGTTGGTTGCTATGGAAACGGTCATAAACGCTTAATTTTAATGGTTGCTATGTTGGTTGCTAGGTACATGGAGGTTTCATGTAGTTGACTGGAGGCATAGTTGATGATAACTGACAGTTGGAATGGTTGAACAGTTAAATAGTTGAGTAGTTTCAATGGTTAAATGATTTAATAGTGTATTATTGCAGTGAGGACTTTTATTTTGAAACAGTTGTGGACAGAGGAAACAGTTTAACAGGATATGTGTAGTCTTCAGAGAGATTGTATGCTTAAAGCCTGAGAGAGAGAGAGCTGCTGCAGGTGGGGCTGGCCACCTGGCATAAGATTCTAATTATTATGATGTCATAATCCAATGTTAAGTCTATGGGAGAAAAAATGTTTTAAAAAATTAATATAAATTCAACGATAAAGTTTTCAAAGTTGAAAAATACAAAGCTGAAGTCACCTAAGTAAGACCTACGCAGCGCAGTTTGAACGAAGTTTCTACGTTAAACGGTTGAAGCTGAATTGGACGCACAAAAACGTTAGAAGAAAAATAAAAATAAAAACTAGAGAATGTAATTCCAAGGAAATTACGAGTGCATGAAAATGCTAAAATTTACATATAAATCATGTAGATATGGTTACTAAGGTGTTGCTAGGGTAGACATGGTGGTTTCATGGTTTTTGAAAGTTGATAGTGCGAAGATAGACAGTTTAAAATTGAATTAGCTAACCTGATAACCAGATTAGCTAACAATGCTAACTATGCTAACGAGGTTGATTAGCTAACTTAGTTGATGATTTCTAGCAGTTATGTTAAAAATGCTAACTATGCTAACAATGCTAACTATACTAACAATGCTATCCAGGTTGATTAGCTAATTTAACTGATGATTTCTAGCAGTTATGCTAAAAATGCTAACTATGCTAACAATGCTAACCAGGTTGATTAGCTAACTTAGTTAATCATTTCTAGCAGTTATGCTAAAAATGCTAACTATGCTAACAATGCTAACTATGCTAACCATGCTAACTAGCTAACTTGCTAGTGAGGACTTTTATTTTGAAACATTTGTTGCTAGGGTATCCATGAAGGCCACTATCAGAAATAAAGAAGTTACTGTAGTATAATCATGTTGGTTGCTATGGAAACTGTCATAAACGCTTAATTTTGATGGTTGCTATGTTGGTTGCTAGGTATGTGGAGGTTTCATGTAGTTGACTGGAGGCACAGTTGATGATAACTGACAGTTGGAATGGTTGAACAGTTAAATAGTTGAGTATTTTCAATGGTTAAATGATTTAATAGTGTATTATTGCAGTGAGGACTTTTATTTTGAAACCGTTGTGGACAGAGGAAGTAGTGAAACAGGATCTGTAGTCTTAATGAGATTGTATGCTTAAAGCCTGAGAGAGAGAGAGAGAGCTGCTGCAGGTGGCCCTGGCCACCTGGCATAAGATTCTAATTGCCCTATTATGATGTCATAATCACAATGTTAAGTCTATGGGGGAAATTTTAATAGTTTTTATTTAATAGTTCAAAAAGTATAAAAGTTACAAAGTTGAAAAATACATAGCTGAAGTCACCTAAGTAAGACCTACGCAGCGCAGTTTGAATGAAGTTTCTACGTTAAACGGTTAAAGCTGAATTGGACGCACAAAAACGTTAGAAGATAAATAAAAATAATAAGAAGAAACAGGATAACAGTAGAGTGCATTTTCATGCACTCTAACTAGAAATGCAATTCCAAGGAATTACCAGTGCATGAAAATGCAGAAATAGATAGATAATGTAGATATGGTTACTAAGGTGTAGCTAGGGTAAACATGGTGGTTGCATAGTTTACAGAGAGTTGGTAGTGTGAAGGTAGACTGTTTAAAGATGAAACATTCCAGTTCTAACTTAACTAATGGTTTCTATTCATGTTAAAATGTTGATTAGCTAACTTAGCTAATGATTTCTAGCAGTTACGGTAAAAATGCTAATTATGCTAGCAATGCTAACTTTACTAACAATGCTAACCAGGCTGATTAGCTAACTTAACCGATGATTTCTAGCAGTAATGCTAAAAATGCTAACTATGCTAACAATGCTAAATTTGCCAACAATGCTAACCAGGTTGATTAGCTAACTTAGTTGATGATTTTTTGCAGTTATGTTAAAAATGCTAACTATGCTAACAATGTTAACTATGCTAACCATGCTAACTTGCTAGTGAGGACTTTTATTTTGAAACATTTGTTGCTAGGGTATCCATGGTGGCCACTATCAGGAAACAAGAAGTTACTGCAGTATAATCATGTTGGTTGCTATGGAAACGGTCATACACACTTAATTTTAATGGTTGCTATGTTGGTTGCTAGGTACATGGAGGTTTCATGTAGTTGACTGGAGGCATAGTGGATGATAACTGACATTTGGAATGGTTGAACAGTTCAATAGTTGAGTAGTTTCAATGGTTAAATGATTTAATAGTGTATTATTGCAGTGAGGACTTTTATTTTGAAACAGTTGTGGACAGAGGAAACAGTTTAACAGGATATGTGTAGTCTTCAGAGAGATTGTATGCTTAAAGCCTGAGAGAAACTGACAGTTGGTGCCCAGGTGGCTGACCAGCTGGGGTAACATTCTAATTGCTGCCGTGATGTCATAATGAGCAATGTTAAGTCTATGGGGGAAATGGTAATAGTTTTTAACTAATAGTTTAAAAAGTATAAAAGTTACAAAGTTGAAAAATACAAAGCACATATGGCATAAGCAAGACCTACGCAACAAAGTTTGAATGAAGTTTCTACGTTAAACGGTTGAAGCTGAATTGCGAGCGTTAGAAGAAGAAGTTTAACTAGAAATGCAATTCCAAGGAATTACCAGTGCATGAAAATGCAAAAATAGATAATGTAGATATGGTTACTAAGGTGTAGCTAGCGTAAACATGGTGGTTGCATAGTTTACAGAGAGTTGATAGTGTGAAGGTAGACAGTTTAAAGATGAAACATTCCAGTTCTAACTTAACTAATGATTTCTATTCATGTTAAAATGTTGATTAGCTAACTCAGCTAATGAATTCTAGCAGTTATGCTAAAATGCTAATTATGCTAGCAATGCTACTTTACTAACAATGCTAACCAGGTTGATTAGCTAACTTAACCGCTGATTTCAAGCAGTAATGCTAGAAATGCTAACTATGCTAACAATGCTAAATTTGCTAACAATGCTAACCAGGTTGATTAGCTAACTTAGTTGATGATTTTTTTGCAGTTATGCTAAAAATGCTAACTATGCTAACCATGCTAACTAGCGTACGCTAACCATGCTAACTAGCTAACTTGCTAGTGAGGACTTTTATTTTGAAACATTTGTTGCTAGGGTATCCATGGTGGCCACTATCAGGAACCAAGAAGTTACTGCAGTATAATCATGTTGGTTGCTATGGAAACGGTCATAAACACTTAATTTTAATGGTTGCTATGTTGGTTGCTAGGTACATGGAGGTTTCATGTAGTTGACTGGAGGCATAGTTGATGATAACTGACAGTTGGAATGGTTGAACAGTTAAATAGTTGAGTAGTTTCAATGGTTAAATGATTTAATAGTGTATTATTGCAGTGAGGACTTTTATTTTGAAACAGTTGTGGACATAGGAAACAGTTAACAGGATATGTAGTCTTCTAAGAGACTGTATGCTTAAAGCCAGAGAAACTGACAGTTGGTGCCCAGGTGGCCGGCCACCTGGCGTAAGATTCTAATTGCTGCCGTGATGTCATAATGAGCAATGTTAAGTCTATGGGGGAAATTGTAATAGTTTTTAACTAATAGTTTAAAAAGTATAAAAGTTACAAAGTTGAAAAATACAAAGCACACATTGCGTAAGTAAGACCTACGCGACATAGTTTGAATGGAGTTTCTACGTTAAGCGGTTGAAGCTGAATTGCGTGCGTTAGAAGAAGAATAATAAGAAGTTGAAGCCTAGGAAGAACAGTACAGTGCATTTTCATGCACTGTAACTAGAAATGCAATTCCAAGGAATTACCAGTGCATGAAAATGCAAAAATAGATAGATAATGTAGATATGGTTACTAAGGTGTAGCTAGGGTAAACATGGTGGTTGCATAGTTTACAGAGAGTTGATAGTGTGAAGGTAGACAGTTTAAAGATGAAACATTCCAGCTCTAACTTAACTAATGATTTCTATTCATGTTAAAATGTTGATTAGCTAACTTAGGTAATGATTTCTAGCAGTTACGCTAAAAATGCTAATTATGCTAGCAATGCTAACTTTATTAACAATGCTAACCAGGTTGATTAGCTAACTGAACCGATGATTTCTAGCAGTAATGCTAAAAATGCTAACTATGCTAACAATGCTAAATTTGCTAATAATGCTAACCAGGTTGATTAGCTAACTTAGTTGATGATTTTTTGCAGTTATGCTAAAATGCTACCTATGCTAACAATGCTAACTATGCTAACCATGCTAACTTGGTAACTTGCTAGTGAGGACTTTTATTTTGAAACATTTGTTGCTAGGGTATCCATGGTGGCCACTATCAAGAAACAAGAAGTTACTGCAGTATAATCATGTTGGTTGCTATGGAAACGGTCATAAACACTTAATTTTAATGGTTGCTATGTTGGTTGCTAGGTACATGGAGGTTTCATGTAGTTGACTGGAGGCATAGTGGATGATAACTGACAGTTGGAATGGTTGAACAGTTCAATAGTTGAGTAGTTTCAATGGTAAAATGATTTAATAGTGTATTATTGCGTTGAGGACTTTTATTTTGAAACAGTTGTGGACAGAGGAAACAGTTAACAGGATATGTAGTCTTCTGAGAGACTGTATGCTTAAAGCCAGAGAAACTGACAGTTGGTGCCCAGGTGGCCGGCCACCTGGCGTAAGATTCTAATTGCTGCCGTGATGTCATAATGAGCAATGTTAAGTCTATGGGGGAAATTGTAATAGTTTTTAACTAATAGTTTAAAAAGTATAAAAGTTACAAAGTTGAAAAATACAAAGCCCACATCGCGTGAGTAAGACCTACGCGACAAAATTTGAATGGAGTTTCTACGTTAAGCGGTTGAAGCTGAATTGCGTGCGTTAGAAGAAGAATAATAAGAAGAAGACCGAGGAAGAACAGTACAGTGCATTTTCATGCACTGTAATAACTAGAGAATGTAATTCCAAGGAAATTACGAGTGCATGAAAATGCAAAAATGTACAGATAAATCATGTAGATATGGTTACTAAGGTGTTGCTAGGGTAGACATGGTGGTTTCATAGTTTTTGAAAGTTGATAGTGCGAAGATAGACAGTTTAAAATTGAATAAGCTAACCTGATTACCAGATTTGCTAACCATGCTAACTATGCTAATGAGGTTGATTAGCTAACTTAGTTGATGATTTCTAGCAGTTATGCTAAAAATGTTAACTATGCTAACAATGCTAACTATGCTAACAATGCTAACCAGGTTGATTAGCTAACTTAGCTAATGATTTCTAGCAGTTATGCTAAAAATGCTAACAATGCTAACCATGCTAACTAGCTAACTCACTAGTGAGGACTTTTATTTTGAAACATTTGTTGCTAGGGTATCCATGGTGGCCACTATCAGGAATAAAGATGTTACTGCAGTATAATCATGTTGGTTACTATGGAAACTGTCATAAACGCTTAATTTTAATGGTTGCTATGTTGGTTGCTAGGTACGTGGAGGTTTCATATAGTTGACTGGAGGCATAGTTGATGATAACTGACAGTTGGAGTGGTTGAACAGTTAATTAGTTGAGTAGTTTCAATGGGTAAACGATTTAATAGTGCATTATTGCAGTGAGGACTTTTATTTTGAAACAGTTGTGGACAGAGGAAGTATGAAACAGGATCTGTAGTCTTAATGAGATTGAATGCTTAAAGCCTGAGAGAGAGAGAGAGCTGCTGCACCTGGACTGGCCACCTGGCATAAGATTCTAATTGCTGCCGTGATGTCATAATGAGCAATGTTAAGTCTATGGGGAAATTTGTAATAGTTTTTATTTAATAGTTCAAAAAGTATAAAAGTTACAAAGTTGAACTAGAAATGCAATTCCAAGGAATTACCAGTGCATGAAAATGCAAAAATAGATGGATAATGTAGATATGGTTGCTAAGGTGTAGCTAGGGTAAACATGGTGGTTGCATAGTTTACAGAGAGTTGATAGTGTGAAGGTAGACAGTTTAAAGATGAAACATTCCAGCTCTAACTTAACTAGTGATTTCTATTCATGTTAAAATGTTGATTAGCTAACTTAGGTAATGATTTCTAGCAGTTACGCTAAAAATGCTAATAATGCTAGCAATGATAACTTTACTAACAATGCTAACCAGGTTGATTAGCTAACTTAACCGATGATTTCTAGCAGTAATGTTAAAAATGCTAACTATGCTAATAATGCTAACTATGCTAACAATGCTAACCAGGTTGATTAACTAACTTAGCTAATCATTTCTAGCAGTTATGCTAAAATGCTAACTATGCTAACAATGCTAACCATGCTAACTAGCTAACTTGCTAGTGAGGACTTTTATTTTGAAACATTTGTTGCTAGGGTATCCATGGTGGCCACTATCAAGAAACAAGAAGTTACTGCAGTATAATCATGTTGGTTGCTATGGAAACGGTCATAAACACTTAATTTTAATGGTTGCTATGTTGGTTGCTAGGTACATGGAGGTTTCATGTAGTTGACTGGAGGCATAGTGGATGATAACTGACAGTTGGAATGGTTGAACAGTTCAATAGTTGAGTAGTTTCAATGGTTAAATGATTTAATAGTGTATTATTGCAGTGAGGACTTTTATTTTGAAACAGTTGTGGACAGAGGAAACAGTTAACAGGATATGTAGTCTTCTGAGAGACTGTATGCTTAAAGCCAGAGAAACTGACAGTTGGTGCCCAGGTGGCCGGCCACCTGGCGTAAGATTCTAATTGCTGCCGTGATGTCATAATGAGCAATGTTAAGTCTATGGGGGAAATTGTAATAGTTTTTAACTAATAGTTTAAAAAGTATAAAAGTTACAAAGTTGAAAAATACAAAGCAGGCATGGCATAAGCAAGACCTACGCAACAACGTTTGAATGAAGTTTCTACGTTAAACGGTTGAAGCTGATTTGGCTGCGTTAGAAGAAGAAGTTTAATAATAATAATAACTAGAAATGCAATTCCAAGGAATTACCAGTGCATGATGGTAAGGTGTAGCTAGGGTAAACATGGTGGTTGCATAGTTTACAGAGAGTTGATAGTGTGAAGGTAGACAGTTTAAAGATGAAACATTCCAGTTCTAACTTAACTAATGATTTCTATTTATGTTAAAATGTTGATTAGCTAACTTAGCTAATGATTTCTAGCAGTTACGCTAAAAATGCTAATTATGCTAGCAATGCTAACTTTACTAACAATGCTAACCAGGTTGATTAGCTAACTTAACCGATGATTTCTAGCAGTAATGCTAAAAATGCTAACTATGCTAACAATGCTAAATTTGCTAACAATGCTAACCAGGTTGATTAGCTAACTTAGTTGATGATTTTTTGCAGTTATGCTAAAAATGCTAACTATGTTAACAATGCTAACTATGCTAACCATGCTAACTAGCTAACTTGTTAGTGAGGACTTTTATTTTGAAACATTTGTTGCTAGGGTATCCATGGTGGCCACTATCAGGAAACAAGAAGTTACTGCAGTATAATCATGTTGGTTGCTATGGAAACGGTCATAAACACTTAATTTTAATGGTTGCTATGTTGGTTGCTAGGTACATGGAGGTTTCATGTAGTTGACTGGAGGCATAGTGGATGATAACTGACAGTTGGAATGGTTGAACAGTTCAATAGTTGAGTAGTTTCAATGGTTAAATGATTTAATAGTGTATTATTGCAGTGAGGACTTTTATTTTGAAACAGTTGTGGACAGAGGAAACAGTTAACAGGATATGTAGTCTTCTGAGAGACTGTATGCTTAAAGCCAGAGAAACTGACAGTTGGTGCCCAGGTGGCCGGCCACCTGGCCTAAGATTCTAATTGCTGCCGTGATGTCATAATGAGCAATGTTAAGTCTATGGGGGAAATTGTAATAGTTTTTAACTAATAGTTTAAAAAGTATAAAAGTTACAAAGTTGAAAAATACAAAGCAGGCATGGCATAAGCAAGACCTACGCAACAACGTTTGAATGAAGTTTCTACGTTAAACGGTTGAAGCTGAATTGGCTGCGTTAGAAGAAGAAGTTTAATAAGAAGACTTGGAATAACAGTACAGTGCATTTTCATGCACTGTAATAAGAAGACTTGGAATAACAGTACAGTGCATTTTCATGCACTGTAAAAATACATAGCTGAAGTCACCTAAGTAAGACCTACGCAGCGCAGTTTGAATGAAGTTTCTACGTTAAACGGTTGAAGCTGAATTGCACGCACAAAAAGCGTTAGAAGAATAATGACCTATAAGAATAAATCGGATAACAGTAGAGTGCATTTTCATGCACTCTAATAAATCGGATAACAGTAGAGTGCATTTTCATGCACTCTAATAAGAAGAAGCCTTGGAAGAACAGTACAGTGCATTTTCATGCACTGTAATAATACATTTTATTTAAAGCGCCTTTCAAGACACCCAAGGTCACTTTACAGGGTTGCAAAATCATCACATAGAAATAAAAAAGAAAAGAAAAATGTTAAATGTTAAAGTCAGTTAGCCAGTCCATAAGCTTTTTTGAAGAAATATGTTTTCAGTCTACTTTTAAAGACAGTGATTGAGTCAGAGTGTCTGATGTAGTCTGGCAATGAATTCCATAGCTTGGGGGCAATGTAGCTGAAAGCCCTCTCTCCCAGAGTGCAGAGGTTCACATCAGGGACACGTAGCAGGCCTGCTGTACACTTCCAGGAGGTCAGTGAGGTAGGTAGGGGCGTTGTTGTTTAGGGACTTGTATGCCAGGAGCAGGACCTTGAAATTTATTCTGAAGGCAACTGGAAGCCAGTGCAGCTGCATGAGCGATGGTGTTATATGGCTGGTGGATTTGGAGCATGTTATAATCCGCACTGCAGAGTTCTGGATGAGTTGGAGCCGGTGAAGTAGCTTATTTGGAATTCCAGACAAGATTGAGTTGCAGTAGTCCAGGCGGGAAGTCACATACGCATTGACTAGGACTTCTGCACTCTGATGGGTGAGTGCTGGGCGGAGCCGTGCAATGTTCCTTAGATGGAAAAAGGCATTTCTTGATATGGTGTTAATGTGTGCATTGAACGAGATGGTATTGTCCAGTATGACACCAAGGCTCTTGACCTGTTTGGAACAAGGGATGGTGCTGCCATCTACACAGATGGTGATCTTAGTAAGAGCTGATTTGGAGCCAACCAGTAGCAGCTCAGTCTTACTGCTATTCAGCTTCAGGTAATTTTGTGTCATCCACACGTTGATGTCATGGAGGCAGGCAGTAAGTGCAGCTGGCGGAAGGGTGGCAGTAGGTTTCACTGAAAAGTAAAGCTGGGTGTCATCAGCATAGCAGTGAAATTGAACATCATGTTGCCTGAGGATAGTGCCAAGTGGAAGAAGGTAGATAATGAACAACAGAGGGCCCAACACAGATCCCTGGGGCACCCCTCTTGTCACAGCAGTACTCTCAGACTTGCAGCTCATCATTTGTACGCACTGTGTCCTACCAGAGAGATAGGAGGTGAACCACTGGTGAGCACTGCTACGCACTCCGATATTAGCTAAACGTTCCAGTAGAACATGGTGAGAGATGGTATCAAAGGCTGCGCTGAGATCAAGGAGAATCAGAATGGAAATAAGTCCATCATCAGCTGCACAGAGGAGATCATTAGTAATCTTAACCATGGCCGTTTCAGTACTGTGCATAGGACGAAATCCAGATTGGAATGGCTCAAAGAGATCATTGTCCTTCAGGTGATCCTGGAGTTGAGTCACCACTATTTTCTCAAGCACTTTGGAGAGAAAGGGCAAGTTAGATATAGGCCTGTAGTTGTTGAACTTGTTAGAATCCAATCCAGGTTTTTTCAGCGTTGGTCTGACAATAGCTGTTTTAAAGGCAGATGGTACAGTGCCAGAGAGAAGAGAGGTGGTTAGAATTGATGTAATCATCGGAGCAATAGATGGCAGGCAACTCTTAACCAGGCTAGTTGGAAGAGGGTCCAGCTGACAGGTGGAGGAATTGCACTTTTTGATGAGGCCACAGATGGCACTTTCAGTAGGGAGACTGAATTCACAGAGTTCATTGTTGTAAGATGAGCCCAGGGTGCACTGTGAGTATGGATGGTTCAGCTGATTAATTGAACATTCTAATTGCTGATGGATTGCCTCAATTTTGGTATTAAAAAAGTTCAAGAAGGCTGAGCAGCGTTCATCAGAGAGTTCTTGATGGGTGATGTTATCAGGTGGCTTAAGAAGACCAGTAACAGTGGAAAAGAGGGTCCTGGTGTTTCCATGTCCTTGACTGATTATCTTTGCATAGTATGATCTTTTTGCAGCACAGAGAGCATTTTTATACTCATGTACGTGTTCAGAGTACATGTCTTTATGCACAGTAAGACCAGTCTTTTTTGACAGCCGCTCCAAGCGTCGGCCTAAGGATTTCATATGCCGAAGTTCTGGCGTAAACCAAGGAGCGGAGTGCACAAATGAAACAGTGCGCGTCTTCATAGGAGCAACTTTGTCAAGTGCTGTATACAAACATTCATTATTAGTGGTCAACTAAATCCCCTAATGAACTATTCAGAGCAGGTGAGGGATAAGTGGCAATTAGAGAAGTGAGTTCCTCAGGTTCCACCTTTTTGATGTTGCGATATGACATTACACGCTGAACCTTTGATGCAAGAGCTATGTGACAAAGTTTGAACCAAGTTCCTACGATAAGCGGTTAGAGTCAAATTAGGGCCTGGAAGAAGAATAATAACTAGAAAAGCATTTCCTGAAGGAAATACCAGTGCATGGAAAGTTATTGCTAGGATTATGCTAGGGTACTTAAAGTGATTACTAAGATGTTGCTAAGCTAAATAAAGTGGTTACTTTTCTATAACAAGTGGTTACTAGGTTGGTTACTAGGGAAATCACGTTGGTTGCTAGGGAAATCACATGGGTTGCTAAGGTGGTTGCCAGGGTGTCATTATTTAAGTAGTTGCTAGGTTGCTACTAAGTAATTATAGTGGTTGCTTTGCTATAAAAAGTGTTATTTTAAATATAGTTTTAAAAAGTTATTGAAATTGGGAGAAATAGAGAGTGATAGAGAAAGTGAGAGGAAGTGAAGAAAAAGAAGTGAAAGAAAGTGGGGATGACAAGTGAGCTATCCAGTTCAATGGAGAGACACACAGAGAAGAAGTTTCATTGAAGTTGCTGAAGTCAGTGAGAGAACACTGGCAAAGTTGATTCCATTCTATTCCATTATATTTCTTTAAAAGCTAATTATGATGTCACAAGACAATGTTAAGTCTATGGCAAAATTAACTTTAGTTTTTATCTAATATCTCAAAAAGTAAAAGTCGTAGAAATATGAAAAGTAATAGGCCAAAAATTTGATGCAAGAGCTACGTGACAAAGTTTGAACCAAGTTCCTACGATAAGTGGTTCAAGTCAAATTAGGGCCTGGAAGAATAATAATGAAAACTAGAAAATGTAATTCCATGGAAGGAATTACCATTGCATGTAAATGCAAAAAGGTTGCTGACTGTGTAAAACATTGTATAGGCCTATAGTTAAAAAGACAACTAGGCTACACAGAAGAATAGATAAATAACAATAACCCAATTACAATTCCACTGAAATTACTTGGAAAGTCACATTTAAAAAGTGATTTATGAAAATGCATCAAAATTGTGGATATAGGCTATGGAAAAAAACCTCTTAATTTATTAAAATTTAAAAGACTGAAATGAAGTTGCCAACTTCAAACGAGTTGCAAGAGCTGACACTTTAGTAGCCTACAGTGAAACGACTGGTAGGATAGCTTATAGCCTTCATATGCAGATTAAAAGTAGGCCATAGGCTATAGACTTAGACACCATTGGAATACGGAATACAATCTCAAACAACGCCAATCAACGATGATGCAGCAACAGGTAGGATATCTAGCAAATGTAACGTTAGCTTACAGTAGAATATTTTATGTAGGCTATATTACAGGATGAGCTAGTATGTTCTTCGAAGTGTCTCCAGGTGTGTGATTGTCCTAATACAACAAGCTGTTAACAAAGGTTTTTAATTTGTGAATGATAGGCTACCGAAAGCTTTAATGATTGCCTGGCTGGCAAGTCCCTATAGCTGAAACGACTAGCTTGCTAACAAACAAACGTGAAAATGATAGCAATGCAGTTTGTGCTAGAAACGAGTGTGAGAAGAAAGCTTGAACCTAAATGTCTATCAGGTTGGACTTCACTTAAAACGCTGGGTGAAGATCGGTGTCATGTAGGCTGCTCTGTCCAGATGGCTAAAAGCCCTTGTGTAAGCCCTGTTGTTGCAGCCTACCCGACGTTAAACCTAGCCTGGAGCAAGTTTGGTTGTCGTTAGCTAAATACAGTGTTAAATTTACGTTGACGTTAGGTTAGATTGTCTTTAGCTGTTGATAACGTTACCGAGAGCAAACCGGTTACTGTAACGATATAAACAAATCAAGTAGCCTAACAGGAGACAAGGCGATAACGTCCAGCTGTGGCATGGTAGAATGTTGTTACAGCTTAATGAGTAGACATAACACTCAGGTTTAGCCTGGTTTAGCGCAGCAGTGGGCTTTGGATCAATCCTTGATTACTGACAGCTGAGCACTGACGTAACAATTAGTCTTTGCCGCCAAAGGGTCTCAATGTAAACTCTATGGGAATTTTAAACTCTTTTATCGTAAATATCTCAAAAAGTATTAAGTTCACAAATGTCAAAAATACAATCGTCAAATCTCCGTTACAAGATCATTTACATGCAATGTAACTAGAAAAGCATTTCCTGAAGGAAATACCAGTGCATGGAAAGTCATTGCAATATGCTAGGGTACTTAAAGGGATATTCCGCCATTTTTGGAAATACGCTCATTTTCCACCTCCCCTCGAGCAAAACAATCGATATTTACCTTGTTCCCGTTCATCCAGCCATTCTGTGAGTCTGGCGATACAACTTTTAGCTTCAGCCTAGCATAGATCATTGAATCGGATTAGACCATTAGCTTCTCGCCTGCTAGCTTCATGTTTAAAAGTGACTAAGATTTCTGGTAATTTTCGCATTTAAAACGTGTCTCCTCTCAAGTTAGAAAGTGCAATAAGACCAACTGAAAATGAAACCTGCCGTTTTTCTAGGCTGATTTGACATGGAACTACACTCTCATCTGGCGTAATAATCAAGGCAACTTGCAAACGTACCATAGGCGCAGTGATATCGTACGCAGCATCTGAAAATAGTCCCCATAGACAACAAGCAGTAGTAGTGCCAGTGGTTTGCAAGTTGCCTTGATTATTACGCCAGATGAGAGTGTAGTTCCATGTCAAATCAGCCTAGAAAAACGCCAGGTTTCATTTTCAGTTGGTCTTATTGCACTTTCTAACTTGAGAGGAGACACGTTTTAAATGGGAAAATTACCAGAAATCTTAGTCACTTTTAAACATGAAGCTAGCAGGTGAGGAGCTAATGGTCTAATCCGATTCAATGATCTATGCTAGGCTGAGCCTAAAAGTTGTATCGCCAGACTCACAGAATAGCTGGATGAACGGGAACAAGGTAAATATCGATTGTTTTGCTCGAGGGGAGGTGGTAAATGAGCGTATTTCCAAAAATGGCGGAATATCCCTTTAAAGTGATTACTAGGGTGCTGCTAGGCTAACTAAAGTGGTTACTATTCTATTAAAAGTGGCTACTAGGTTGGTTGCTAGGGAAATCACATTGGTTTCTAGGGAAATCGCATTGGATGCTAAGGTGGTTGCCAGGGTGTCATTATGGAAGTGGTTGCTAGGTTGTTCCTAAGTAATTATAGTGGTTGCTTTGCTATAAAAAGTGTTATTTTAAATATACTGTAGTTTTGAAAAGTTATTGAAATTGGGAGAAATAGATAGAGTGATAGAGAAAGTGAGAGGAAGTGAAGAAAAAGAAGTGAAAGAAAGTGGGGATGACAAGTGAGCTATCCAGTTCAATAGGCCAATGTCTCATTTCCTGCTTCCGGAATGCTTCCGAAACCAAGGATTAAAGCAAAAAAAAATCCTGAGCCTGAACTTTTTTAGACTCGTGCATGCGACTCTATACGACACTATGTTGATCGATCGATTGGAAACCGGTTTACTTTTTGGAGTGTTTGCACACGACACAGGCCTTGTTTGTGATGTTGGACCCCAAGAAAGGCCAATAGGTGGCAATAGTAGTCCAACACACTACAATATGCTACATGTAGCATTTAGGATTTCTTTTTATATCAAGTTTTGCTGCTAATCTTTGTCTTTGACAGGTTACAAATTGACCTACAATCATAAGGTGTTGTTATGTTGTCAGGATATGTGAAATTGGAAGGCAGGCATTTGAAGAATAAGATTTAGTTGCAACCATTTAAGTTAAGGTATTCAAAAAAAGACAATGATTCTCTTTCTAAAGAGTAATAACAGTGTTTCCCACAGATTAGAAGGCAATGTGTGGTGGTCGCCTCATGTGTGACTTTTTATCACTTTGCTTTCACATAATGTGAATTTATTTATTTCATGATTTTTTAACAAGATGTAAAGCGCACACACACACACACACACACACACACACACACACACACACGTGTAATTATTTATACATTCTGTATACCCAGCTAACAATTTCTGGTTAGGAGAACGTTTTTAGAACGTTTTTTTCCTGGTTAGGAAAACGTTGCCTGAAAGTTGCGAAAGTTGCCACAAGGTTCCCCAGGAAAGTTTTCTTGACGAAAATACTACGTTTTTTTCTGGTTGTTTATTTTGGTTAGCAGAACGTTCTCCTACCCTTTAGGGAACTTTACTATATTTGGTTGCATTAACGTTCCCCTAACCTCCCAGCAACAAAGTGTAAAGGGGGAAAAATATGTAGAATTATCGTGACATCGAGGCATGGCTCCGCTATACCCTTGCCGTCTGCGGCGACAGCCTGTCTGCAAGCTGAGGAAGCGAATGTCTCTGATGATTAAGGCAATGACAATATACCACACACATGTTTACTCACTTACCATTAGCTACTTGTTGAACTGCGACGAATACGGCTCGTTATCATGTATCTGTGTCAGCTAAGTACTTAAATGCGGTTAGGTCTAATACTTTCTTGTCTACGGTGTCTTTTCCTATAATAAACGATTAGTCAGATCAAAACATAAGCAGAGCAGGCGCTAGCCTAACACACTGTTTCAACATTAAAAACTGGCTGTTTTTATTGCATCGTATGCCATTAAAAGTCCTCGGTTCAGAATTATGATGGCTTTTGGTTTATTTTGTTTTAAATTGGGACTGGGAATTGTGGGATAGGCTGAGTGAACAGCACAGTAAGGCTATAACTTGGACGTGTGTTAATATAAAACAATTCTCCCCCGGGAACATTGTGCTGTTAGATGCAGTCTCAACGTTTGAGAAAGAATTCATTGGAGTCCTCATCATATTTTCATAACAAATAAAGCTTTAAAAACATGAATGCATTTAAGGTGCCACTCTAATCGATTATGGATTAATCCAACACTATTCGTCAGATTAGTTAGCATGAAATCGTTGTGTGCCTGCCTGGGACTATGGCTAGCTAGCTCTTCCACCCGGTTTACCCTGTAGCCTACAGTGTTTTTTAAAAGCCTGTTGGATTTAATGGAACAAGTGCATGGAGAACGATGTGAAGAATGTGATCGATACCATACAGCCAGTAGCCTACGTGAGTAACTTTATCTCTGTGTTATCCAAATGTTAAAGTTAGCGAGGTTGAGTCTGCTAAAACACCAACACCCCAGAACTCACGGAGATGGAGGTTTCTCAACCTAGCTTCGCTGGCCCCTTTAGCTGACGGGCTGGCTCGGCCGAATATCAATCCAACAGAGGGGGGAAGAATAGAATAGGGCTATATGTCGATTTTGCAACAAATTATTCCGACTTTGCAGTGTGGCTGCTGGCCGTGTTCAATTGGAAACTCATAGAAACTCTGGGGCGATTTTCATCAATCAACCCCACGCACATAACCAGAGAATACCGATATGGTTATACAAATAAGATACCTAAAAACAACTAAGTAGCAACGTTGTGTGAAAAGAGAAATGCAACCAGAATATAACGTTTTTTTTCTTTAGTTGTAATAACGTTCGGGAAACTTTGATAACCTGGAGCTAACGTTCTCTCCAGGGTATTAGAAGGTTACTGATAAACTAACCACAGGAGAACCAGCGGCTAACGTTATTTGCTTGCTGGGATTCAACCAGAATATAACGTTTTTTTCTTTAGTTGTAAAAACGTTAGGGGAACGTTATTTGTTTTGACAACCTGGAGATAACGTTCTCTAAACGTTATTAGTAGGTTGCTGAAAAACGAACCATAGGGGAACCAAAAGCTAACGTTAGTGAAAGTTAGCAGAACGTTAATTGTTTGCTGGGTACTGACATTTCTGATATTCATAACAGCAAACTTTATGCAGCTTATAGCCTGCTATTCATACTACAACTCCACCTCTTAAATTCAGCTGTTTGACTGAAGCCTCAAAATATTGTAAACAAAGTAGCATAGTTGGCTAGTTTATCATACTCTAGCTGGTTGGACTGTTCAGTGTCCCCACGTGTATTTAAGTTTCAAGGTAAGCTCATACTTTTTCTCCTTGGGACAGGCCCTTAAATCTTGGAGTTGAAAAACATTGGTATTGAGATGGTCAGTCAACTTGAATGCAGAGTTTTAATCAGATGTGTGCAGCATAGCCTAAGCCTATGGTAACTATGATGCTAACCGTATTTAACAATAATTCAGCTAGTCTTCTGTGCGTCATTGCGTTCACGATTGTGAGTGTTTTGTTTGGATTAAATGTGCATGTCGAGGGGTGTCCATTGAGTGCGCACGAGAGCGGGCCAAGGAGAATTCGTTTACTTCTATACGGTTTGGTAAAGTTGCACGCATAGTCTACAAAATTTGCTGAAGAACTTAAGCTTCCACCCGCAGCGTCAGGTACATTAGTGCGACCGCGCTTCCAGGGATGATCTCGTTATGGAGACAGAAGCGGTGTGCACGAAGGGGAGTCTGTGTCTGTGTGTCTGAGTGTGTGTGTGTGTGTGTGTGTGTGAAGGGTGCGTGACGCGTGAGTGACAGAGAGGGAGAGCAGGGAAAGGAAATTCAGCTTAACGAATGCTGCGTGTTTTTCAATAGCGTTAACAAATAAATAATATTTTAAAAAATGAACGCAGTCAATGGCCGCACGCCGGAATTCCGGCACGGTGCCGGAAAACTTTAATCCCTGCGAAACGCGATGTGGGGAATCAAAACTTCCGGTTGTTTATAGCAACTGTCGTGGAAAAAATGTTCCACTATGCGAATCCATTATCACTAATTAATACTTAACACTTAACTATATACTAAATAGCACTCTGGAACAAAGCGTCCGTAGGAGACAATACAGACAGGAGACTTCTGTAGACTGTTGATCTTTATTCCCCATATTGCAATGATAGTACAGCGAAAACAAAGTTTCAGGCTGACAGTCAAGACAATAGGGAGAAGGTGAGGTGTCATCCGCTGGGGATCCCGATGAACGTCCTACCTAAGATGGCAGGGTCTAATCTTATATACCTAATGCACACTTCTTGGCGTCCCCGCTCGCATCACCCCATATTCTTTTAGCCAATCAGCGTAAAGTTTATGTCATTTTCCTCGGACCTTGTGTTCTTGTGTTTCTTTGCTTTGATATGCCAGGGGATGATATAGACTCTCTCTCAGACACTTTCTTCTTGACATTTCTATTATGGATGGTTGTTCATAATTAGTTGTGTGGCGAGTTTTCTGGTACCTCAGACAGTGTGCCTCCCATTGTCCTCTATCGGACCCCGCCAGCTCGGACCCCGCCAGCGGATGACATCCCCTCTCCCTTGATCATGAAGATTCACCTGGTCCTTTCTCGGACCCGACCAGCGGATGACCTCCCCTCTCCCTTGAACATGAGGGTTCAGCCCTAATATGGCTTTCCGTCCCATATAACTCTTTGGTTTGCTTAGATGGTCAGTTAAGATATTCTAGATGAAAGTGCATTCAGCAAAACCAGATGCTAATGCTGGTGCTGATGTTTGCAGAAAAATGCCAGACACAGGAACACACAAGAACATACAGTACTGTATGCAGTAGGCCCCATGTTACAGCTTATGAACCACACTAAGATCAAAGGCAGTAGGCCCAATTTTAAAGCTTATGAACCATGAATGCATCCTGTGAATTCTGACTAAAATATCACATATAATCTGAAAACCACCACATATTCCCCCCTTTGAGGCTAAACTAGCCTCACTCCACAGTTGACAGCATATACGATGCGCCATGTGACTGGATATACTGTCATGGCATTACATCAAAACGCGTGAACATGCACTGGGGAACACCACATATAATTGTCCCCTGAAACAAGTGATGATTATAGTAACTATAAAACGTAATATACCATAACTTCAGGGAATTAAATGATGACAAGACATTATTAATATGAATAATGGTCATATACAAACATCATGTAGGAATTGTCACAAGTTTTTTTTTTTTTTTTTTTTTTTCCAACTGGCTTACACCCATCCGTGTGTGCCCAGACAAGTACCCTTCTGAAAAAATGGTTAAACGATTCCATAAACATACATAATTAATATCAAGCATGTGTAAATAGTAATATGACCCATATTATGTTAGGCTATGTGTGAATACTAATACTATCAAGATTATGTTTTGTGTAATGTGTGCAATACTTTTAAGATTATATTATGTGTAACTATTAATACTAATGATCAAACCTGGGACGCCCAGATCGGGTGACAGAAAGACCAATTTCCTGCTATGAACAATGGCTAGGACCCGAGACGGATTTGTCCCTAGAAGTGACTGGTAAGTTAGTCCTTCTAAACATAAAATACAATTTTATGCAACGGCCATCATGCCAAATCAGTGGTTCTTAACAATGTCATGAGTAATTTTGTCCCTAATCTGACAATCCGTTCGCTACGACTATATGTGATATAATCAGTAGATATGTTGATTATATATTGATTATAGTTTGGTTATACTACCTACATGCTCCACCCGCCTGTTGTCCCGTAGCATCACCCCCCTTGGATATCTCACAAGTACCACCACATACATGCCCCTTTCGGGCTGGGTGGGCGTCACTGGTCGCAAGTGTACGCCACACCATGGAGAAGTGCTGCCAGTACCCTGTCTAGGTGGCCCCTGCTGACCAAAGTGGGGTCCTACCCGTCCTTGGGTACTGTCGGAGCCACAAACTCCACCATATCTTCAGGCGGTCGGGGTGAGCATATGGCAGGCCGGGGTGAGAGCATCTTTTTGTAGGTTCCAAGCAAGCATTACAAGCAAGAGTTATCCAACTCTGCTGGATGGCCTTGCAAATGAGGGCTAATCCTCCACAACTCTAAGTTCCATCTACTAAGTAATAATAAGAGTAATAAGTATTTGTTTGCGCGGCTAAAGGTTTTGGGGCGACTTATTCGTTTCAGGTCACAGCCCATGACTGCTATGTTTCCTCTGTCACCTGGGCGTGCAGGTACATGTCTTGTGAGTTACCTGTCAGTGTTGTGCGGGGGTGTGTGTACAAAAATAGCACTTGTGTTATCTACCATTATAGTGTGGGCGTGTGTGATCAGTATGTGTTTAAGTGTGTATATGTGCGAACAAAATATTTATGTATTTTGTGTGTAGCGGTAGGTGGTTCTCAAGCCGCTGCCCCTTTTAAACTGAACCGGTGGACGGGGAACCACCTCACTAATGTTTGGGATACTCTCCATAAGTTCATACTCAGCCTCCACGACCATCAGTTGTTTGGCCACTGTTTTTGAGAGGAATCTTCCACAACATTGGGTGAAACAGCAGACCAGTCCTACCACAAGGGCCGCCCCAAGTAGTATCTTTACAAGAATCGCCACAATCTGTGCTCCCACTGACCCAAAGGTGTTCTTCAGCCATTGAGTCACCGGTCCAAAAACACTTGACACATCGCCCATGTTGAACGTCAGTCCTTTTCCGGAGTTTGCGTGAGCTTCTTTGTTTAGATCTTTAATTCTGTTCATTGCCGTCGTGAATTCCTCCATGTCTCCATCTTCTCCAGGGATATACGTGCAGCATGACTCTGTCCCCACCATGGCACATACTCCTCCTTCTTTGGCCACCAGCCAGTCTAGTACCATCCTGTTCTCCATTACCATCCTGGTGGTTCTATTCAGCCTGCGGTCCACTGCATTAAATGCATCCGAGGTGGCATTCATAAACCGCAGATGGTTGTAGTGGATTGCATTGATCCATTCTGCGTTCTTAGCAATTCCTACGGCTGCTCCATAGATTGGGATGGCAGCCGCCTCAAATCCTGCGACCACCTCGTCACGTACTTTGAATTCTTTTGGAATGTTCTTCGGCTGTCCAAATACGTCCAAGTAGATTCCTCCAGAGGTGGCTGCTCTAGGCTTCCTTTTCGGGCTGCCTTTCAGACTCTTTTTTCGTTTTTGGGAGTCTTTGAGAGTTGTTCTGATCGGGAGTTGGGAGTTGTTGTGGTTGGCTTGGGGATTTTATTGGTCACTGTCCCATTGCTTTGCTTCCAGGGGATGATGTGGGCCGTCTGGGCCAGCATTACTCGGGCGCATTTTCCGGTCCAGTATAGGGGGAGTGTGTTTCGCGCTCCCCTCTCTCGTCCACACACCCACCAGGCGTCTGCTAGCGGAACGTCTTGTGGGTAGTAAGAGAATATTCTCGTTGTTGCATTGTCTGGGGGTGCGACTGTCCATTTTTGTCCACTTTTTTTAACTAAGCGGAATGTGAAATCCTTTGGCTGGCGAACCCACTCTGCTGAACAGTTTCCGTCGAATACTCCTACCTCCTCCATTTTTATTTGTGGTCCTTTTTCCTTCATATTTGGAATGGCTTTCATTATATTTTTTATTGCCTTCGTCATTATCTTTGCTGCTTTACTTGCTGTGCTTGATGGCATTTTTAATGGGTCGTGTTGGAGGCTCAGTGTGCCTTTTCGTCCATAGGGGCTCTCAAAGCACTCAAACTGTGCATCTTCTGGCACCTTGATGTATGGGTGGGTTGTCTGTATTGTTGTGGTTCCCAATCCTAGATAGTCCTTTGCACATCTCTCACCGTTATTCTTCGCTAGATTTTTTGTCACCTTGGCGGTAGTGGTGGGCTTCATCCTTACTTCATGCTGCTGTCTCATTTAGTCTTCGCCCTCTTCGGCTCCACATTATCATAAGGCAATGAAACGGGGAGAAGCGGTCCTGTAGAAACGTTTTCCCTGATCTCATGTCAGCTACAACTTCTTCGCATGTTCCAGCCATGGGCAGCACTGTCAGTTTTGGTGCTATGGTCGAGCACACATAGCAGTTTCCCTTTGGGTGTATTTAATGTAGCCTATATATATAGCAGCATCTGAATTTTCTATATACAGAATATCACTCTGTTCTTCTGTGTGCAGCGTATCGTTTGACAGGGGAACCATTCTATAGTGTTTTCATGGCTGAAGTCTTCTGTTGATGCTCTATTACTGGGAAGACTTAGAGAGTACCAGGTGTCCCAGTCGATTGTGCTTTCCTGTTGGTGCGGGGGCGGCGACCACGGCACTTCCCCTCCTTCTTCCGGTCCTCGTGCTCCTTCCGGTTCTGTTTCTTCTGATCCTGACGCTCCTTCTGATCCCGCTACTTCTGATCCTGACGCTCCTTCCGATCCTGCTCCTTCTGATCCCGACGCTCCTTTCGATCTCGTTTCTTCTGATCCTGACGCTTCTGACGTGGAGTTGGCTGCAGGCATTTCAGAACTGGCTGTAGGGTAGTTGGCTGTCGGGATGGCAAAAGAGTGGTTGGCTGTCGGGATGGACGTAGGGACGCTGGCTGTTGAGTTGGATGTAGGGACGCTGGCTGTTGAGTTGGACGTAGGGATGCTGGCTGTTGTGTCATACATAGGGACAGTTGCTGAGTTGTTGGCAGGGACTTTGATAGAGTCGGCTGTAGGGATGGTGGTGGGGTCGACTGCAAGCCTCGTCTTGGATACCTGGGGTTCGGGAATGGCTTCAGCATCGGGTGAATGTGTCCACCTCCTCCTGTCTGGACCTGGTATGATCCCCTTATCACCAGCACCTGCAGAAACAGATAGGGGAGAGAGAGAGAACACTACGCCTCCTAGGCACATCATGCCGTTCTGGAGGTGGCCTGGGTTACTCTGTAGGGTTCTCTGCTCTGGGTTGATGCATGACTTGTTGAACACCCTCGAGGACCTCCGGTCTCCTTTCCCTTTAACATCATGCGCACCATGAATAAGGAGATCAAGCAGCTGATTCAAGACCACCATCCTTCAATCATGATTTTTCCACACGCCATCAAACCATATTACGTTACCATTACATGAAACAGCCTAGTTCTGGAGGAAACATCCTTATTGTGTTCAAATAGTCATTTCGATGGAGTAACATTTTCTAATTGAGTAAGGTAAACATATTTACTAGGGGTAAAAGGAAAAGATTGATGTCATATTTACTAAACCTCAAAACATTAATTTAAACAACAATGATGTTACGTGGAACTAACGTATTTTGCCACAACACTGAATTCATTCAACAAAATCATGTTAGTGTGAAGCACCTAAGTACTGAACCAATAAGACGAATGAATACATGGGATGCCTTGGTGTCACCATTACATTGTGTTCCCATGAGTCTTTGCAAAAACACTGAGATAATAATACATCTAACCGTGTTGCCAAAAGGTTTCACATGAGTTTCTTAAGGAGGACTATCATGCTTAGAGACCAGTAGAATTTGGAGTCGAGTTTTATCTTATGTTATGCTTTGAGATGAACCATGCTTTGTTCCTACTTCCTACCATGAATGTGCTATGTATTGAGCATGCACAAAGTAAGTGGTTCCACAGTATTAGAATGAACTTCAATGAATGCTTCTTAACACTGTTGCACACTATGCTTCCAGCATTGGATACTACTTGGTACTTTTGTTGATTACGCTGTTTTCCTTTTTCATAGCTTCTTTCGTGCCCAATTCCTCCTCGGTGGGGCTCACCTCGGACTCTTAGCTGTATCACCCCAGGCTGCTGTACCGCTAGTGTTGCCACATGCTACTGTTCACTGGTGTTGACTGTTGCTGTGGGGTAGGAGCTTGGCCAGCTGCCTTTTTTGTTTTAAAGCTTATAGACCATTCCTCTTCTGGGTGCTGAGTGATAATTATGGTCCAGCTTGCTTCCTGTCCTCCTTGTGCCATATCTTCCTATGGTTTGCGTGTTGCTTGGCCTCTTTCTATGATTTCGAATATTAGTGTGGGCAAAGCTAATGGGCCACTACCTTCCTTAATTCATACACTACAGGTGGAATATTTGAAGTCTTGACTATACACTAATATATTTTACAACTTGTGTTGTTCTCCTCCTTCCACTGGACGGCAGTCTTCTCCTATTTCTATCTCCGTGACTGCGTTATTATCTTCTTCTTCGCTGGATGACGTTCCTCCCTTGTTTTCTTCTTTGTTGCTTCAAGGTTGTGGTGGTCTCTTTTCCTATTGCACTGCTTATCTTGCCCTGTCTCAGGCTAAGCCTCTGTGGGTTATGTACTTTCTAAAGTGTTACTTCTCTCAGAGCTTCTGCTCTAATGGTGTTGTATGTGGTTGTTACCTCTTTTCCTCATGTTACGATCAGTCTATAGGCTATATCTACAGTATTTCCAATGTGGTGCACTCTAGGAGCCCTACTGGAGCTCCAATTATTATTATCAAGTGCTGTGTTGATAACTTGACCCTATGTGATGTTCGCAGCTTATCTTCAGCAATCACGAAAAGGTTGTCTTGTTTTCCTTCTCTTTCAGCTGTGGCTGCACGTAAAAGGCTAACTAGCCTGTGTGTGTGTGAGTGTGTAAGATTCTTTCGGCTGTGGCTGTGTATCTAATGGGCCTATAGGTGTGTGTGTGTGTGTGTCAGGTCCTTTGGCCTACTAGCCAGTGTATGTGTGTGTATGTGAGTTTGACTGTGTGTGTGTGTGTGTATGTGTGTGAGTGTGTGTGAGTGTAAGGTCTTTTGGCCTACTAGCCTGTGTATGTGTAAAGACAAGGGGCTTCTAACCTGATACTGTAGGTGTGTAAGATTCTTTCAGCTGTAGCTGTGTATATGACGGGCCTATTGTGTGTGTGTGTGTGTGTGTGTGTGTGTGTGTGTGTGTGTGTGTGTGTGTGTGTGAGTGTGAGGTCTTTCCAGCTGTGGACGTATATATAAAGGGGTCTACTAGCTTGTGTGTTTTGTTTAAGATTATTTTGGCTCTAAGCCAACTCTGGGCAGTGAGCCAATGTTAGCCTGTGTGTGTGTGAGATTTCTGAACTCCCCCGTGTCCTCCCCACCTTTGCGCTTAGTACCTTTGGGCAAATCTCTTTAAACACCATTATTATTTTCATTTCAAGTTGTTGTTAACAGGTTACACGTTATTTCTTCTACTTGTGAGAGTACATTGTTCTACTAAAGTGAATACTTTTTGCCACATGCATCGCAATCCTTTATTATCTTACTGTGTCTTTTACAATTGATATAATAGCAAGGCAACACTGTAAGAATAGTGGTGTCTCTTCTGAGTTTTAACTTTCCTCACCCCTGCGTCTCCGTCTTTCAGGGGAGTCCCTTCCAAATCTCTCCCTTCTTCCCTCAGATGGAGAGAACAGTTGATCAACCAAAGGCCGGGTATTTATTCTCACAAATTTGCCTAATTCTAGGACCTGCGTTTGGACTACCAGGGGTTCACTGCTGGTGACTAGCTCTGTTGATTTGTACTGTGTTGGTCCAGTAGTACAGTGTCAACCCGGAACCATGTGCTTTCTCTCTCAACACTTTCCAACAAAAAAAAACTGAAATCTCTTGCACTTGTTTTACGTTGTTAGTCAGTAACCTGCTTCGAAGGGTCTCCCATCCATTCCAGGCACTCCTATGGGCCCCTCTGTATCTTCAAGCCCACTTTGTGAAACTGTGGGCATGCCATTGGGCACTTCTCTATCCTCCGTCTCAGTCTGTGGAACCATGACCATGTAAAAGGGCAGGTCTCTACTCTCAGCCTCAGTCAGTGGAACTGTGGCCGTGTAATCGGGGCTTGCCTGTGGGAGATATCCTATGTGGGAGGGCGTTTCTTCCCCTGAACTGACGTAGTCAGTTTCTATCTCGCTTTCAGGCTGGTTGTGATCTGGCTCTGTTTCCTCTACCTCCTCCCCATCTGAGGGACTTCCCACTGTGAACTCCGAAAATTCACTCTCACTATCATTTGTGGGAATGACTCCCTGGGGATTGTTCTACCTCTTCCTCTCTTTCCTGTTTTATAAAAATGCTTTCATTCAGTTTGATCTACTCATCTGGCCCTCTAATCGGCTCCACTTTCTCTCCTTCACTTAACCAGCTGCTAGGTGAGCTGTTCAATCTATTCTCCCACTCTGGCCCACTATTCTCCTCCACCAGCTCTGTTTCCCTACTCTCACTTACGGTGTTGAGAGGTGAAAAACTATCCCTGAAATGCGGAGGAACAAATGGGAGACGCGCAAGTCCGTCTATAAGTTCTCTTAATTTTACTCCATGTGTCTGGTTTAAGTCAAATATCAGCATCACCAGGGCAGCCTCCTGATTCCGATCTCCTCCAACAGAACGTTTCTTTCTCCTTCCGAAATCTCCTCAATCACAATTGTATATCTGTGTGTTCCTGTTATCTATTTTGGGCCCAGGCCCGCACAATAGGGATAAGCAGACAAAACAGCGCTCTCAGTATATTCTCATCCTCATTAGGCAATTTTATAGAGATGTATACTGCAAAAACCTGTTTGTCTAATAAGTGTTTTAATCCCATATCAAGACAAATGAAGTCGGCACTGCCTCCAGTACAAAGACACCCACTCAGCGCTTCCCCCTGAAACCGCCAAAATCAATTCAAAGAACGTTTGCCTTACTTTAAGTCAATTCCTCCTGAAAACAAGCACAACCATCTGTCCATGCGTTTAAGTAAAACAAACAAAATTATCTGTCCGTGCAATAAACTCCTCAAAATAAGTCAAAGTCCTCTCAAATCAAGCAAAATTATATTCTGAGAGAGCGCTAGGTAAGTATCTTCACACCCAAAACAACACCAAATAGGCCCTCTATGTTAACATAAGATAATTGCTCCCAGCCAGATTTCTTTCTGTTTGTCCTTTTCTGTGTTTTTGATAACCTTAAATATTTGTGGTCTAGTTTATTAATCAATTGTTTTGTTTGATATCACCAACTCATTTGAGACCATTAATTTTGTTCTGATCGGTCTGGCTTATACTCAATTGCCTTGTTTGGTGATATCAACTCATGACATTTATACTAAGTGGTTATTTGGTCACCCGAATTGTTTAAAACAACAGTTTTTCCTACATCTATATCTATATATGCCTCCGTGTGTTTGTATGCTTCTGCAACGTACCGGGAGCAATATCACGAAAGACCAAGCAAGCAATACAAAATGACAAAAAACAGTGTGTCTGCGTGCCAGGCCGCCTGCTCTATAGGAGCAGAATTTTCCTGGGAGATAAAGCAATGTGTGTCTAGGAGTCAAGCTGCCTGCTCCAGACGCAGGATTATACGAAGCAAAGCAAACAATGCAAATATAGAAAGTAGGCCTACCATACAATTATAAGCAGCATAACAAAATTAAAAAATAATAATAATAATAATAAAAACCTGGCAGATTACTATCTATGCCCTTTGACCTTCAAAGGCTGTCAGAACGCATACAATCTTCTGACTTCTTTATCCCGTAAAAATATCATATCACCATGAATATAAACTTGCAAGTGTGTGTGTCTATATGTCTGGCCACTTGCTCTAGGAGCAAGATTTATTTGGCAGGCACATGTAACTCCCACACGGACAACACCAAACAAAAGACTCTATAGTGTGTGTCTGTATGTCTGCCGCTTGCTCTAGGAGCAAGATTTATTGGGCAGACACATGTAACTACCACACGGACAACACCAAACAAAAGACTCTAAATATAGTGTGTGTCTGTATGTCTGGCCGCTTGCTCTAGGAGCAAGATTTATTGGGCAGACACATGTAACTACCACACGGACAACACTGTGTGTGTCTGTATGTCTGCCGCTTGCTCTAGGAGCAAGATTTTATTGGGCAGACACATGTAACCACCACACGGACAAGTGTGTGTCTGTATGTCTGGCCGCTTACTCTAGGAGCAAGGTTTATTGGGCAGACACATGTAACTACCACACGGACAACATCAAACAAAAGACTCTGTGGTGTAAATACCACACAAGTCTTGCAGATCAGTCTCTACTATCTGCTACCTTTGCTCTTCAAAGGTTTTCAAAATACATACTTTTCTCTTTTCCTTTTACAAAAATAACTGCCATTTAACCATAACTATCACACGGACAAAACCAAACAAAAGACTCTATAGTGTGTGTGTCTGTATGTCTGCCGCTTGCTCTAGGAACAAGATTTATTGGGCAGACACATGTAACTACCACACGGACAACACCAAACAAAAGACTCTAAATATATTGTGTGTGTCTGTATGTCTGGCCACTTGCTCTAGGGGCAAGATTTATTGGGCAGACACATGTAACTACCACACGGACAACACTGTGTGTGTCTGTATGTCTGCCACTTGCTCTAGGAGCAAGATTTTATTGGGCAGACACATGTAACCACCACACGGACAAGTGTGTGTCTGTATGTCTGGCCGCTTACTCTAGGAGCAAGATTTATTGGGCAGACACATGTAACTACCACACGGACAACATGAAACAAAAGACTCTGTGGTGTAAATACCACACAAGTCTTGCAGATCAGTCTCTACTATCTGCTACCTTTGCTCTTCAAAGGTTTTCAACATACATACTTTTCTCTTTTCCTATTACAAAAATAACTGCCATTTAACCATAATAATCAATAAGTGTAGTATACTTAAAAAAAAACAAACAAAATGCTGCCAACATAAACCATAAAACACAAAACATCACACATAAAAGCCTATATACATGCGCTTTGTAAAGATCAACAGTATAACGAACTCTCCCCTCTATGTCTCCATTATTCTTTTTGAGGACTAAAGTAAACAGCCCCGTCCCTGGGCTACCCACAAGTCTGCAGCAGCCTGGTTCCCCCTAATATAAGCAAAAATCGCTTACCTTGTTTTTAGGGCCCTTGGAGAACCGGCTGCTGAGACCCGCTTCACCCGGGGCGGTCACTGTTTTCCTGATGAGTCCTTTTCAATATCTCGGTCGAGAACCTCCAAATCTGTCGTGGAAAAAATGTTCCACTATGCGAATCCATTATCACTAATTAATACTTAACACTTAACTATATACTAAATAGCACTCCGGAACAAAGCGTCCGTAGGAGACAATACAGACAGGAGACTTCTGTAGACTGTTGATCTTTATTCTCCATATTGCAATGATAGTACAGCGAAAACAAAGTTTCAGGCTGACAGTCAAGACAATAGGGAGAAGGTGAGGTGTCATCCGCTGGGGATCCCGATGAACGTCCTCCCGAAGATGGCAGGGTCTAATCTTATATACCTAATGCACACTTCTTGGCGTCCCCGCTCGCATCACCCCATATTCTTTTAGCCAATCAGCGTAAAGTTTATGTCATTTTCCTCGGACCTTGTGTTCTTGTGTTTCTTTGCTTTGATATGCCAGGGGATGATATAGACTCTCTCTCAGACACTTTCTTCTTGACATTTCTATTATGGATGGTTGTTCATAATTAGTTGTGTGGCGAGTTTTCTGGTACCTCAGACAGTGTGCCTCCCATTGTCCTCTATCGGACCCCGCCAGCTCGGACCCCGCCAGCGGATGACATCCCCTCTCCCTTGATCATGAAGATTCACCTGGTCCTTTCTCGGACCCGACCAGCGGATGACCTCCCCTCTCCCTTGAACATGAGGGTTCAGCCCTAATATGGCTTTCCGTCCCATATAACTCTTTGGTTTGCTTAGATGGTCAGTTAAGATATTCTAGATGAAAGTGCATTCAGCAAAACCAGATGCTAATGCTGGTGCTGATGTTTGCAGAAAAATGCCAGACACAGGAACACACAAGAACATACAGTACTGTATGCAGTAGGCCCCATGTTACAGCTTATGAACCACACTAAGATCAAAGGCAGTAGGCCCAATTTTAAAGCTTATGAACCATGAATGCATCCTGTGAATTCTGACTAAAATATCACATATAATCTGAAAACCACCACACAACCGAACAGCTGTAGGTGCAACCATAACAACAATGGGTTGCTCTACATCAGGACGTAGACAGCCGTACCTCAGTTTCCACGCTTTCCCAAAGGACGAAACACTTCGCAAGTCTTGGGTGAGACTAATAAGGAGAGATGAGGGGCCTTCTTTTAATATTCTCCGGGGCAGCACTTTCGTGTGCAGTTTGCATTTCGACAAAGAGAGCATCTATGTCTCGGAAAGTGGTCGGAAGAGACTTAAAGCTAATACGACACCAACCCGGTTTCCCTGGAATAACTGGGGGGAAGATCAGCCCCGTTGTCGTTCAGTTTTTGACCGTGTTTACACACGCCGAGGAGTAGCGGAGGGCGTTCCGGCTGGTGTGGAGTATGCGGCGGAAGAGGACGAACAGTTTGCCGCCGGTTATCACGAACCTGCCTCGGACCACAACTATGCTCAAGCTGGTGATGTGGGTGTTGTGGATACTGCTGCTGCCGAAACCATCAGGCTACTGGAAGCTAAAGTGAGAGATCTGGAAAGCCAACTAAGGGATCTGACCTGTACACTTAACCTTAACAGGTACTGCGCAACAGACGACGAATTCCGATTCTACACCCGTTTTCCGTCTGAAAAAGAGTTTTGGTCGTTTTGGAAATCCATCGCCCCTTCAGCTTCCAATTTAGTGTACTGGAGTAGAGCCCAGAGGACAACTGATGTAATGGCACTTAGAAACCCAGCCCTAACAGAAGACTGCAACTTGTTGATGAACTCTTTCTGTACTGCTGTCGCGTTGCGGTTGGGATGAAAGAGAAGGTGATAGCAGACATATTTGGCATCAGCACCACAACTGTGAGTAGAGTCATCATCACATGGGCCAATTACCTGTACCTTGTCTTGGGGTCAGTGCCAATCTGGATGACAAGGGAACGAGTGCAAGCTACAATGCCATCTAAGTTTGTCCAGTACTGTCCCAATGTGCGAGTGATTTTAGATTGCACAGAAATCAGGTGTGAGGCACCATCATCACTTACCCTCCAGTCTGAAACATTCTCCAACTATAAAAACACCAACACCTTCAAAGGCCTGATTGACATTGCCCCATGTGGAGTGATCACCTTCATCTCAAAGCTGTACACTGGTTCCATATCAGACAGAGAAATCACACAGCAGTCAGGAATCCTCCGTCTACTTCAGCCTGGAGATGCATGCATGGCTGACAAAGGCTTTGTCATCGACAACATGCTTTCTGAAGTCGGGGCCACCCTCATAATCCCCCCATTTAAAAGAGGTGCCAGGTTCAGCAGAGAGGACACCGAAAAAACCCAGAGTATCGCTCGACTTAGGATCTTGGTGGAGAGGGCCATCAGAAGGGTTAAAGAATATCATATCTGGGATAATACCGTTCCTTTGACCCTTTCAGGTTCTGTGAATCAGCTGTGGGCAACTTGTTGCTTACAGTTTTTCTCAAATGCTAAAACACATTTCACAAACGTTTCCTCCATGTTCCCCAATGTCTAAACACAATACCCTTTTCTAAAGCTACATAAGCACAACCACACCTTCTCACTTCAAAACTCAAACTTTCACACCAAAAGAGCAGCTCGAAGCTTTCAAAAATGTAAACACTATACACATTATTACACACTTCAGCAAAACAATTGAAAACACAATGCTCAATTTGTGAGAAGGTTCTTTGTTTCATAACTGCCAATGCAGTTCTTCTTAGATCTCTGCAGAGGATTAGGCATTTGAAGAGTTCTTTTCCAAAACGCTATATCCACCATTTTACTAATGAATTTTCATAAATATAGTTTTTACATTTTGTTTTTCAAGTAATCTCAATGAAACTGTATTGGGTTATGTTTAGTTACAGTAATTTATCTTTACTCAATAAAAACAAAACAACTGCATTTTTATTACCTGAAACACACAATTACTGTAAATACAGTAACATGATTTGTTACAGTTTAGTAATGTCTATAAAATGGATTTATAGCGTTTTGGAAAAGAGCTCTTCATTTAGAGTTGTGAGTTTCTTATCAAGTGTACAAAAATTCTCCAAGTACTAGCCTGGCAAGCCAAACTACACAGAAATGTATAGGCAAAAATATTTTTGGCCACTAGGGTGCGTCTAGATTTTTAGGCTATCCAAGTACACTACTGTAACACAACTCAATGCAAAAACCACAATCTATTGCACACAACAGTACTCTTGAAAACGTGATCAGGGTGTGAAATTCTTTTATTTTCTTCGTTCACACCACACACACACACACACACACCACAGTCACTGTGCGCATTAGCAACAAGTGTCTTAATTTTTGAGTCGTTGTGTGTAATGAATGACGCCAGGTATGTTCATTGTGTTCAGTTATTGCTGACTGTGGCAAGCATTTTGCATCACATGAGCTTTCATTTGAGAATATGTTTTGCAACATGTGTTTTAGCAAGGAAAAATGTGCTTAGATTTATGAGAACGGAGGATTGTGTTTTGAGAATTGTGTCTTCATGTGAAATGTGTTTATGGTATTGAAAAATTGTGGCTAGATTTAGTAAATGTGTTTAGACAACTGGTCGTTTGGTTTAAAGGATTGGCTTTTGTGTTTTAGCATTTGAGAAAAACTGTAATGTCTAACTATCAAGGCCCTTTAGATGTGAAGGGTGATGTCCCAGTGTGACACATTACAACACACAGCATATGATTATTTGTATATTTATTGAATGTTCAATAATCCTTATTTTTTTCTCAGTTGACTGTTTAAAAAATTAACATACATTTTACAGAGAAATAAAAAGTAACAACAGAAGTACTGACAAACATGTAATGAAAATGAAATGGATTGTGTGTGTGTGTGTGTGTATTCACATTCTGACAGCAATTGATACAAAATGTAATGTATGAAGCCAAAGTAATGTTCAGTAGGTCACACAGCTGTGTGAGTGAGTGAGTGAGAGAGAGAGAGAGGGTGAGCGAGTGAGTGAGTGAGTGAGCGAGCGAGTGAGAGAGAGGGTGAGTGAGTGAATGAGAGAGAGAGTGCACAGGTGCTTGCTTTGTGCACAGGTGCACAGTGTTGGAAAAGGAAGGGGCCATCCCTAAATTTTTCCAAAATATCTTGGTTAATACGGCAACATTCAGAGTTCATTTTACTGGAACCAAGCCCAGCTTGGGTATGGGCCCTTCCTGTTCCAACGCCTGTTCCTAGCTGTTGCGCCAGTGCACAAAGCAAGGTCCATAAAGATATGAATGACAGAGTTTGTTGTGGATGAACTTGACTGCCCTGCACAGAGTCCTGACCTCAACCCAATAGAACACCTTTGGGATGAATTAGAGCCGAGACTAAGAGTCAGTCATCCAACATCAGTGTGTGACCTCACAAATTAGCTTCTGAAAGAATGGGTCAAAAATTCCCATAAAACACACTCGTAAACTTTGGGGAAAGGCTTCCCAGAACTGTTGAAGTTGTTATAGCGGCAAAGGGTGGGCCGACGTCATATTAAACCCTATGGATTAAGAATGGGATGTGACTGAAGTTCATATGCAATATAGTGTACGTTTCAGGTCTGTCACCCCTGTCTGTGTCCATGAACTCTCATAAGCGCTTGTTTTAAACAGTAAGCAAGACAAACGATGCAAAAGATGACATTAGTGTACCCACAGCTAGTTAACTGAGCCTTTCGATCGAACCAACCTCAGGAAAAGGTAATCTTGTATGTTTTCTCCTTTTGTCTCGCCTGTTGGGTTATGTTCACTTTGGTTTGTCTGGTCCAAGATGTTTTACTATGAGCTTTTCCGCTAATGTTCTTCTTTCAAAGGGGTACAGATGTAGTCTGGCTATCACCAGACTAAGCTCAATCTGTTAAGACTGAACATTAGTCTGGGGAGTCTGCGCTGTATTTCTACTGCACAAGAGGCATGATCAGTGGGCATCATACCCAGTCTAGTACAGGTGTAGAGATTTTACTGAATTTGGGGAAAGCTGAACTCCCACGACTACATTAATGCTACTCGACATTTCCATGCTACACTCTTTTCTGGGGTTAATATCCGGTAACATCCCTTGTCTTGGATCAGGGACTCTGTTCCTTCTTTAGTTGAGGATGAGGAGTATAGGGGACCTGTACAGGAACCACCCCCGAAGAGACGGAAGGCAATGGGAGAAGACGCACAACAGCATCTGGCAATAGAGGTAAGCAGTGACAGAAATTATATATTATACTGTATGTACTGTATGTGTTCATTCGCACATGTTTGTATTCTGAAAATGGTCATTATTCGACATATCTGTCTACAGGATAATTCAGAAACTATATTATTTTTCACATTGGTGCTTTTAATAGTTACAGTAAGCCTTATTTGCTCATAGAAAAATGTAACTGCTATGAATGTGCTGATTTTTATTTGTATTGAGAAATGTGGAACATTAATGTTTTCTGTGTTTACTTTTCTACAATTATGTATAATTTCATAGGTATGTGATACCATTATGAGCCATGCTAAGGAGAGGTTTGCCTTCACCAAGCATCTCATCAGTGCCACTCTGTTGCAAGGAGACTTGTTTCCACAACACAGCAGAAAGTTCCCGGATTCCGCGCTAGAAACAACGGTGGAGGCCTATCCCATGTTGGACAAACCCAGACTTAAAACAGAACTGTCCCTGATATATCAAAATGAGGACTTCAAGGGTTGCAGCGGTGCACTGGCTCTCTTTCAGGTTCTAATGGAGAATAACCTCCAAGACACATTCACCGAAACTGTAAGTCTTCTCAAGATCCTCATCACCACACCAATGACAACAGCAGAGTCAGAGAGGTGCTTCTCCACTTTAAAGAGGATAAAAACGTTCCTTAGGAACACCATGACACAAGATCGCCTCAACGCTCTGGCTATGCTCTCTATAGAGAAAAAGCTCACACGGGACATTCCAGATTTCAACAAAAGGGTCATTGAGAGATTTGCCACCCAGAAAAGATAGACGAGCAAAGTTCTTGTACAAATGAGAGTTCCACACTCACACTCTCTCTCTCTTCTCTCTCTCTCTCACACACACACACCTCTTTATTGGCTGTCTCTGTCACTCTCACACTCATTCACTGACTCACTCACATACACACCATGTCTCGCACACATTCACCAACTCACTCTCTTTCTCACACACACAAAGTTATTGTACAAATGATAGTTACTCACTCACTCACTCACTCACTCTCTCACTTTCACACACGCACACAAAGTTCTTGTTCAAATGAGTCCCCCTCTCTCTCTATCTCTCTCTCTCTCACACACACACACACACACCTGCTATCTCAATTAAATTCAATAAGCTTTATTGGCTGTCTCTGTCACTCTCTCACACTCATTCACTGACTCACTCACATACACACCATGTTTCACACACATTCGCCAATAAAATAGTGATCTCAATGTAACTGTATGTTTGCTTTGTTTTGTTGTTTCTATGTTGTGAGCTGGATTACTGTTTCATACCAGTTAAAATGTTAAAATCATAGATAGGACCATAATAAATATGCAACTTGTTCATTACCTGTGAAACTCTGATTTCTGATGTCTGATTTCTACATGGCAGTTAAAATAATTAATTGTCTTTTTAGACCATTGGTATTAGGCAAGGGACTGTTTTAAAACTAAGCAGCATTAAACATTGACATTTTCCACACACAAATGTATCATTGTGAATGATTTGGGATCTCTAGTTGGCCACCCTAAAATACACCAGAATGCAGGAAATCACATTGACAAAACTGAAATTTTTCTGACCCTCTGCCTAAAAGAGCCCCCCCACAAAATATTGTCACCAGCCGCCACTGGTGAGAGAGCAGTTCTGAACTTACGTTATGTGCAGGGACAGTTGATGGGACAAGTCCATTCATCAGGCCACGAGCCGAGGCTGATTCTTGTTTCACTGGACATAAAAACAGCGCCCAGAGTGGTTGGAAGTAAGTTTTAAATTCCCTTTGTGAGCGAAATCTTCTGATTATATTATTGAATGTTGAAAATGTTTTCTAGAGTGTAGGCTAGCTGTTGTATTGATGCTGTGTAGGCTATTGTGCTACAAATTCAACATATGTAGGCCTACAGCCAGTATTATGAGCAAAAAAGGTTAACATAGCTACATGTGTCAGGATATTCATCTTTCTTGTATCTTTGTTTCAACCATTTTCAGAAAAGTATTGGAACAGATTGGCCTTACTGACAAACTCTCACCTCAACAAGCAAGGAAGAAGTAGGACAATTAAAAAAAATATATATAAGGTATCTACACACATTAGTCATTTTGTCTATTCATAGGTTAAAATAATTTAATTGATATCAAGTCCATCACGAGAATACATTTTAACAGTGTTTTGGTTGTGGCTGTAATTGGTCTGTTTTGCAGGAGTTAAAAAATCCACCGACAGGGACAGGGACAGATAGGGGTGAAGACACCGCAGCTTCCTGGCCCTTTTTTGGTGTGATGGACGAGGTGTTGGGACAGAGGCACTCCATCTCCCCCCCCAGTGTTGCGGGCATCACTGCCCCACTCCTCAGGAGAAGGACAACCAGCGGCAGCGTCATCACCGGATCCAGAGGCAGAGGATGTGGTCAGAGGCAGAGGGAGGAAACGGGAGAGAGAGAGTCTGCTGGACTTCCTCAAGGAGGAGGCAGCCAGGGAGGAGGCAAGGCAGAAGGCAGCTGCTGAGCGCTCTGAGCGCCTAATCCATATCTTAGAATTGTTGATTCGTGAAAAATAAAATTAATGAAATCCTTTACACAAATCTGTTTGGCTTGCACGTCCTTCAAACTCAGACTGATGTAAGTAAGTAAGTAAGTAAGTAAGTAATATTTATTTATAAAGCACATTTACAACAGTTCACACTGACCAAAATGCTGTAGTTAGTATTGTAACATGTAGTGTTAAAAGAAAGATGACACAAAAGCTTACTGATTTAGGTGAAAGAATTAACACTATTTATTGTGAAATGTAAGTGTAGTCAACACTACAGTTGCGCTGCAATGTAATCACGCAGGGCACTGCCACTGGCAGTTTCTCCTCCTTCCCTTTCTGCATTCTCCTCTTCCTCCTCATTCACAGCCACAATATCGCCATTGGCCATGCATATATTGTGCAATATCGTACATGCCAAGATGACATCAGGCACGAACTTGGCGTCTACCTCTAGTGCACTTAGGAATATGGCCCTCCACCTCGTTTTCATCATGCCAAATGCACGTTCAATTATTGAGCGAGCCTGGGAATGATGGAAGTTGAATCTGTAAAGACCAAAAGACAAATAAGCATTACTAATAGAGCATGTAACTGTCTGATGTGAAATAGTATAAAAAAAAAACATGGCCAGATACTGTAGGTTACTAACCTCTGTTGTGCCTCTCCTCTCACTGGCTGCTTGTATGGCGTCAGCAGGCAAATGGGCCGCTCCAAACATGGGTAACCCCCATCCCCGAGGAGAAATGTTTCTGCTAGAGGGTAGGTGCCACAGTGAAAAATTGGACTGTGCCGGAGGATGCGGGCATCATGCACGGAACCAGGGAACCCCACAAAAACATCAATAAATTTCCCTTCATGGTCACACACAGCCTGTAGTTGAATGGAAGGGAAAAGCTTCCGGTTCTGGTAACACTGGGCATCAAACTCCCCAGGGGCTTTGATTCGAATGTGGCATCCATCAATTGCTCCCATGGACCTCTGGAAAGCCTGATGCACAGCCAGTCTGGCAAACCCTCCCCTATCTCCCTCTGCTCTTCTGGAGATGGGAGCCTGATGACTCTCGATGTCAGTGCAGTCAGTGCTGTGGCCACCCTGTGGATCAGGTCATTGACCGTGGACATGGGCATGTCAAAGCTTCGGGACACGACTCTGTAGGAGGTCCCACTCGCCAGCCAAAATAAAAAAAAAAACAGAGTTTCCACCGTAGGACCCCCACCCATGATGCCGGCTCTGATCCATCAGTTCAAGTAAACCAATTATGGAACGTCTGTGGAGACGAAAGTCTACTTTTGTGTCGCCTCCTTCAAAAAAAATCTTTAGAATGGGCATGGTGTTGTTCATGACGCAATATATTGCATGGTCTTCTTGCTGTCAAAAAAAGAAGAAAAAATATTTAGAGCAAGAAGTAGGCCTACTGTAAGAGTAAGAATATTATTACAGAATATAGAGTTACTTTAGTAATCTGTCTGGTGAGTGTTTTCATAATGTTTCATAACATTATTTTCGTTTATATCATTATAGTTATAGTTATAATTTATTCTTCCTTTATCAATGGAATCAGATTAACACAAAAGGGGAACATCAGGGCTATGTAATACTAATAGGCCTATTTTTATATAGGCTATGTCAATGGGCTTAATATTGTTTGTGTTACTTTTCTGTAAACTTCACTATAGTTTTGAACAATTACGTGTTTTGTCTCATTCCTCTCTGTGTAGGCCTACACATTTGTCCAATGAACCTAGGCTAGGCTATACATTTCAGTGACAAGTTCTACCTAAAAGTGGCAACTGCGCTACACTGCAGGCTTGAGTGGCAGTGATTGGCTATTTCTGTAGGCCAAATGATGTCAAAAGATTCCGCATCACAGATAGCTGCAATTCTGCGCCATCTCCTCCTATGAGCCGATCTCTGGCGTGTTTCCTCTTCCAGCTCGTCGCGCAGGTACTGTTCAATTACTAATACAATCCTAATCAATTGGACTGGGTCCATCTTTGTTTGTTTGTTTTGTGTTTTTGGTGGCAAGTGAAGTCAACAATTGACCGGGATAAACTCAACTGTGAAGTCAGCTTTCGGTATCTTGGCAACGGCGTTCTATGTTGTTATCTTGCTAGGCTATCCGAAACAACGTTTCTAGCTGCTACCTTGTTGCCTTCCACGGCAACTCACTCGCAAGGCAGTGAAGGCAGCGTGGCAGTAGGCAGCTGCGTTCCGTTTCGGACACAGCCACAGAGAAGAAGTTCCATTGAAGTTGCTGAAGTCAGTGAGAGAACACCGGCAAAGTAGATTCCATTCTATTTCTTTAAAAGCCCATTATGATGTCACAAAGCCAATGTTAAGTCTATGGCAAAATTAAGTTTAGTTTTTATTTATGGTTATGGTTATTTAGCAGACGCCTTTGTCCAAAGCGACATACAAATAAATAACAATACAAATTAAATTAACAGTCAACAATTACAAAATAGGGAGAATAGCAATATTATCAATAACAATCATTTTAAGCACTAACCTAATGAGAAATAAAACAATGAAAATGAGAATAGCAATCAAATAAGTCACTTAATTAATTATATAATAACAATAAGTATAGCATGGTATGGCTAAATTTAAGGACAATAGCAAAATAAATGTCAAATTCTATCAATGGACAAATTATAACAAAACAATACTATTATACAAACCATAACACATAACAAACGCTCAAAAGACTAAGTGCATATTAAACAAATATGCCTTAAGACCCCTCTTAAAAGATCCAAAACTGTTGCTGGAACGAAGAGCACTGGGCAACTCATTCCACCAACACGGAACCACTGAAGAATAGGATCTACAATTTGACCTAGCATGTATGGTTGGTCGACATGACAGACGCTCCTTAGAAGATCGCAATGGGCGGTTGGGAATGTACATCTTGATCAAAGAACTGAAGTAGCTGGGAGCAGATCCAGTCAGTGTCCTATAGGCCAGAGTGAGAGCTTTAAATTTAATTCTGGCTACTATAGGGAGCCAGTGGAGAGTAACTAGGAGAAGGGTTACTCTTTGGCTGATTGAAGACCAGTCGTGCTGCAGCATTCTGAATCAACTGTAGTGGTCTTAATACACAAGAAGGTAGGCCAGCCAACAGGGAATTACAGTAGTCCAGCTTGGAGATAACCATTGCCTGTACAAGAAGCTGAGTGGAATCTTGTGTCAGATAAGGTCTGATCTTCCTAATGTTGTACAAGGTATACCGACACGACTTTGCAATTGAGGCAACATGCTCAGAGAAAGTAAGTTGGTCATCAATTATGACACCCAAGTTACGTGCCGATCTAGTTGGAGTCAGTGAGGATGAATCAAGCTGGATGTTGATCTGTTGGGGAATAGCTGTTTTTGCAGGAAACACCAAGAGCTCAGTTTTTGAAAGATTAAGCTGAAGGTGCTAATCCTTCATCCAGATTGAAATATCCTTCAGGCATGCAGAGATCCGATGGGAATTTAATATTTCAAAAAGTAAAAGTCGTAGAAATATGAAAAGTTATAGACCGAAAATTTGATGCAAGAGCTACGTGTCGAAGTTTGAACCAAGTTCCTACGGTAAGCGGTTCGAGTCAAATTAGGGCCTGGAAGAATGATAAAAATAAAAAGAATAAAAAGAACTAGAAATGCAATTCCAAGGAATTACCAGTGCATGAAAATGCAAAAATGTATAGATAATGTAGATATGGTTGCTAAGGTGTAGCTAGGGTAAACATGGTGGTTGCATAGTTTAAAGAGAATTGATAGTGTGAAGGTAGACAGTTTAAAGCTTAAACATTCCAGTTCTAACTTAAAGGTAGGGTATGGAATGAGCTTTTTTGGCCATTTTTGCAAAATCACTTGAAATCCTATTCCTAACCCACTTACAGCCACTGAGTTGGAAGCACTGAAATGGAAATTAAACACGTCAATCATCTGCGGAATGGGCAGGGCTCGAAAAACTCCAGCCAATAGTATTCTAAACCCCATACCATCATTTCACAGCTCATTCGTCAATCTAACGTAGGGCTGGGCGATTATACGATCTCGATTTGTGATCGCGATCAAATTAAGTTTGATCACGGTGATCAGCTGTGGGTATACTTTCTCGATCACGTGCATAACATGCTGCAGCAAAGTGCACGACAACCATCACAACCCGCTTTCCTGGCACCGCACTGTCTGCATGCACCCAACATTTTCAACAGTGCGCCTGAAAAAAATTCTAGTCGCACCTGGTGCGCCTGACGCGGCTCGGGTGAAAGCATATATTTATTTCACAAGTTGCCATGTAAACGTGGCTAGCTATGCGAGCAACTTCACCAAACTGTATAGAAGTAGGCTAAACCCTCTCTCCTAGGACCGCTTTCTCTCACTCTCCCTCTCCCTCTCTCTCTCTTGTGCGCGGCGCGCTTAATGAACACCCCCCCACGACATGTACATTCACAATCGTGAAATCAATGACGTAGGCCTATAGAAGACGACTAGCGAAATCATAATTAAAATCCGGTTAGCATCATAGCATACTGCACAAATTTTATTAAAACTCTTGCATTCAAGTTGACTGATCATCTCAATGTTTTCCAGCTCCAAGACTCAAAAGGGCCTGTCCCAAGGAGAAAAAGTATTGGCCTACCTTGAAACTTAAACACACGTGGGGAAACTGAACAGTCCAACCAGTAGACTACAATAAGCTAGCCAACTAATGCTATGCTACTTTGTTTACGATATTTTGAGGCTTCAAGCCGACAGCTGAATTAAAGAGGCGGAGTTGTAATATGAATAGTCATGAATGTCATGAATATCCGAAATTTCAGTAGGCCTTTGTAGAAAGCATTATACAGTGTATGTGTGTATATACGTGTGTATATATATATATGAATACATATAATTCTTTATAAAGAATATGCATATTCCTTATATATTGTGTTTCAAACAAAGACAAGCTTTTTCTACGCCTTATTGTTAAAAAATCACATTATATGAAAGGAGTGCGATAAAAAAGCTAGGCGCACCAGTGCAACCAACGCAAAAAGTAAAAAAAATCGAGATCGTTCAATATGGGAAAAATAATCGTGATCAATTTTTTTGCCATATCGCCCAGCCCTATCGCAGGGGAGTGCTTCATCACAACCAAAATGTAGTAATTGCTGTTAATTGCAAGAGTAATAAATAACCACGACTACTGGACCTGTGACATGTTCAAAGATCCGGGCAGCTGATGACACCTCAGAATTGGACATGGACAAAATTGTGGCATGTGGATATACAGGGCCTGTGTCCATCCAAAGGAAGGAGGAAATTGTGCGGTAAGATACTTGTCATGTACTGTAGGTGCAAATGGTCTGATGGGATTGGACATGTTGTTCAAGTACGTTCACTTTCACAGGGCTGTTGTCCTACACGCCACGGTGAGGTTGTTGCCCATGCTGCAGCAACTGTGCAGTGGTCTCGAGCTGTATGGCCTCCTTGGTGTGGTGCGGGCACACCAGGACATGTGCCAACAGCTCTTTCACGCAGATGCTTGCAGAATGGTAAGAAAAACATTTTTTTTTATCAGGAGTCAGACATTGAATTAGTTTAGGGAAAGAAAAACATTTCTCTCCTTTTCTGTAACTTAAGGTGGGCGCAGATTTCCTGGTAAAGTCCTTGTCCCCAGTGTTGAGTGAGAAGGGCACAATGAGGCGCCAAAAAGACTGCAAAATCATCAATTTCATGCAGGATTTCATTCAGGACATGGAGGACGGAGGTAAATTTAATGTTTTAATGTCATGTCAGAGTAAGTAATACTAACTTTTGGGGGCAATTTTGTTTACTAAATTATACCACTAAACTTATTCCTGTCCTTTCTGTTTTCTCAGAACACATCAGCACAGTCTCAGCTGACAGTCCTGCCGAAGTGGAAATTAACGTGGGTAGGTTCTGTCAGTGGCTGACAGGACAAGCACACATACCCCTCAGCCAAGCAGACCGGGGGCGTATTTCACAAAACCAGAGTAAGTAGATCCAAGATAAGTGACGACACACGCGGTTGACCAAGCCTGGTGAAAGTAAACATGCTCAGTACGTTTCACTAATGCTGAGCGCAGATGAGTTGAGGCGGCTAGGTCAAGTCAGGTGTAACTAATTCTGTTAAAGGTATACTATGCAGGATTGGCGATTTCATCGCCGGTTTCGCTTTCACTTTTCATTTTCGCTCGTTTTATGCTTGCATATTTCTCTGCAGAGCTTCCCCTACAGCTTTAGCGTGTATATTTGACAAAACTCCTCAATCGGTTAGTCTGCCGTGCCTTTTCATGAGACTTTACATGACACTTCCTGGAGTAGAGCATGGGTGCGTGCCCGGTGTCTCCTGAAGTTGCAAGTGTGGTTTTACCGCTACAGACCACTAGAGCGGCCAAAAAAAACACCGTTCGACCGGTAATGACCCATTTAATCATATATAACAGTATGGAACGAATTGATTAACTGAAAAACGTTGCATAGTATACCTTTAAGGGCGCGTTCACATCCTCCTATAAAAGCCGTCAGGTATCGATGCCAGAATGACCGATGAAATGGAGAAGACGCGTGCGCATTACTTCACTCCAGCGGAGCAACGCCTCCTAATGGAGGCGTATGAGGTTGCAAAACCTAATATCACCAAAAAAGGAAATACGGCTGTTGCAAAAAAACATCGCGAAATGGCATGGCAAGCCATAGCGGATAAATTAAATGCGTAAGTAGCTTATTAAGAAACCAAAAAACGTTTAACAGCCACTGAACCTGGCATTGATTTATAATGTCACATATTGTGAATTTTCTGGCCTAAATGTAGAATCTAATAGAAGTGCCTCTGTGTGACTTTTACAGTAATTTGAGCTTTCGCTGAGAGTAGGATTGTCCTTATTTATCCGTTTAATAAGGTATGTGAGCATGTGTTGTTTATGGAAATGTCATTATTAATAGCCTTATAATGGGACATTCAATAGAGTTCCATGACAGATCAAATATGTCGGGCCAAAAAAGAACTTAAAATATAATAACATTTTGCAGAATGGTAAGTATCACCTATTAGCCAACTTGCGTTTGTAAGAAAATTACAGAAGGCATTATCCTATAGTCTTGGTTTCCAATTCGTCATTTCTAGTCCTATTGCAAATTATTTACACGAATATTCAGATGTCCTGTATAGGCCTACCTGTAGGCTACATCTTGTGGCGAAGTTATGATTCTCTTTCCCTGCGCTAAGTCAATATTGTTGTGCGTAATTTGGCTAATTACGTGCGTAACTTTGACTAATATTGGGTGAGGTGTGGTCTTTTTTGTGTTCTGCCATAGTTAATATTCACTGTTGATATACTGCTGTA
Source organism: Sardina pilchardus (assembly GCF_963854185.1). Classification (NCBI taxonomy): domain Eukaryota; kingdom Metazoa; phylum Chordata; class Actinopteri; order Clupeiformes; family Clupeidae; genus Sardina; species Sardina pilchardus. The sequence continues at coordinate 32,801,720 of NC_085007.1, forward strand.
CACACAGTGCCCGTTATATTTATAAATGACTTTGAATGTGGTCTTTAAACTTTTGCGTATACTTCAGCTGTAAAAAAAAATACGTACACGGTGGGGACGGGAAGCGGTCCGGCCGGGGATGAACTGACACCGGCGGAGGAGCTGGCGCTTGATTTAAATAAAGGAAGGCCGGTGATGGAGGGCTTACAGGGTGGGACAAGTACTGATTGTGTCCCACCAGGGACCAGTGCTCAAGTCATTGAAGGTAGGCCTAATTGGCACTGCACTCGCAAGAGTGACCATTTACGGCTTCATGATCCAGTCCAAGGACTTTGTACTGTTTATTTATGTATTTATTTATTTTCAGTGTCTGGAAACGCACTCATTTTACTTGAGCCAGTAGACCCCGACCATTCCCTCGATTCAGTGAGTAAGCTCAATATTTGTGAATGGCCTATATTTGTCTTTACAGCGGTCGTTACTCGCGCTTCGCTTGCCGTCCTCTTCAATCACATAGCCTTTCCCTGACCATTAAATTAAGTTGTATCACATTTCTTCTTTCTGTCTGTTTTTGTTTAATGGTGCATTTTTATTTCACTTTGGTCGACTTCTGTTTCTGTATAAAGTGCTTTATAAATAATTTCATATTGGCATGACATTAACAAACCAACCAATGTTTTGTGTCAGTCTTCATGACAGTTTATTTCGCCTTGCATCAAACAAAAAACAATAGCCTACCCAGACGAACTGAGGAAAGACAAAAACTTAGATTTCATCTGACATGAACTTAAAAGAATCTGACATATTGGTCTCTGACCATGTGACCATCAGCGTTGTCGGGGAAGAGCGGCATGTCCTCCCAGTCAACCTCCAAAACCACCCTGGGGGGGCCTCTCTCTTCTTATCACTGCAATGTTGTGCAGCACAGTGCAGGCAATTGTGATGTCGCAGGCCCTCTCCGGTGTGACCCTGAGGTGGCGGAGGCAGTTGAAACGCGATTTCAGCACCCCAAATGCCATCTCAATCCGCGCACGAGTTTTGGCATGGGCACCGTTATAAGCTCGCCGGCCTGCTGTATCGGGCTCCGCGAAAGGGGTTAAGAGGAAGGGTTGGCAGGCATGACCCTTGTCCCCAAGTAATACCCCTGCAACTTCTCCTTTAAAAAAATAGTTGAATAGAACAGCAATTATTTATGGACTCACATAATATCATTATAAAGTCAAGTAGCCAATTGTGTTTATTGTATGGCATCATAGACTACATTCTCATTACCATTAGCGAGCCGTTGATGTATTGCAGAGGCCCTGAAGATCCGCGAGTCGTGAACGGAGCCGGGCCACTTCGCCTCCACATTCGTAATGATGCAATCTGCATCACAGATCATCTGAAGCAACAAACGTTTAAAAATATAGGCCTACCGAGCAGCATATAGACATTACTAACGACAGGTAATTATTTGCCAAGACACATCAGCCTACCTGAACATTGAGACTGTGAAAAGACTTTCTGTTCACAAAGTCTCCTTCATGTTCAGTGGGGCATCTTATTCGTATGTGGGTGCAGTCCAGCGCACCAATGACATTGGGGAAGCCTGTAATGAGTTGTTGTCCTATGTGATTTGTCCCAACAAGTGTCCAGGCTCTCAAAACTCATTTGCTATTCAATTATTATCGCATATCTGTTCAGCTTATCATGCAGGACAAATGTGTGGCCTATAGCCAGCCTCTCCTTTGCATCACGAAAGGTTGGGTAAAATAATAATTAATGAAGAAGAAGAAAGAGTGGGCACAGCATCATGTGCTTTGTCATACCTGCAATCCTGTAAAATTCCTCTTTGATGTGGTGGAGTCTTTTGTGGCCCGGGAATGTTATGAACATGTGACAATAGGCTTTGAGGGCTAAATATACCTCCTAATGACACGGCATACTGTCGCTTTGCTCAGCTGCTCTGCATCACCTACACTGTACAGAAAAGTGCCACTAGCAAAAAAAACGCAAGGCCACGCACACCATCTGTGGGACAGTGAGTGTGTAACTCCGCTCTGTTGAGTGTCGAATTCTTGGTCCCAGCAGTCGGCAAATGTACCTTAACCCTCCTGATGCAAATCTGTACCGTTCGAATAAGAAATCATCCGAAAATGCGAAAGGGTCTGCTCTGTCGCTAAATACTCTCTCACGTCGAAAGGCTCTCCTCAAAATGCGGGCCTCCTCGTCAGCGACGTCGGGTAAAAAAGGGCAAGCCATTGTCGGGGGTAAATGTGTCATTTGTCATAGCTTTATATTCTGCTGTCATCGACTTCATTGCAAACACCGGTAAACTGAAGTGGCCATGTATACTCCCAAATTTTCCCATAGGACAAATAAGCTAACCTAATCAAATATAATAAATGAGCCATTTAAAGAAATGTATATTATAACATCAAATCCATCATTTCCAGATAGTCGATGACATATTTTATTTAATCAGCAAGTAAGCTATTTTATACAGGCAGGCCATTGTCCGTGTTCGTGTGTATGTGTGTGTGTGTGTGTGGCTGTTGGCGCAGAAGCGCGTCTTTTTTTTTTGGTGGTGAAAGCACGTCTCAGAGTGACAGCTCATTTAACCAATAGCAGACAAGAATAAACTAAGCCTGGTACTTATACTGCGTTCATGCAGCCCGGAACCTCGGAGGACCCGCCTTTAAAAAGTCCCGACCTCCGAAAAAATTGTGTTCATGAGATCAGTTCGGAAAATAAATACAGGAAACGCATAAATACGTTATTACAACTGCTTACTAAGTGCTTAGTATGGTTGAGCAAGAAGGAAAATGTCTTGGGCGAGTGTTTCTATCTGTGTTGTTAATTTAGTGACAAATTACCTTGCCTATTCGTAATGACAGTGAAATTCACCTCTTCTGTTGTTGCAAGGGAGGCCGTCGTGGTTGGAGAATATGATAGTGACGTCAAGTCGGACACCTCGGGGCACAAAACTTCCGCACGAGTCTCCGAGCAAAAAATCCAACCCGACCTAGCGTTCATGTCATTTTTCCGCTATCGGAGGTCAGAAATTTCCGAAGGTCCGAGGTGCATGAACGCAGTATCAGCCTAGTCAGGAGCAGGCTAGCTTCCAAGTATAAATTCCCATGGTAACTTGAATGTGATCTCTTCTGTGAAACCAAGTCAAGGCTATGTTCATCCAGGATAACCCAGTAGGCCTGTCTAAATCCCCTATTTTGGTTTTGTGAAATATCCCCCGGGAGGGTTTCACCATCACACTGGAGTTCGACCATGACTGTCAGGGACGTTTTGGTATACATAGTATTTGTTACCCAGTGGTGAATGCCTGTTCGTCTACAGTGACTCTTCCGGTAACACATCTCTCCACAGAGGAGGAGTTCAGAAATGTTATGAGTCAGGCAATCACATATGGTTTTGAATTTGGCCGCATATGAATCTTTATTATGACCGCCGCTAGCATAGCTAGCAAAACGGCCATATAGTTGTTGTCAAAGTTTTTTTTTTTTTTCGTCATCAATTCTGATTTTTTGGTCAACAATTCCCGGGTCACCGTAACACCGGGGCACATGAAACTTGGTGGGCATGTAGCCCCAGTAGACTTCTAAGGAAAAATGTTGTTTCGTCCCTGGGAGTCTATTAGCAGAGACCTGCAAACCTGGGCCCTCAAACTCGAAGCAAACACTTTAGGTTAGCTGCTCGGTTACTGTAGCAAGCAGTCGTTTCCTGCCCCTCTATATCGTTGTGTTCGTCAGTTTGAAAATGACGTTTTAAGTGAATAAATGCCCAGATGTGCTGCTTGTACTAAAACTCCCAATGCACATACTGGCTGAAAACAAAGATGGGTGTGCATAGGCTGAAAACATTACAGCTAATAGATTTTTTTGGCATGGTACATAAGGTGGTAGGCTGAAGTTACTGAATGAGAAGTTTATTTTCTAAAATTGATCAGGGACATACTAGAGACCGATGGGGGAGTTAAGAGGGGCTAAAATGTTCACGGCATAAGAGGTACAAGTCAGTGATGCGCGGGTACGTGTCTGAACGGCCCGCCCCACTCCGCCGTTTACATAACATCCGCGATTATAAATTGCAGTGAGATGAAACCTTTATTGCACGAAAGAGCAGACGTGGGGCTTTCCAACGAGCCACTTTGTAAGTTGCGCAAGGACGCACATTGCATGCTCATTGTAGGCTATATGCCTTGATGACATTAAATGAAGAAGTAGGCCTATTTCCTGATTTGGGAAACTTTTAGTTTAGTTTTCTTTCCATAATAGGCTACCATTCTATCTTGCTGCAAATGATCAGACTAGAGAAACACGCGTCGCATCGGCAACTTCGCTGCTCAGTAGCCGAATTTTCGAGATGTCGAGGAAGCCAGCATTTCGAGAAAAAAGCTGCAGATCATAGACAGAGAAAGCATATGCTCTGAGAACAGAACACAACTGCATGTCAAGTGTAGCTGAGGGTCTGTCTACGCTGAAACAACAAGTGCATTTCTACATGTTCGTGACAAAATGTGGGGGATAGAATCGCGTTTCAGTGGGAATGCTGCAAATTCTCATTGTTCAAATTGTCTTTCTCTTCTAAAGACAATTATGTAGGCCTACGATATAAATGACAAAAAATTGACGGCATATTTTTTTTTTTTACCGACCCGACCAAACATGACCCATATTTTTTCTTGACCCATAACCGCGGGTGACCGTGGTCGCCCGCTCGATTTGGATCAGCCCGCGCATCACTGGTACAAGTCCCTAGCGTCATGTCTGGGTCGCTCTGGTCAAGGAGGGCCTGAACATCTTCCCTTTGTTCCACGCTCAGGGGACAGTCAATGTGAGGAACCACTATCATTCCTTCTGCTTCACCATTGTGGTCTATGGCAATATCCCAGTCGATGTCTGGCTCCTCAATGTCCTAGAGAAGAAGCAGAATTTTACATGGCATTTGTGGCCGGTTGTTGGTTTGTTGAGGATAGGCATCTGACATAGAAGTACTTGTTTGCATAGAACAGTAGAAAATCTGGCCCAATTATAAGACATTATGCAATGTTGTCACTTAAACATTTAAAAATATTTACAAAACATGCCTCAATGTTTTCTGGCTGGCCAATGTCTGTGGTCATCAAACCCAGCCACCACAACTGCTTGGGAGTCCTGTTACTTTCAGTCCGGATAGGGTGATTGTTCCAACCTTCCACAAAACTTTCAAGGTCAATCTTCAGTTTGGGAAGAACGACCAGGTGGACACAGAAAAGGTCTTCTGTTGAGTTCATGATAGGCAGGGGTTAATACATGACAAACTATGCTTCAGACTAGCTCCGTGACTCTGATTTCAGTTCGATCCTGTGGAAGAAATATCCAGCAACTGATCCTGTTCCAGATTCCGAAGCATGTTGTAGTACTTGGAAGTGACACAGGTCCTTATATCCCGCCACAGACGTTCGATTGCCAAAATGTACAACAGCCAGAAGAATGTAAAAAGTAAGGCACAATGGCCGTTATACAGAAAGAACAAGGCAGACATTACGAACCTTTGATTGTGCACACTTTTTCCTGACACAAAGCTTCCTGTCAGTACCCCGCATAGTGAACATAAACCTGGCAATTTCAACGTTCTCACTGCCTTGATCACCTCTGACCCTATGACGCACAAGAGATAACGTTTAGTCACACAGGTTTTGTCAGATTTTATGTTTACATGGCAAGTGGTTTAGACACATATACAATTTTTTTTAAAAAAGGTTTACCTTGATGGAATGCCATATCTTTCTGTGGCCTGCTTGAAGGCAGCAAATGCAGTTGAAGCCAGGTTGTTGGTAGCAGCATTGAGGCACATTATCTGTTTAGTTTCAAGAAAACAATAATTGTTCTTCGCAAAATACAACCTAGGCCTGAGAGTCTAGACAGGATGCCCAGGGAGTAGGGATGGCGAAAACTAAACATTTTCTTGACCGACCACCGAGGCTCATTAGCCGATTCGTTTAAAATAAATTATGCTATTTGAAATAACAGCCACGCAATTTCCCAACTCTCATCTCTCTGTCCCACGCTCATACACCCCGGCGCCGCCCTTTCACTCACGTCACTTTTTTTAAAAATCCTACAGCGCCAAACATGAGTCCTGCAAACCAAGGAGCTTGTAAGTGGAGGACAAATGGTTCCTTTGCTCCGAAAATGGCTTGGGTACAAGGTGATCGCGTAGCAAATAAAGGCGTTTGTCTAGCGTTAGAAGCTCATTTGAAGCTGAAATGGCCGCGGCTCACTTATGAAAATGACAGCTTCGAAGAGACGTCACGCAGCTTAGTTTGAGGAAGTGCTAACAATAATAACGAAAGATGATCATTACCTTATCTGTTACCATTGATGACCCTTCCTGAAATGTAGATGTAATGTCTTTCCAAATCTAAGCCCATCTTATGCGGAAAGTTGCCTAGACTGCAAAACGATAAAAACCAATGGATAAAACAGCGCACCTCCAGATTGCAAAAGACGCACCGGCCACCGCTGTGACCTCGTGCCAAATGTTTTTATTGGTTTATTACGTAGTCTAGCCTACAAGCAGGCGTTATGAAAAATTGAGTGTGAGGGATAATTTGTTAACTTAACGCAAAAAAAGATCTTCTTGGAATGAGATGGCTAGCTGTAGTAGCGTTTAGTCCACTGTCTTTAGCCTAATTTAAAGATGCCTCTTTTTTTTTTAACCGACTAACGACAACTTTGGTCGGCTAACGTGGATACGGTCAACCATCGGTCAAACAGTCACCGGTTAACATCCCTACCAGGGAGTCCACACGGTCAGTGTGCGAGTTATACCACGGTCTCCGGGGGAGCCGGGGGGCGGGGCGGGTTTTTTTTTTTTTTTGGGGGGGGGGCAAAGTTTAAATGCCGACCCTGCAACAGCATAGGCATAAGCCTATTATAAAGAGAAAATTCGTTGCACACGGGTGCGATAGGTCTAACAGCTATTAGGCCTAGCCATATTTAAACGAAACACCCTGATGGATCACGTCAACAGATTTCCCAAAAGGGCTACGCAAACTTCTGTGAACTTGATAGTAAATAATCCACGGACCACCAATAATGTGTCTTCTGACTGTTTAATTGAATCAACTTACTTGTAGCCTACGACATATGTGTCGGAAGGTGTCGCACGTCTTCCCCTCGTTCGTCGTGAGTGGGCGTTTCGTTTGAATTGTCAGTAAGCAGTTCATAAGCAGTTCGTTTAAACTTGTCTCAAGTGTTTCTCACAAATGGACCACCATTTAGGCATGTATTTAACAGCATACGAAAATATTAATAGCCTACACAAACTATGCAAGCCATTTTGAAATCTTGTTTTATAAACTACTCAATGCAATTTCAAATCCTCACCAGAAACACCAACAGTCAATGTATTTCTCCAAATCCAAGTTTCGTTTATTTTATGGACTACTAGCTGGTCGTGGAAGAGTTCGTTAAAACATGAATTTGTCAAGTTTCACAGGCCCTAATGTACTACAACAACGAACGAACTAGTGTGAACGAGCTTGTGTGAGTGGGTAGTGGGTGGAGCTGCGGGCAGCGTCCCCACGTTTCAAGCGCGAAAGCAGGCACCTTTTTCATGAATCATGAACTCAAAATACAATTTTATTTATCTGATTTTACACCTTTGAGGGAAAACCATGGTTAAAATATAATTTATTTGGCAATCATTAATATTTTAGAGCTCCCCCAAAATTTCACAAACCATGTTTCCAGGGGAGCTCAGGTGGCCACTAGGGGAGCCATGGCTCCCCCTGCTCCCCCCTAACTCGCACCCTGCACACGGTGCATTGTTGCAGCCACTCTCCTTCACTGAACGTGGATACCCATGGACCGCAACCTCCCCTTGACCATACGGTATCCTGCGGTTGGCATCTCAGTCTTTATGGTCCGCACAACATTATCCAGCTCCTCATCGTCCATGTTGTGGTAACATGATCTAGCAGAAATATCAAATTCCACCATCCTTCTAAACACTGTCCTCCTTGACACCCCGAGCATCCTTGCTATGGAGGGAACAGGTAGGTTTAGCTCTAAGACTTCCTCCAAGCACTCCCTATGTTCCCAGGTACTGTTTCAGGCTGGACACCAAAATTGTGCTGCCTCTCCAGTTAGTCCCTGACATGCCTAAATAGATTCTCTAGGGCCTCTAAAATGTCTGTCTGTATATTGACATGCCTTGACAGCGCACTACACAAATACATCTCCTGCCTACACATAAATTCAAAATAGTCTAAATCAATAGGCTCTCTTCGAACCAGTTCGAACTTGGACAGGAGCCGGGTCAGGATCTGTCTCCTAATGGTGTCCTGGAGGATGTATAACATGGTGGATGTATAACAACAGCATTTACCATATTCGGGTCCGTCATTACGCAAGAACAGTCTGCCAAAAGCAAGATAAGAAAGTGGGGTTGTTAAAACAAACAGTTTGCCACATCTCTGAAAACTGTATTTCCCCCTCCCAGTGTATAAAGCCCATGCATTCTCATTTTTAGCCTATGCCTACAACGTATTAAACCAACTGCACCCAGATTGGTTGAAACCGGTAACATGTCATTTCAATTCCGGTTTAATGCTTTTAAATTGGAGCGAGAGCAGAGTATGTGCTTGGTCACTGGTCAGTCAGTCGCTGCAGCCTGCAGGCCTGTGGATGTAGGCCTACAAATCAGAGGCGATTGCTCATTGAGTGCAGGGGAGGCTCAGCCTCCTCTAAAATATCACGGGAAATTGCATGAAATAATGCCTATTATGAGCTACATTAGCAAGCCTAATATTCCAACTAGAACATGCTAAAAACGTGTTCAACTTCATGGCTATATCGTTATAGTTTCGTTTTGCAACAAGGTTTTGCCTGTCATCTATCGTGATTTCGCACGTCTAATGCATTGCTGTGACGACACGATCCATTAAAATCCCCATAGAGGCTCGGCCTCACTGGACTTCGATGGCACTACGGAGTGGGCTGGTCTTAGTGCAGGAAAAGCTAGATTAATATTGGATAAACGCCGCAAAATCGTCATATCCAGGGAAGCCCGGCCTCTCTGGGGGTGAATAGAGCTCCCCAGTCCCGCCCACAGCCTTGTCCGGAAGTAAAAATCCAATACAATTTCTCCATTGACAATTGGAGAATAAGCCATAACATCGTAACCGTCCATGTGTAACAGAATGGGCTACGCCCATCAATTGTTTTGGCGTCTCCCATCTCCCCCTGTGCTGGATTGGTATGTCGGCGTTTCTCTTAATTACGGGGTGGACCCAGGCACCTATATGTAGGAACGCGATCACTGCCTGGACGTGCTACCTCCTATCTCTCCCGGCTTCCGGGACGTGTATTAGTTTGGTGTGGATGCCCGCTTGGCTGGTGTAGCCACCATCAGGTGAATGCTCTCTTCAGTAAGGTAAGCTATCCTGTGTTCAACCGTGCTGTATGTTTAAAGCGTGTACGATTTGCTTTTACACCTAGTGTATTTCCACTTCCGCGTTTGTAGAGTGTGGTCTGTTCTGTTGGCGTTGAGGCCGGTGTAGCACTGTTGAGCCTGGTGCCTGCCTTAAAGCAGCGTGAGGTAGGCTTGCGAGCTAAACTATTTTTTGCCTAAACCGATCTCCATTTACCAACGGAAAGCCTAATTACCTGCAATCTGGTATTAGCAGTGTGGTCGGAGCTAGCAGCGCCTCCTCGTCTTCTCCTCAACTTGATCAAGAGCAAAACCTTTTTCACATCGGTATGTATGTGATTCATACATTAAATGTAATTTACGATCGTCATTGTTTGTGACTACTGTGTATGCACTTGTTGATGTCCGCAGATGTACGACGTCGGCTGGCATCTCCCAAGTGTCTCCACACCACAACAAGGCTGCTGTTCTGTCTTACGTTAAGTTCTCCATAATGACTTGATGTGGGCTTATTGTTCGCTCTGCTAATTGTTGGTTCTGTCTGGTTCTGGTATTGTCTGCCTTACCGACTGGGATTAAGTGTGCATACTTCATGTTGTCTTAGTGTACTGCATGTCTAAGTCTGCTGGGCCGTGTGGTGCCTATTTTGCATGTTTAATTGTGTGCTTGCTTTTCTTATGTGCATGTGGTTCTTGTGTTAATTTTTGGTTGTTGATCCTGTGCTTCCCTCTTTCAATCCTTGTTCAATGCATGAACTGCATGGCTTGTGCTGCATGCGCAATTCATCCCCATTGTAACTAGCCTACACTATTGTCCCTTTAGTGTAGTGGCCATATCGCCGGAACGGCTACTGTGCATGTGTGTGCATGTGCGTGGGTCTGCTTGTTGGTAGTGTGTGTGCATGCATTGGTCCGCTTGCGTGTGTATGTATGTATGTATGTAAGTTTGTATGTATGTGTGCAGTGAAGTGACTCTTCCATTGGCGTGACCAGGGTGGTTGCACTGACCCGGCCTGGCCTCTGGGGCCTAGCGTCTGTAAGACGGCCATCCCCGCCTCCAGTGCTTGAAAGCTAAGTACTACTATACTGTTCTTGCTAAATTATTTGCCATACTACTATTGTGTTCACCACAGCTCTAACCACAGTGTGTCTCTCTCTCTCTCTCTGGTCCTCCTCTGGACAGGTGCAGTGTGCATTAAGCGAGCGGCAGGCTAACCTCCAGGTGGCGGGGTCCCTTCACGTTTCCTGTCACACATCCCGGGTGTCTGTCTTTACCTTTGGAGTGCAGTGTGCTTGCAGTGTGCTTGCAGTGCGATCCTCACGTGTGGCGTGTGTGTGTGTGTCCTCTGGACTCCTCTTCCCTCCTGTAGTCCTGCCAGTCGTGGTAAGCCCTTGCCCTGTTCCAATTCCCCCTCCCTAAAGAGAGCCCCTAGACATTGTGTGCTAGCTGACGTGCAACCTCGCTGGTCACCGTATGTATTGTGGTGTGTGTATGATCTGTGTCTTCCATATGGGTATTGTGCATTGAGATGGCTGTGACCTCTCCATAGTTGTGTTTTTATGTTATAAATAACAACCTGTCAATAAAAGTATATTTGTGGAATTTATGTCTCTAGCTTCCTACGTGTTGCGAACCTGTGTGCCCTAAATTGGATGTAAGGGTTAGCATTGGCTTAAATTATTTCCTAGGGGTGACCCTCCCCTAGGTGGCGTAGTCGTCCCTAAATTATACTAAATCTCTTGCCCCTGCTACACATGGTAGACTTAAAACCAGCTACGATGTGACTAAGCGATTATACCTGCTCATATAGATGTCAAAAGTTAATGGGGGCATCAACCTTGTTGAGAAAACAATGCTTTATTCACGATTTAACGAGAGAGTACTACACTACCCGACACCCTAACGTGTAAAACTGGTGAAAGCAGAGCCTTTGATTGGTAGAGATCGCCGTTGCCATGGCAATGCCAAACAAACTGTACTCTGCTTTTCCCGCGCCTATCGTCCAGCTTCGTCTCGCTGGAACTTCAAAACTTAAAATGGCTGCAGGGCTGATCAGGACCGATGTGTGGTCTTCCGAAAAATAACGGTTTTCTCATCTTGAAGGTTGAATTTACTCAATGGAAACGGTAGGAAGTAATCATCTTCTTTTCTCAGATTAATATGGAACCATGTTAAACTATCTTTAGGCTGCAAATGTTGGAAATGTGTGTACGTTTGCAAAGCATCCTGGGATTTGAGTTCTCTATCTCGGAATTTAAGATATGTACACAGTCTTGTACCTTTCGCTTTTTTTACATTTTCTGTTCATTTTTTCACTCGAAATTATAAGTTATATGCTTATGAGTCACACCGTAGCTGGTTAGCCTAAGGCATGGTCTAAAACTCTTTATATCCGAATTTTTCCAGAAGTCAATGGGAGAAATGAATGAGAATTTTACTTCTGGACAAGCATCTCTCTCGGAGGAGGGGCGGGACTGGGGAGCTCTATGGGACAGTGGGATGGCTCGGATGCCGAGCTTCTGTATGATGATTGGAGGAACAGTCATTTTTTTTGATTGACAAGCATATTTCGCGATTGCACAGGAAGTTTCAACAGAGACGGGCTCTGGTTTCAAGTTCAGGGATGCGTGAAAGTTACGGAACCTTACAGGGTTGGCAGGTGAACTCGAGAGGCAAGGCTCAATTTTTTTTAATTCTATTGCATGTTGTACACAACATATCCTATCAATAAAACCGTAATGTGGAGTTACAGAGTTCGTGATTTGCATTTGTTTCAGTTGTGTGTTTAGGCTAAGTTGTAGGCTAGCCACATAGCTCGCTATAATAACTGTGTTGCTTGGCTAAATTGCTAATGTTTACTTGAATTTTATAAGCTATTTGATAGCATTCCCCACCATGGGAGATTCCAAATAAAACAGCAAGGCATATGAACGTAGAATAGTCACGTACTATAACTCTAGTAGGCTACCAAATAGCATATTTAACCCCCCAAAGTGAACTGGTAAAATGTTAGCTTAGTTCTAATCTAACCAAGCCAGCTGCAATGTCTCAGAACCCTACGTATCTGACGAATCCAGTGCCGGATTCGTCTATAGGCTACTGTTTGGTCTATTCTGTTTTAGGATATATTTCCCCCTCAAATAACAATATAGCAGCAATAATATTAATTTAATAGTTGACCATTTTTTATCAGAGCTTCACCTATTCCAATGAGCAGCAACCGCCACTGCTACAAATCAGAAGGATGCCTTCGACGGTCAATGGATTTTTCACGTGGGATAGCATGGTAGCAGATATTTTTTCCTAGTCGTAAATTAGTAATGTAGTTGTGATATTTGTTATGCTGTGTAGAATGGACCGACATTTTCCGTATAGCGAATCGACCCTTTTAATGATTTTGTTTCATTTTAGTATACATGAGCCAGCTTCGAATGCAGCGGGTCACCCTGACGGTACAACAAACGAAAAATCGTGTCAACATGAATCATTAATAATGTATTCTTATTAGATAATTGTTAGACATCAGTGTTAGACGGTTAGCTAAACTATCAAACTGACTAAACTAACTATGAATCAAACGATGCATGGCTAATATTAGTCTTCAACATTTACGTTATTCATAACATTTCTCTACATGTTATTGACTAACATGTAGAGTGAAGTTGTCTACAGCATATCAGCCAACGTTCAACTTTGACATTATGGGTATCAAGTCAACGTTTGCCATAACGGATAGTACAAATACGGCCGAAATTCGTCATATACATTTACGTTATTCATGACATTTATCTCCATGTCGTGTGTTATTGGACAATATAAAGAGTTTTAGACCCTGCCTTAGGCTAAACAGCTACGATGTGACTCATAAGCATGCAACTTATAATTTCGAGTGAAAAAATGAACAGAAAATGTAAAAAAAGCGAAAGGTACAAGACTGTGTACACATCTTAAATTCCGAGTTAGAGAACTCAAATCCTGTGATGCTTTGCAAACGTACACACATTTCCAACATTTGCAGCCTAACGATAGTTTAACATGGTTACATATTAATTTGAGAAAAGAAGATGATTACTTCCTACCGTTTCCATTGAGTAAATTCAACCTTCAAGATGAGAAAACCGTTCTTTTTCGGAAGACCACACATCGGTCCTGACAGCCCTGCAGCCATTTTAAGTTTTGAAGTTCCATCGAGATGATAGCCGGACGATAGGCGCGGGAAAGGTTGAGTGCAGTTTGTTTGGGATTGCCATGGCAACGGCGATCTCTACCAATCAAAGGCTCTGCTTTCACCAGTTTTACACGTTAGGATGTTGGGTAGTGTAGTACTCTCTCGTTAAATCGTGAATAAAACATTATTTTCTCAAAACAAGGTTGATGCCCCGTTAACTTTTGACATCTATATGAGTAGGTGTAACCTGCGTTGTGTGGAACCACCGCGGTCCAGCCCTGCACACGCCCGGACTCGAACCCGCGAGACAGCAGCACCTCGGATCGGGAGTCGAGCGCGCTAACAATCTAGCTAAAAGTCCAGGCTACTAGCTTTCATGCCAGCAGCGCTCTTGAAGTGTCGGGGAGTGAGGTTTACTAACGTTCAACAGCATAGCTAACCAGCTAGCACCCGTTACACTCACCCCCCTAAACCTCACTCCCGATCCAGGTCACGGCACCAATGTAACCTGCGTTGTGTGGAACCACCGCGGTCCAGCCCTGCACACGCCCCGACTCGAACCCGCGAGACAGCAGCACCTCGGATCGGGAGTCGAGCGCGCTAACAATCTAGCTAAAAGCCCAGGCTACTAGCTTTCATGCCAGCAGCGCTCTTGAAGTGTCGGGGAGTGAGGTTTACTAACGTTCAACAGCATAGCTAACCAGCTAGCACCCGTTACACTGGTATAATCGCTTAGTCACATCGTAGCTGGTTTTAAGTCTACCATGGACGGATACGATTTTATGGCTTATTCTCCAGTTGTCAATGGAGAAATTGTATTGGATTTTTACTTCCGGGCAAGGCTGTGGAGCTCTATAGCGTTGAAGTTGGTAGGGATGGCGAAAACTACAAATTTTCTTGACCGACCACCGAGGCTCATTAGCCGGTTGAAACCGGTTAACCGATTCGTTTAAAATAAATTATGCCATTTGAAATAACAGCCACGCAATTTCCCAACTCTCATCTCTCTGTCCCACGCTCATACACACAGCCCCGGCGCCGCCCTTTCACTCACGTCACTTTTTTAAATCCTATAGCGCCAAACATGAGTCCTGCAAACCAAGGAGCTTGTGAGTGGAGGACAAATGGTTCCTTTGCTCCGAAAATGGTTTGGGTACAAGGTGATCGCGTTGCAAATAAAGGCGTTAGTCTAGCGTTAGAAGCTCATTTGAAGCTGAAATGGCCGCGGCTCACTTATGAAAATGACAGCTCCGAAGAGACGCAGCTTAGTTTGAGGAAGTGCTAACAATAATAACGAAAGATGATCATTACCTTATCTGTTACCATTGATGACCCTTCCTGAAATGTAGATGTAATGTCTTTCCAAATCTAAGCCCATTTTATGCGGAAAGTTGCCTAGACTGCAACACGATAAAACCCAATGGATAAAACAGCGCACTTCCAGATTGCAAAAGACGCACCGGCCACCGCTGTGACCTCGTGCCAAATGTTTTTATTGGTTTAATACGTAGCGTAGCCTACAAGCAGGCGAGTTATGAAACATTGATTGTGAGGGATAATTTGTTAACTTCACGCAAAAAAAGATCTTGGAATGAGAGGGCTAGCTGTAGTAGCGTTTAGTCCACTGTCTTTAGCCTAATTTAAAGATGGCTCTTTTTTTTTTTTTTTAACCGACTAGCGACAACTTTGGTCGGCTAACGTGGATACGGTCAACCATCGGTCAAACAGTCACCGGTTAACATCCCTAGTTGGTACACTGAAGTGATTTTATAAACATTGTCCCATTACTCTTACCTTCTCAACTGCGTAAAGGCAAAATGCTGCCTTATAATACTAACTAAATGAAACTAAAACTGCCTATGTACACAACAGATTATAATAAGAACTAGAAAACGTAATTTCGAGGAAATTACCAGTGCATGCAAAAGCAAGACATAAGATAAAATGTGAAACAAACTTAAATTCACAAACAGTTGTGGACAGAGGAAGGGGGGGGGGGGGGGGCAGTGTGTTGTATGTATGTGGCTTAGGGGCAGAGGTGGAAAAGTCCAACCAACCAGCTGATTCTCAGTAGTAATTCTTCAGCCAGGCAGAGCAGCTAATTGGTGAGATCACCTGTGTTTAAGTGCACATATACACTAATCCAGCGCGAACTTTATGGGCGCTGCCATCTTGAATATCGCCATTACTGCGTGCCTGCGAGTGTGACGAGTGACACTTGCCTGTGCTTTTCAATGAAAGCATTCTGTCAGAGAATGTCTAACAAGAGATCCCGCTCATGAAAGAAAATGTCAGGTGAAAGGGAATATTGGATCAATGATGTCAGACTGTGCCACAACTTCCAAGGTAGTTTATCAACAACATAAGGTATTAAGACGTGTATTAATGACAGCTAACCTCTGCAACAGCCGCCTATGGAACCAACGGGCTAATTTCTTAGCAGCCAGTCACGCAGTAATGGTGGTTTTGTGTTACTTCCGTGTTTCGCTGGATTAGTGTATAGAACCAATACATGATTGGACTTTTACTCTCTGAAGCTTGACTTTTCCACCTCTGAGTGTGAGTGTGTGTGAGTGTGCGTGCGTGCGTGCGTGTGTGTGAGTGGATGTAAGTGGATGTAAGGAGCATGGCTTTCTATGATGCAGTGAAATGGGAGAGTTAGGTTAAGGTGAGAATGTTGTGGAGTGCATGGAGAAGTGTGGTATATATGAAGTGCTGCAGTCAGGTGTGTGTGTGTGTGTGTATGAGTGAATGGGTAGACAGAGAGAGCTGATAATGCAGGTTCAATTTAACTGGCTGTCAATTAAACTTGATAGGGCCTTGAGCAACTGGCTCTTGACACAGGTGCAAATCAGCTTAATCAGCAGTGCAGTGCGATAGACCTCTGAAGTTCGCCTACAAAAAAGCTTGCCATATATGGGCAGTTGGCTTCAATTAACTCCCGGATCTCCTTATATGGCCAACAGGGCAGCTTCAGAGGTCTATGAAAAGTCAATGGGGAAAAATATTTTGCTAATATTTCAAAAAGTATCAAGTTTACAGAACTGAAATATACATAGACTTAGTCTTATTTTCAAGACCTACGTAACAAAGTTTGAACCAAGTTTCTACGTTAAACGGTTGAAGCTGAATAGGACCTGGTTAGGAGAATAAGAAGAAGAAGAAGAAGATGCCTAGGAAGAACAGAACAGTGCATTTACACGCACTGTAATGACGCTACGATTCTGAAAATGTATATAAAAACTGTTCTACCTAAAGTTGTCTCATCTGTCTGGTCTTTAACAATCGTCCGCTAAGATTGATGGTGGTTAAAGCGGAGTAAATGGATCTTTGGCTAGTTGTGGCTGGTTAGCACGAGACGTTTCGCTGTGCAGTATTCTGTTAAATGATCTGAAATTAAGTGCTAACTCTCTGAACTGCACCCATTTCGCTGACTTGTAACAGGCTACACCTCTGCCTTCACTAACCGAGTTAGATTGACCTAGCATCTAAACAATGGAAGGAAATAGAGCTCCCCAGTCCCGCCCACAGCCTTGTCCGGAAGTAAAAATCCAATACAATTTCTCCATTGACAATTGGAGAATAAGCCATAACATCGTAACCGTCCATGGTAGACTTAAAACCAGCTACGATGTGACTAAGCGATTATACCTGCTCATATAGATGTCAAAAGTTAATGGGGGCATCAACCTTGTTTTGAGAAAACAATGCTTTATTCACGATTTAACGAGAGAGTACTACACTACCCGACACCCTAACGTGTAAAACTGGTGAAAGCAGAGCCTTTGATTGGTAGAGATCGCCGTTGCCATGGCAATGCCAAACAAACTGTACTCAGCTTTTCCCGCGCCTATCGTCCAGCTTCGTCTCGCTGGAACTTCAAAACTTAAAATGGCTGCAGGGCTGATCAGGACCGATGTGTGGTCTTCCGAAAAATAACGGTTTTCTCATCTTGAAGGTTGAATTTACTCAATGGAAACGGTAGGAAGTAATCATCTTCTTTTCTCAGATTAATATGGAACCATGTTAAACTATCTTTAGGCTGCAAATGTTGGAAATGTGTGTACGTTTGCAAAGCATCCTGGGATTTGAGTTCTCTATCTCGGAATTTAAGATATGTACACAGTCTTGTACCTTTCGCTTTTTTTACATTTTCTGTTCATTTTTTCACTCGAAATTATAAGTTATATGCTTATGAGTCACATCGTAGCTGGTTAGCCTAAGGCATGGTCTAAAACTCTTTATATCCGAATTTTTCCAGAAGTCAATGGGAGAAATGAATGAGAATTTTACTTCCGGACAAGCACCTCTCTCGGAGGAGGGGCGGGACTGGGGAGCTCTATACCACCATATGCAATCATTTGTTCATTCAATAGCTGTGTCTCATTCCAGGGGCTGCGTGGTTCTAAGGCCGGATTCGTAGACCGGTTGCGTCATAGAGGCGCGCCTAGTACTGTCCCATTTCGTAGGCTCCTTCGAATCCGGCCGACAAACCCACCCTTCTTTTCCCCCAAACGGAGTGTGCATCGGGTGTATGCTTCGCGGCCTACCTGGCCCAACATTCTGAATTACCATTGAACGCGCCTGTGACGTTTCTTTCATTCAAGACGATGTTATGGCGGGACAGGCAGCAACACCAGCGGCACCGACTGGAGAGGAGGAGTATGTTTTTAAATGTAAGTGTTGGCTTTGAACTTGTCTCGATACTTATGCTCCGATAGTTATGTGAATACAATGGACCTTACAGAAGTAGTTCATGTCAGAATGTATTAACTAGCCGTCACATGAACTGTTTTGTGAATGTCACCACTCAACTGGGCTAACGTTGACGTTAACGTTAACTTAACAGTTATGGCTTTGTCAACTAACATTTTGTAGTGGCTCCATTCTTAGTTCCTATTTCAGGGGTATAGATATATGTGTTTAGATGAGCTATGGTTTGCAGGTTCGATTTGAACATCTAGGAAAGGGAAAACATCACATTGAAAGAAACTGCTGTTGGGCTAATGCTTAGTACTACTGTTAAAGAAGTATAGCGGCTGTGTACCCTCTCTTGCGTTGTGTAAAGATTTCAGGCAAAATCATCGCTTCTCTTTAGTCGTTTATTCCTGATAAGACAGAAACTTTAGTTCACTGTTGTTATTGTTGTACTATACTGTTAGGCTATTGAGCTAGTCTAGGCTATAACCAGAAGACGCTAGCACAACTTGGTGAACATTTCCAAGATACAAAATATGAAATATGAGACCGACGTGTGTATGTTCACATGCATGAGAAAATGTTATCACAATAAATACATTTATCCAACTATTTTAGTTGAGCTCATCATACGTAACTTATTATGAGAACAGGCTAATGCAGACTAGTAACTTTGTTTTGAGAAAGTGTACGTCAACGTCAAAATTCAACGTCTGCAGTACCAGTAGCTGCTAGATGGCGTTGGTGTTATGCTACATTAAGAAAACGTTGTAGCCAAATGCAACTGCGTTGCAACATAACCTTACACTTTGCTGTTGTGAAAAAAAGAATAAAAGTTCACCTGACCTCTTTGTCTTCTGTGTTAGGGAGCAAGGAAAACACCGAGAGATTTATTCGCTTGAGAGGGGAGATGGAGCCAGCCTTCACAGGGGCGAAGTTCTCGGCAAGTGTGGGATGGGGGTAAATCCACAATAGCCGTGTGCAACTCTGTTTTCACTTGACCATTTAGTCCTAATGGTGTAGTGATATTAATCCTGATAGTTCGATGAGTTTAACCATAGGATGCCCCTGTCACATTTAACTACAAGTGTCCTTCCCTGTGTTCCCTGTATGTTCTTAGAAAATTATTGGAGAAAATGGGCCTGTTGACTAAGGTGAAGCCACTGCAGGCAAAAAAGAAATGGGACAATCTCAAAAAGAAATATAAAGTTTGTACATGGACATGTCACGCTATCTACTACAGTCCGACCAAATGTTTTAATTAGTTCACTTTAATTATTACTGTTTTTTTTTTGTTGTTGTTTGTATGCCTGCCAAGTACAATAACCATATAACCATAACATATGACACACCCTATGATCATTTGAGAGTTTCTACCAAAATAATAAATGTTATGTAAATGGAATGATGTTCACATTGAGAAATAAACACAGATTTGCTGGATTTTGTTTAGCTGTTCCTGTTGTTGAATGTCATGCTTGACCACTACATAGGATTGCAAGTACCCAGGCACAGGAGAGGGAGTAGGAGGCAAGTCCACTGCTGAGACTTGGCCCTGGTTTGTCCTCATGGATGAGGTTTTAGGACAGAGGCCGTCAATTCGGATGGCTCGAAACCTCGTTTTCATCATTCCAAAGGCTGACCACCCTGTATGATTCCCCACTGGCCAGCCAAAACAAAAAAACAAGGATCTCAATAGTGGCACCCCATCCGTGCCTTCGCTCCTGTTGGAGGAGGTCCAGCAGCACTGCCAGGGCCTCCCTGCTCAGCCTGAAATCAGGTCTAGTGTCCTCATCATTAAAAAATCTGTCCAGGACTGGGACGCTGAGGTTGATTTTGCAATACATGATTGGTCCATTCTGTTTTAGGGAAAAGAGAAAAAAAAACTATTAATCAAACAGGCCTATTAACATCTTGGCCTTTATTACTACTTTTGCTTAACATTCAATTAAGAGGTTGCTTATTTACACCTACTGTAGGCTTACACGTTTCATAAGTAATGCACACAGTAGCCTAAACCATTCTGTGTGCTGATTAACCTGATCTCCAATATCAAATAAATAAATAAAAGATTACCGTAACATTTGACTGTTGGTAAGGTAACAAGCCTAACGACACTAACCCTGCCATCATTCGCTGACAGTAACGTTAGCCTTTTATCACTAACGGGAACGTAATGTTAACCAACCACCATTCGTTGACACTCATTCATTGGCATGTTACAACCGCATAAATTATTCTGATTTCTAGGCGAACATTAATTGTCACTGTTGCCTATGAGTAGCCGACATCTTCACTAGTTACTTAGTAGTCTAAACAATGTATCAGTTGTATTTTACCTGATTATTGTCCTCTCGTAGCCGAAGAAAAACTACTCTTCGTCGCCGGCGCTGTTCATTTTCCATCTCCTCCATAATTGAATGTAATAAAAAAAAAAAAACAACAGGACAATCTCTGGATCCATGATTATTAACCTCTTAGGGCTTAGCGGCAACATACGTGGACAGAACATTTTAGCTTGTATGTCCACAATCGTGTTCACTACTGTATTGGGGATGCTTTGGACACGTACAGGGGCACTTATGCTTCCATCTGGTGATGTCAGAAGTGTCTAACATACTACGGTAAAAAAACAAAATGGCGGCAAACACAAGCGAAAATTCAAGTGGCCACTCCATACACAAACATCTTCCAGGTAAAAAATCCTGTATTATTTTATAGCTTATTCTTATTTAGGTATTTAAAGAAGCGTTGAACATTAGTCATGACAAAAAAAATCGGAAAAAAAACTGTAAAATAAGAACTTAGCATGTCGCTAAACATGACGTACACGTATGTGTACGCAGGGACTGAAGTTCCTAGAGAAAAAAATAAAAAAAAAAGTTTTTCTGGTGTAGCTAAAAGCTGTACATTGTCTAAATGTAATAAATAACAAATCAACAACTAAACACATACAAATACATAGATTAGTTGGGTTAAAAATGTCGGTAAACCCTCTGGATCATCAGTATGCCACTGCCCCCCACACACAGCACACTGCCCCCCACCCCACCCCACACAGACACACCTGATTGCAATTCACATATACCACACTTTTCCATGCAATCCACTACAATGGAATACTTCTCAACTTTTCACACACACGCACACGCACACACACACACGACTGCCGTCCTACCCGACCTTCACCTAACTCCCCCTACTTCACTGCATCATAGGAAGCCACACTACTTACAGACAGCATACAGCCCACCAAACCACTGTATCATCATATGACACTGCCCCACATACACAGCACACTGGCTCCCACCCCCCCCAAATGCTTTTTGCGCTTGCCCCTGCCCCTGGCCAACCCCCCATCACACACACACACACACACACACACTGCCCCTTACCAGTGCCTTATTAGCCACATACATAAAACACACTGCCCACCACCCTCTGGATAATCTGCCACTGCCCCACATACACAGCACACTGGCCAACCCCCCCCCCCCCCCCCCCCCCCCCCACCAACACACACACTTACAGGCTCCCTCTACTAACTCGACCCCAGGTAGTTGGGTTGGCCCCATGAGCCGTGGATCTGCCCAAGATTTCTTCTGTCCCTGGGTGCTCCCCCCCCACACACATACTGTACATCATTCACCCCCTGCAGCTTACTCTTACCACCACCACCCCCCCCCCAAAAAATGCTTTTTGCACTTGCCCCTGCCCCTGGCCAACCCCCCATCACACACACACACACACACTGCCCCTTACCAGTGCCTTATTAGCCACATGCATACAACACACTGCCCACCACCCTCCGGATAATCTGCCACTGCCCCACATACACAGCACACTGGCCAACCCCCCCATCACACACACACACACACACACACACACACACACTGCCCCTACCAGCGTCTTATTAGCCACAGACATACAACACACTGCCCACCACCCTCTGGATCATCAGTATGCCACTGCCTCACCTCACACACACAGCACACTGCCCCCCCCCCCCCCCCCACACACACACACACACACACACACACTTACAGGCTCCCTCTACTAGCTCGACCCCAGGTAGTTGGGTTGGCCCCTTGAGCCGTGGATCTGCCCAAGATTTCTTCTGTCCCTTGGTGTTCCCCCCCTCCACACACATACATCATTCACCCCCTGCAGCTTACTCTTACCACCCCCACCCCCCAAATGCTTTTTGCACTTGCCCCTGCCCCTGGCCAACCCCCCATCACACACACACACACACTGCCCCTTACCAGTGCCTTATTAGCCACATGCATACAACACACTGCCCACCACCCTCCGGATAATCTGCCACTGCCCCACATACACAGCACACTGGCCAACCCCCCCATCACACACACACACACACACACACACACACACTGCCCCTACCAGCGTCTTATTAGCCACAGACATACAACACACTGCCCACCACCCTCTGGATCATCAGTATGCCACTGCCCCACACACACAGCACACTGACCCCCCCCCCCCCCCAATTATTCAAAAGATGTTCAAAAAAAATGTGTGCATTTCATGCAAAAGCAGTCAGGGAAGATCTGCTGGGTTCAATGTGAAAAAAAAGAGTTTTTCATTCTATTACATGCTTGTGTTTTATGGAAGTTCGGACCCAGCGTCCACATATGTGGACATCATTTTTCTCTAAAAGTACATCATATCAAAAGATGATGCTTAGTTTTTATTCTAATTAGGTTCAAACAAGCCCAAAAAGCATAGTGAAATAAAAATTGCATGTAAAAAAACTGCTTGGGCCTTAGGAGGTTAAGTAAGCTATTACAATTAAAACTAGAAAATGGAATTCCATGGAAGGAATTACCATTGCATGTAAATGCAAAAAGGTTGCTGACTGTGTAAAACATTGTATCAGGCCTATAGTTAAAAAGACAACTAGGCTACACAGAAGAATAGATAAAAGATAAATAACAATAACCCAATTACAATTCCACTGAAATTACTTGGAAAGTCACATTTAAAAAGTGATTTATGAAAATGCATCAAAATTGTGGATATAGGCTATTTTGGAAAATAACTCTTTAAAAGACTGAAATGAAGTTGCCTATACTTAAAACGAGTTGCAAGAGCTGACACTTTAGTAGCCTACAGTGACGACTGGTAGGATAGCTTACATAGCCTTCATATACACTAATGCAGGTTAAAAGTAGGCCATAGGCTATAGATTTAGACACCATTGGAACACGGTATACAATCTCAAACAACGCCAATCAACGATGATGCAGCAACAGGTAGGATATCTAGCAAATGTAACGTTAGTTTACAGTAGGATATTTTATGTAGGCTACACATATTAGCCTACAGGATGAGCTAGTATGTTCTTTGAAGTGTTTCCAGGTGTGTGATTGTCCTAATAGGAATGTACAATACGCTGTTCACAAAGGTTTTTAATTTGTGAATGATGCCCAAAGCTGTAAATGATTGCCTGGCTGGCAAGTCCTATAGCTGAAACGACTAGCTTGCTAACAAACAAACGTGAAAATGATAGAGATGCAGTTTGTACTAGAAACGACTGTAAGCAGGCTTGAACCTAAATGGTGCAACTAGTTGCTTGTAACTTGCTAGTAACTTGCTTGTCTTTAGCTAAATACAGTGTTTACGTTTACGTTGACGTTAGGTTAGATTGTCTTTAGGATGGGTTGGAGAAGACTGATCAGCTGCTGTGGAGGCCGTAGCATCAGAAAACCAATCTGCTGCTGTGATGTTCATTGCATGGGGTGGAGTTCTTGAGGACCAAGGCGCCATGATCTCTGTTGCAGAGGAGGGAGATAACAGATTTCCTCCAGCTAGAGCTACATTGACATTTTAAAGGAACACTTCACCGTTTTTTTCATATTAGACTACGTTATTCCCTTAACTAAGGGAAAACATGGAGATGTTTGGTCGCTTCTAACTTCAGCTAGCTAGGTAAGTGCTATCAAAGTAGCACAGCGCACGAGAACCAGTGAGTTCACGCATTGAAACGTGAGAGGTATGCATCAACTCGTCTTAGTTAAGGGAATAACATAGTTTAATATGAAATGGAAAAAAAAAACGGTGAAGTGTTCCTTTAACATTACTTTCATTCATTCAGACACCTTTGCAAAGATGAATGAAAATAATTGTGCAAAAATGACTGCAGTCCAATAAGTCCAGTAATTTTCCCAAGAATTCTTCCAATAATATTCTGATTCAGTTTAGCAGAATCAGGTGCTTATTGGATGTCATCAATAACACTTGAGCCTCTTGGGAAAAACGGCTGCTGTGAAATAGGCCCTTGACAAGATTTCATAATGTTAGTCCTTACCTTCAGGGGCTGTGATCAGGGGAGCATTCGCTAGTTGCGTGTAAGTCTTTTTGCTAGTTGAAACGTTGCGTGCCGGGCTTCTTCTTCTTCGTCACTGCTTTGTGGTCTTCTGCAGTCTCTGGTTGATTAAAGATGACAAAATCAAAACTAGTTTAAAAGTGTTCTTACATTCTTAGACAAAAACACTGATGTAATTTAAATCTCACTGTGGCTCATTACCGATTCTTTCTCTTCAGGAACTCAGGCACGCGGTCGTCATCTTCTTCTGTTTGCAGATCTGACTGGACCGTTGCAATAGGCAACTTTGTCAGGGAATGTTGATATGATTCTGTCAGCATAAATACAAGACGATAAAGATTAGGTTCAGATGGGAGGATTGTTGAGGCAGTAAGAAAACATTAATAACTAACAGGGTAAAAGCATTACTATACCATGAGAATAAAGTACTCTTATTTTGTACAAAGCCCACAAAGAAGTTGGTTCGTCTTGTCTTTGCGCAGCCTTGCGGGACAGAGCTATTGTTTTGCATGGAGGCCAGAAACTTTTGTCCCCACGGAGCCATTTTGATGGTACTACCTCAACTTCGTTGCTCTCCAGAAACTCAACAACGTGATACATTCTAGAAGAAAATATTTCCAACAATTAGTGTGAATAGGAAATATAGAAAATGAACCAAGACCCAGGGTCTTTGTTAGAGACAGAATTAATTATTTTATTTGAAATGAATGTATTCCTTCATTTAATTGCTTACATTCGGTTTTACGATGCTTTGAAGATGGTAAAAATGTGTTAACATGTAAAACAGTTATCCCAAAACTTTTAAGTAGTAGTGTATATTCTGGCGCATCTAAAGCCTTGTCGTTCATCTTAAATCAAAGAGCGGACCAGCAGCTAAAGCTAACTGATTGGGTCAGGGAAAAATGGGTCATTCCACGTCAGTTCAACCAAAGCGCACGCACTTGCGTCTCAAAAACATTTTTTTCAGATTTCTTTTGAGACGCAAGTGCGTGCGCTCTGGTTGAACTGACGTGGAATGACCCAAAGGCGTCCTTGCCCCAACTGGTAGGCTTTAAAGGGATAATCCGGAGTGAAATGCACTTTAGATCAATTTTTCGGACTATTGGGAGTACATACGTTGAGTTGACACCAAAATCATGTCATTCGGATGTATTTTGAGAATGTTCGAGTTCACCGTTTTTAGCCAAAACTCGTTAGCCTGGAAGTGACCGGGGCAAGTCCTTTCGCCGCTACAAAACGCTATTTTTATACCTCTTCTACTGTTCCAACCAACACTACACTTACGTGGTAGTGAGTAGAGGGTCCCTAAAGCCAATCCGAAGTATCCCCACGTCTTTATGTGGTCGGATAGAGAGTCCAGAATGAATTTAATCGAGTCCGTACCTTTCCGGAAATGTTATTAAAATGTTGTTAACGCGTTGCTAGCTGCAGCAGTGACATTTCCGGAAAGGTACTGACTCGATTAAATTCATTCATAAATCATATTTATTACATAAATCATATTTAGCCTACATTAACACGCACTGCTTCTTTGCATCTATTTTCCCTCTCCCTCTCCCTCTTTTTTTTTTTTTACCGCACCATCAGAAAAATTCTAATTGTTTATACGCAAAGGATTGTGGGTTATTTCTTCACTCCGAGGATCCATCGATGCATCCTCCAAAATTCTCCGAAATTCTCAGAACGAAGGACTCAGTACTTGCTAGAATTTGAAAGCATCCTTGACTTTGGAACAGTGCTTGACGAGATTTGATGACGTACCGTCCTTGAAAAAGTGGCTTGGAAGGACCAATCCTTGAATTTGAGAATTACCCATTGACCTCTGAAGTTCTTCTACAAAAAAGCTGCCATCTTTGAAATTCGGTATTTGGCGATTTTTCCTATGGGAAAATAACATGGGGATTTTGAATTATCGCACCTGTTAAACTCTCGCGGGGACGATAAAGTCTTAAATGCAGACGTTTTCCTGAACACACTTTTGTCCTCTGCCTTCTTGTGCATACTGTGATCTCCGGTACGTGAAGTCGGCACACTTTCATTTTTGCTACCCCAGAGCTAACTGGCTAACTAACTTAATGGCAAGATGCATCGCAAGTTAGCTCTGGGGTAGCAAAAATCAAAGTCTGCCGCCTTCGCATACCGGAGATTACAGATTCCTCTCGAAGGCAGAGGACAAAAGTGTGTTCAGGAAAACACCTGAATTTCCGATTTTGTCATCCCTGCGAGAGTTTAACAGGTGTGAATTCCAAATCCCCATGTTAATTTCCCATAGGAAAAATGGTCAGATACCGTAACTCCAAATATGGGCAAAGATCGTAGCTTTTTTGTAGGCGAACTTCAGAGGTCTATTGATAAATTGATATTATGCGAGGCAGCTGCCAGCGAAACCTTTTTGTCAACCGTGAGTTTTTGAATTATAAATCTACACACCTCAAGCACGTCTTGAGTCTTTATAAACAAACGTCAAAGCAAAAGTAAAATTTCATTAAGTAATTTCTTTGTTAAGCTATGTGATGACACATCATTTTACTGTAGGCAGTTCTTTATTCAGTTCACCTTGCATACGTTATCAAAATCAAAGACTGGGTGGTTTTCTTTCTGGATTTAAATGGCATTCAGAAGGTCAATGAGAAAGTCCACGTTCCACGTTTTCATATCAACCTAAATTAAGGAGGCGGTAGATAAGTCTGGCTCTTTTTTAAAATAAATCACGCCTCTTTCATAAGGCCGCCTTGATGTCAAATTTGCGCTATGTGGGTGTGTCAGAAGCTGGGATGGCAGAATGCGCGAAAAACATAGGTGTGCAACAGACGAGTAAAAAAAAAAAAAAAAAGCTTACGTGCTATTTACGCGTGCGCTGTTTAGTCTCATTTTAAAGCACAACAGTGACAACAGTCCCAATCGCCTCTTGCCAGGGTTGTGGTGGAAATAGGAAATCGTGACAGCTGCCTGGATTGAGCCTAGCGGGCGACAAACGAAAATAGTATTTTTCCCCCCTGACATAGGCTATGCTTTTGTGAAATTTTATATAATATATAGAGAACGAAAAAAAAACGTTATTAACCGGTTTTATGGATTTCAGAATAACGTTTCTGTTCCGGAACAGTTGAAGACCATTTCGTTTTCGTTTCCGTTCCTCGTAAAATTCTGATCGTTTTCGGTTTTCATTCCTTGAACTGGTTCAGAGCCCTGCTCACAGTTGTCATGTTCTGCAAGGTAGACTAATTGTTGAGAACGTTGAATAGCTCATAAGCAGTGACCCTACTTTTGACAAAGCCTACTAGCAGAATAGAATTTGCTTGCTATCAAGTTGACAAAGTGGATAAGCAATAAATAGACCACCTTTGTTACTGTCAGTGGCCTTGTCCGCTTGCAAGGCAAAACATGAGTGTTTGCGTTTGTCAAGCAGTTGTTCCTGGAGATCGCAGAACAGCAATGGTGTTGTTGGACAGATAGCCAAGATATCCTTCAATTTCACTGCGCTCGTCTCGAGCATTAACGTCTTTTTGTTTGTTTCCGCTGCAATTCAAATTCCGACGTCAATCATTTTTTTCGAAATATGGTTCTAGGACAGAACATTTTCATCTGGTCAATGATATAAGAGTTTAGATGACCGTGTGTGTGTGTGTGTGTGTGTGTGTTTTGTGAGATGGAGGTGCATGCTCGTAGCCTAATTCTCAATAAAGGAAGGCATACAGATTTTTAAAAAATCTCCGCTTTTTCACTTCAGTTCGCGCCCCACCTGGCATGTCTCTGCGCCCCAGTAGTGGGGCGCGCCCCACAGTTTGAGAAACGCTGCCCTAGACAGGCATAGACAACCAGACAAAGATGCAATTTAACAATTATTTATTTAAGGCCTCCACACATCATTCGACTGGCAATCTATAGCAGGGGTATCACTCAGGCCAAAATTCCCTCACATGGCCAGCAAAAACAGCACAGCAAACCCACAGTGCCATATGGTCCTCTGCTACAGCCCTCTACCAACCCGTGTGGGATAGGCAACGCATAAAAAGGACATACATACCGTTCTTAGAGGGAGTATCAGTCAGTCAATCATCCACACTGAGTCCCAGGGTCCTCCTGTAGGTGATCACCAGGGCACAGATCCCAGGCCTCTAGAGCGACAGACAGATAGCACAACTGCCGCATTCCCCCAACACGCTGTGTCTCCTCACCTGCTCGACCTCTTCCCAAAGTGTCTTGCATGGTTTTATTGGGCAGTCAGCCGATCTATGTGCCCCTATCTGATTGCCCACCAGCCCAACTCCAATTTCACACAGTTGGCTGTCAACCAGTTAATCAGCTCCATGTTACAAAGCACTCATTCTTATTGAACATGGGATTGGGGGATAACACCCACAGTTTGTTGAAAGTCCATGAGTTAAATCCTCTAAATATAATGATCTGTATCTAAACTACACATCTTTCCCTGATACTCTATTTCCAAAAAGTATTCTGTGGGCATCTTAGGCACTAGTTATCACCATATTGATGCTGCCACTGAACACTTTGTGAGGACGTCTAAATTACTGCAGATGAGAATGTGCAACTGTTTGATGTTTATCACAGGGATATCTTCCAAGGTTTTATCCACCACTCTGACCTTCAGTGGTTGACCAGAGCCATTACACAGACTTTTTCCAATTATTTCCACAAAGCAGGAACTTTGTCCTTATTCTCCTATCAACAGAGAACAAAGGTTCTGTTTTTTTACATTTCAATCAATCATTTCATTCAAACAATTATGTTGATAAGTCTGATGACTATGTCTAATGCAATGGTATTGTCAATGTATTGCGTAATGGCCTGTTGGATTGATCAACTTTATAACATCAACCTTCCCAGGTTCTCTTTCAACCATTGGTTCCAGTCCAACGACAAAAAGGGTCTTATCTGAAACTGGTACAATTAAATCTAAAATGGAAACTCTATCGACACTCACGGCACTGGCTAGAGCTGACAGAGGACATAGCAGTTCATTTTCACAGTATAACACAATCACATATGGACCAACAATTATTTTATGTGGCAGGGCACTTTAAGGCTGGCTTACATTGCACGATTTTGGTCTGTTTTAACAGTCGGTGACTAAATTTCCAAAATCGGGCGGAAATCTTGGGTGTTGTACTAGAATCTCGGCGCGCTCCCCATCTAAATCGCTTAGTGTAAGGTGCCAATCTTAGCTGTTTTAAGTCCGTCGGAGTCAGTCTTTTTCTAGTTTTGCCGTTACGACAATATCAAACATGTTTGATATTATCGGAAGTCTTTTCAGTCGTAGCTTATGCAAATAGTGACGTGCACATTAAAAACCAATAGTGAACAGCTGTAGCGTATATGATTATTTGTTATTTCATTTCTTATAAATTATTAATCTAATTATTCTACGTGACAGAACAGCTTATATCTGTTAGGGATGTCACACGTGAAACAATGCTGCAGAAACGCAAAAAAATGACTTTGATATGAGTAGGCTATCATGTGAGTTCCTGTTGATGATGACGTGTAGCCTAGTGAACGATGGAAATAATTTGAAGGAATCTAGCAGCAGTCTTGTAAATAGTGACCCACAGTCTTTGCAAAATCCTAACCTGAGACTGGCCTGTGACTAGACTGTGACTAAAAACTCAATGAATTGTCTTTAGATGTGAGAGGGTCTGAGACAGTAGTCTTTAAAAAATCTTTTCCAAATCTTTGCAAAGTCTGTCAATGTAAGGTAGGGCCAGGGCCAGATGAGCCCCAGATGTAAAATATGAATCGCGGATCTGGGCCAGATGAGCCCCAAATGTAAAATATGAGTCACGGATCCGGGCCAGATCCGCACCAAATGCGATGCCATTAACAACGGTACTGGGCCAGTTTTGGCCCAGCTCTGTTTCTGATCCGTAATTCGGAACTGTTCCGGTATTGGGCCGTTGGAAAAAAAGACCCAGGCGCAGATCCGTATATCGGATTTGGGCCAAATGCAAGTGAAGATTTGGCGCAAATCTGGCCCAAATACATTTTGCTGTCTGGGTAGTGTAACGAAGAGACTCTTGTGTGGGGGCGGATCTGTGGGGGAAATCAATGTGAATTGGAATTGTACACTGTAATTGATAACACATATGTGCTCAGCGGTATCGTTTGTTTTGACCGAGCCAAGCACTCATATCAGTTTTGGGGGGTGCATGGGTGCCGCTCGCACGCTGTTCAGGGCTGCCGACGGTGAAGTTAGGTAGCGGGACTGAGGGTGAGGAGACGCTAGCTAGGGCCGGGGATCTAGGAGTGCCGACTGATTGTCGCTTCCCGGTCAGGAGGTTTTCCACGTTAGCTGCTGTGGAGGCCGCATTGGATCGGCGTTACTTCCTCCACTGCTTTTCAGTGCTGGCCAGCGGGTGAGATCACACAATCGTCTCTTCGTTACACTATTCTAACGCTTAGAGATACGGCTCGAATGCATAACTTAGTTTAGTCTCCCTAATGTGGGCTACGTTGTGAGACGTTAGCAGAGTTAACTTGAATGCAGCCGTTTTGAACAAATTTGCGCAGCATGTTAAGCAGAAGTAGAAAATGTAATTCCATGGAAGGAATTACCATTGCATGTAAATGCAAAAAGGTTGTTGACTGTGTAAAACATTGTATTAGGCCTAATAGTTAAAAAGACAACTAGGCTACACAGAAGAATAGATAAATAACAATAACCCAATTACAATTCCACTGAAATTACTTGGAAAGTCACATTTAAAAAGTGATTCATGAAAATGCATCAACATTGTGGATATAGGCTATTATGGAAAATAACTCTTCATTTAGGCCAATTAGAATTTAAAAGACTGAAATGAAGTTGCCAACTTCAGACGAGTTGCAAGAGCTGACACTTTAGTAGCCTACAGTGAAACGACTTGTAGGATAGCATAGCCATATCTACACTAATGCAGGTTAAAAGTAGGACATAGGCTATAGACTTAGACACCATTGGAATACGGAATACAATCTCAAACAACGCCAATCAACGATGATGCAGCAACAGGTAGGATATCTAGCAAATGTATCGTTAGCTTACAGTAGGATATTTTATGAAGGCTGGAGCAAGTTTGGTTGTCGTTAGCTAAATACAGTGTTTACGTTGACGCTAGGTTAGATTGTCTTTAGCTGTTGATAACGTTACCGAGAGCAAACCGGTTAGGCTACTGTAACGATATAAACAAATCAAGTAAGGAGTAGGCTAGCCTAACAGGAAACAAGACGATAACGTCCTGGTTTACAGCAGCTGCAGCTGTTACAGCTTAATGAGTAGACGTAATGTAACATTCACGTTTAGCCTGGTTCAGCGCAGCGGCGGTGGCATGGCTTTGGATCAGAGATCCTTGATTACTGACAGCTGCGCACTGACGTAACAATTAATCTTTGCCGCCAAAGGGTCTCAATGTAAACTCTATGGGAATTTTAATTTATTTTATCGTAAATATCTCAAAAAGTATAAAGTTCACACATTTGAAAAATACATAGAACAAATCTCCGTTACAAGACCTGTATAGGAGTATTTGAATGACGTCAAACAGTTCAGTGGTTTTAGAGCCTTTGATCGTTGATTTTGGTCGGAAGATATAATAAGAAGAAGAACAGTGATAACAGTACATTGCATTTGCATGCAATGTAATTAATAGCAGTTTAGCTCGCCGTATGCGGCAACAACAATCGTTAATGTTTTGTTAAATGCACATGCAGAGGCAGCGGTTTCATTTGGGCAAAGACAAAGCTGCGTGCGTAAAAAGCACAGTTCAATGAAAGTGATTCAATTGATAACATGATTCAAAAATAATTTCAATCGTACAACATAGAACATTATTTCGTGGCGGCCCGCAACAGATTACTCAATGTATGGGAAACACTGTTAATGAAAATGTTTCCTGTCATTTCAGCTGCGGTGAAAAATGGAGCAACAAGGCTACGGACCGTGACATCGGGAGAGCTGGGGCAGATCATCTTAAACATGCATGCACCTGGACGGTCCGGTGGTGGAGACTTCAAGAATTAAATAAAACTAGATGCACCGCATAGCGGTACACAATATGACCGCCGCTCAGTTCTGCACATTCTCTCCAAAACGAATTACGCTTGTCAACTTTCCTGTATCTCCGATTTGTGCAATATACTGTATGTATATATCTCCTACTCTTGCAGCTCATGTGTATGAGTGTGTGCATGTGTGAGTTTGCTTGTATAAAGATGTGTGTGTGTCTCTCTGTATGTGTGAATGTGCATGTGTGCGCATGTGTGTGTGTGTGTGTGTGTGTGTGTGTGTGTGTGTGTGTGTGTGTGTGTGGAATCCGTGGAAGTGTGTTTATCTGTGCGTGTGAATCTGTTGATGTGTGTGTGCGAACTTAGTTACTTTTTAAACTGAGCCCCCTGCCGGCTCAACATAAAAATGGCAATTGGTTTTGCCAATAGCCTACTCACTATATTGGAATTTAACAGTTACGCCATTTTAACAGTAACATCAACAATATATAGAAGACATCACAACCTGCAAAAAGTGATTTCAGGGAGGTATCTAAAAAATACTTTAACCTACTGAGATACTGAAATACAGATGAATAGCCTATGTTTGTTCAATAATGTCTAGTCAGTATAACAAATAAGAGAGGCCTATAGATAGAAACTGTTGTAATAAAATATGAAGATTTTGGTAGTTTGGGCTTTTCGTGTATCCTTCTACTGTAGCCATTTAGCCATCTACTATAGGCCTGAACTACAGTATATGCCAATGAAATTACACTTGTTAAACTCACCTCAATAAATATTTTGCAATCATTTAATCCACCATGGGCAATGCTAAAGTTACTGTTACAAACCAGCGGCAAAGTTGGTGGTCCAACGGCGGTACCCACCAGTGGCCCGCTGGAGTTTTGCTCATCAGTTCTCTGGCGGTCCACCGGCGGCTCAGAAGCTGCTCCAGATAAAGGGCCACCCTTTTGCCGCTTACTACCCACCAGCTTCTAATTGGCCTTATTTATGGCCAAAATAATGAAAATGATGTACTAAAATAGCAATAATACATTATAACACTTTCCATTTGCCCTCAATCAGAACAATTTACAATTATTTACAGGGCTTACCAAAGTTACCAAATTTACTAAGGTGAAGACAGTGCCTGCTGATGAGAAACCTATAAATGTATTCTGTAATTTAATAATCCAATATAAAAACATTTATCCTCAGCAACTATCACACAGACTCACCACACATAGTATTAGGTTCAATACATTTTGTTTATTTATTTATTTTACATGCTTTTGTTTATTTATTTTACCTGCTCATTTACATGCTTTATTTATTGTACATGCTTAAACAATTTATTACAATTATTTTTAATAATGATCTAAATATGCAACACACTCTTCAGATGTAAGGACTTAAAAGCCACCTTTCCTGCTGCACCAGTCTAATTAATTTGGAGCGCCAGGGACCTCCTCAAAGCCCGGCCCAGCATCCTCTTAACAGCATCTTTGGTGGTTTTTCCTCCCAAAATAGCAAGTATGTTCACCTGAAATGCAAAGACCAAAATTACAATGGCATAACTTCCAGTCAAACATCTTAGCTGTTTTCAGCTTAAGCTGTTTTGCTATTTCATGCACAACCATCAAATACAGAGGGTATATATGATGACAAAAATTGACAACATGTCACGTGGCTCTCAATATATGATGTCTGTTCCCCAAAAATGTAGTGGGGAAGGGAAAAGAGATGTGAAATGCGACAGTTGTTTCAGATAACAATGGCTACTCACATGGTCTCACTTCTCAACACCCATTCCGTGATTTGAATAGTATTTTTGAATCAGTGAGTAAGTCAACATTAAAGCAAGGCAGAGCCACATTCATTACGAGAGCCAGGCTAGGACTTTTATGCCTACTATAATCACATGGTAAAACATTTAAAAAACAGACATACCAGTTGATTTTTCAGGTCCGCATCGGATGCAAGCCGCCTCTCCGACTCGTCCAGGTTCTCAACATTACTCAATGCCATGTTGTTGTCCTCAACGAGGCCAAGATCTGCCACACCACCACCACCTAGCTTCTGCAGCATAGATGTGTTCACAGCCACCTGCTGCTTTACCTCCTTCAGCTCCTCCTCAATTGTTCGGAAGTGCTGCCTATATGATAGCCTATATCTCCCAAACTCCAGTCAACATATAGCTAACCATATATCAAAATAAACAGCAGACAAGGAAAAAAAGGGGTTAGCAGAGGCACTCCGAGATTTTTATGAATATAAAAAGCCTTTAATGGTTCATGGCAAATTTGCCATGAACCATTAAAGGCTTTTTATATTCATAAAAATCTTGGAGTGCCTCTGCTAACCCCTTTTTTTTCCTTTGGATTCTAACCTCACCCATAGCAGAAGAGCACCTGAGTAGATTTATAGACTCCTGAGCGCCCTAAGCCCTTTTGTGTCTAAACAGCAGACCTTATCGGACCCGAGGATATGAAGCATTCCTCTGTATACACTGATCCCGAGTAGCCTAATCCGGTTTTGAAATTGCAGCAAATATCTACATGTTATAACTTTGGGCTAAATTATTAAGCTTCCATTCTAATAGCAGCTCAAAATAATGAACTTGCTTTCTAAATCAAATAATCAAAAGATGGTGCATGCACAGATCAACTGTGCTTTTCAATAGATGTTTCTATCAGCATGCTTCAGGTGAAGTGGATGCTGACGGTAAGTTTAATGGGCATAAATCATGACTTGTTGTAACAGAGGTAAATATTGTAGCAAATAGCCTGGTGATGAGACAGCTTAAAAAAATTATTTCACACTTGCTGAAGACCCTGGTGCGTAAAGTTGCGGTAGCCTATCTAAGAAATCATATTTTGGAAAAGACGTGCTATGGACCCAACCAACTCTATCTTGGGAGGGGAGAACTCCCTCGCATGGTATGCTACAGCCCATGCAGAGGCTGCGGTGTCAGAATGCGGAACCTCTAGCCTACTTTAAGAGAAGATGGACTAACCTGACAAATGTAAAAAAAAAAAAAAATTCTCGACCGGCCCAAAAGTGAAGCGGCCCAATCGGGAAATCTCCCGATTCTCCCGATTACCCAACCCGGGCCTGTCGTCAATATTATAATATGAAGCTATCTGCAAAGTAGAAAAGTCAATTTGCATTAGGCTACAGCCTGTGGCAAGACACTTTCACCAGAAAAGTAAATAAACAAACATGACTCAGTCATTAGGGGCCAATTGCTCTGTCAGTTAGCATTGTGTTAGCTGTGCTACGATTTAAAACCGTGCTCCTTAAAACGGAGGTTTTGGAGTTTAACACGCAGCTGCGCACGAAGTTTAACGTGATTGCTGTGTCAGAAATGAGACAGGATCAGCTGATTCCTAGTTACTGGGGTTAAACTGCCTGGAAGCCGGAAGTACGCTGTTTTGAGTTTTACCCCAGCAGATGCAGTCGTAATTCAACAGTCTTAACGCATTTCAGGATTTTGACGGGATACTTTTTATGACGGGATACTTTTTATGACTCTGGCTAAATGCGCTCTAAGTGCCAAAACACTTTGGAAATGTAAAGTACATTTTAATAAAACGCAAATAATGTTGAAATATATCATGAAATAGTCTAGGCTACTTTTGTGGTAATCTGAATCTGAAATCTTATCCAGTAGGCTATGCTATTTATAACATTAAATCAGTCAATCAATCAATTGTCACGAATTAAATAGAACATTACACGGAGGAGCAAAAATAAGCCTTTTAATCGCCACACTTCAGCCCAACTATGGACAAATTATGCTGGGCACTAAACCCACATTCCATGGCTCCGTGCGCATTCCAGCCTTTACGAATCCATGTGGGACTAGGCTACGTATTTTGTCAGCCTAAACAGGCCTACACCATGGCCAGGCAAAATGCATCTGTGCGGTGTAGGCTACATAATGTCACAACTGTCTTTAATGCCTGTGAAATGCATGTTAGTGTGTCGGATAGGGGCAGACGTTTTCAAATCATACTGCTCCCCGAGCGCCGCTGGTTGGTTGGTTCTCTCACGGGATGAAAAAAGTACCTATTCTATTCTATTATATTCTATTCTATTATATTCTATTCTATTATATGTAAGGGATAATCAACGACGCGCCCTGTGCGTTTCTAGGAAAATGATGCACTTATCGAAGTGGCCTGCGGTGTCGGGTCCTTATTACCACTTCGAACGTGCATTATTTTCCTATAAACGCACGGCACGTCGTTGATTATCCCTTACATATTCTATTCAGTCATTGAATGAATGAAAGCGCCTCCTGCAAACAGCGGGTGGAAATCCCTTTCAACGACATGAAACGTAATAGTGAACCTTCAAATATAATAATATTTCAGTGCCCATCAGTCTCTACATTTAGCAACATCACCAAACAGTCCAAAAGTAAATTAAACCCCAAACTAAACTGAAAACTACTGCTTTTAATAGCCTACCGGTGCCGCTAACAAAACTCATGTCTCTGGTCTCACAATAAAACGCACAGTGTAACAAAAGTTCTTGCCTGGAAGTCTGCCTCAAATAAATGCTTTGCGCAGCCTAAGTAGCCTAAATAAAGACCATAATCGAGTGTTGATGGTACGATCTACCGTGCGTTAGGCTATTTTACGAATAGGCCTACTCGTTCTTTGTACATTTGTAGTTAGGCATTTGCCAACTTAAGCAACTGCTATCTTGTAGCCTTTATTGTAGCCTACTGTGTAATAAGTCCAAACTAGCCAACAGTGTGTGTATGTGTCGGTTTATGAAGCGTAAGCTGTCACCTATCTATCTTGCTATCCTGCAAACTATGGTTTAGTCTACCGCTAAACCATGTCCTTTCCGAGATTAGACTAACACGCATTAAATGCGCCCTCTAGTGGGTGATTTGAATTTCCTTGAAGACAGCAATAGAGATCAAGGTAAAACGCAGCAGCAGGTTAAACCACAGGTGCATATGACACAGCAATGGAGCTTAAATCGTCACGTGACTTCTTGCGTCACCACCGAGTTTAAAACCGTGTTAAACTCCAAACTAGCGACAGAGCAATTGCCCCTAGGTTAGTTAGCCTAAAATATTATTTCTGTCTAATCGTGATTTACTTTCAAGAATGTAGACTAGCCCCTACCAAACGTGTAGGCCTACACCCCGTTTATAGGCTTAGGCTACTTATGACTGTTTTTTGTCCTAGAAGGAGCTTCGTCATAAATCGCTACTTCAACATCAGAGGGGTATTCCACGAACGGAGGTTTAACAAACACAGAGTTAACGCTGAACTCTAGGTTGATTGACCCTGAGCCGACTAAAACAGAGTTGTCGGTTCCACCGCGCCGGTTATGAATTAGTTTAATCAACACGGGGTTGGTTAACACTGGGTTGTGCGCGTACACGCCAAACCTATAAAGACGTGACGTATGGAGCATGGAAATCCTGATCAAAAGGGTGAAACAGGCTAGCTGCCGCTAGGGGCATCTAGATTTCTAGGCGACAAACGGGCCGCATGTTTCTCAGAACTCGAACGCAGGCTGTAATCAGACATGGGCAGTATTTCAATTATATGTATTTTAAATACGTATTTAATTACTTTAGTGTATTTTGTAATTTGCATTTGCTGGTTTGATTTGCATTGAGCTCAATGAGCATCAAACAGGCTAATAGGCTAACTGAACAAAACACCATGCCAACCCTTACAAAAAAGAACTGTAGAAAACTACAGTAATACTGCAGTTTTTTAAAAGTACAATGCAGTACAACGCAGTATAACCACAAAATACTGCAGTTGTACTGCAAATTTTTTGAAGTACAACACAATAACAATAAATAACTTCAGTTTTTGGAACAGTAATACTGCAGTTTTTCTTAAGTTCAATGTAACAGAATGCAGTATAACTAGAAAAATGTAGTAGGCTATTACTGCAGTAATCCTGTAGTAGGCTATTACTGTAGGCCTATACTCCAGGCTAGGCCTACAGCTAAGATGATGCCCATAATACTGCATAACTGCAAGTTTTCTCTGAGGAAGTTTTACTTTATCGGTGCTATGTTTTGATCTCACTTGCATTCTTTGGCCTCATATTACCCTTTAATTTAAATTGAATTTAAATTTATTTGTCTATTTTATGTAATCTTATTTTCTATTTCTTACTACTCTCTGCATCTGTATTTGTTAAGCACAGTGAACTGCCTCTGCGTATGAAATGCGCTATGTAAATAAAATTGACTTAATTGACTTGACCTGACTTGAAGTACAATGCAGCAGCTAAAATAACTAGGCCTAAAACTGAGGCGTTATCTTGCACTGACTTCCTGCACTTTTTGCAGTATTTTAGAGCTACTTGATCTAAGCAGCAAGGTGGGAATGCTATTCTTTTTTATTCACATTATTATTGGAATAAGTAGTTTTAAGAGGAAGACAGAACTCATGACATTTCTGAATGTGCTCTTCACTCCTCAAACCACAAAAGCTTGAGGCACAGCGCCTATTAAGCCTCAGACACTTACAGGGTGTTTTGTTGTTTTTGTTGGTTTTCTCCTATGAGCACTCAAAGCACTTTACAATTAGGCCTATCCCTCACATTCACCCATGCACACCTGACCTTTCCAACAGTATAGCCACTAGTTTGTATGACGAACGGTTTTCACATAGTCTGTTCTTGAAATCATATCAAATTTCTGCATTTTTTCCGACCTCATATCCCCCACTTCAAAATAAATGATTTCTCTTTCAGAAGTTGTTTTCAGTTTTTCATAAAGCCAGGGCAGATGGGCCACTTATGTCAGTCATTTCAGGACCCAGAATAGCATTATAGCAATAGAGAGAAATGTCATGCACCCCTGTATCTTTTGCACCAGCACCCCCATTCTTCTCTGTTTATAAATAATATAAATAAAATAAAATATGGAAATTAATTCTGTCAGTAGACTACATATTATTTTAAATTGTGAAAGGTTAATTAAGCGTTCTGGCACATTGCAACAAGATTATGTAGTTTTCACAGCATTGTTACCAAAAGATCCGCTTTAACCCTCTCTGTTGTTACTGTTGAATGAACTGGACGTGGATGCATCGGGATGCATTCAGCAGTGTTCAGTATGCGTCAGACTTCCGGTATTCAGTAAACAAGCTCCAACAAAGGATTCTAACGTCTCTGGAGTGGCTCTACGTTTGACGAAGGTGAGCAGTACTAAACTAAATATAGTTTATTCGTATGTGTTAGGTTTTGTTGGTTTCTTTTCTCGTGATATTTAGTTGAACTGAACAAACTAAAATATCGAGGGTTTTAATGTTCATATTTGGTTTTGTGCTAGCTATCATAGCGAGCTGCTGCTGCCCCCCACTCGGAGAAGACAGTTACTGCTAGCTGCTAGCCATTCATTTTTCAAACTTGTTGTTAACATAATAATAATTCAACACTCAGACTGAGTTTAACTTGTGTGTGTGTCTGTGTGTCAGTGTGTCTGTGAGTGGATTGGTAAGGTATTTTTAGCCGCACTATGTAGTTTTGCTAATCGTTTTGCTAATCGTTATTAGCCTGCTACTACCTCCACCAGCTTTAGTAGCTAATCGTTTTTTTTTTTTTTGCTAGGCACCTCCATCAGCTTTAACGTTACATTATCTGCAGCCTGAAGGAAGCTGGACAACATAACTTAACAGGCAAGTTCACCCTTAAGTGTACTCTATGCTTATCATTACCGTTAAACAAATATGGCTTTTAAATACAAGTACTGCAGTTCCTCTGCAGATACAATTTCTATTATGTTAAACATGTGGAAATGCATAGGAATCGTGCTAACTTGAAATTTTCATGTGGCTTTGAAAATTGCCCCTGTAATTTGAAGACAGCTTGTGCATTACTAGAAAGGTCTTACACAGGTGAGCTGCCAGGTGGAGAGATGTCCCTTTAGAGCTTCACATTTTTCTGATCTATGTGAGCATTTGAAATTACATATCGGGGGGTGGGGGGTTGGCTGCCCTTTCACTAGTTGTACGAAGGTGTTTAGGGTCAAATCCTCATTCTCATCGCACACTAGCAGAAAACATTCAAATGACACTGCAGCTTGTGGATTTGGTGATGCAGGTGTGCACATATGGCACACATACAGGGCCAAAACGTCTAATAACGAAACGCCTACAGGTGTAAAAACATTACGTCTCCACGCGCAAACATTTTACGTGTACAGGTGTAAAATTTTCATGTGTACTGACCAGGCGCAAATATTTACCATGTAACCAGAGGTATATTTGTGACGTGTAGGCTACAGATGTAAAAAAATTACGTGTAGGCCAATCAGAGATATTTTTGTAGCCAGTAGCCTAGACCTCTTGATTGATTACGGAAGCTTATTTTGAGCAATAACAATATCAAATTCACAAAAAGTGGAATTTATTGAATGCATTTGATCACAGCTGACCATAACAGCTGACCAATTAAGTAGAAACATTTTCAACAGAGCAAAACATTTGGAACTTGCGCAAAACTGCATGAGCCTGCGTGTCACATAAAACACAAACTGAAGAAACAGATTGGACATTTACTGCTTTTCACAGGCATGCTAGTTGAGGCTATGCTGTAAAAAGTCAAAAATGAACGCATCTCACAGCTGACAATACAACTTAAACGGAGCTGCCGGTTATCTCACTATTTGACTTATTCTTGAGCTCTCAGCAGAGTGCTGACTTGCCTGCGTAAGGGGGGAGCGATCCCTGTGCGAACTTGACGGGTGCGAGGCCCTTTTCACTACATGCATGAAATCATGCAATAGTTAGGCTACTTCGTTGGCTAGTCGGTGTTAGGAGTATAATACATCGACATGTCTTTAAGAGGGGAAATTATATAAGCTATTACATTAGCTGACTGAAGGGCGAGCCCACCTAGTCTGTACCTGCGACATTGAGGTGCGTAAATAATAAGAATTATTCCGCCAAGGAGCTTATTTTCACCGGGGTTTGTTTGCTTGTTTGTCAGTTTGTCTGTTTGTTAGCAAGATAACTCAAAAAAGTACATGGATTTAGATTAAATTTGTCAAATGACTCAAATAAAGATTCAGTTTTAGCAGTAACCCAGATTAGGCTACTGTCTGGATCCAGGAGTCGCTTGCATGGCGGAGGTCTGCGCTCTCGGAATGCTTTTCTTTTTTCTTAGGCTACGTTTCAGTTTTGAAAAGCCATTCCCCCGATGCCACAGATGAGCTGAGCGCAATTTCGCAGTTTGGGTATGTTCCTTCGATCCCCTTAGGTAGGCTAAATGAAGTGTTTTGAGTGCTGTCCTCTTTGGAATTATGATTGATGGGATTGGGACTTCCAGATAGTCAGGGGGCCAATTCTGAAAAGGGCTTCCGTTAAGACTTTTGCGGACATGTTTTGGTACAAGCGGTCAACCTATTATTTTAGTTAGAAGACACCCATAGGTAAGATATTATGGTGGTTGTCAAGCAAAAATTTTTTTTTTTTGACTTGTGAAAGCAATTTCAGGACAATTTTTTGGTTTCCTGCTCAACATGACATGCCAACGATAAATGTTGAATATCTCCACAACCACATGGACCATATAGATAAAAAATGGTATGGAGTGAAAGCTAACACTCGTGGGATGTCTGCTGAAGTGTCAGAATGAACATTTATTGTACAGTATAAGAGACAACAGACCTAGAACATGAAAAAAACAATCTCCGCCTAAAGAGAACCAGTTTTCAAAGTGAATATCAGATTGGAAACATAACATAGCATTCCAAAACCTCTATCAATCAGTACCCCTATCTATGGGAATAAGTCAAGCCAAGTTTAAAGCTTGTAGGGAGAGACAGTGCACTGCTGCACATGTTGTAATACTTTAATGTTATGGCAAAAATGTAGAACTGTAGATGGTGGTCTATGGTGCTATTTGACTTCATTAATGTACCAGGTTGTGACAAATTGTGTTTAATGGACATATCACTATAGTTATCAATTCTACCCAAACATAACTGCTCTCAGTTCTTTAGGATTAGAGGTTAGTAACTAGTTAGTAGTAATAACTTTGTAATAGTCGTATGGCAAAGGCATTTTTCCCCATCCAAGCAGTGGTGCTCGGGTATAGGCAGCCAACAGAAGAAGGCACATGAAGGATGGCATGCTTTCCCCCCAGCTTTTAACCACAGAGGTCAGGTGCTTGGAGCTTGGTGAGTACAGGTCAGGTGCTTGGAGTTGACGATATGTGGATGTGAGGAAAGTGGAAGTCAGTGCAGTACCAGGCAGTGTCGATGTCCCTGACCAGGACTCAGACTGAGCACATGGACATGGTCCCTGGGTACCTTCTGTTGGCTGCCTACCTGAGCACCACTGCTTGGCTGCACTGTAAAACCCGGGAAGTTAACTTAAGTGTATATAAGTCATTCAGCTGAGTTATTTCTATGTGTGTAGTTTGTGTTGGGATAACTTTAAGGAGTCAAGTAAACTACTGTATACTCATTTTATTCACCTAATTTCAACTTGAGTAAAATACAGTCATGGCTGAAAGTGTTGGCACCCATGTTAAAGTTGACTAAAAAGAGAAATATAAAATCATATTTTGGAAATTGATCTTAATGCCTTAGGTAATAAAAGTAGAACATATCCAACCTTTAAGGACACCAACGTTCTATGTGAATGAATAATGTATCATAAATAAATAAATGCATTGGCACCCCTATGTAACCCTATGGGAATTTAACACAAAGGGTTAACATAGGGGCAGGCAGATTTTTAAAGGCCACTTATTTCATGGATCCATGATACTATGCATCCTGATAAAGTTCCCTTGACCTTTGGAACTAAAATAGCCCCACATCATCACACACCCTTCACCATAACTAGAGATTGGCATGGTGTTTTATTCAGTTGGCCTATTACTGTAGCTGGTTTTATTTGCATTGAGCTCAATGAGCATCAAACAGGCTAATAGGCTAACTGAAGAAAACTGAACAAAACACCATGCCAATCTCTAGGTATGGTGAAGGGTTTGTGATGATGTGGGGCAATTCTAAAGACCAATGGAACTTTATCAGGATGCATAGTATCCTGGATCCATGAATAAGTGGCCTTTGAAAATAAAAATCTGCCTGCCTCTATGGGAGTTGAGAACATAGGGTTAACATAGGGGTGCCAATACGTATGACCCCAGGTTAACATAGGGGTAGGGGTGCCAATACGTATGACCCCAGTCTTTTAAGGAAGAACATTTATTTATTCATGATACATTATTCATTGCATGGGGTGCCAACACTTTCAGCCATGACTGTATATGCCACTCATTTCAATTAAGTAATCATGGCAAGAAGTATATTCACAATAAGAAATGGCTGACCACACATTACATTTCCCAGAATGTCACTGTCCATAGTATTCTTAACACATTATCACATATTAATCTTGACTGAAATTGAATCTTAAATGCAATAGTTAAACTATATTTACGGCTATACTATAGCTGTTATGTCATTGTGTTATTTACATTGACACCACACACCATCAAGCAGATGACTATCCATAACAGACTTGGCCTGTGGGCTGATTTTAAAATCTTAGATCACTTGTAATGCTTCTGACAGACGTAATGATAATCTGAAGATACAGTATATCATGATGGCCAGTACTGCCATGGTGATAAATATTATGTTTCACTACCATCATTCTGCAGTAATCCTATTAATTTAATAGAAATTTAAACCTATAAAAAAATCCTGAAATCTTTACTCCTGAAGCTCATATCCTGTCCATAAGATAGGTAATATAGTTACTCAATGTAAACATGCATAATGTGTCTGTATCTCCCCAAGAGACAATACAGACAGACAATAGGAGGCTCAATCACACCATTGGGATACTCAACTTTGTGATACTTTCAAGTGACTATAGGTCAAAGTCAAATTGGGAAACACAATCAACTTTGCATTAGGCCAAGAAAAAATGAACTTCAAAATGTTCTTTATATTTTGAGAATGGGCTTCTCCTTAATGGT
This sequence comes from Sardina pilchardus, assembly GCF_963854185.1. NCBI lineage: Eukaryota > Metazoa > Chordata > Actinopteri > Clupeiformes > Clupeidae > Sardina > Sardina pilchardus. The sequence goes on from NC_085007.1 coordinate 32,846,308, forward strand.
ATATCTGACCATATTCTGAAAATCATCAACACAATATTTTTGCCCATCACCTGGTAAACAGTAAGAAGCCACAATTAACAGCTAAGAGAACAAATACTTATTAGAAAATCAAAGAAGCATTTACCCATAATCCATAGAAAATTATAGCTCACACATTGAGTACATTGCATTTTTTCGTGTGTAGGCCTACATAATTCTTACTTGTCATGACAATTCACTCAAGTTGTTATTAGGTGAATAAAATTAGTGTAGTTTACTTGACTCCTTTAAGTTATCCCAACACAAAATGCAATACATACTGTACAATATACTAATAACTCCAGTTGAATGACTTATTTACACTCAAATTAAATGAGTTGCCAAACTCAAATGTCAAGGCATCCGGTTTACTCAAATGATTTCAGATAAGTTAGCTTCCCAGGCTTTACAGTATACTCAAATAATTTGAGTTCAGTTAACTTCCCGGGTTTTACAGGGGAAAAACATACCTTTGCCATACGACTATAACAAAGTTGTTATTGCTAACTAGTTACTAACCCTAAAGTAGTGAGAGAGCAGTTATTTTTGGATTGAATGAATAACTATAGTTATATGTCCATTAAATATCATTTGTGTCACAGCCTGGTATATTAATGAAGTTAAATAGCACTATACACCACCATCTACAGTTCTACATTTTCACTGTAACATTTAAATATTATAACTTGTGCAGCATTGCATGTCTCTCCCTACAAGCTTTTAACTTCGTCTTCACAACCACCCTGATATCTTACCTATTTGTGTCTTCTAACAAAAAAAAAATAGGGTGACACTGACAGCTTGAACCAAAACATGTCTGCAAAAGTCTTAACGGAAGCCCTTTTCAGAATTGGCCCCCTGACACAACAGTGGCCCTTGTGGTGTGATACTCTTGTGGTATTTATTGATCATTATTTTTTAATGATCATGCTTGCACAGAAGTTGGATTATATTGCACATTTGCCCAAAATTACAGTAGGTAACATGGAAGAAAAAGGAAGCACTTTGGGGGGAAAATCCGCTTTTTCCATTTTTAAGAATATAGTGTTAAAATGGACAAAATAACATTTTTTAAGCTGACAACCTGTCTAGAACTCATGTTGAGGGGTTAAATATCAATACTGGATAGGTTGTATGCTTGTACCAAAAAGTGTCCGACAAAGTTTTAATATCAGTTTTGGCCCCCTGACTAAGAGCATCGCCCAGGCTTACGCACTGTCTGTGCAGATCTCCCTCTTCCATGACACATAGTTTTTTGATATCAAAGAGAAATCCATACATGTCCCAAACAGTGGTTATGGCAAACAGAACATCATATACCAAATTAATTCAGGTTTGCATTTCATTAGCAGCGACATATGCTTTTAATTTTGGTGTCATGACTTTCCTCCGAAACTTCAAGCAAAACACGCTATCACTTGATTAGTATCATATTGCTTTCACACTTTACCAGACATTCCGCAGAGCCTATTGCCATTCATGCTTTGGACTTCTACGTTTCGGTCAGAATCATCTCACGTGCAGATGCAACATAGACAGCTAGGCTATGTCATTGTTTGCACTATACGTTGTAACATACGTTCAGACTATGTAACACTACATAGACAGCTGTCATTGTTTACGAACACTAAGTTGTAACATACGTTGTAACTACGTACAGAGTAATGTAGTGTTACGTAGGGTTTTCTCACTGAAACGTTCAGGCCGTCACCGTTTTGTCACCTATTGCACTACTTGGCCAAAAGCATCAGTGGACTAGGGCTAGGCTACTCTTTATTTATTTTCAGTAGGCTAAAGCCTAAGGGCCATTCACACGATAAACGATATAACATAACTGGTCCTTAACCCAGTAGCAGGACCAGTATCTGCTCCTTTGTGGAAGGAGGAACATTAGGAGCCCTGCTATTGCCTTACAGAATGACCTCTAGCAGGTCACTGATGTGAATGTCTCTGGCCACACTGTCAGGGACAGACTTCATGAAGGTGGCCTGAGGGCCCGATGGCCTCTAGAGGGACCTGTGCTCACTGCCCAGCACCGTGGAGCTCAGTTGACATGCCATAGAATGCAATATTGGCAGGTCTAACACTAGCGCCCTGTGCTTTTCACAGATGAGAGCAGGTTCACCCTGAGCACATGTGACAGACATGAAAGGGCCTGGAGATGTCGTGGAGAACGTTACGCTGCCTGCAACATCTTTCAGCATGACCAGTTTGGTGGTGGGTCAGTAATGGTCTGGGGAGGCATACCTTTGGAGGGATGCACAGAACAGGGCAGTGAACACAGGTCCCTCTAGAGGCCATTGGGCCCTCAGGTCACCCTCATGAAGTCTGTTTCTGACAATGTGGTTTGAGACATTCACACCAGTGGCCTGCTGGAGGTCATTCTGTAGGGCTCTAGCAAAGCTCCTACTGTTCCTCCTTGCTAGGGTTGGGCACCGAAACACGGTTCTAGTATGGAACCGGTGCCGACGCAAACGGTAGTAACCATACCGAATAACAACGTGAATTTCGGTGCCTCATTTCGGTGCTTCATTTAAATGCCGTTTTTTTTTTTTTTTTTTTTTTTTAAATACGATGCATCACTGCACGTCATGCGCCATATCTAACTTCTTGCTCCGATATCATCTTGTCAAAATCTCGCAGTACACAAAAGGCTATGAAACAACATCAACAGTATAGCCTACTTTACTCAATAACCTTGCTAATGAGCTAACTGGGATCTATTTGAAATGTTATCAGCAAACTGTAATGTGAAAACGTTTATTGTTTCACGTGTGTTCCTTACAACATAATTACATTACATGTTTTCATATGCATGAGGCCAATATAGCCCTAGTATCACAATGAATACGAAGATCACGCTAAATGTTAGCTTGCAAAACCATAAATATGCAGGTTACAAACATACCTCTGCGTTGATATCCCTGATCTGTCAAACAGGCTAACCATCTCCGGCGTAGGTATCGCTAATTAAGCTGCTCATACAGGGGTAGCCTATGTTAGCGCATTGGCTACTAAATGTAGTTACTTTTTTTTTTTTTTTAAATGCCTGCGCTGGGAATCAAAACACTTCAACATCAGCACATGTAACATGTTTAAAACTATTCCGTGTTATGAGTAGGCCTGAACGATATATTGCATTTGCGATAATATCGCGATATGATGAAGTGCAATTTTCTAACCGCAAAGGCTGCGATTACCCTCTGGTCACGTGACATGAGAGCGTAAAGTAGCAAATATTTGAAACAGTATCAGAGAGTGAACTCGGCAAGCTGCTCGATAGAACCATTGAACCAACATTTTTAAGAGAGCGACTGAAACAAATTCTAGGTTGCACTGGTGCACCTGCGCTGCTCGGGTGAAAGCATGAATGTCTTTCGCAAGTTTTCATTGTAGACTATGCGTGCAAATTCACCAAACGGTATAGATTCAAACCCCTCTCCTTGGCCCGCTTTCTCTCCCTCTCCATCCATCCCCTCTCTCTCTCTCTCTCTCTCTCTCTCTCTCTCTCTCTCTGTCGTGCGCGGTCAATGGACACCCGCCCCTCGACATGCACATTCAATCCAAATAAAACATTCACAATCGTGAAAGCAATGACGCATAGAAGACGATTAGCTAAGTTATATATAAAATCCGTTTAGCATCATTATTAGCATGCTGCAGACATCTAAAACTCTTGCGTTCAAATTGACTGATCATCTCAATACAGATGTTTTCCAACTTAAAGACTCAAAAGGGCTTATCCCAAGGAGAACAAAGTATTTATCTACCTTGAAACAGACGTGGGGAAACTGACCCGTCCAACCAGTAGACTATGATAAGATAGCCAACTATGCTACTTTGTTTACAATATTTTGAGGCTTCAACCAGACAGCTGAATTAAAGGGACAGAGTTGGAATAGTCAGTGCAGTGTGCTGTGCAGCCATGAATATCAGGAATTTCTGTATGCAGAACATATCACGTTCATTAAAGTGAATTATCAATAGGCCTAAGATTTAGGCTATTAATATTTTCATGTTTTTGCAATCTGCACTTTTGTTTGTGTGACTTGTTACTGACTTTCATTTTAATCTTTACACCAGGCTTCCTTGTAATAGTAGCCTACTTTATGTTCTGATATGTAGGCCTAGGTTGAAAGTTCAAAATATAGGCCTACTATTGTGATTGAAGTAGCTAGTTAAAAAAGTGTCATCCATCAATTCATGCATCACCTGTCATCATAACAGAGGTATGACTTCCAGGAAATAAGAGTTTATTTTTAATTTAATATAGCCTATTGCCCATACTATATGATTTACTGCTTGTTTTTGTTGAAAAATTCGCAAGACAAACACCTTAAAAAATAATCGCATATCGCATCGCAATCGCAATATTGGCAAGAAAAATCGCAATTAGATTATTTTCCATAATCGTTCAGCCCTAGTTATGAGGGAGGACATATTTCTTGAAGCATTTGGGAACACACTGTACGAACTTGAAAGTCCCTCAACGTCACTTAGAAATGCGTTTGACCTGGCAGTTCTATGGCAAGCCATTTTAACTTAGCCTACCTCTGGCAGTTCTATGGCAAGCCACCTAGGCCCAGTGTTTCCCACACATAGACAAATTTGTGGCGGTGCGCCACAGATTCAGCACCGGCCGCCACATATTGCGTTTCGTTATTCTTTTATTTATTTATTTATTCTTATTTTGAAACGCTATTGAAAAACACGCAGCATTCGTAAAGCTGAATTTCCTTTCCCTGCGCTCCCTCTCTGTCACTCGCGCGCCTGTCTCTCATTCACACACGCACACCCCCTACCCTCCGTGCACACCGCGGCTGTCTGTCTCCTTGAAAACCAACGATATCATACCTGGAAGCGTGGTCGGTGGTCGCACTGATGCACCTGACGCTGCTCGGGTAGAAGCATAAAGTTCTCCCGCAACTTTTGTAGTCTATACGTGCAACTTAATTACCAAACAGTAGAAGTAAAGTCATTCTCCTTGGCCCGCTCTCGTGCGTGTTCAATTAGCCACCCTCCACATGCACATTTAATCCAAATAAAACATTCACAATCGTGGACGTATTGACGCACAGAAGACGACTAGCTAAATTACTGTTATATTCGGTTAGCATCATTAGTAGGCTATGCTGCAGACATTTGCATTCAAGTTGATTGACCAACAATGTTTTTCAACTCCAAGACTTAAAAGGGCCTGTCCCAAGGAGAAAAAGTATTAGCTTACCTTGAAACTTAGGCTAAACACATGTGGGGAGACTGAACAGTCCAACCAGTAGAGTATGATAAGCTCATGTTTACAATATTTTGAGGGTTCAACCAGACAGCTGAATTTAAGAAGTGGAGTTGTAATATGAATAGTAGGCTATAATCTGCATAAAGTTTGCTGTTATGAATATCAGAAATGTCAGTATAGGCCTATATAATGTAAATAATTACGTAATGTGTGTGTGTTTCAAATCAAGACAAGCTTAACATCTTGGTAAAAAAAAAAAAAAAAAAACATTATATGAAAGGAGAACGATAAAAAGGCGATGCAATGAAAAATATGGGTGCCCCCCCCCGTCAGACATGGGGCGACCACCACACATTGCCTTCTAATCTGTGGGAAACACTGTAGGCCTATATTGGATGAACATGAAAGCAGAGCTTACAGTACCATTGTGTGTGCACCCATGGCAAGCTGTTTTAACATTTAATTATGTTATGCATAGAAGCAATGAGATATTGATAGTAAATTGAGTATAACAGTTCAATTTCATATTTTGTGTGTGTTAGAATTGTTATTATTGGGGTAACCATATCTTGTTGGAGTGAACATATAAGGAGCTAAATATAAGATAAGATGCATACAACACAGCTAATGCCGGATACAAATGAGGTACTTGAACAGCCTTCCGTGTATAGCCTATTCATGCTAGACCATTTCATTGTAAAAAAAAAGGTACCGGTTCAGGCACCGTTTTGGCACCGGCACCGTTTTAAAAGTATCGATTTGGCACCGGTATCGGATAAAACCCAAACGATACCCAACCCTACTCCTTGCACAAAGTTATATTGTCCCTCTTACCTGCTGAGAAATGCACTACTTTTTATTTTGTCTCACCATACTTAGTCGTGTGACTACTCGTGTAACTGTATTTTAATAGGGAAAACATGGAGGTTTTTGGTCGCTTCTAACTTCATCTCTGTTTGGATCCTAATGAATGAATGAACTGGGCTAGCTAAGTGCTATCAAAGTGGCGCCGTTCGCCAGAGCCAGTGAGTGCACTAGGGATGGGCATTCGATTAAATTTTCTTAGTCGATCGTCGGGAGAATTAGCGATCAACTATCGATTAATCATTAATATTTTTATATTACAATGTATTATTTATTTAATTTAAAATGCAATGGAAATACAAAACCACAACGTGTTTGTTGCGTAGTGTGAGTCTTGAAGCAATGAAATCAATGTCACTGTGTGGCAACAATGAAACATTTTACCAGGCAGGGGCAATATTTGACGCCATTCTCAGTTTAATGCGAGTTTCCGTTTTGATTGCGCTCAGTTTCAACCTAGCATCAACTCGAATTTAGCATGGAGATTTATTGAAACCAGCATATCGCATTCCGTCACGATAGCCTAGGCTACTATCACCAGACTGGTGTCTCACTACAGCTCCTGCTTCTTCTCTTCGTAGTGAGATTCTACCCGTTTGGTAGGCTAAATAACATTAGCCTACAGGATACACTGCTATACTGTATTTATTCAAGTGGTAGCCTAGTTTGAGTGTGGCGGTGTTGTACTTTGCTTTGGACAAAGGCGTCTGCTAAATAGCATAACAATACACGTTGTTGCTTGCAGCGAACTAAGTCACTTTTCAAATTAAAATGGTCCCACGCCACACTTCACCGTGACCCCTTCATATTTGGCTACTACTGAAATCAAAACGGAAACTCGCAGTTAACTGAGAATGGCGACAAACATTTCCCCCGGCTGGTAAAATGCTTAATTGCTGCCACGCAGTGAAATTAATATCATTGTTTCAAGACTCTCACGACGCAACGCAACGTACAATAGTTTAATCGATTGCAAATGTATGTTATCGACGAAATTCTTAATGATCAATCCTCGATCGTCGATTAATTATGCCCATCCCTAGAGTGCACACATTGAAACGTGAGAGGTATGTATCAACTCGTCTTAGTTAAAGAGACCCTATGCAACTTTTTCATAGTCATAAAATCGCTCAGAAATCGCTTGACTGACCAGTTTCATCGAAAACAGTAAGATTTCCTCCCGCCCCCAGTGTCCCTATCCGCTATTGCAACCTTGCAGTTTCTGCAGGAGACGATCGCTCTTGTTTACATCTGGAAATCTGAGACGCGTAAGGAACAAGAAGAACCACACTTGCAATTTATATATTTATATATAGCCCATATATGTATAAATATACACGCTAAAGCTGTCGGGGAAGCTCTGCAGAGAAATATGCAAGCATAAAACGAGCAAAAACGAAAAACGAAACCGAAACCAGAGATGAAATTCGCCAATCCTGCATAGTTCCTCTTTAACTCATTGGCTGCCAGCCATTTTCAGTGCAGAGCGCTCCATACTGCCAGACGTTTTACAACATTTTGACCGTTTTTCCAAGATCCACCGAACGGTGAGATTTATGACTATGTAAACACCAAAGGTACCAAATGAAAGAGTAGACTCTCTTCTTTTACCAGGAAAAATCGGTTTGTTTCTATCGTTTTCCGTTCTTTAGTAATCGTCAGTAGAACATGGGTTGGTTATGCTAAAAACACCTGTTTTTGACCAAAAAATGGAGAAAACGATCTTTTTGTGAAAATCAACTTTTTAACGTTAGCGTTTCAGTAGTATGTCAACCACGATTGCACTGTTATCTCGTCAGTCTCGTCAAGGTTGCTAGGGACTCTGATGGTCGCTAAAGACTCTGAACAGGACGGTAGACTTAGCAAGCTAGCACTAGCAAAGTTGTTGTTAGTCTATATAGCAATATTCAATGTAAATGCATCATACCGTTCACATGTTTTCCATCCTTGATGTAAGAAGTAAGCATATTTATTCGCTGGATCACGTGCAAACTAGATCCACTGTGGTCGATCTTCAGTTTGTTAGCTTGCATCTTGCATGTTGCATCTCTGCATGTTGGCAGATACTAATCATCCAAATGGCACTGCTGCCATCTAGCGGCTCGGATCGCTAGTACAGTCTGTTTACAAGCCTGAAACCATGCCAGATCGTTCCCAAGCCCACCCAGGAGCCCTCCCCATTGAAAAACGCAATTGACGTCTATAGACGTCAATGGCAGTCAAGGTATGTGTCTAAAATGATGTTTAAAGACGTCAATGGCAGTGAATGAGTTAAGGGAATAACATAGTTTAATATGATAGAATGGTGAAGTGTTCCTTTAAGAGTGAGTTGTTTTGTAGTCAATCAATCAATCAAGCAAGCAAGCAATGAGTAAATAAATAATACTAGTTTTATTTAAATCGTATTTAAAAAGCCTCAAACTGTATGACGCTTTCAAAGACTTTCAAATATATATATATAAAAAAAAAAGGTTCAGCCAGTTAAAGAGTTACTAAGAAATTGTGGTATTTGTAAACCTCCTTCCAGCTGTCTGGTACTTCAAAAGCTTCCAATTGTATGGGACATTTAGGTTTAGTTCACACTGGCAGTCGAAATCGGATGTCTTGCATATCCGATCAGAACCTGATCTTTCTGACTGACTGTTCTCATTGCATATTTCAAGTGATCACATCCGATCACATCCGATCTTGGCGTGCAATGCTCAGATCCGATATAAATTACACACACCTGGATTCATTAGGTAGAGTTGTACACAACCAAGTCGTCATGGATGAAAGTGGATTTATTTTTGATATTTTCCAACTTATTATGCATAGCCGCGGCGCAAATACCTCGTCACCCTTAACGTTACAGTTTTCCATGTTTCACCATAAAATTATGAATTGAGTCTGACGTTGGTTTTTGTTTTGCTGGTAGCCCTGGCGCACACGCTGAATCAATCAATCAATCACTTCCGTCACTCAGAATTACGTTGTATTTGTTTGTCGCAGTGCAAATGACGAAAGGGGCACTTTGAAATCCTATTCAAGTGGTTTGACTGTTCAGATTGAGTCATATCCGATAGTAAGTGATATTGAAACCACCTCCGTATGTGGTGCGAATCAGCATTGGAAAAATCTCATGCGGTTTTGTGCCGTTCAGACTACCCAAAATTCAAGCTAGATACAATCCAGATAAGCAAAAAATCGGATTTCGACTGCCAGTGTGAACTAAGCCTTTAAGAGTGAGTTGTTTTGTAGTCAATCAATCAATCAATCAATCAATCAATAATAATAATGGTTGTCATTTCTCAGTTAAATTTTAAAGAGTTATTGCTTGTACTTCAAAAGCCTCAAATTGTTAGCCTGACGAGCCAGACCCACATCAAGATGTAGGGACTGGACACTCACCGTAGACAGGGCTCAATCGGAGGGGTGGGATAAACAGTTGTCTTTCAAATTCCTCCCCGCAATAGGATAACGCTAAACGAATCATCTTCTTGTTTTCAAGTAGCAGGATGCGTAACCTTCCCTCTCCACGCAATAGGATAACGCTAAACGAATCATCTTCTTGTTTTCAAATAACAGGATGCGTTACCGTCGCAACTTCTGGTCGCATGTCAGTCACCATTATGTTAAGCACACCCACCGACTCTATACACGCTGTGATTGGCCCGCTGGTTTTTCGAGTTCTCAGCTCCCTGGCTCTATGGATCGTGCCTAGACTGCCCCGCCAGCCAAATTACATTTGCTGCCGCTAGGGGCGTCTAGATTTCTAGGCTATCAAATTGTATGACGCTGTCAAAGACTTTCAAATATTCAATAAATAATAATAAAAAAAGGTTCAGGCAGTTAAGTCGAGATGTTTTCAAGGAGTGATTTTTTTTCTAGTCCTTTAATTTAAAAAAAAAGCTATATCCGCTATCTCAGAATTAAATTTGTTATGAATGACCCAAGTCAGTTAAAGAGTTACTAGTAAGAAATTGTGAGATTTCTTCCAGCTGTCTGGTAGCTTCAAATTGTATGGGACATTTTAAGAGTGACTTGTTTTGTAGTCAATCAATCAATCAATCAATCAATCAATCAATCAATCAATATATCAATAAATAATTAAATAAGTAGTCAGTTTCTTAACCCTATGACCCCTAAGCTGTTTTAAGGGCATTTTCACTACCTCTAGTTAGAAGCATTTATCCTGGTCATTGTAAGTGCCATTCACACATGCCACATATTGTTTTTTTCAGCACAGTCTAGGCTATCCAGATCTGCCACAATATCATGTATAGATACTTGCATTGATTTGATTTAGATTTTTAAATAATAAAAAGTTGAAAAGCGTACTATACAAATTATTACATTTTGATGTGTATCTCACCACAGCAAGCTCACATCTCGACAAAACTTACATGGTTATGTAGACCTGACTGTCCTGAACACGGCAAGATAAGAACCATGGTGGAGGTATACTTTGGGGCTGAGCAATTTACAGAAATATGTGGTGTGTGCCTTCCAGAAATAAATGGCAATTTTTATTTAGTGATGAAAAAATGACTTTTTGGCACTTTTTGCACTCCATATTTGTGACACTAGCTGATCTGACATGACTTGTTTGCGGTAGCACACATGACGTGCACAGATGATGATTCTCTATAATATTTGTTTTACTGCATTGCAATGAACAAAGTAAAGGCAAAAAGTGTTTATTTGTCAAACAAATTTGGATGCAATATGAGTCTTGAATTGGATACCATACAGGAGTGTGCTAGGATCTCAAAACCGTGTTATGAACGTGACTTGTCATAGAGAAACACATGATAACATTGGATTATGAACATAGGCTATTCCACACAAAAACATGAGGTAAGTGGAGCTAAATGAAGTTATTATTTTGCTGTCACTTCGTCTGTTTTATGGCCTAGAAGGTTGTATTTGGTATCTGTGGATAGCTCTAGCTCTCCTCTTTCATCTGACATGCGTGCCAAATCTTTTTGATCGCGATTTCACGAGGAAATCAAACGAGAGTAAAGGTAGCCAAAGCTATATGACATTATTATTTGTTTGTAACTTCGTCTGATTTTATCATACGAAATGATCGATGTATTTGGTATCAATGCAAAGCTCTGCTTCTCCTCTTTCATTTGATATGCGTGTCATGTCTGTGCGATGCGTGGTCCGCGAGTAATTTAAGCGAGAGTTCTGGATGCGCCGGTGAACGCAGAGCAATATAGACTGTAAATATGATATACTTTGATTTAACTTCATCATTTTATTTTATTTTCATACTTGATCGTACAGACAAGTGTCTAGTATCGTTGGAAAGCCCCGGTTCTGTTCTTTCCTGCAATATAAGTTTCATCTCGCTGTGACTAATAATAGCGGAGCAATGTAACAAAGAAAATGTGTGCGTTTTTTGACGCACTTTGCGTCCGTCGGGCTCATAGGGTTAACAAATATCTGAATGTATGTATGTATACACTAATCCAGCGCGAACTTTATGGGCGCTGCCATCTTGAATATCGCCATTACTGCGTGCCTGTGAATGAAGTTGTACAGCCAATTTTCTTGTGATGTACCATGTAATTTCATCACAGATATTATGTTGTAACAGCTGTTTTCTGTTTGTTTGTTGTTGTTTTCTGTTTGATTCAGACAATCCGAACAACACTGGAAGTAACCAAGCAGAGGTTCCATCTGAACCTGATGTTGTACTCGCTTTTACACCTGTACCCCATTCAGAGCTGGTATTGGAATCTGTGATTCCTGTATCCTTGGAAAATACTTCTTGGGTGACAACATTGCAAGTGCCATGGGAGAAAATGCATGAAAGGAGAAGTCTTTTTCAAAAGAAACGACCACGAAATGCTGATCGGAGACACATGGTGCGAATGATTGCTGACTCAGTTAGACAAGTTTGTCTGAATCCTCCATTTAAGCAACGTGCTGAACTGGCAAAGACCATTGTGGATATGTACTCTGAGTCTTTCGAAGATCGGACTGAACAGGGAGAACGATTGGGCTGTGGATATTACACCCTGGGCAAGCAGCTACGAACAAGAATTTAATTTTTAAACAGAGATAGCACCTTGACACTACTGTACCGTCAGAGAGGGTTAAAGCAGTTGCAGTATCTTGATAGTAATGAAGGATCTTTAGTACCGTATTCCAGATTTACTGGTTGTACCACCTGACATGAAAAGTGTACAAATTGAGGTATGAGTTGAAAGTAGCCATTTTTACCAGTGTTTGTCTGGGCAAAGCAAATCTTTTCACTCATCACTTAAGTTCAATTTAGCTCCTCTTGACAATGCAATATCATGTTTATTGGTCTCCCTCTTCATTTAAGAGTAAAACCTATTTACAAATGGTTGCACCACCCTGACATTTTACAGTACACTAATTGCTGGAAAAACAGTAATGTTATTATATCTGTTATATTTCATAGACCTCAAACCTAAGATTAGGTTTGCCACAATATTTGTTTGAATATAATATATTGGAAAATTATAGATTTGTTAGATTTTACAATATGTCTATGTGCTCGGACGGTTGCACCAACTGACATATTACGGTTTTGAGATGACAAAACATAAAAAAAAAAAATTAAAAAAAAATCATTATTACGATAGACTGAAAATATGTCCAAACTACATAGGCTAAACAGAATAAGTAATTCATGACACATCTGGATTAAAGATATTCAAAAAGAAATGAAGAGGTTTGGACAAGAAATTCTGTATGTCATGCAATGACCCAGATACTACGACTAAATACAGTAGGTGTATTTTTCAACTAAGAGATATCAACTTTAACAGTTGTTTACTTGCATGATGGCAAAGTTCATCTCTGAGTCTGGCGATACCAGTTCTAGCTCCAAGCATGGGTCATTGAATCAGAATGGACCGTTAGCATCTCGCCTTTAGTTGTTTTAGTAGTTATACTAAAACAGCTAATATAACCCCATGTGTAACCCCATGCCCGCAGGAGTACATTACAACAGGTCGAAAGGTCACAAAAGTTGAAATACATTTACGAGTATTTATTTTTTATAACTTTCAAGATTTTTTTGTTTGTTGTGTGGGATGATCATATGGCGTGACACCATGTAATTTGGTGTGACATTGAAAAAGTTATAAATTAATTAAGGCTTTTTGGTTATTTATCATACAATCATCAATGTGACAAATGGGGAATAGTGCCACCAAAGGTTACAATCATTTTGATAATTTTATAACAATGTATTTTCAAAGTAATTATAAATAATCATAATCACAAATATCAAAAGATTACGATCTATCAGTCTATCAGTGTTGATAAAGTAAAAAAATTGCAAAATATAACATTAAAAAGGCTATACTTATAGCAATGATAAAGAATCAGGATAAATTGTTTTACATTCTCACATTATAAGCCTTTTTATAATACTCGATAACATTTGTCACTCTGTATGGCAATTTTTGCCACTAAGGCAACAAACTAGTAAATACCAATTTTAGGACAAACTTTAAAATAAAATAGATATACTTGGAAATATAAGAGTTGGTAGAATATAACCCATGATTTCCATTTGAGATTTTTGTTTTTTTTACTTTTCACCAGCCAAACATGTCCACCACCCGAATACTTTTATACAAATAAATAAAGTTCTACAACTGCTTTTGGAATTTAGATGATAAAATGTTCGGTTTAATAAAATCGTTGAGTATTTGCAATCATTTTGTTGTTATATGTCTATATGTTATATAATATACTGTATGTTGTTATATATTTATGGTTTAAATTATTGTAATAAATGTGTTGTATAGAAATGCTAATTATTCTGTACTACTTTGGTGTGCAATAGTCCTAATGTTTTAGTATTACAGTATTACTGCAATAACGCTTTAACTACAGAAGTAGAAGTTTGCTTTGATCCTAATGTTATTACTGCAGTACAGCAGTAGTAGGCTACTGCAATATTACTATAATAGGAACTACAGTATTACTTCAGTAGTATTGCAGTATTGCTACAGTTGTACTGCAGTACTGTTGTAGTGTTACTACAGTAGTAACTGCAGTTCTATCACAGTAGTATTTCAGTATTTCTACAGTTGTACTGCAATACTGCTGTAGTATTACTACAGTACTACTGCAGTAGTATTGCAGTTCTACTGCAGTATTACTACAGTATTACTGCAGTGTTTCTACAGTTGTACTGCAGTACTGCTGTAGTAATACTACAGTACTACTGCAGTAGTATTGCAGTATTACTACAGTATTACTGCAGTATTTCTACAGTTGTACTGCAGTACTGCTGTAGTAATACTACAGTACTACTGCAGTAGTATTGCAGTTCTACTGCAGTATTACTACAGTATTACTGCAGTACTGCTGTAGTAATAGTACAGTACTACTGCAGTAGTATTGCAGTTCTACTGCAGTATTACTACAGTATTACTGCAGTTCTATCGCAGTATAGTATTGCAGTATTACTGCAGTATTTCTACAGTTCTACTGCAGTTTTACTGCAATTTCTACAGTATAAAATGCAGTATAAAATGCAGTTTTTTCGGTGTCCAAAATATTGTGTTCTACAGGATAAAAACTGCATTATTCAAAACTGCAGTAAAACTGCAGTATTACCACAGGATTACTGCAGTAAAACTGCAGTTTTGATACTGCAGTACAATACAGTTTTTTTTCATAAGGGAATCTCTAGGTATGGTGAAGGGTGTGTGATGATGTAGGGCAATTTTAGTTCTAAAGACCAATGGAACTTTATCAGGATGCATAGTATCCTGGATCCATGAAATAAGTGGCCTTTAAAAATAAAAATCTGCCTGCCTCTATGGGAGTTGAGAACATAGGGTTAACATAGGGGTGCCACTACGTATGACCCCAGTCTTTTAAGGAAGAACATTTATTTATTTATGATACGCTACATTATTCATTCACAAAGAAAATGGCGTCCTTAAAGGTTGGATATATCCTCATTATATTACTTAAGGCATTAAGATTAATTTCCAAAAGACGATTTTATATCTCTCTTTTTAGTCACCTTTAGCATGGGGTGCCAACACTTTCAGCCATGACTATATATGCCACTCATTTCAATTAAGTAATCATGGCAAGAAGTATGTTCACAATAAGAAATGGCTGACCACACATTACATTTCCCAGAATGCCACTGTCCATAGTATTCTTAACACATTATCACATATTAATCTTGACTGAAATTGAATCTTAAATGCAATAAGTAGCCTAGTTATATTTATGGCTATACTATAGCTGTCATGTTATTGTGTTATTTACATTGACACCACACACCATCAAGCAGATGACTATCCACAACAGACTTGGCCTGTGGGCTGTTGTTAAAATCTTATATTATGTGTAATACTTCTGACAGATGTAACTATAATCCGAAGATACATTATATCATGATGGCCAGTACTGCCATGGTGATAAATATTATGTTTCACAATAACCATCATTCTGCAGTAATCCTATTCATTTCATAGAAATTTAAACCTATAAAAAAAATTCCTGAAATCCTTATTCCTGAAGCTCATATCCTGTCCATATAGGGGTAATATAGTTACTCAATGTAAACATGCATAATGTGTCTGTATCTCCCCAAGAGACAATTCAGATGGACAATAGGAGGCTTAATCACACCATTGGGATACTCAACTTTGTGACACTTTCAAGTGACTATAGGTCAAAGTCAAATTGGAATGAACTGACATATATTCTGAAAATCATCAACACAATATTTTTGCCCATCACCTGGTAAACAGTGAGAAGCCACAAATAACAGCTAAGAGAACAAATACTTATTAGAAAATCAAAGAAGCATTTACCCATAATAATAGAAATAGTTCACACATTGAGTACATTGCATTTTTTTCGTGTGCAGGCCTACATAGTTCTTGTCATGATGACTTACTTGAAATGAGTGCAAAGAAAATAATTCACTGAAGTTGATATTAGCTGAATAAAATTAGTATAGTTTACTTGACTCCTTTAAGTTATCCCAACACAAAATGCAATACATACTGTACAGTGTACAGTATACTAATAACTCAGTTGAATGACTTATTTACACTTAAATTAAATGAGTTGCCAAACTCAAATGTCAAGGCATCCGGTTTACTCAAATAATTTCAGTTAGCTTCCCAGGCTTTACAGTACTCAAATAATTTGAGTTCAGTTAACTTCCCAGGTTTTGCAGGGGAAAAACATACCTTTGCCATACGACTATAACAAAGTTATTATTGCTAACTAGTTACTAACCCCTAACCCTAACGAAGTGAGAGAGCAGTTATGTTTGGATTGAATGAATAACTATAGTAATATGTCCATTAAATATAATTTGTGTCACAACCTGGTATATTAATGAAGTTAAATAGCACTATAAACCAACATCTACAGTTCTACATTTTCACCGTAACATTTAAGTATAACTTGTGCAGCATTGCAATGTGGCTATCAATCTTGCAGCGAGTACATAATACATCCATATGTGCCAGGCACAGTCTGATGCAATGCAAGATCTTACATCGGTCCCATTGGACAAACCTAAAATTGTCAAAATACTTCCCAAACATTAACCCCATCTGCAGTAGATGTCACTCTGCTCCTGCTACCCATGCCCACATGTTCTGGGGGTGCCATGTTCTTCAACATTTTTGGATTTCGATTTTTAAAGTAATTTCAGAATTCATGGGCCAGGAAATTGACCCCTGTCCATTCTTGGCTATTTTTGGCATCTCTCCAGACCACCTTACATTGTCAAAAACTCAGATAGACTGTATTGCTTTTGTGACTTTTTTTGCTAGACGCTTAATATTACTTAATTGGAAAGATTCCCATTCTCCTTCTTTCACGCATTGGATTAAAGATGTGCTGTTTTTCCTTAAGCTAGAGAAAATAAAATACTCACTGAGGGGCCGTGTTAACACATTTTATGACCTTTGGGACCCATTTCTGACACATGTTCAAGATAAAATCCAACTCTCCAACTCTCCAACTAAGGTGTCTTTTATAGGTCTCTGGTATCTCCAGCTCATCATGTCTGTTACTATGTTAATACTATGCATATTAGCCCTGTATACCTCTGTTTAAAATAATAGGATGTCATGCTCAATATTGCTCTGTGTTGTCCTGTTTTGTTTTGTTTTCCTTTTGGGGTGGGTTGTTTTGGTTTTTTTTTTATGTCTCTGTATTTGTTGTGTGTTACTTATAGGTTTTGCTTTATACTATTGACCATTCCAGTATATTTATGTACTATGTGAAAACCTCAATAAAAAAAAGAAACAAAAAACTTGTGCAGCATTGCATGTCTCTCCCTACAAGCTTTAAACATCGTCTTGACAACCACCCTGACATCTTACCTATTTGTGTCTTCTAACAAAAAAATAGGGTGACACTGACAGCTTGAACCAAAAGATGTCTGCAAAAGTCCTAACGGAAGCCCTTTTCAGAATTTGCCCCCTGACACAACCAGTGGCCCTTGTGGTGTGATACTCTTGTGGTATTTATTGATCATTATTTTTTAATGATCATGCTTGCACACAAGTTGGATTATATTGCACATTTGCCCAAAATTACAGTAGGTAACATGGAAGAAAAAGGTAGCACTTTGGGGGAAAAATCCGCTTTTTCCATTTTTAAGAATATAGTGTTAAAATGGACACAATAAAATTTTCTAAGCTGACAACCTGGCTAGAACTCATGTTGAGAGGTTAAATATTAATGCTGGATAGGTTGTATGCTTGTACCAAAAAGTGTCCGACAAAGTTTTAATATCAGTTTTGGCCCCCTGACTAATTTGTGATTTGCACCCCCATGGTAAAAATTGAAAATGCAATGTAATATTGCTTTAATTGCCCCTATCTTCAGGTGAGATGTTATGAACTGCACCAAATTTCATGTGTATGATTAACCTGACACCCTCTGGGAGTATGCCAAGTTTTGTGGAACTTCATCCATGGGGGGCTATAAAGTAAATGGATTTATGTGTACATTCAGGACTGTATACCCATCGGCCTGTAGATGGTGGTATTAACCCTCTGTCAGTCTAAATCCCCTGCTGGGGATTTGAAAAACTGTTCCAAACACACATCTCAATCTCTGGTAGTTTTTGTCCTAGAAACATATAAGTGACACCATTAGAAACCTTTAATGAACTAATTTCCAAATATATATGTTTTAAAAGAGAATGGTTGCTCTGGGTGCTGAATGCTACTGTCATACACACACACACACACACACACACACACACACACACATAAACATGCAGGAACACACACACACACACACACACATAAATACACACACACAGACACATACCTACACACACACACACACACACACACACACACACACACACACACCAGCACACATATGTACATAACAAATTGCACAAACACGCCCACACGCATGCACACACACACCGTCACACACACACACACACACACACACACACACACACACACACACACAGATGCACAGTACACACACACACAGATGCACAGTGCACACACACACACACACACACACACACACACAAACACAGATGCACAGTGCACACACACACACACACACACACACACACACACACACACACACACACACACACACACACACACACACACACACACACATCCTTGAGTACGTTTTGTGAGACCACCGGAGCTGAGAAGTGAGTGTGTGTGTGATGTACTCTAGCCTGTGCGTGTGTGTGTGTGTATGGGTGCGTTTCTGTGTGCCCGTGTTTGTGTTTGCATGTGTGTGTATATGTGCATGTTCTGTGTGTGTTCTCTTTCTTTCTCTCTCTGTGTGTATCCGTGTGTGTGCCTGTGTGTGTGTGTGAGTGTGTGCCTGCGTATGTGTGTGTGTGCACTCGCGCGCGCGTGTGTGTGAGTGTGTGCCTGCGTGTGTGTGTGTGATCTGATATTGGAGTGACAGTGAGGGCAGAGAACACAGTGAACATACACATAGAGACACATAAAACACGCACACACACACTCATAGACAGAGAAGCACTCATACACAAAAGCAAGCGCACACATGCACACACTCATTTACATACATGAAAGTTGCGATAGGGGATGGAGTAGGCGATGGAAACAAAAGCGTGATAGATAGATATGGACAGAAATCTTCATATAAATGTGAAGAGACAATGAGTAATGAGACTAATTATTGTTTCTCCACACATCTCTATTTTTGTCTTGGTCTATCTACTTCCTTTCCTTCATCTTCTCCCTAAGAGAAAGAAGTCTAGACCTTTATAACATATTTTTTGAGGTGGTAGTGTCACTTCCTGTACCTACCCATGAATAGAATGGCATCCTGCTCAGAGAATAGATTATAGAAATGCTAAGTGAGGAGGAAGGTTGACAATAGAAGTAAACAAAAGAATCCATAGCAGCACCGAGGATAGGGGTAAAGGCTGGCCACTAAGGTGGAGCAGGTACCTGGATACTCTCCCTGTCTAATGTTTTTTTTCCCCTCAGCAACACTGGAATAAAATGTAATGTTTTCTGTGAGGCTGCTTGTTCAGGACAGGCGGGGGTTGTTTTGAGCTATAGCCAATGGATATGGGTGGCTCATCATCAGTGGGGTTGTTTGCATCTGCGTCATTGCTGCCATTCCATTCCCTTTGAAATACCATTTACTGTAGTGACATCAGTGAGTGGGCTATCATGCCTCTCCACCTCTGGTCCTCTAAAGGCACAAATAACATGATAACATCAGTTAACAATGTAATGGCCATATCCACACCAATTGTTTAGAGTGAGTAACATGTGAGAATGTTCTTGTTCAGTGCAGTACTCCTTCCTCATTGCTGTTTTTGTGGAATTTGTAGGTTATAGTATGTCTCAACTTCCACAGAATGTTTGTTTATGTTTATGTTATTTTTTGTTTGACACTTAGATCCAACGTGACTCACACAACATAGAATAACAATAGCGTACACATTACAATTATTGCTATTTTGTGTGCAGACTTGTCTGTATCCAGAATGGGCCCCAAAACCAAGGCCTGTAAAATATTTCATTTCAAATCGTATAGTATGTCTTCATGTTATTTTCAGTCCCAACCTTGAAAGGGTGCAGACAAACATTTTCTCAGTATGACTGAACCATTAAATGTTTGTAGGCCTATGCCATTCTCAAATTTTCTGCAAAGCCCAAGATTCTAAAAAAAGGTGCAAATATAGAGCATAAACTTGTTTTTGTACGCATTTGATGTCAATCACTATTTTTTTTCTCACCATACTGTAGGCCTATTTTATCAATGTTAACATATAATGGATTTGAATATTTAAGGATTAACGAAAGGGAGGTTGTGTTTTCCAGTATGGGTAGCTAGTCACTATGTGAAAGTAAGCGTATAGGCATTTAGCATGCAAAGTGCCATTGTTTTGCCTCAGGGACAAGAATGAAAGCGCATTGGTATACAATGTAAGTGTATCTATGTATGAATGAATCATGGTAGCCTACATCACTGGCACTTTATACACAAAATGACTGTACACTGAACTATTTAGGGCCCGAGCACCGAGGTGCGGCCACTGAAAGTGGCTGCACCGTAGGTGCAAGGCCCTATTGTTTTTGCTCAGATTATTATTATTATTATTATTATTATTCTCTCTTCCTCTTAGCCCGTTTGGCCGTTTCACCAACTTGGCATGCTCCAAAACTCTTGTAAATTGGCAGGCATATGTAGAATTGCATTTGATACTCAGAGACAGAGCCCTGGCCTAGGGCGTGGCTCAGGGGGTCTATAGCGCCACCTACCGCGCTGTCTGTTGTGTTTGACACACACATGCACGAAAATGAACCAAATTTGGTGGGCATGTGTGTTGTATTAATCCGAACAACTTTTACATTGAAACTATATAGTAAATATTAAAAGAATTTGAATTATGTGAGATTTTCTGATTTTTGCACATCATGTATTTTGAAACACTTCTCCTAGACGGTTTGTCGAAATCATGTCATTTTAGCAGTAAAATGATCTTGAGGGGTTGCCCAAGAGAAATTGCGAACAGATTTTTGAATTTCAAAAGTATATCGAAATGGCGAAGGTTTGAACCTAGGTGTCTTATAAAAGGAACAAAAAGTTGGTGTTATAGGCAGAAAACAGTGACTAATTTGGATGAAATTTGATGGAGTATTAGTTAGTGTGTTTGTAGTGACAGTCATATACAAAATTTTGAATTTGGTGTTGTTTGTGATTTTTAAAAGCGCATTAATGATTGTGGTGGACACAGTTTTAGCTAAAATATTTTGAAGCGAGTTGATGAATAATGATAATCATATCAACCTATGCTGCAATTTCGACGTAAACCACATTAACAGAAAGTGAGTTATTTAGGTTTTCATATGACTATGGTCTCTCCTATCCGCTCCTTGCTGCCCGCGCGTGTTACACACAGAACTACCTAGCCGCTCCCTCACTGTGGCTCACCCACTCTCCCCCTCCTTGTTTCTTTCCTTCCCCCCACAGTTATTCACACTTTCCCCTCTCTCCCAGCTGGATGTCTCTCTCTCCTCCCCCGCTCTCCACACAGAGACACAGACACAGACACAGACACACACACACACACACACACACACACACACACACACAGAGTCAAGAATGACAGTGTGATGCAAAGTAAAAGGTAAAAAAAAGATCATGTGTATAAAGATTTTATTCAGGTTAAGTCATTTTTGTGATTGAATTGGGGACTGACTGAGTAAGACCCAAGTTCTAATCCTCATAAAAATTTGTCTTTGCCTTGTGTGTTGCCACCTCTAGTCTGAGACAGAGCCCTGGCCTAGCGTGTGGCTTAGGGACTCCTGGTCACTCACTCACTCACTCACTCACTCACTCACTCACACACACACACACACAATATTATTATTCTCTCTTCGTCTTAGCCCGTTTGGCCGTTTCACCGACTTGGCATGCTCCAAAACTCTTGTAATTTGGCAGGCATATGTAGAATTGCATTTGATACTGAGAGACAGAGCCCTGGCCTAGGGTGTGGCTCAGGGGGTCTATAGCACCACCTATCGCGCTGTCTGTTGTGGTTGACATGTGCATGCATGAAAATGAACCAAATTTGGTAGGCAGATGTGTTGTATAAATCTAAACAACTTTTACATTTACACTACATAGTGAATCTTAAACAAATTTGAGTTATGATTATGATTATGATTTTTGCACATCATGTATTTTGAAACACTTATCCTAGACGGTTTATCGAAATCATGTCATATGAGCAGTAAAAGGATCTTGAGGGTTTGCCCGAGAGGAATTGCGAACAGATTTTTGAATTTTCGAAGCATATCGAAATGGCGAAGGTTTGAATTATGGCGTCTTATTACGAAACAGGAAGTTGGTGTTATAAGCAGAAAATAGGTTATAAATTGGATGTCATTTGGCAGCTACATGTGGAATTGCTTCTGCTAGTCAGGGACAGAGCTCTGGCCTAAGGTGTGGCTTCGGGACTCTATAGCGCCACCTAGTAGCACGTTATCTGTTGTGGTTGACACAAACATTCACGAAAATGAACCAAATTTGGTGGATTTATGTGTTTTTGCTATCGCTAGTCAGAGACAGAGCTCTGGCCTAAGGTGTGGCTTCGGGACTCTATAGCGCCACCTAGTAGCACGTTATCTGTTGTGGTTGACACAAACATTCACGAAAATGAACCAAATTTGGTGGATTTATGTGTTTTTGCTATCGCTAGTCAGAGACAGAGCTCTGGCCTAAGGTGTGGCTTAGGGAATCTACAGCGCCACCTAGTAGCACGTTATCTGTTGTGGTTGACACAAACATTCACGAAAATGAACCAAATTTGGTGGACTTATGTGTTATTGCTATCGCTAGTCAGAGACAGAGCTCTGGCCTAGGGTGTGGCTTAGGGACTCTATAGCGCCACCTAGTAGTACGTTATCTGTTGTGGTTGACACAAACATTCATGAAAATGAACCAAATTTGGTGGACTTATGTGTTATTGCTATCGCTAGTCAGAGACAGAGCTTTGGCCTAGGGTGTGGCTTAGGGACTCTATAGCGCCACCTAGTGCGTTGTCTGTTGTGGTTGAAACATACATTCACGAAAATGAACCAAATTTGGTGGACACATGTGTTATTGCGATCGCTATTGAGGGTGTGGCTTAGGGACTCTATAGCGCCACCTAGCGTGTTAGCCGTTTTGGGTTGACATTTACATTCACAAAAATGAATCAAATTTCATGAGCTTGTGTGTTATTACTGCCGCTAGTGAAAAACAGCTCTGGCCTAGGGTGTGGCTTAGGGACTCTATAGCGCCACCTAGCGCGTTGTCTGTTGTGGTTGACACATACATTCAAGAAAATTGACCAAATTTGGTGGCCATGTGTGTTGCTCATGCACATGCCCACCAACACGCCTCATGTTGCTTTGTTAGATTCCGAAATGTCACAGGTCTCCGCACCGCAGGTGCTCGGGCCCGCCATCGCCGCTTGCGGCTATATTTCCACATTGATTTCCGTGTTCCTACTAGCTACTCCACATACCATTTCAGTCATGAACATTACCAAAAAATGCAATCATTCATCATCAGTTTAGCTCACCTCTGGTCCGCCTATATCAGATACACCAATTTGATTGGTTCCTCGCAATGCAAGAGGTAAAAGTAACATGTATAATTGCTCATTGCCAGAGTGTCTCGCGGAGACATTTCATATTCTGCTCTTGCGAGAACTCTGGATTTCCAGGGTATTGATCATGACTCCTGTGCAGTAGAAATACAGCACAGACTCTCCAGACCAATCAATGTTCCTCCTTGGTATGCAAATCAGAGACTGCATTTGGCACTAAAAAACAGGCGAATCTGAACAAAGACTGATTCACAACACAGACTGTGACGCAAACCATTCCTCTGAACACGGCTCCTTCCACACATTACATGACCACTTTGAGTTGCAGATTTAGGTAGAAGTTGCTGGAGCCTGTTATGAGCAGTCATTGGATACAAGACACTAATCAACGTAAAACTCATTTAATTATTCATGTGGATACTTGGTAGGCAGTGCTAGATACCTGCTAAAATGGGCAATTTCATTAACACTTCACCGTTTTTGCCTGCTTAGAAATGCACCGCGTTTTATTTTGTCTCACCATACTTGATCGTGTGACTACTCGTGTAACTGTATTTTAATAGGGAAAACATGGAGGTGTTTGGTCGCTTTTAACCATCTCTGTTTGGATCCTAATGAATGCATTGGGCTAGCTAAATGCTATCAAAGTTGCGCCGCGCGCCAGAGCCAGTGAGTGCACGCATTGAAACGTGAGATATCAACTGGTCTTAATTAAGGAAATACTGTAACATAGTTTAATATGAAAAAACGTGTTCCTTTAACATCATGAGAACAGGGTAAAATACTCCATTCTACCTGTATGTAATCTTTAAGACAGGCAACATTTCTAATGTATTAAATCCTTCTAGATAGGGCCATTTCCTCCTGAAATCGCACTGTTCCTACTGGCAACTGCTCCCACCCAGTTTGACCTACCATCAAATGCCTGACCTTGTTGGAAAGCCCTGTTTTTCTTAGGAAATAATCAAAATAATTGTGTGATACTGGCACAGCTTTATAGAGGCTAGAATAGTGTTTTGTCTGCCGGATAACAAGCTCTGAACTGACCACATACCAGCCCTCTTCTTGTCACTTGTAGACACAACTGAGCCCTAGCACCAGGTCTTGTGAAGCTGAGTGCAAATGTTATCAATATAGCATGAAATATAGTACATATAGAAGTACTGTAGATCATTATTTGCCAAGGTATGCTGATGCATTTTTTTTAAAACTCCCTGGGTGGAAGCAAGAGAGGTTTTTTTTTTAAGCAGCTGAGTTATCTGAGCCAGTTTGAAAGCAGTTGGAAATGTACCAGATGTGTGATTGCTGATGTGATGGGAGCTATGTATTGGAGTAGGTTGGTTGGAAAAGGGTCTATTGGGCATGTGGTAGGACAGCTGCATGTTAGGAGTTTAGACACCTGACTCTCAAAAAGAAGGGTGAATGAAGGAAATGATGCACCCTTAGCCTGGAGAGGTAGGTTGTGAGTGCTTGGTTCAGAGACCTGACTGCTGATTGCTGTTACCTCTATCAATTTTGTGCCATTTCCTCGTAGCAGCTCTGAGGTCAGTGTGCAGAGTTCGGAGGGTATCGTTCAACCATGGGTGTGACTGTTTAGAATGAGCAGGTCTAGTGGTGGATAGAGGGTGCAGGCTATCCAGACAGGAGCTTAGTGTAGAGCAGAGAGACTCTGGCATCATTAGCCTCAAGAGAGGAGAATGTGCTAGAAAGTGGAAGAGAAGAAGCTACTAGAGAGAAGAAATGGACAGGAGAGAGGTTGCAGAGGTTGAGTCACAAGAGACCCTGGATAGAGGAGAAGAGGGCTGTTCTGTGAGGACACACTCAACTGTATGATAAAGTGGTTGAAGCGGTGCAGAGAAGTAACTGTTACGGTGTCTGTGTAACATTTTAGAGCGAGAAAGAGATCAAGCACTCTGCTTACTTTGTGAGTTGGAGGAGTGTGGACCCATTGTAGTTCAAAGGAATACATGAGAGACAAGAAGTCCACATAGCTCGGAGTATCTAAGTGGATGTTCATGTCACTGAGGACAAGCATGGGACGGTCTTTCTCAGAGATGGAGGAAAACAGGGTGTCCAGCTCATCAGGAAAAACACCCAATTGTCCCAGTGGATAGTAAATGACAATCACACAGATTTTGACCGATGTTAGTGACACACAAGTTTTTGAGCCGTTTCCGCTCTACATCCTGAACTCCTCCCTTTGATGCACTGCACTTCCGTTTTGGCGGGCTGGGTTTGAATTGCTAGCTAGCTCCGTTGTGCCGACAAAGCACTGATATCGCAGAGACAAAGAGGATATATATCAATTACAACATGAAGAAAAGTGGTTCGGGAACTACGTGTGCGGTAGTTGGTTGCAATCACTCGAGAAAGCACCTGAACGAGTGGTTAGATAGAGAGTGCTACGACCACAAACCAGCTACGAAGAGGCAATGTCCGTGCGCTCCATTGTTTACATTTTTTCGCAAGCCTGATACCGACTCGGAATCAAGGACCTGGCTGAAGGCATTGAATTTAAAGAAACCACCCCGCAACGTTTTCGTTTTGTTCCTATCACTTGACCAAAAACCAACCAAGGATAATCCTTTCCCAGCGTTGTGGTTGGGGTACAATCGCCCTCCCCAGCCAAAGAGACGTCAACTCACCCAGCGGACCACTGCCTCCCCCCAGATAAAGAAACGCAGACTTGAAGCTGAGGGTAAGTTCAGCAACTTTAGCTATGAAGCTGACAATACTGTTAATTATGAATAAGTTGTCATACACTAACATTGCTACCGGTATTTTGCTAAGGCAGTTGATTGTTTTGGAGATTAGACAAACAATGCCCAGGATGGCTACTTCATTAAGTGTGTGTGTGTGTGTGTGTGTGTGTCTGTGTGTGTCTGTGTGTGTCTGTGTGTGTGTCTCTGTGTGTGTCTGTGTGTATGTGTGTGTGTGGAAAAGGTAGTAAGGGTTCGCACTCTGTAAAAAATAGACAAAGTCTTTGCTGAAGAAACTCTTTTTTACTGGGTGAGCAGACGTTTCAGCCATTCGGCTATTCTCAATGCTCGTACTGAGTCAGTGAGTATGTGTGTGTGTGCCTGCATGTAGATAGATAGATAGATAGATAGATACTTTATTGATCCCCAAATGCCTGCCTGGACTCTATGCCTGCATTAATTTAGCTCCATACATGTTTTCTCTTCCCCTTTTTAGATGTTTCTGAAACCTGTCAGCCTGCCTGTGAGACTGAGCCTGCTACACCAACATTTCAAGATGCCCAGACCCAATGGGAGGATCCGTCACATATTGACCACACATACTCTTCAACAACACAGTCTGTTAAAATAGACAAGGCCACACAGTGCGAGGCAGAAATGGGTCCTACTGTGACTAGCACCACGGTCATTGATGATGCTAGGTCCCGGCTGTATACAGGAGTGCGTATGGTTCAATTTTTCACCCTGGTGACGGTGTTGTTGCCTTTCAGTAAGCCATCAATTACCCTCCCTGTTGTTGACCAAATCCTGATGACCTTGATGAAGCTAAAACTAAACCTAATATTAGGAGATATTGCTCACCGCTTCAATGTGTCTACATCAATGGCAAGCATTGTGATTAGTCACTGGATTGACGTGATGGGTGAACAGTTCAAAGTCCTGATCCCCTGGCTTCCAAGAGAGACAATTCGTGCCACCATGCCCTTGTCGTTTCAGAGGAACTACCCTCAAACCACCTGCATCATTGACTGTGCGGAAAGTGCCATGCAGAGAGCCACAAACCACGACTCAAGGAGTGACACTTTCAGCCAGTACAAATCACGCAACACTGTGAAATATCTTGTCGCTGTGGCCCCTAATGGGCACTTAGGGTAGGGTAGGGTACTTCGATTTCTAGGTGCTCAGTTTTGTTCCAGATCACCAACTTGGAGTGCTGAAGCCCTGTGCAGTGCATCCCAATTTGTACCTGCATATAGTAGCCTTTTGGACCATTGCAGGCAATATGGTAATCTATCCTATTTCCATTTGCCACAGTTGTGATTTCACAGTTCTTTGTTGCCAAAAATTCTGCAAGTGACTTGTTTCCCAACATAGGTGATTTGATCTCCAACAGAATGTCTTTGTTTATCACTCCATCGGGAGATGCTGCAAGCCACGGATCCTTGTCGCACACCACTAAGCCTTTGGTTTCAATGCTGTTGCCCAGAGTTTCCAAATAGTCCCTTGCAAGTTCCTCCCCCTCCGCTCCTTGACGGGTTGCGGCATTGCCACGGAAAGATGTGTGTAAGTGTTCTGACAAAAACTTGTCGGGCGCCGTGGTTGAGCGAATGGGCACCTTTTTAGCTGTGCTCGCTGTGATGCGCACTCTCCGCGCATCATGCCAGACCTGTTCTTTGCTCTGTGCTTTTGTAACCTTCTCGATCTCCTCAAGCCGGGCTGTGGACATGTTAATGTACTTATCATAGAAGGTTCTGCATTTTACACAAGCCAGTGGTATGTGGTGCTCATCATGGGTTAGAAGATGGAGGTGTGGACATGGTGTTGGCTCGGTGATGGAAGAGGTATCAGCATTAAAGCAGAACTGCAGGAGGCTATTCCCAGGGCAATTGAAAAGTTCTGCCATTGGTGAGGCAAGTGTGTTCTTCCTCCACTCTTCATGAGTCCTAAAGAGTGTCACCTCCTGTGCCGGTTCTGGAGTGGTAGAGGATGGCTGTGAAGTTGGTGG
Organism: Sardina pilchardus; assembly: GCF_963854185.1. Taxonomy (NCBI): domain Eukaryota; kingdom Metazoa; phylum Chordata; class Actinopteri; order Clupeiformes; family Clupeidae; genus Sardina; species Sardina pilchardus. Next base: position 32,874,732 of record NC_085007.1, read on the forward strand.
CGGCTGGTAGAGATCCTTCCTGTTGTGTCGTTTGAAGCGCACATACTTCATCTTCCTCTGACCAGCATTTCTTTTAGACCCAGCATTCCACTGGTTCTGTCTGTCTGTGCAGGCAAGCCCGGTTTTCCCCTGTCTCACAGCATTTTCTACCTAGAGAGATAGAGTAAAAACAGTGCATAGATATTATATTGGGTTCACTGCAAACATGTCATATGATATAATACATCATGGCAGGGAGAGCCGGGTCAATTGAAACGTGGGACGAAAGTAACACAGCGATTTCCTCGAAAACCATGCACATCTGAAATGTCATATGTCGTCAGTTTGTTCAACACACAAGACTTGCCAACCACGGGAAATCTCGTGCCATGACGTCATCGAATTCCAACGTTATCCCCGCAAACCTGTTTTTGACACCGGCAAGTAAAATCTTATGTGCGGTAATTTTTTTGTGATCACAACTCGTGTTTATTGTTTCATGCAATGATCACATGACCATACGAGAGATGAATCATTACTTAAACATGTCTGAAAGTGTTAAATGTCAGCATTTTGAGGTTTAGAAGCAAAATATGCTTAAGTGTTAGTTAGCACTGTCGGGACGATTGAAACAGTTGTTTCGATCGTCCCGAACTATCAATGCAAAAAAAAAAAAAAAAGTTTCAAAATAAAAGAGGAAGATCAATTGTGAATCCCTCAACAAGGCTTACAACGGGAAATAAGTAAATTAGATGGAAATGTAGTCATCAGCATGGTATAAAATGAAGAAATGTGAGTTTAATCGAAACGCGTATCTCGACATTGACGCACATGGAAAAATAAATGTTTTGACCTACTTATATTTTGAAGAATCAGGTGAAATTTTAGCCATGACAAGTACAGAAGTATGTTGTTAGGTATGTTTCATAAAAACTAGAGTAAAGTGAATGGTTTCTGTTTACAATATGCTGTTTCATTCGTCCCGCACATGTGTTTCAATTGACCCGACTGGGCGGGTCAATTGAAACAAATGACAACTTACGTTCAAAGTTAAAAAACAACGCGATCACTCAAGGTGTATATGAAATTACACTGGTAACTAAGAGAGGACACATGTGAGTTGTTGATCATGTGACAACATTATTTGTATCCCTTTCACCTGTTTTGAAAAAGACGTTAAACTGAAAAGTGTTTCAATTGACCCTGCTCTCCCCTACACACACTTTGCACTCTAGCCAAGTAGCCTATGATGTAGTTCGGATATCAACAACAAAAGACATAGGCCTAGGCTACAATGGTCAAATAATCTAGTTACCTTCCACAGGATCGCAGCGGAGTGGGAACAAGATCTCCCTGGTCCAGCAACACACGTACATCCCGCAGTTTTGACTTCTCCAGCTTCAGTTACCAGCACCCAAGCATTATGCCACACATTGTTCAAACACTGGCTAGGCTCTACCTTTGCTTTTAGATAAACAAAACGATCATGTTTGTATGACATGACACAACCAACTTTGTTGCTGTGCAAATATTGATATGCCTCGGAGGCCTTCAGACTGTCCATTGCTTTTCCATCTATTGCCATGGATTGAACGAAGTAGGAGCAAATTTTGCTGTACGTTATGCTGGGCCACGTCGTCATGTTATCCTCCCAGTTTTGCACTGAATTCGGGTGGGGGAGAGTAACGCCATCTCCAGTCAAAGAAGTAGAATCGTGTTCCCAAGCTAGCATCACTGTTAGCATCGAAATCGCTGTGTTTACACCAGTGCCCGTCTGACTGTTTACACCGACAGACGCTGTGCAAAGTGCATTTGTGTAGGGTTATGGCGCTACCCGTGGTTTGTCGCGTGAACTTGTCTATAGCATGGTACTCAAAGGAGTCATATCTGTGTGATGCTAACAGTGTAGTGTTTCTATCTGTTGGAAATTAGCAGGCTCTTCTCATTCCCACATCCAGATTGGTGGGAGGTATGGGAAAGTGTGTGGTTGATGGAAAGCGCAGCTGGGTTGGCATTGTTTTCCGGTTTCAACCAAGTCTCAATGAGAGACGAGGTCCAAAGATAGGTGGTTAGTCACCTCTGACCTTCAACAGCTGTCACAGCCCCTGGTGCAGATGAGATGGTGCAGGAACTGATAAACAGTGACGGACATTACTTGAGTACATTTACTCAATTACTGTACTTAAGTCGCTTTTTCATGTATTTGTACTTAACTTGAGCTATTTAATTTTGTTAAACTTTTTACTTTTACTCAAGTACTTTTCTCGGCCAAATATCTTACTTTTTACTCCACTACATTTTGTGACAGCTGAAGTACAGCTGGTTCCTTTTGGGGGGAAAAAAAGACTGTCAAAATACATGTATATTTACATGTGTATTTTCTATTTAGTGAGCTAGGCTTTACATAATGGTGTTGCCTAACTTATGTTATTGTTATATCCACTATTTACTGTACCTTGTTGGCCCCTTTTCACAATATTGATGTTACCATAACTAGCCTCATGACGCCATTGAGCAAATGATGATAGACAATGATAGACAACGATGGATAGATATACAATGAATGCCAATGGCCATGCCGAATCATTTCAAAAATAGTAAATGCAACTGCATTAGCCATAATACATTTCAGGACTTTTACTTCCGATACTTAATTACATTTGAAGGCAAGTACTTTTGTACTTCCACTCAAGTGAAAATGTAAAAGGACGACTTCTACTTTTTCTGGAGTAACATTTAACCATGTGTATCACTATTTTAAGTAAGGTACCCATTAAGCCCAGGCACCATTTAAGCCCATATGCAACTTTGAAGTATTTTTTTTTGAGGCTCAGATAGAGCCTCTTCTCAACTATTTTCAGTCACTGACATACGTACATTTACAGTATATTATGCAAATTGGGAGATTATTAATTTGTTGTTTTTTTGTGTAAACAGGTTGTTCATTGTCATTTTTTACCATTTGGCTTTATGTAGAAAGATGAATTATGCTAGTTAGCGCAGTGAGCCAACCATTGGTATACAATACATGTAGTCCTACTCATAGATACACTGTTTAAGGATAAAAAATGTTGAGTACAGTATACACACTAAATGTTTTCTGATTTATTTTATATAAATCTTCAAATTAAAACACAAATAAGGGTTTGGATGGGTGAAATATTTTCATTCCCCCAGGTGGGCTTAAATGGTACAGTGACCAAAAAACAGCTATAGCGTAAGCTAACTTTGAATAAGAACTAAGATGGCAAGTTTTTAAAGCATCTTTAGGTTACAGGCATTTCTGTATACATTTGTTTAATTTTCAATCAATTCCAGGATAAAACAGTAACTCTTATAGCACAATTTTGTATGTGAAATGTGCGTTTTTACCCCCAGTTGTCATGGTAAGGTGAAAACTGTTGGTTTCCCAAACCTGAAACCTATTTTATTGGATTCCTTGACACCAAAAATGTACACTTTGACACCAAATTTGTCATTGTAGCCATAACAGAAGCAAATATATGGGATCAAGAGTATTTTTTGGCGCATTGGCGGCCATTTTTTTTAAAGTGTGATTATTTCCATTAAAATGTGTGATCTCACTTGTGTCTTAGGATAAATTTATTTCTATGGCCCTAAGGTACTTCCATACCAAAGGGGACCTTTGGATCATGACTTGAAGTCAAAAGTTGCTTAACCTCCCTACTGCTACCTCGTGGCGGTAAGTTGTAATACAGCTGTAATACATTTCACGCAGAGCGTGAATCAGGCAACGCGTGAGGGAAATGGCCATTCTCAAGTAACGCCTACTGTACTAGGTACTAGGTAGGCATTGAAATTTGGACTTCAATGTCCCAAATGTGTTTTCAATCGCGGGTTCTGCTGTGTGCCAGGTTAAATGTTGCCTGTGGTCCAGGAGCGGGATTAGGGTACAGGGTGATGAGCGTCGGGAGGCATGCATACCCTCGATCCCCAAGGAGCTACCCATCGAATTACGCTGCGACCAAATACAAACTTTGAGCTAGCACAAGCACATCAATTATATAAGGTCTATGATATGTTCATATTGCAACGCAGTCTGTTGAAATGTATAGCCCAAAATACATCCTGGCATCGTAGACCGAACCAGGCAATTTTGCCTCCACATAAGTATAGGCTAATCATGTAAGAAGCATCATATCATGATAAAATCGACAGCGATTAACAAACTATCTTGAAGATATTGGAAATGGCCAATATAGGCTGCGTAGCCTATACCTTCCTAAACATTTAGGTGCTGTGTCCACCAAACGCGTTTTTTGCGCCGACGGCGACAATTTTCAATGTAAAGTCTATGTAGCTCAGCGTTCACAGCGCTGAGCGCCCTCGGCGGAAAAAAAAGTTGGCGCCGACCGTTTTTTGTCGCAGCGCTCAGAGCACTCAAAGTTGAAATCTGTTCAACTTCTAGAACAGCGCCGGGCTCGTCAATGGCACTTCTCGTTATAAACCGTCTCTGGTTTTGGCAACTTAGCAACAATAAACACTTATTGAAGCGCCGAGAGAAGGAGGTTGAGGGCGCTCTGGCTGTTAAAAACGTGTTTGGTGGACACAGCACCTTATACTGTGATAGCCTTTTTTCACATAATCGGCTTCATATAGCCTATGGCTGGGGCCTTTATAGGCACTTGTGCCATCAATGCACCCAATGACATAATATTGTATCCGAATGGTATCATAGTGATACCCATATGGAAAGTCAACCGCAAGGATAATTCCTGCACCACTTGAAGCATTGGTGACCTGTGAGTTGGTGAAACCCTCGTGAGTTGTGGCCAGGAAAGCGGATGAAGTCGCACACTAACCGCTCCAGCGCAAGACAGACTGTACGCACTGATTGGCAGACCGTAGCTTTCCCTATGCTCAGCATCTCAAATACTGTACAGAAAACTACACTTCGCAAATAAATGGAGAGCTATGCAAATAGTTTGCAGTGAACTGAGGCAGGTTCACGATTGGTAACGTAGGGCTGGAGAAGGCTGTTAAAATATATTAAAGTTTAACGTGAAACACGATATCATCAAGATGTCGAGCCGTGGTCTTATCAATCTCTCTCGGTGAATTGCACATTATTTGCGCTCCGATGTCAATAGGCCTCTCATTAATAGGGCATGCCATTGCGAACACGAGAAAGCTGCGGAAAACGCGGGTTTAAATAGCGTACCCTGAGCAAAATGGGTTATCTTTCAAACTTAACCTGTGCAAAACCTGCTCCGACCAGGTTTGGTTCAGAGCATAATATGTTTCTATAGTAACTAACATACCGTGTTCATTTTGGAATGGAAAACCTAGAGTTACCGCAAACCCTGGGTTAACTTACCCGGTTTTGTGATAAAACCGGCTTTGTGGAATACCCCTCAGCTCTCTCTGTCTACCCATTCACTCATCCACACACACACACACACACCTGACTCCAGCACTTCATATATACCACACTTCTCCATGCACTCCACAACATTCTCACCTTAATAGCTAGGGCCGAATACGTGAAAAATCATGAAGATTAGGCACTTCTGGAAAAGTTTTTGATTTTTGGCAGGGTGTTAGGTATGGGCCTAAGGTTTTTAAAAATCCATGGATACAAGTTGGGGTGGCCCCCCTAGTGGTAGTTACCGTAAAATCAAAAATAGCCCCCACTGAAAAGAGAAAGGTTATATCTCAGTTTTCTTTAGTCATAAATTGTTGTATAATGACACTTGTTCTACTTGATTTGATACAAGGAATGATCATTTTGATATTATCTTCCTATATTCAGGTTATTTTCATGTCAAATGTATTGCCATAGTCACTTTTTGCTTGAAAAAGGTCCATATCTCTGAAATTGAATAACATAAAAAGATTATTCAGGCCTCTAAACCCATACATTCACCCTTTAGGAATAATATTGAACATGTTGCCATCATTCTAGTGTGAAAAATATTGTTTAGCAAATGCCTTTACCAGAAACTGTCTTTTTCTGAAATCAATACATCTTAGTCCAGCAGTCAAATGCCATAATTTAGGTGGACCTGGTTTTGTCAGTTAAAGTTTTTTTTTTTTTTTGCAGAATCTAGTAGACTAGGGGTATCTCATTAAGATTTAGGAGGATGCCTGGTGATATCCCTTGGGCAATTTCATATATTAAGCCTTTCTTGTCCAATGTGTTGAATATAAGGCGGAGATACTACAGGTGAATAGGGTAAAAAAAAATTAACAAGCAGATATCACTATGAAATTTCACCAGTTGATTGCCTAGGTCAATATAAAAAATAAATGTATTACAAGTTTTCTGTACTTTGATGTTTGAATATGCAAATTAGGCATGATACAATTAAATATGCGCTGATTTGCTTAAACTTAAAGATAAAATATGACCATTGGATAAAGCCAGTTTATTTTTTTTCCTTTTCATTTTGTTAACACAAGAGATTAAATGTATTTAACAGAGGGAATTATGGATATCTCATTCAGTTATTCAGTAAATCAGGAAATAATTACAATAGCCTTTAAAAAGTCAATTTTCAATAATATAACAAGCCCTTCTGTAAAAACCTTCTACATATGGTTAGGTATGAGACTGAAAAGTTTGGTGTATGTAGATGCTTGTGAAGTTGAGATTTTGTTCTCAGAGTGAGAGAGGAAACTCATCCATGGGTGCTAGCATCTCCCACTTGCATGTCTCTTAAGGGCCGTTCACACCCAGAACGATAACTATAATATAACTATAACTATCATGAAATATCATCAAAATCATGAAAACATAGGAAATACCTCCTATCAATATCCTATCAAATGCAAATCAACTCAAATAAAATGTACTTAAATACAGTCCAAGTGAGATAGCACCCATGGATGAGTTTCCTCTCTCACAACAAAATCTTCTTTTCACAAGCATCTACATACAGCAAACGTTTCAGTCTTATCCCTAACTATGTTTAGAAGCTTTTTACAGAGGGGGTTGTTGATATAATATTCTTAGCCTGATTTATAGGAAATTTTATTCCAAAAAACATGGCGATTTCTTTTTTGTATATGCTGGTAGTATTTTCTGATTTACTGAATAACTATCATGAATAACTATCATGATAACTATCATGAAATATTATCAAAATCATGAAAACATAGGAAATACCTCCTATCAATATCCTATCAAATGCAAATCAACTCAAATAAAATGTACTTAAATACAGTCCAAGTGAGATAGCACCCATGGATGAGTTTCCTCTCTCACAACAAAATCTTCTTTTCACAAGCATCTACATACAGCAAACGTTTCAGTCTTATCCCTAACTATGTTTAGAAGCTTTTTACAGAGGGGGTTGTTGATATAATATTCTTAGCCTGATTTATAGGAAATTTTATTCCAAAAAACATGGCGATTTCTTTTTTGTATATGCTGGTAGTATTTTCTGATTTACTGATTTACTGATTTACTGAATAACTATCATGAATAACTATCATGATAACTATCATGAAATATCATCAAAATCATGAAAACATAGGAAATACCTCCTATCAATATCCTATCAAATGCAAATCAACTCAAATAAAATGTACTTAAATACAGTCCAAGTGAGATAGCACCCATGGATGAGTTTCCTCTCTCACAACAAAATCTTCTTTTCACAAGCATCTACATACAGCAAACTTTTCAGTCTTATCCCTAACCATGTTTAGAAGCTTTTTACAGAGGGGGTTGTTGATATAATATTCTTAGCCTGATTTATAGGAAATTTTATTCCAAAAAACATGGCGATTTCTTTTTTGTATATGCTGGTAGTATTCTCTGATTTACCGAATAACTGAACGAGATATCCATAATTCCCTCTTTAAGATACTTTTCATCTCTTATGTCAACAACAAAAAAATCAAACTGGCTTCAGCCAAAGTTCAGATTTGATCTTTTTGAGTTTATGCAGTGCATATTTAATTACATCATGCCTAATTTGCATATTCAAACATTAAATTACAGATAACTTGTAATACATTTATTTTTTATATTGATCTAAGCAATCAACTGGTGAAGTTTCATAGTGATATCTGCTTGTTATTTTTTTTTACCCTATTCACCTGTAGTATCTCCGCCTTATATTCAACACATTGGACAAGAAAGGCTTAATATACAAAATTGCCCAAGGGATATCACTGGGCACCCTCCTAAATCTTAAGAGGTACCCCTAGTCTAATAGATTCTGCAAAAAAAAAAAAAAGGTGGGACCCCTTGGCTGCCTGACTAAAAGCCAAATATAACTTTTCACTGTGGCATAGTTCTGAAGTGCTTATTTAAAGCCTCAACAATGGTCCTTTTGGTTCCAACATGTGATTTTTGACACTATAGTGATAGTGACCTGTCCAATCAACAAAGAAAGAATACATTGGAGGTAAAAATATGGTCTAGGGTCCTGGGTAATATTTCAGTGTGACTTTTCAGAGATATTGACAGTTTATTTGAGCTAAATATGACTATAATAATAGATTTCACATGGACATTGACTTACAATAAGAAGAATATATCAGAATAGGATTCCTTGTATCAAACAAAGTAGAAAAAAATACATTATACAACAATTTAAGAGTAAAGGAAGCTGAGATATAACCTTTTCTCCTTTCGGTGGGGGCCATTTTGGACTGTATGCATAACTGCCACTAGGGGTGCCACCCCAACTTGTATCCATGGATTTTTTAAAACCTTAGGCCTATATCTAACACCCTGCCAAAAATCAAAAACTTTTCCAGAAGTGCCCGATTTTTCCGAATTCGGCCCTAGCTATAACCTAACTCCCCCATTTCACTGCATCTTAAGGCCTATTCGGACGGGATTAGTTTTATGGGGGGACGTACAGTAATGCAGGTTTATCATATGACCTCTATAATATAAATGTCCAATTCGGACGGGACTAGACATCTCTGTCATTTTACTTGACATGGGAGGAGTAACTACGTTTACGTTCTGCCGTCACATCTTCGTCGCTGTGCACATGATACTTTGCGTCAGGTAGCCTACGTGCGGCATTTTCAGATTTGAAAGACTACAAGTTGGTTAAACTAGCAAACGTTAGCTTTATGTTATGCCATAAGTAGTTTGAAATGGCTAACAATATCAAGCTAATAGGCAAAGCTAACGTCCTATTAGGAGCTACACAGCATGTCATGTTTTCATTCAGACTATGGTGGAATTGTTTTCCAATCAGGATGTGACGAAATATTACAGACATCTTTACAGAGGGTCGCGTTCGCACGGGATTAATATTACCTAAGGTAATTTCTCCGGACCGTTTTACGGAAGGTAAAAGTGTCTGTAAATGTCACCGACATACTCCGTTATGTTTACTGATATGGCGCGTCCGGACGGGACTACATTACCTGGTAATTATTACTTTACCTGATGTCACCCCATAAAACTAATCCCGTCCGAATAGGCCTATAGAAAGCCACACTCCTTACATCCACTCACACACACACACGCACGCACACTCACACACACTCACACTCAGAGGTAGAAAAGTAAAGCTTCAGAGAGTAAAAGTCCAATCACGTATTGGTTCTATCCAGGGGGTCAGGATTTGACTGATTAGCTTCGCCGATTAGCAAGGCACTTCCTCGTCGCCATTTTCCAGAAATACATCATGTCCAGTACCGTTTTCCCATAGTTTTCCTCATGCTGATTGGTGGCTGTTCCACTCTCAGCTCATGCACGAGCTTAGTGTGGGCACGAGCTCTCCTTCTGTACCTTACGTCAGTCAGTAGCCTGGCACTTAATTGGCACCGGAGTAAAACGGCACCGAAGTAAAACGGCACCGGAAACAAGCCCCTTGAAACGCCATGTTGAAGCCTGGAAAAATCGTGAAATTTTGGCAATTTTCACTAGCCTAGCATTCCCATTGAAATGAATGGGGGCGGGACTTATTCACTTTCTCCAGTTCTTATAATACCTCCATGGTTCTATCCAGGGGGTCAGGATTTGGAGGGTTAGCTTCAGCCAGTTAGCATGTCATTTGGCCGCCGACATCTTTGAAAAAATGGCGTTCCATGGTTGTACCATATCCGGCACCAGCGCATGCACGAGACAGCTCATGCACAAGTTGTCTCAGCTCATGCACGAGTTTCGATTTCGGCACGAGCGTCCTCGCGCGTCCATGTTGATAACGCATTCTAGAAGACATAAATAAAATGACTGACGACTAGGATTAAGTTACCGATACTTGATGCCTGTGGATTATCATTATACCAGGCTTTGTGAATAAAAGAAAAAAGCAAATGTCGTTCTAATAGGTTACTATTATTTGCATTAGACTATGTATGAGTTGGCAAGGTATGATAAGACAGACATTCTAGGAAATGCGAAGAAATTCTCTAACTAAACCCAATTATTAACCTACTCGCTGTCGTGTAGGCTAGGCTATGAAAACTATTTTAAAACGCTCAGCTGCAGACCTGTAGCCTAGTTCATAACAACGCAGCGTTGGGGGTCACAGCCTACAGTAGATAACGGCAAAAGTTTCCGACAGTGACAGCAGACTATGCATGCTGCTCGAAACATAAGACATGGATGCGCGCTTCTACCGGTAAGCCTATAATATGCGTTGGCTTCATCTCGTCTGTCTACAAATGTAGGTTTAAACTGCAAATTCACACTGGGTGCAGCACAAATAGCATATCTGGTATCCACACGTTTCTTACATCCCATGTCTACTTATTAAGAGTCATTTTCGTCGGGTAGACAGCCTATTGCGCACATAACGGCTACAGTCAGTTCAGAGCATTTACTGTGGGGATCATATTTATGTGTATGCTAAGTGAATTCTTGCTCAATATTGACTCGCCATGTTTATTATATCATGACATATGAATATCACATTATAGGATTTCGAGACAAGGGGCAAACTTCTCCACCACCATCCCAACTCAAATAATTAAATACATTTGCGCCTGTAACGATAGGAGCGCGTTCACGAACACCTTCTCTCACTCTCCAATCTTCATCAACGATGTACCTATGTTGTCTCGTTGTAACGTGGAACCTAATTGGCTCATTCTAGCTGGTGACGGAAATGGACACCCATGGAACGCCATTTTCTCAAAGATGGCTGCGGCCAATTTCAAACTTTTTTGGCTGAAGTAGCTAGCCTAGCATCGGCCATTGAAATGAATGGGGGCGGGACTTAGTCCCTCTCTCCAGTTCTTATAATACCTCCATGGTTCTATCTAACACAGGTGATCTCACCAATTAGCTGCTCTACCTTGCTAAAGAGTTGTACTAATTAGAATCAGCTGGTTGGTTGGACTTTTCCACCTCTGCACACACTGCCCCTTACCAGCATCTTATTAGCCATTTTCACGTGATGTCAGCAGCTGGGTACCGGCAGTTCGTCCGGTAACGTCATTTAACTTTACTCTCAAATCAAGGCAGCTACGAGAGCAATGATTGCAAACGATAACTGAGGAGATGTTAGGAGACCCCTGCTATACATAGCAGCAACTTCAGCTAGCTAACATGTCAGCACCGAAGATCAAGTTGGTTTGATATTGGATATTCGGATACCCAATGAAAGACCGTTCCTTATTTTGAATCTCTGTCGAATATCGAATATCAAACCAACTTGATCTTCGGTGAAGCTAGCTGAAATTGCTGCTATACACGTATATTAAAGAGTCACTTCACCCCATAACTTCACCCACTTCACATTTCTGAAAATGGCTTTCAAAATGGGCGAAACATTCTGAAATTTGGAGAGGGAGTGCAGCACTGCTGCAACCAATCAACCATGGTGATTTCGTGTCAATCTGGGAATGAGTGCTGCAGACTAGTGGGGCGGCTAAGCGCAGATTTTCATCAGAATCGATCACTTTGTGATAAAAGCATGAAATTCGGTACGAAGGCTCACAAAGGGGGTCTGATTAGATTTAGGACCGTAGGCGCTCAAAATTTGACCCCTGGGGGTCATGGCGGCCATTTTTCAAAATGGCCACCAAATATGGATTTTGTAATGGGAAAATGGATTAAAAGCTGCCAGAAACATAAAATGCAAGAACACATTTCACCATAATACATGTAAATATGAGCACACATTCACATAGAAGGTCTTTAAACTTTAAAATATAAGATAATGTTTTTAAAAAATTCAAAATGGCCACCAAATATGGATTTCATATTTTCACATTTTTTATGCAGGTGCCTATCTTGCTATTGGCCTTTGTTAAACACATGTTTACATATTTGATTTTATAATGTTGGGTATCATTTTAAAGAGGACAATCTGAGCTTTCATTCAAATCCTTTTGTCAACACTTTGGACAAATACAGCCGACCCTGGAGCTCTTCAAACTTTTAATTACACACATTTTCCTGCCATTTCTGCCAAAATCATATTTTTTTCTTTTAATCATGTGGCATCAGGGAGCATCAGAGATACGAAATGCAAACACTGCAATACTGCCATGACTCGGGAGTCAGAAAATGCATAAATACCCATATTATCTCATTCTGAGGTGGTGATTTTCAGCTTTATATCAGGCATGCTGCTTTTTCGAAGAAAGGTAGTTTTGCCAACCTCTGAGGTTTCCTTTGCTATTGGACTCTGACTTTAATTTATACACAACCATCTTCTGGGCTTTGTGTTTTGTGGTTTATGTCAGTACTGTCTGACCACTTCTATTTGATCAGCATCTGTTGCCTGAGCTTCAGACAGTGACAAATGTATCCTTGTTTGTGTGAAGTTGAACAGAAGTTCTTGTCCATAAAGAGGTTGAGATCAAACCAGGGTCAAAGCTGAAACTCAAAAAGTCTCAAGGCAGGGCCACAAACACTGACCCTGGTGCTTCACATGAAAATGAATGGTTTCTTTGGTTGTAGAATTGTTGGCTAGTGTAGTTAGCTGCCATCTCTCCGGAAATGGGTGCCAAATCACCATGCTCACCTAGGACAGCAGGTCCCTCCACGGTTCGCCGTGCAGCAGTGCCATCAGCACCAGAAACCAAATTTGATCGGGCCAATGAGGGGCTATCAGAATCACTACGTGCCACCCTCTCCTCACTCTCTGCAACATCGCTGGGATCAATGCCTTGGGCAGCATACAGCAAGCCTTCGGCCATTCATGTGGCAGAGCATCCACTCCCAGCAGAGCATCTCGGTCAGGGAAAACCACTTCACACAGTGTATCATCTCATGCAAGGCAAAGAGATCAACATGAGCTTTCCCGAGCTCTGCCACATCCCCTCCACCACCTGTGGGTGAAGACGCCACTCCTGATGATAGGGTACCAAACTCTGGTACATACTTCATAATACATAGAGAGTCTGGCCACTTTCTATTGCCGAGCATTGACTTCCTTGAATGTGGGTACTCTGTTGAAGTTTAAAACTATTGAATCTGCCCAGAGCCACTCTGGATGCCATAACCAATCGCTAATGTTTGGTCTTGATTTATGTAATTCTCAAACTAGTGCACATTGTTCTCAGCTACACCCTCTGTTTGCTGATTGGGCCTGCTCATTTTTGGGCAGAGAAAACCCATGAATATACCGCAGACCTGGGCGACTTACTGAAGGGAAATGAAAATTGAGGGGAAGTAAGTAGGAAGGCGGAGCCAGGCTAGTGATTGGGGGCCTCTTGTGAGCATATCTGCTGCCCTGTTATGTTCTCCTGAAACATGAACTGCATGGACTAAGAGGTGACACCTCGCCCATAACAGCCAGCTTTTCACCAGACCGCATAGCTGCGGGAGCGAATACTGCCTTGGCGATTCATATAGGCTCGCCAAGGCAGTATTCGTTCCCGCAGCTATGCCTATGCCTATGCCTATACTGTAGGCCTATGATTAGCCAGCGAAAATGCTTGAGAGCTAGATGCACCGTTAAAAGTTCCAGCCCATTTATGTGCAGCTTCTGCAACTGTTTGTCCCATGTTCCTTGGTCTGCTTGCCTCTCGCACACTGCTCCCCGACCTAGGAGGGACACATCCATAGTCACCACGTGCCTGTGAGATACCCTCCCCAATGGAGAGGTTCTTGGGGATGTGCCAATAGGCGAGAGCCCTCCAGCATCTCCTGTCCACTCGAACACGTTTGTTCCTGTCCCTGATCGGGTGTGCATGGAATGGAAGGAGGGACCTGGAGCCTACTAACAGACCCCAGTCATCGAGGTCATTTTATATGCTAATACCCCGTCTCCTGAGGGGCTAACGCTTCTTGAACGACTTTGGTGAAAGTGCGGGGTGATAGCGCTAGCCCGAAGCATAAGACAGAGAAGTCCCAAACTCTGCCCTCGAACGCAAAATGAAGATACTTCCTGTGCCGAGGGTGAAGGGTGAATCGGAACATGGAAATGTGCATCCTTTACTATTTACAACTATTGTGACCATCCAATCCCTCTGCTGCACGCTCTGAACAATGCGATGCAGCATCAGCATCTTGAACGCAATTTGGGATACGTGCTGATGGGGGCGAGGTAGGCTGCCTGCGCCTCCTCCACCTTGGGCAGGTGGGTCATTCCCTGCTCCTCAGCCCCGTGTAGGGCAGAGAAAGGCCCAAAACCCTGGACGGGTGATTGTGCTGAATAGGGTTTCCCCCAAGAGCGCTGCACCTTGCCAAGGAAATCAGGGAAGGCTGAGAAGGGGGTGGTGTCGCCTCTCCAGGCACTGCTCATGATATGACAGCAAGCACTATAGCTAATTCCCGGGAGAGGGGACAGACTCCTGCTCAGCATAGTCCCTGACACTCTCCTCCAGGTTCTATTCCAGCGAGCTGCTCTCAGGCCATGAGAGATCTGGTCTGACCTGGTCATCATCGTGAGACCCCAGATAGCTGTCTGGAGAGGCCACAGTAAAATTGGCAGCAGGGCGCTCTGCAGCCAGCCAGACCGGCAAATTTGCCTCCCCTTGCTCGACCAGCAGCTGCTCAGGAAGCGCGAGTGGCTCTGGGATGGGAGGGGGCTGTTGGCTTCCATCTTCTTAAGCAAGTGAGCCCTGAAGAGGACAGCCTCTCGCAGTGCGAGCAGAATTCGGTACTGCCATCTCTGTCCTGGCATGAGATATACCCAGACAACTTGCAAATGGAATGTGGGTCCAGGGTGGAGATGAACTGCCCACACTCCTGGACACACCGCTTCATTTGGGCGGCCTCGGACATACTTACTATTTTGTGATTTTATTCATTATTGTTAGAGAAACTGTTTATTCTTCTGTCTTCTGTCAGTTGTTTTAAATCCTATTCTTCCACTCTCGGACCAGTGGAACTAGACGTTGCAGAACGTCAGTGGTGATCAGTGGTGATCGGGAGTGTATTCCCAATGATTAACGCTGAGTAGTTTGACTGATAGAGAACCGTTCATTATCATGTGAAGCACCAGGATCAGTGTTTGAGGCCCTGCTTTTTAAGTTAAAGAGGGGGTGGGTCAAAACAGAGAATGGCAGTTTTGAACCATACTGGGCCTCACTTGTGAACCCTCTAAAGCCTATGAACTTATTGCCTGCAAATGTACGAAAAGTTGTATTACTGTAAACAACGCAAATGCAGAGCAGCATCACTGCAGTGTACTGCTTTATGTTTCTGTGAGTGAGAATGTCAGAGAGCGAAAAAAGAGAGAGAAAGCTGTGTTAATCATTTCTTTACTTCTTGACCGAGACAAAAGTGGTCATTGAATTCAGCATGGAATCTTATATGTTATGTTATTAATCAAATTGTGTAAATATTCAAAGCTCAACTGCAAAATAGTTTAACTGCTGGTTCTTTGTTCTGTTTCTTGTTATGCAGGCCTACATTAAAGGGATAATCCGGAGTGAAATGCACTTTGGATCAATTTTTCGGACTATTGGGAGTACATACGTTGAGTTGACACCAAAATCATGTCATTCGGATGTATTTTGAGAAAGTTCGAGCTCACCGTTTTTAGCCAAAACTCGTTAGCCTGGAAGTGACTCGGGCATGTCCTTTCGCCGCTACAAAACGCTATTTTTATACCTCTTCTACTGTTCCAAACAACACTACACTTACGTGGTAGTGAGTAGAGGATCCCTAAAGCCAAACCGAAGTATCCCCACGTCTTTATGTGGTCGGATAGAGAGTCCAGAATTAATTTAATCGAGTCCGTACCTTTCCGGAAATGTTAATAAAGTGTTGTTGAAGCGTTGCTGGCTGCAGCTGCGACATTTCCGGAAAGGTACTGACTCGATTAAATTTATTCTGGACTCTCTATCCGACCACATAAAGACGTGGGGATACTTCGGTTTGGCTTTAGGGACCCTCTACTCACTACCACGTAAGTGTAGTGTTGTTTGGAACAGTAGAAGAGGTATAAAAATAGCGTTTTGTAGCGGCGAAAGGACATGCCCGAGTCACTTCCAGGCTAACGAGTTTTGGCTAAAAACGGTGAGCTCGAACTTTCTCAAAATACATCCGAATGACATGATTTTGGTGTCAACTCAACGTATGTACTCCCAATAGTCCGAAAAATTGATCTAAAGTGCATTTCACTCCGGATTATCCCTTTAAGAAGACAAAAAAGAGAGAAAAAAAAACCTAAACCAAAAAAAACACCACCAACAACAAAAATACGCCATATTTGGTGGCCATTTTGGATTTTTTTAAAAACATATTTTATATTTTAAAGTTTAAAGGCCTTCTTTGTGAAAGTACTCATATTTAAATGCATTATGGTGAATTGTATTTTCAGTTTCTGGCAGCTTTTAATCCATTTTCCCATTACAAAATCCATATTTGGCAGCCATTTTGAAAAATGGCCGCCATGACCCCCAGGGGTCAAATGTTGAGCGCCTACGGTCCTAAATCTGATCAGACCCCCTTTGTGAGCCTTCATACCAAATTTCATGCTTTTATCGCAAAGTGATCGATTTTCGCGCTTAGCCGCCCTACTTAACATGGCTTATCACAGGTAGGCTAATCAGGGCAGCAGGTGTTGGGGCGTTTCATTCCTAATTTGTAACGACCCGGTGACGTAGTGTTGGAAGAGAAGTACAGGACTTCGTCAGCATTCCAATAGCATTTTGGACCAACATGCCATGGCATGTCTCAACCTGTAGTATGCGCAGAGAGCAATATCTCCAATACAAAATCAGACGAAATGTTACTTTTGTCGAGAAACACGATTTTTGTCAATATTAACCATGGTAATAGTACAGTTCACCACTTATGAGTATTTTCAATCAATAAACAGCTCAAAACACATATTTTAGGGTGCAGTGACTCTTTAAGGATTAGGGTACTGACTTTACTCTCAAATCAAGGCAGCTACGTGACAGCAATGATCGCCAACGATAACAAGGAAAATGAAGATAATAAATACACGTGAAATATTAATCTTACCTCAAGAAATGTAACCGTATAGCTTTTGCTTACGCCGGATGAACTGATACCCAGCAAAGCTTCAAAGCGGAAAGTGTCTGACGTTCGCGTGAAAAGGGCGAATTAAGCCACATACATACAACACACTGCCCCCCCCCCTCCCCCATCTACTCTGTCTCAAGCTTTAAGCATACAATAGGCCCTTTTCACGTGATGTCAGCAGCTGGGAATCAGTTCGTCCGGTAGCAGTAATATACAGTCATAACGTCATTTAACTTTACTCCCAAATCAATGCAGCTACGAGAGCAATGATTGCAAATGATAACTGAACATAATGTTAGTCCTAACGTTTAGGGGACCCGTGCTATACATAGCAGCAACTTCAGCTAGCTAACATGTTAGCAAGTTGGTTTAATATCCACGGCGAAATCAGTCACATTGTTCAAATTTTCAAAATCATAGTTATTAAGTTTTCACGAAGGGGCATAGTCTACCTTCAAAACGATACCTTTATCTAATGAATTGAACGTCACATTACTGAAATATAAACATTCAAAGGAGTTGAGTTCATCCTGTCATGCCAAGAGAAAAACGGAGAAATCTGCCTCTGAAGTTAACCGTCGGCTCAACACTCACAAACGCTTTGTAAGGTCGCAACTATTTTAAGATTTACGGTACTCACTTGTATACAACGACACAGCAAGCCATAGACCTAAAAGAAATGGACAAACAGACTCCGTCGTTCTCAATGAGAGGGGGCTGAAACAAAAATTCGTTTCCTGTTCATCGTACTGCGCAGACTCGCAGACGTTAGCCTGCTGTAACTCGTCTGATAGATCGAAAACCTCTGAAATTGTTAACGTTCGTTTTTTTATATTATTATTATGTGTACTTGCCTCTAGGTAATGCTTTACCATATCAAACAGTAGGCTACCGTAGGCTACACGCATTTTCACTGATCTTGCGAATGACTCTCCGTCATGGTTTTCGTGCAGGCTCACTCAGCTTCTTATCCAAACATTACGGGCGAACGTTAGCTTCCCTACAACAGACATGCTAAAATACTTCTTTACGGGAAACCAACGTAATATACGGGGAAGAAGTGAATTAATTTTGCCTTCGATACCCTATATAGAATACACAGAAGCTATAAGGGAGACAAAGGGCACATGTTACATGAAGTTATGGGATCGCAAAAAAATCTGAAATCTATGGCCGTCCAAGGGAGTTAGCAGAGTGTTGATCACCAGCTCATTTCGTGTTTCTACTTCCGGGAATATGCCTGCCCCCTTGCAGCAAGCGGATAGCTTGGTGGTTGTCAATGAGTGCATTTACCGTAAATATTGTAATAGAGCGGCAAAAACGAGCCGCCTCTTACTTGTATTTAGCTTGCAAAAATCACGATAGGTCTGTTTACACGTCTAAAGCATGTTTATACTTCAAATTTCGACTCCTCTCCTCCACAACACCATCCCCGGGGTCTTAACAAGTGAACCGCGTTGGCTGGTCAGGGTTTTAAAGCATTTCCAGAAATTGCTCGGTCATTACACATCAGTGGCAATTAATTTGCAATGACTAGCATGCTAATAGCGATTTACGCTAACGCACCTAAAGCACAGCTGTCGGTAACAATATATATATTGACTATGTCGGTAACATAGCAACAGCGTTCTATGTTGATATCTTGCTAGCTGCTACCTTGTTGCCTTCTACGGCAACTCACTCGCTAGGCAGTGAAGGCCAGGCTTGTGCACAACAGGCTTGTGCAAAATTCAGAATGGAAGTGAGAATGACTCCCAAATTCCAATTCAATTCTTGAGTTTGAATTGAATTTGAATTGAGGTCAAAAACAGGATGCAGAATTACAATTCGAATTTGAATTAAGGGAAGTAGAATTGAAATTCAATGAAATTCAAATCAATTCACATACATAATTTCAGTTGCGAATTATTTGATTCTTATCAAGATAAAAAAACACATTAGAAGTGTTCGATCATTTACATTGTTTTAAGAGTGAATTTCTTACTTTAAGTGTTCAACTTTACACTATCTTAAATCATGCACATCTTTTTTTGTCTCAAATAGGCATTTAATCTTATAATTAGGTAAATACTGTTAAAATGAGATCTTTTACATCTCTCCCTCAAATTCTCATCAAAATAAAGCTTGTTTTAAGATTCAGTAACAAGAAAATTTGACTTAATTTAGGATGACATTTAGGATGACATTTAAGATTTAAGATATCTTAAAAACAGCAGTTTATGCTTATATTTATAGTTAACTTATTCTGAGGCTGTAACAACTTTAAATACACGTAATCTAGACTTGTCACAAGCTGTGGCACTGTGGCGCAACAGGTTACAGCATTAGTACCATGTACTCGTGCGAGTACCCACGGGGACCCGGTTTGAATCTTACCTGCGGTCATATCCCAATCACTCGCCCACTCGCTTCCTGTCTATCTTCATTGTTCTATCTGAATAAAGGCAAAAAGTCCAGATAATATACTTGTAAAAGGAATATAATCTGGGTCAGTTTACATTTAAGTAACCTAATTTTACAACCAGCATTTTAGGCTAATATTAAGTATATTTTACTTATTTTGGGGATGTAAAAATTATATTTATAAGTAATCTGATTTTAAAACTAGCAATTTCAGTTTATGTTAAGTTTCCAAATGCCATTCTAGATTTTTTATTTATCTTAATTCCCAAAATCTTGTCAAGTGAAATTATCTTGCTGCTTGGACAGAACATTTCACCTGTTTTGAGTATACCTTTTACCTCAGATTTAGTGTTTTTATCTTGTTCTTAGACACCCTTTTTTGCAGTGTTTAACAATTAAGTTTCACAAAATATGTCAGATATGATCTCAATAAACACACAATTTATAATTGAAAACAGTGATCAATTACATTTCCATTGTAATTTTCCTTGAACTGAACGTATGTGAGATTCAACACATTCGTCCTGTTATGTGACTGTGAATTTGTTTTGAATTGCCATTAATTGAATTCCACTTCCTGTCATTCCAATTCAAATTCAAATTCAACTTCCTGTGGGGTGGGGCCAATTCAATTCAAATTCCAACTCATGAATTGAATGGAGGCAAATTCTAAAATTCGGAATTGTGCACAAGCCTGGTGCACAATTCCGAATTTTAGAATTTGCCTCCATTCAATTCATGAGTTGGAAATGTAATTGATTACTGTTTTCAATTATAAATTGTGTGTTTGTTGAGATCATATCTGACATATTTTGTGAAACTTAATTGTTAAACACTGCAAAAAAGGGTGTTTAAAAACAAGATTAAAAACACTAAATCTGAGGTAAAAGGTACTCAAAACAAGTGAAATTTTCTCCATGCAGCAAGATAATTTCACTTGGCAAGATTTTGTGAATTAAGATAAATAAAAAATCTAGAAATAAGCATGTCTACAGAGGTATTTGGAAACTTAACATAAGCTGAAATTGCTGGTTTCAAGATTACTTATACATATCATTTTTACATCCCCAAAATAAGTAAAATATACTTAATATAAGCATAAAATGCTGGTTGTAAAATGAGGTTGCTTAAATTTAAACAGCCATCAGATTATATTCCTTTTTTTTTGGAAGTATATTTTCTGGACTTTTTGCCTTTATTCAGATAGTACAATGAAGATAGACAGGAAGCGAATAGGTGAGTGAAAGAGTTGGGGAGAGATTGGGATATGACCGCAGGTGAGATTCGAACCGGGTCCCCGTGGGTACATGGATGAGTACATGGTACTAATGCTGTAACCTGTTGCGCCACAGTACCACAGCTTGTGACAAATCTAGATTACGTATATTTAAAGTTCCTACATAAGTTGTTATAAGCATAAACTGCTGTTTTTAAGATGATATCTTAAATCTTAAATGTTATCTTAAATTAAGTCAAATTTTCTTGTTACTGAATCTTAAAACAAGCTTTATTTTGATGAGAATTTGAGGGAGAGATGTAAAAGATCTAATTTTAACAGTATTTACCTCATTTTAAGATTTCATGCCTTGAGACAAAAAAAATTTAAGATAGTGTAAAGTTGAACACTTACGTAAAGTTGGAAATTCACTCTTCAAACAATAACACTTCTAATCAATTTTTTATCTTGATAAGAATCAAATAATTTGCAGTGTACCCTTACATTATGTATATGAATTGATTTGAACTTCATTGAATTTCAATTCTACTTCCCTTAATTCAAATTCGAATTGTAATTCTGCATCCTGTTTTTGACCTCAATTCAAATTCAATTCTAACTCAAGAATTGAATTGGAATTTAGGAGTCATTCTCAATTCAATTCTGAATTTTGCACAAGCCTGGTGAAGGCAGTGAGGCAGTCTGTGGAATATCCACTATAAAACCAACTTGAAGCTAGCTGAAGTTGCTGCTATATATTAAGGATTAGGCTACTGACTTTACTCTCAAAGCAAGGCAGCTACGTGACGGCAATGATCGCCAACGATAACAAGGAAAATGAAGATAATAGATACACGTGAAATATTCATTTTACCTCAAGAATTGTAACCGTATCACCATAGCTTTTGCATACGCCGGATGAACTGATACCCAGCAAAGCTTCAAAGCGGAAAGTGTTTGACGTTAGCGTGGGAAGGGCATATCGGACTCTCTTTAGACTACAGGTCCTGTTCACCTTCCTCTGTCCACAACTGTTTGTAAATTAAAGTTTGTTTCACATTTTATCTTATGTCTTGCTTTTGCATGCACTGGTAATTTCCTCGAAATTACATTTTCTAGTTTTCTGATATGCCTACTGCAGTACATGACCTGTGATTGGCAAACTGCAGATGCCAAACATTCAGAGCACACCTCGAAATCTCTGTCTGCTATTTATTTCAAACTCTAAAAATAGTATAAGACTATACATAACATTAGTAAAGGGCTAACATGTTTTATCATCAGGAATGATAGGAACAGAAACTCTACCTTTGACTTAAAGGTAGGGTATGGAATTAGCTTTTTTGGCCATTTTTGCAAAATCACTTGAAATCCTATTCCTAAGCCACCTACAGCCACTGAGTTGGAAGCACTGAAATGGAAATTAAACACGTCAATCATCTGCGGAACGGGCAGGGCTTGAAAAACTCCAGCCAATAGTATTCTAAACCCCATACCATCATTTCACAGCTCATTCGTCAATCTAACGGTCTTCCTCTTCCTCCTCCCCCTGCCCCTCGCGCGCGCACGAAAGCTGTTGACCGCGAGTCAGTGCTGAAACGAAACACCAGGGGCCTCATTTATAAAACTTTGCGCAGGATGTACGCCAGAAGATGGCATGCGCACAAAACTCAGAAAGTGCGTGCGCACATAAATATTCTGATTTATAAAACCGTGCGCATGCACGTTCCACGACAATTTCCCTTTATAAATCAAGCTCTACTCTAAATTTGCGGGACCTGTACGTACCTCAAGACACACCCATAATTGCCTATAAATATTCAGCGAAACGCCCTTAATGAATATTGATGTCTGTGGACAACATGCCGAAAGCAGCGGGAAAGACAAAAAACGCAACTTCATTGACTGTTTGTGGGTTCATAAATGGCGTGAGAAGCCACCGTTTCACTGTCACCTACAACATAACTTGAATGAGTAAAGGGTTGAATGTTTAGAAATGGTCGAAAAATTGTTACAAATTATTTTAGGATTTACACAGGATTTAAACACGATTCACCCGCACCTACAGTAGAAGCCACCATCGCGCACAGCTCCAGCATTCAGTCTGCGCCCAACATCTCAATATGAATCAGGCCACCGGGCGACAACATTTGTGAGTAACATGTCCGTGTCACATATAACTTGGACATTGAGGGAATAAAAATGCTTCCTGTTAAAGAGACCCTATGCAACTTTTTCATAGTCATAAAATCGCTTAGAAATCGTTGTTTTGCTTGACTGACCAGTTTTATCGAAAACAGTCACATTTCCTCCCGCCCCTAGTGTCCCTATCCGCTATTACAACCTCTGATAAACGATCGTCTGCTGTTTACATCTGGAAGTCAGAGAGCGAAAGGAACAAGAAGAACCACGCTTGCAATTTACAGTGCCTATAGAAAGTCATCATACCCTTTTGAAATAGTTACTTTTTTTGTCTTACAGCCTGAAATCCAAACCCATTTTTAAAAAAATCTTTTCCAGTTTTATTAACAAATTTAGCTGTACAACATCAAAATAATGAAAAAAAAGTCAACAGTTCTGAAAATTAATAAAAAATTAAAAACTAGAATAACAGGGTTGGAAAAGTCATCATACCCCTGACTTAATACTTTGTAAAGCTTCCTTTTGCTTTCATTACAGCCATCAATCTGTTTGGATATGTCTCTATTATAGCTTTGCACACCTAGATAGGGGAATATTTGCCCAATTTTCCGTACAGAAATGTTAAAATTTAGTCAAATTCTGTAGGGAATGGCGATGGACTGCTCTCTTCAAGTCAATCCACATATTTTCTATAGTATTTAAGTCAGGGCTCTGACTTTGCCACTCAAGGATATTCACCATCCTATCCTTAAGCCACTGCGTTGTTCTTTTGGCAGTATGTTTAGGATTATTGTCGTGTTGGAAGGCGAATGACCTCCCCATCCTCAGCTGTCTAGGAGAGGGACGCAGGTTTTCCTTAAGAATGTGGGTGTACTTGGCAGCATCCATTTTCCCTTCTATCCTGACCAATTGCCCAGTTCCCGCTGAAAAGAAACATCCCCACAACATAATGTTGCCCCCACCATGCTTCACACTAGGTATGGTGTGTTTTGGGTGGTGTACTGTGTTGGTTTTCGCCAAACATTGCGCTTGGAGTTAAGTGCAAAAACACATCTGGAATATTCTGCTACCATGTGGAAAAAGCTTATATCGTCAGATGAGACTAAGATCGAACTTTTTGGAGACTAAGATTGAAGTTTTTGGACTGAGCTCCAGGCGCTAACCGAACACTGTATACACACCCAAACACACCCAAAACACACCATACCTACTTTGAAGCATGGTGGGGGCAACATTATGTTTTGGGGATGTTTCTTTTCAGCGGGGACTGGGCAATTGGTCAGGATAGAAGGGAAAATGGATGCTGCCAAGTACACCAAAATTCTTGAGGAAAACCTGCGTCCCTCTCCTAAACAGCTGAGGATGGGGAGGTCATTCGCCTTCCAACACGACAAAAATCCTAAACATACTGCCAAAAGAACAAAGCAGTGCCTTAAGGATAGGATGGTGAATATCCTTGAGTGGCAAAGTCAGAGCCCTGACTTAAATACTATAGAAAATATGTGGATTGACTTGAAGAGAGCAGTCCATCGCCATTCCCTACAGAATTTGACTAAATTTCAACATTTCTGCACGGAAAATATTCCCCTATCTGGGTGTGCAAAGCTATAATAGAGACATATCCAAACAGATTGATGGCTGTAATGAAAGCAAAAGGAAGCTTTACAAAGTATTAAGTCAGGGGTATGATGACTTTTCCAACCCTGTTATTCTAGTTTTTCATTTTTTATTAATTTTCAGAACAGTTGACTTTTTTTTCATTATTTTGATGTTGTACAGCTACATTTGTAAATAAAACTGGAAAAGATTTTTTTTAAAATGGGTTTTGATTTCAGGCTGTAAGACAAAAAAAGTAACTATTTCAAAAGGGTATGATAACTTTCTATAGGCACTGTATATATTTATATATAGCCTATATATGTATAAATATACACGCTAAAGCTGTCGGGGAAGCTCTGCAGAGAAATATGCAAGCATAAAACGAGCGAAAATGAGATGAAATCGCCAATCCTGCATTATTCCTCTTTAAAGGCGCATTTATTTTCACTTGGTGCTCTTATGATTGCAGTCAATAGCACGGATCACATTTGGGAAATTAAATTAGATTTTGCTGCGTTATTATTTGCCTGTTCACCGTGTAAGGAAAGTTGATGTAGTTTGGTGATAAAGCAATTACACCTCCTAACACGTCTGGCAAAATTCGGCTGAAGGTTGGCTATCCGAGTCGGGTCAGCCAGTTCTCGATTCAGCCAGTGGCAAGAAAGCCGATGCAAGTCAGCACTTGCAGCGAGACTGCATGTTATGATTCGTGCGGGTACCTCACGGCAAATCCCTCTTATATAGCCTACCATTTGCAAGCTAGTAACAAGCAACATGTTTGAGCCTTGATGTATTATTAACAAATATCACAACATGCACGAAAGCCATAAGTGGATAATTAACAAAACATACAATGTGTATAGCCTATCAACATGTCTTTCTTGCCTCAAATAAGATGGATTTTTTGACGGGCGCACAAAACAACAATGAACTACGTTTTAGATTTTATACAGGATTAGGTTATGGCAGTTATGTCTTTGATGCGCGTCATTGCGCGATATTATGTTTATGTTAAACTTTGATTATTGAACCAATTTCGGGTCGTTGTACCTGTTTCCTCCTGAGGTCGCACTTTCTGCTTTTCCCTTTTTTGTGCGTACGCATGGGTCAGAGCTTGCGTGGAGGTGCGCACATTTTACCGTCAAGTTCACCTTTTATAAATACCAAAGCTTGCGTAGAATGAGGCGTACGCATTCTTTTGTGCGTACGCATCGTTTATAAATGAGGCCCCAGGCCTGGCTGCTGCACTCCCATAATGTTCCCCTCTAGTTGTATGTGTCACTTATTTCTATACAAACTAAGGCAGCGGATACCTACGGACACTCAATCACCCAGGCAATAAATAAGCTATGTAGCAAAAATTACATTTTACCGTGACTCGAAGAGTGTTGTAAACATGAAACCGAAACTTAACCGCTTGGAGCTACATAATAGGCGAACCAACGGGCCAGCATAAACGCCCTGGTAAGAGCCAAACCAGATTCTGTTCAAATATACACACCTATGGCTACTGAAAAATGTAAGGTATATCAAATGTTATTTTGGTGTATTAAAATGCATCGTTGTTTTAGAATTTCCGAACGAAAGGGCTGGTAGACTAAGGTGCTTTTACCATAATGTAGGATAGGGTATAAAATCATCTACCTTGTCTGATTTGTGGAAGTATTACCTACAACCCTTTGGAGGTGAATAAAGAATGTAATTGGGGTTGATGTGTTGATGTGAGCGATTGTATGGAAACTAGAGCTCATAGTGCTGTAGACACCAGGCTGGCATTTCATTTAGCCTGAGCATCTGAATTCTCGTTCGAGGGCGGGACTTGAGGTTGTATGTTCAAAATCTGCCGGCCCTTTTGCGAATTCCGTACCCAACCTTTAAGTATACTGTAGGCTATATGAATTCTTGGCTGTTTTTATCACTCATGATTACAATACGTTTCATAGACCTTTTACAGATGGGCAAAAGGTTAATTTTGGACCAATTTGAAACTGAATACCAAATGAGAGAGCCACAAACGGTCAGTAACAGAACTTAGATTTAATCAACTGTATTAAATCCATTAGGTTAGATTGATCTTCTATGACCTTTGTTTACATCACACCATTATCCCAAATTGTATCAATGCCTTTTAATGTAGCCATTCATTGATTCAATCAAATAGAGTCAAATAAATCTGCTGTTCTCTGGAGTATTCTTCTGCTTTGAAGCTATAAACATCAGCATATAGTGTTGACGGAGTGCTGGAAGCTGAGGATTAATTACTTAATAGCCTATGTTTGACCTGTTGACAGTGCACACTGATGTGCTGGTGCCAATGGGATATTCACTGACATCCCCCACTCATCTGTTTTTCAGTGAGGGCTTACTTAAAAATAATAGGATGATAAATCTGTCACGTTCAAGAATGTATAGGCTGTAATGCAACTGTTCAATGTACCCCCCCCCCCCCCACACACACACACACACACACCCCAACACACGCAAACGCGCGCGCACGCACACACACACACACACACACACACACACACACACACACACACACACACATATGCATTCTTTTTAATCTTCATTTAAGATTATGATTATTTAATTGCCACCCAGATAGCAAGGCTGGCGGACCACTGTCGGCCCACTGGGGACAGATCTGGCGTTTTGCGCATCGGTTCTCTGGCGATCCACTGGCATTGCAGACAAATGGCCAAATATGTTTCCACTAAAGGCTAATTAGTCTAAAGTATTTTTCATTTATTCTGTTAAGCTATAGCCTACTTCATAGGCTCAATTTGAAAACATTTCGGAGCAATTGCCCTGTCGCTAGTTTGGAGATTAATGCGGTTTTAAACTGGAGTTTGAGTTGCAGTTGAACAGTTAGGCTAAAACAAAATGAACTAATTCAATTTAGAGACTGCGGTCCTACAGCAGACCACAAGTGGCACGCCACCAGCACCAGCGGTCCGATATCTGATTTTGCTGTCTGGGCAATTACATTAGGGACAGTGTCTTTCATTGGTCAGTTGATATTACTCTTTGTTCAACGATTTATGGCCGTCCGGAGGCCAATGGGTGGGTGGATTAATATGGAGTGACGTGAACTGGTCAGTGTCACGAAACTAGCATTCAGCTATTTAAAGAAGCATCACATTGAATCTGGTGTAAGAGCCGGAGCTAGGCAGCTCCTTAAGTTCAACTCGTGTAGCCTACCAAGAAAGACCAACTTCTCGTTAAGATCAGACCGACTCTTCTTTAAGGCTCTTCTTTAAGTTTGATTTAAACAGAAACAAGAAACATGTCCAAACGTCTTTCTGTGATCTTTATAGGCGTGTGCCTACTTGTGTGTGAGAGCGCTCAGAACTCAAACTCGAAAAAGGTGTTGTTGTCTAAAGACTATGGTGTGAAGCTGTGCGGCAGAGAGTTCATCCGAGCTGTAATCTTCACCTGCGGCGGTTCTCGCTGGAAAAGGGCTCTTGATTTAGATTCAATTTTGAGACGCGACAGTGGTAAGTTTTTTTTTTTTCAATTACGGGAACACTGTTACACTGTAACATTTTAGTCTAGGCAAAGCAAAGCCAAAGCTAGAGCTTAGACAATTAAGGTAGGCTATCCTATGCTATGAAATAGCTCGATATTTTCTGCACATATTTTCTGTTTTTAGGCTAGGCCTACCTTGGAAAACTATTCGTTGTTATTATTGACTATACTAGATATCCTTAAACTGTCATATTAAACCAGGCTACGTTTCAACACTGTTGTTTTTTGTCTAGTCTGCTGTGAAAACTGGACCACATAATGACATTTTATTATATTAAGCTATGTTACCATTTTGATGTCAAATAAACCAGAGAATGATCATATAGGCTAACTGTAAAGGAAATGGCGTGATTTGAAATGTGCTCCATGATTTCAAACATATTATCAGAATAGCTGAGCTGGTTGAACTTAACTGTAGGTGAGCTTGATCAAACCAAGTAGCCTAGGCTACTAACAGCCTAATATAAAAATTTCCACACACAATTGCAGTTGTCTTCTGTGTAAAAGCTTTTGTCCACCCAATCACATTTCTATTATGATGATGCAACTTAATGTAACGTAAATTATGTAAACCCAACAACAATTTAACAAATGCTATTGTATGGATATACTTAACTGTAGCCTGTATTAGGCCAACTGATTACAAAAACTGTATTTGTATTAGGCCTATACTGTATTTCTTCTGACCAGTTGCCATAAAAAAAACCCCATCTATTTTAAGGTTTAATTTTTAAGCTGTGTAAAACAGCTCTTACCCTGATTATAAAACCACCAATATCATGATAACCTATGCAGCACTTAGCCTACTTGTTGAGGTAAGCTATACTTTTAAAAAGCAAAGCTGGGTATAGGCTTTCTTCAAATTGATTTTGATGCTATGGTCATATGAAGGAAAACTATACGAACATAAAATCTAACCAAGTGTTTTTAATCTTATATTTACATCAACAAATCTATTAGGTATTGTATTTAGTATGAAAAGACTTACCCAACGCTTTCTCGAAAAAATAATTTTGATTTTCAGGATGAGACGTCTTCAATGCAGGCTATAACTGCAGTGAAGGAATCTTTTCCTCTTGGAACAAAATATTATAGTAATGTTATCGGAATAGGCTACTGTATATAGAATTTTGGGACACAGAGGTAAAATAAGACTATAGGAACACACATAGAATATTATAGTGGTATTACAGAAAATCATGCATATCATATCATCATGCATATTAGAAATCAAAATATAAATGTTACAGTTCTTTTTCATAAGGGAAGACACCAGTTAGCATGTTGGCATGGTTCTAGCAGTGCCGGTAAAGATTTGTCAGACCTTTATGTAGCATACTAGTTTTTTATTGAGCTAAAGTGAGCTAAGACTGCCACAGATAAACACTGCTGACTCAAAGAATGTGACAGATATCAGAATATACTATCAATAAAACTGATTTATTTTCACAAAATATTTAGGCCTATGGCTCACATGTTATGCTAGCAAACAATCTCATTTTCAGTAGCCTCTTTCTTACAACCATAATAACCCTAAAAATCTTAGTGACATCCCTGGTGAGGGATTTTTTTATTTTATTTTTTATCCTTGGTGAGGGATTCACATCAATCCCAGTTTTAACATTGATAGAGCTTTGGTTCATTGAGTAAATATTGTGAAGAAGGTAACCTCAATATATTATGATTGGGGCTAGATATTGGAGATGTAAGATAGTTGCTGTAAGAAAATGAGCAATGGGTTGGGCTGTCCTTACTGTATATGTTTGACCCATGTCCTCAGATCCTATTCAGCTGGGCTCCCTCACTGTGGCATCAGAACAAGCTGGGATGCTCAACAGGCCACCATCAACAGATCTGATGAGAATGGCTGAACAAACCATGCCTCCTTTCTCTGTGTCTTTGTTCTCCTCTCTGGCTGAGTTTCTCAAGTGGGTTGATGACCAGGAGCAGACTGCTGCCGATTCCAATAAACAGCAACTCAGCTACAAGCTACACTTTGATAGAAAAAAGAGGAACTTTTCTCATGGCCTTGCAGGAATATGTTGCAACCAAGGCTGTACAAAAAATGATATTGGACGCCTTTGCTGAGAATATGAAAAGAACTGAAGGCAAGGATGTGTTGTGATTGAGTGAGCTTAGTCAGTGGCATGTAGGCAAACCAACAATGGAAGAGTAGCCTATAACCAGGGTAAGAGTGTATGTGTACCTCAAAACATCACTGGAAATCAAGCTGCTCTTTTGTCAACCATTGCAGACACTCCAGTTTTATTCTGAATTATAATCTGTATGCGTGTGCATTTGCTATGTTCATAAATGAGACCCATTTTTTCTATTTTTCCCTATGATAAGGAGAGTGTACTGTTAGTTAGAGGAATTAGAAATATGCTACGTTATGTTATAAGTTATGTTGTTCATTATGTTTGTAATGCACTGCAAACCAAAAACCTGAATTAAAGAGAATATAATGTATCAATATAAGGTTGAAATAATAAAACAATTGTAAACTGTTGAAGTTTTAAGTGTTATTGTAAAGGCTTGAATAAAGTTCTGTACATTTACAATAGCCTACATGGTTATAACACAAACTCAACACACCACATGGATTTAAGTGGTTAGTAGGACACATCCCCCCCCCCCCCCCCCCCCCCCCCACACACACTCACTCACCTAATCATTTCTGGAGTAAACACACAAAATGATAAATTGATCCATTTTTGATGATAAATGGAAAAGAATGATGAAAATGATACAAAAAAACAGCTTCCATTACGGAAGCGCAACCCATTAAATGGGTCCCACCTCCTACACTCCTGTCGCACTCCTGCACCCCGGAAGACAGGACCTGTATACACCAGGTAAGGTGGACCAGAGAATGTGTGGACATTAATTGCACAGGGAGGGAAAGTGAAAACCAGCGCCCCAAGTGGTTGCTTTCCTATCGAAGAGCAGCTCCAATAGACCGACTTTTCAAAAAAATACTACGCAGCTATTCCAGCGATCTTATCCACCAAAAATATTTTTCAGTCTTCATACTGTAATAATCTACCAACTGTGAAAATATCAGACCCTATTTCGCCTTAATAAAAAAACCCGTAATTGCTCGTTTCATTTCATAAATAGGGAGGGAAAGTAATCTCATCGCCATCTAGCGGTTGCGTTCCTAGAGGCTAGCGGGAGGGGATGGGATTTTCTTTTAGAAAAAATACATCTCGGCCCATGATGGGAACTTAGTTAAATGCCCTCAATATGCTATGCATGTAGGTCAGCTCTATTGCTTCGAGTGGTCATACTTTATTTTTTAGGATCAGTTTAATTGTTTTGAGTTTGTTTGTAACATGGTGATAACGAACTACAGTACTAGCTACAGTAGCATTTGACGTCACCAGTTTGGGCGCTTCATCTCCAACTGATCAAAACGGCAATTTGCTGAACTGGTTTTACATATTTTTGTAATAACAGAGAGCGATGTAAACCGCGTGGTAATTACCTTTATGTTGGGACAACTTGTGTTGTGCTCCTACTCACACAAGAGCTGGCAGTAAGTCTGATTGTCTACTAACTAACCAACTAGCTAACAGGCTAATAAACAAACGATGCTAGGCGAGTAACGTCGTGGAAGGGTGTCACGTCACTTGAAGTTGTAGTCCATTTATGAAATGAAACGAGCAATTAGCCTACGTTTTTTTTTATTAAGGCGAAATAGGGTCTGATATTTTCACAGTTAGTAGATTATTACAGTATGAAGACTGAAAAATATTTTTGGTGGATAAGATCGCTGGAATAGCTGCGTAGTATTTTTTTTGAAAAGTCGGTCTATGGGACTTAAAGGAGTCATAGAACGCATTTTTTGACCATTACAAATTGATCTTTGAGCCTAAATAATGTCATATGTAAATTTGTGGGGCTGAAAACGCCCCAGGAGCACTGCTAGATCGCCTAACGGCGCAGTCACACGCTTGCGTCGGCCAACGTTCGTCCGTTGTTTTCCCATTCACTTTACATTGGCTGGACTTCATTTCATGCCGCACTGAATTGTGGGTCCGATGCGTTGCCTGAGATACGTTGCCTCCGCTAAAAAGTTGAGAAATGTTCAACTTTTGACGGATCGCGCAAGCGCCAGCCAATGAAATTCCGTGTATGCAAATTTTCGAACACTGACAAACCAATCAGTTCGCGTTTATGGAAATGTGACAAAATGAGGCATCCGTTGGCGGACGCAAGCGTCTGACTGCACCGTAATACAAGGTCATAAATAGCCTTGCAATGAAACAGTTTGTTTTTCCCGCCCACTCAGCAAGTTCATGAATATTCAAATGAGATGCGCGCTGATTGGTCTATTGGCCGATATGTCCTGAAAGTTGATTGGCTCAATCCACCGGTCTGAAGCTAGAGCAAAGTGAAACTACGTTTACTGCTAGTAAATAAAGCCAAAGTCTTTGATAAAGCTATCAACAATGGATTTAAATAAGGAATACAGCCGTACATGTATAAACCGAGTCAGAAGAAGGTTCTGACGAAGATGAAGTGCAGCAGATTCCCCAACAGAATGAATGTGATAGATTGGTAGTTTTATCAGTACATTTCTTAGTATTAACTCTCCAAAGTTAGCTGTAATAACGCTAGCATTACAACGTCTCTGCCATAGACCACATATCTAGATACTAGCATCGTAAGAGCAGTTTAACAAGAATTATTAATCGAAGGTATGCAAATGAGAGGGGGTGTATCTAAAGGGGGATGGGCGCCTATTACGTGTTATCTGAGCTCTGTTCAGATTGGAGCATTTCAACACGGCTGTTTCTATTTCCCAATTTGCATACGAAAGCAGGCGGGGGACGCGGTAAAGTCTTTGGTGTTGTCCTTTGGACACTGCTCGCAACCTAAATTCAACAGGAACAAGGTGAATGTGGTTTTGAATTCTAGGACTCCTTTAACATTGGAGCTGCTCTTCGATAGGAACGCAACCACTTGGGGCGCTGGTTTTCACTTTCCCTCCCTATGGACTAGCAACTGCTACAACTACAAGTGACGTGACACCCTTCCACGACGTTACTCGCCTAGCATCGTTTGTTTATTAGCCTGTTAGCTAGTTGGTTAGTTAGTAGACAATCGGACTTACTGCCAGCTCTTGTGTGAGTAGGAGCACAACACAAGTTGTCCCAACATAAAGGTAATTACCACGCGGTTTACATCGCTCTCTGTTATTACAAAAATATGTAAAGCCAGTTCAGCAAATTGCCCTTTTGATCAGTTGGAGATGAAGCGCCCAAACTGGTGACGTCAAATGCTACTGTAGCTAGTAGGCTACTGTAGTTCGTTATCACCATGTTACAAACAAACTCAAAACAATTAAACTGATCCTAAAAAATAAAGTATGACCACTAGAAGCAATAGAGCTGACCTAAATGCATAGCATATTGAGGGCATTTAACTAAGTTCCCATCATGGGCCGAGATGTATTTTTTCTAAAAGAAAATCCCATCCCCTCCCGCTAGCCTCTAGGAACGCAACCGCTAGATGGCGATGAGATTACTTTCCCTCCCTATACACTAATCCAGCGAAACACGGAAGTAACACAAAACCGCCATTACTGCGTGCCTGGCTGCTAAGAAATTAGCCTGTTGGTTCCATAGGCGGCTGTTGCTGAAGTTAGCTGTCATTAATACACGTCTTAATACCTTATGGTGTTAATAAATTACCTTCATTGGTAAGTTTTGGTACAGTCTGACATCATTGATCCAATGTTCCCTTTCACCTGACATTTTCATTCATTAGCAGTCCTCTCGGTAGACATTCTCTGACAGGATGCTTTCATTGAAAAGCACAGACAAGTGTCACTCGTCACACTCGCAGGCACGCAGTAATGGCGATATTCAAGGTGGCAGCGCCCATAAAGTTCGCGCTGGATTAGTGTATACAAAGACAAACACTGACACAGTCGAAGTAATTTCATTAAGATGTTATAGTGCGCACACAAAACACATTGTACTGCCCCGACATTAGGCTGCCTTGCATCCCCGATGCTCGACATTAACGGTAGCCCAGTAGCCCCGGGCAACCAAATTATGACAAGTGGCAACCAATTCCTCACTCCTGGTTGCCCCTGTGGCAACCACAACATTGCCCCGTTTTTCCTGTAGTTTGATTATTTTTTTTTTTTTTTGTTATATCAGTACATACATTTCAGCATTTCACACATGTGGTGGGCAACGTAAACTTAATTTCCTAAAACTCAGGATGGCCCGGCAAATGAACGCAGGTAATAGTAAACAAATTAAACTTTTTTCAAGTAGGCCAGGCATGGAGATTATAGTGTTGCACGGTTCACCGATACTACAAAACTAAAAATGTCACAATGCCTAATGTTAGCCTACTTTACGATACTTTTAAAAATGACCGTGTTCTTCTGAAAAAGCCTAACATGCGTGTGCGCAAGGCACCCTCTCCCTTAGAAGCTAGCCTGTGCGTCTTTTCCCCCTCACACACACACACACACACACGTGCGCAGCAGTGCCATAAACAGCGAAACATGGCTGCTAGTTTAAGTGATGCTATTGTAACACACAATAATAGGCTAATATCAAGTTGATTTGCTCTCTTGCATCTCTCAAATTTATGTTGCTAACCTGTCTAGGCTATGGGATTTAGGCCATTTAGGCCTACTTTTGGGTTCATTTAGAAGGCATGTTAGAAGGCTACGCAACCTTGGCAAACTTTAACATCTGGAGAGAGCTCCTGCCATGCCGCTAGCTCAGGTCATGTATGTCTTACAGTCCTTCGTGTAGTGGGGCCATCCTTAAAAATATCTTTGTTTGCAGTAACAGCCCCCCCAAAAAATAATTGGGTCGGTAGGTAGGCAAATATTTTTTTTTTTCAAGATTCAAGGTAAAAAAAAAAGTAAATTTTTGGTCATGGCGATTTTGTTGGTATGAATTTAAAAACATTTGCATGTTATATATATATATATATATATGTACATACACACACACACAACACTATATTGCCAAAAGTATTGGGTCACCGGCCTTGACCCCCATATGAACTTCAGTCACATCCTATTCTTAATCCATAGGGTTTAATATGACATTGGTCCAGTCTTTGCAGCTATAACAGCTTCAACTCTTCTAGAGTTCTCTTTCCACAAGGTATATGCATGACTGTGTACCCGTGCACCAAGCAAGGTCCATACAGACATGGATGACAGTTTGGTGTGGAAGAACTTGACTGGCCTGCACCTGACCTCAACCCAATAGAACACCGTTGGGATGAATTAAAGGGGACTGAGAGCCAGTCTCCTCGTCCAACATCAGTGTGTGACTTCACAAATGCGCTTCTGAAAGAATGGTCAAAAATGCCAATAAACACTCCTAAACCTTGGAAAGCCTTCCCAGAAGAGTCGAAGCTCTTATACTGTAGCTGCAAAAGGTGGACCAATGTCATATTAAAGGGATAATCCGGAGTGAAATGCACTTTAGATCAATTTTTCGGACTATTGGGAGTACATACGTTGAGCTGACACCAAAATCATGTCATTCGGATGTATTTTGAGAAAGTTCGAGTTCACCGTTTTTAGCCAAAACTCGTTAGCCTGTAAGTGACCGGGGCAGGTCCTTTCGCCACTACAAAACGCTATTTTTATACCTCTTCTACTGTTCCAAACAACACTACACTTACGTGGTAGTGAGTAGAGGGTCCCTAAAGCCAAACCGAAGTATCCCCACGTCTTTATGTGGTCGGATAGAGAGTCCAGAATGAATTTAATCGAGTCAGTACCTTCCGGAAATGTCGCGGCGGCAGCTGCGCAACGCTTCAACAACACTTTACGAACATTTCCGGAAAGGTACTGACTCGATTAAATTCATTCTGGACTCTCTATCCGACCACATAAAGACGTGGGGATACTTCGGTTTGGCTTTAGGGACCCTCTACTCACTACCACGTAAGTGTAGTGTTGTTTGGAACAGTAGAAGAGGTATAAAAATAGCGTTTTGTAGTGGCAAAAGGACCTGCCCCGGTCACTTACAGGCTAACGAGTTTTGGCTAAAAACGGTGAACTCGAACTTTCTCAAAATACATCCGAATGACATGATTTTGGTGTCAACTCAACGTATGTACTCCCAATAGTCCGAAAAATTGATCTAAAGTGCATTTCACTCCGGATTATCCCTTTAAGCCCTATGGATTAAGAATAGGATGTGACTGAAGTTCATATGGGGGTCAAGGCAGGTGACCCAATACTTTTGGCAATATAGTAATATTTCTGAACGTGACTTAACAAAAATCAGCATACTTTATAGGCCTAGAGGGTGCATTAACCGTATGTTATCTGCACACCTATGACTAGATCCAATTTGTTGTAACAACATACAAACACTCTTGCTTAAATTCTTGCTTTATAATGATCTTTACCTTTTTAATTATTCTTTGACTATATTGCCCTTCTCTGCTCTTATTTGTTACTATTTGCTTTGTGTCTAAAGCATATTGAATGACCTGTGTATAAAATGTGCTATTCAAATAAACTTGACTTGACTAAAATGTAGGCTATAGCTTTAAATATGCTGTAGCCTACTGTCAGAGAAGTAAACAAAAAATATATCATATGAAAATATATTATGAAAAAACTAATATGTTCATTTCAATGATTTTACTGGTAACTAGATTGGTTTACTTGCATCCACCGCTACGACGTGTCAATGTAACCTACAAATCAGAGAGAGACATTACGTTGCTTTCTTTTCTCCACCAGTGGCTAGTTCTTAACCACTTGAAGAATAGCTGTCCTTGCTAGCCTGTAGTAGAACGATCCCTTAACGGGTCACTTAAATGTTTCAATCCAAAAGAAACCACTTAATGCTGGCACGTTATCAATTTTTTGAGTTTCTTCCACCAAAACCTTAAGGTCTCATTTAAGTCTGTTGACACGGTCACCGTTACATGAATGGGGAGAAGGGATGGGTCCGAGAAAATATCTGGACATAACTTCGTGCCAAGTAATCTAAATGTTCAAGTGTTTAATGTGTTTTCAGGTGGATAATAGTGCCCGAACTAGTATAAGTTTTGACGTTGACCGCGAACATTTCTTGGCTACAGTCAAGCGCGAACCACTGGCAGTGAATGAGACTGGAAGCAGCCCGTAGCGCATGACAAACATAAACATATGACGCCACAGGTTTTTATTTGGAAGAAAGAACGCAGCATACGTTTGTATGTAGGCAATTTGTATTCACAATACTTAAGAAAATATAATATTATTGTATTGCATTTGTATTGGGTGTTTGAAGAAAAATAGGCATAATTAAAAAAAAAAAAAAATCGGTCGGTCTTAACGCAATTTGCAACCGGCAAGTCGGTCGGACTAGAGAGGGAAAAAAACAAATATTTGGGTCGGCCCTATATTGGGTTACGGCAAACAAGAATATTTTTAAGGATGGCCTGGTCACTAAAATCATTAACATTAGAAGATACTTATCTCTTCTATGATCCCAAAAAGATTGTCTTCGACTTGTTTAATTTTCGAACATTTATTTAATCGAATGTTATAGAAAACAATGAATTGCACCTCTGATTGCATCCCTATGCGTTATGCGCAACTATTATTATTCACTAGTGTAGACTGTGTTGCCAATTACACCTACTGTACACACAACCAATGTGCACTCAATTAGCCCTACACACCACATGAAAAATATTGTAGATACAGACAGTATGTATCCAAGGCATTAAAGATATCCCATATTTTAGGGCACATAGAAAACTGAAATAACAGGCCTTTAATAATGGGGCAACCATTTTTTTGTATTTGGCAACCAAAACCTCATGCCTGGTTGCCCAGTTGGCAACCACTTTTAAAAGCTAATAGTCAGTTTACTGACTGCAATAGTACACCATTTTCAAGACCCAAAATTACTGCTTTAATGACTTCTGAAAATTGTCAAACAAAGATTTCCTGATTCTTCAGGTTCTAAGGATTCCAAAAATATATAGTTTTCATAATCCACCAAAAAATTGAATGAATGAATTGGTCTGAACATAGAGCCCTGGACTATAATGTTGAGCCCTGATGCTCGTACAAGGAGGAAGAAGCGCATGCTCATTGCTAATTCGGCTCCGTCTTCTTCCCCCTTCTCCGACACTCTTCTCCTCCTCAGCTAGCAAACGTGAAGCTTGATAATATTCTCGAGCTGCTGGTTAAATAGTAGGCCTATTATCAGAATGACTGTGAAAACCGTTTTCATTATGTTATTGTCCATGCTGTAACGTTAACCCGAGATGACAAAAAAGCCGATAGCCAGCTAAAGTTTGTTTTCTTCCGGTAGATCTTAATTAGGCTACGTTCATGCGCCACCTGTCCAATCGGACCCCTTCCCGACCCCCAGACGTTCAGTGGAATACAATAAAGCGGAATTAATGTATGTTTCATGTAAACGCCAATTCGGAATTATTATTTCCATGTAAACTCAAAGGAGAATATTTTAATTCCGAACTATTTAATTCCGAATAAACTAATTTGGAATTAAAAAAAACATCATGTAAACGCGGCCACTGACAGACTTTGACAACATTTCAGACAGATTATTTAGATCCACAGTAAACAAAATGTTGAATTTCACGTCTTCGCATAATTCGACAGTATATAGTCTAGTTTCATCGTGGACTCATTTCAACTACACTGTGGAACTACACTCTCATCTGGCGTAATAATCAAGGCAACTTGCAAACGTACCATAGGCGCAGTGATATCGTACGCAGCATCTGAAAATAGTCTCCATAGACAACAAGCAGTAGTAGTGCCAGTAGCTGCAAGTTGCCTTGATTATTACGCCAGATGAGAGTGTAGTTCCATGTCAAATCAGCCTAGAAAAACGCCAGGTTTCATTTTCAGTTGGTCTTATTGCACTTTCTAACTTGAGAGGAGACACGTTTTAAATGGGAAAATTACCAGAAATCTTAGTCACTTTTAAACATGAAGCTAGCAGGCGAGAAGCTAATGGTCTAATCCGATTCAATGATCTATGCTAGGCTGAAGCTAAAAGTTGTATCGCCAGACTCACAGAATGGCTGGATGAACGGGAACAAGGTAAATATCGATTGTTTTGCTCGAGGGGAGGTGGAAAATGAGCGTATTTCCAAAAATGGCGGAATATCCCTTTAACATCATTAGTTATTTGGTAATTTATTAGAGATACAATATGTCTTATGGAGTCAGATTTACGTGGTGAATTCCTAATACAATTGCCATCTAACTTCTCAGATATTTTTACAGTCCAATTCAACCTCATCGAAGCGCCGGACGTAGACAGAACACGTATAAAAGTGGGAAATATATATTGCGTATATTTGGCCTACTTACAGTTTGGTGACCCCGACGTGATCTGAAACTGCTTTTAAAACAAGCATTCCAGTTACGTCGGTCCGCGCCTTAAACAATAGATGTAAACGTCTCTACTCATCAACAGCGAATCGTCGTCGTGAGTGATTTGATCTATCTCTGAAATTTGGTGAGTACATTTAACATTTCTTGAAGACGTGTATTGATGTTAACATTTCACCATAATATTCAGAGAGAATAACTCTCATGGTCCTATACAAAATGAACGAAAAACAACGTAACGATGCATCTGCGCAATTGTTATTATCCGCATGGACAAGCATGTTAGACCGCCACGGTACACTAGCCAAACTACAACGTAAAGGGATAACAATTCATTCTAGCGAGGAGGAGATATATGGGTTCTGGGCGCACAGTGAGATGAAATCTATAAAGAAAAAT
Source organism: Sardina pilchardus (assembly GCF_963854185.1). Classification (NCBI taxonomy): domain Eukaryota; kingdom Metazoa; phylum Chordata; class Actinopteri; order Clupeiformes; family Clupeidae; genus Sardina; species Sardina pilchardus. Next base: position 32,914,707 of record NC_085007.1, read on the forward strand.
GAAACACGGCCTAGTGCAATGATGGAAGGCCTTGCGTCTTTAATATTGCAAAAGAAAATGAATGAAATTGAAACACTTCGCAATTCAATGCAAATGACTGATGAAAAAGATGTTGTGAACACCGATATTTCTGATAACTCTACTTTGCCAACTTCGTTGCCATCTTGTTCTGATGTGAGAGATGCTGATATTTCTAATGAGGTCCCAGACATTGTTGTTTTGCAAGACAACCCAAGCACCAGTAGGTCTGTCTCTCCTAAAAATGGACCTCTACCTGACGAATGCGCTGTGGCCTCAGTGAGACACGTGGACACAAACAGCCAAGGCTTGGTCAAGAAACGACAAGGCCACAAACGCGGACCCAAAGCGAGCAGATTCTGCAATTCGTGCCATAAAGTGGGCCATGACGAGCAACAATGCTGGACCCTCGGATTGGGGAAACCTCCGCCATATTACCTGAAGCGCCGCGAGCGAAACAAGCCTCCTCACAAACAACAAAACGGTTTGCAAGATGAACTTCTCACTATGATCAAATCTGCAGTTAAAAATGAGACATCACGAGAATTAGACTGTTCAGCCGGGTCTTAACACCTTTAATTGCATAGCCATCTCCCAGCTAATGATAACCTGTAACAGTGCCCTCTCGAGGTTGTTTTCTCTGATGAGAAATTTGTTAGTCACATATCCAGACAATGAGTTTTTGTTTATTTAATTTGAAGATGATACGATATGTACTGGCTTTGTTGTATGCCCCTGTAGAGGGATAGACCTTTAAGTGTTTCTGTTTGAAAGCACCTACCAATGCCAGTAGTATGCTTATTCTTTACATTTTTTTTGATATGTACTCATTTTGAGGGCTAGCCAAACGAAATAATCCTTGCTTTATACCAGTGTTGTTATCACCAAGCCAAAAGAGCCTCTGCGTGAAAAACTAGGCCTAGTCTGATATAAACAAAGTGTTGTCGTTAAACGGTCCATGAGCCAAAGAGTTATGGATATGAGGTAAAATCTTTTATGACTACAGATAAGCCCCTGATAGAGATATAATTCCTTAGGTGTGCATGTTACAGATTATTGACTAACACTAAACCCTATTGAGTTGGATTTTGGATGCCTGTGTGACGCTTAACAATCAAGGATGACTCATGCTTACTTAATTTTTCCAAATTAATTGCTGACACACTCTGATTTACTTCTAAATTGAACAAATGTTGTACACACAGATCTGCCAAGGGGACATACACATGGCTGACTGCTGTGGCAGACAGTGTTGTACTAACATTCATGCTCACTCTAAAAATAATTTACACATTTAAGTATAAGATAAATGTCATATACTGACTTTGTTGTATGCTTATATAAAAGGGCATAGATTCTGTAAATGTTTTGCTTCAAAGCACATAGACAGTACAGATGTTGGTGGTACAATTATTCTTATAGCTAAAATATTGACTTCTTACAGTGTTAAGAAGTGATAAAGCACATACACACAGTCACACACAAGTGAAATTTCGATTAATGATTTAAATTGAAGAATTTTAACTGCTGGGATGAACTAATTTGCGTTCCTTTTAACCACTATCATTTTATATACATTCTTTGACTATTTGATTTGATTATCTTGGTGAATTTGTATTCAGTGTACAAATAATGCCAGTAACAAAGATGATTTATCTTATGAAACATTTTTTTTTTCTAATTTGAGATACACCAGAATGTGTTTAATTCCATTTATTTTGAAATTTGTATATTGGTTTGTTTGTTTTGCTCTTTCTCTCTTTCCTGTCTTTTCCCTATATACATGCCCAACTCATCGAAAAGCAAAAGACTATTGATATTCTAATGTTACAGCAGACAGACGATACTCTTAAGGCTCTAGCACGCTCCTCCGTCTGCGTCACGCGCACGCGGCACTGGACGTTTGACGTGCGTCATTTTAGACGCGTATACGAGGCATACTCCAATGTCTGTGTCCTGAATGCGCGCCAGCCGATCAAGGTTAGCGCCGGCGCACTACGAATTAACTGTGATACTCTGGGATGTGCGACCACTGAACTAGGAAGAGCCAGGGAAGGAGTGTTCCACACTTAAATACACAAAAGATGCAGCTGTTAGATGAGAAGCACCACGAGTACTTTCTCATGTCTGCTGAAAAGTTTGATGAGTTGGTTCTTCACATCTCTCCATTTCTCTCCATGGGAAATCCCATAGAGATGCTAACGGTTAGCATAATCGATAAAAGTATATATTTAGAGCGAACTTCAGTCCATTTACACAACTTGGATTACATATGAGGTCTTTGTTTACAACTGACTATTAAAATACTCAAAGACTAATGTTTTGTCATCATATAACAACGTTAGCGTGTAGGAAACGCCAGTTTAAGTGTTCTTCTGTCTCTGTTTGCTGAGTTTCAAGCGCTATTTCTGTACGTGCTCCACCTACTGGAGCGGCGTCTTTACAGCAGTTCCGTTTCACACATGCGTAGTCTACGCGTGAAAGAGACGCGCGGTCTTAAATTTTGGTCGACTCAAAAACGCGACGCATGCCGTAAAAATGACGCAATTCTCGTCACGCGCTCACCAGTGCCGCGTGCGCGTGACGCAGACGGAGGACCGTGCCACGGCCTTTACGATTCTGCTCAACTCAAGATTGCTTTTACACAAAGAAGAATGTTCCACGCTACAGCAATGCTCACCTGATCCTGAGAACTTGTTTCAGACCGGAGAAGCTCGGTCAACTAATGTCAAAACTACTCTGAGAGATTCCTTTGGACACTATGGACAAATATGTGAATATGGATGGCCAGCTTTCATTTTTGACACTTATGAGATAATGACTTCACAGTGTCAACTGGGCGACTGTAAAGCTGGTAATTTTCCATCTGCTAAAGTTCAGAACGGGGGAGACGACTTCACAGCTAGACTCCTTTGTGTCCAGGTGATCTATTTGCATTTGAACTGTTCCCATTGTGTGTGTGGCCGGCCATTTGGTAAAAGGCCCACGGACACACCTCTTCTCCCCCTCTCCATGCCTCTGATGAACTAATGTTGGAAACTGAAATGTATCTGTTTCATGACAAATGATAATACATCAATGTTTGGTCTTGAATTAATACTTGTAATGTGGGCAACAGCCTAATCACAGTTTCATTGCAATCTAATATATTTGTACATGGTTATAGACTAAGAAATACACTATAGAGTTTTAGACGCCACACCCACTTTCAGGTAAAGAAGCCCTGCTGAGCTGGGGGTGGCTGGATGAATGAAAAGAAGAAACTCTTGCAGTGATGCTCGGCTCTCTTCTCTTGGTTCTCTGCTCTGGTCTAGGCAAGAGGTCACACTGACCTCTCGGCCTCTCTCTCTCTCCCTCTCTCTCTCTCTTCCTCTCTCTCTCTCTCTTTCTCTCCCTATCTTTTGATTTCTTTATGGGGTTTGTTATTTTCATTATTTGATATATTGTTTTATCTGGTGTATGTAGCATTGTAACTTGTTAAGGTTTAAGTCCAAGTTTATTGTTTGTTTTGAGGTTAAGTTCATTTTCTCCTTTGTTCCTTTGTTCAAGGATAATTACTGATACTTTACTTTTACCGAAGGCTCAAAGCCTAATAAATGGTTAATTCTCCTCGCTCAGTTTGCATATCTCTAACAGTTTAGTGTGCCATTCCATTCTCTGCCATAGTTAACATCATTAGTTATTTGGTAATTTATTAGAGATACAATATGTCTTATGGAGTCAGATTTACGTGGTGAATTCCTAATACAATTGCCATCTAACTTCTCAGATATTTTTACAGTCCAATTCAACCTCATCGAAGCGCCGGACGTAAACAGAACACGTATAAAAGTGGGAAATATATTGTCGTATATTTTGCCTATTTACAACCCGTTGAAGATACAACACAGCAGCAGTCATTCCTGTTGTCTACGCTGCTTAAAAAGGTGATTTCTCCTCTTCTGGCATATCGTGACGGGAGAACCACGTCAACTTTGGATGCGGTTATCTTAGCGATAGTTTGTGTAAATATCGTTGGAAAGCTTTATGACCGTTCATATAAGTACAAGAACTTAATTTTGTAAATTTTACCAAAGCGACTGGTTTCGCTTTGCAGGGTGACCTTTCAAATGAGAATGAGTGTGGCTTTACATTCACATTTTGTGTAATTTACATGTGAACATAAGCAAGAGTTTTAACAATCATTCATCAACAAAGGAGAGAGCATGTAAGATTTGTGATTCACAAGGAGTTGCAGAAGTGGGGAATGGAAAGAAATTATGAAGTGTACTTTTTAAGTATATTTTCTAAGACGAAGTATAGTAAATCTTCAATCTTAATATGTTTTGTCAGTTACAAATAAGTGAGACTTCATCAAATGACATTATTAGTCAGAGAATTTAATGAAGCACTGACAACATTTTAAAACCAAACAGCCCATATCCACCTGCCGCTGGTCTTGGAAAGACATTTGCAACTACTTGAAACAATGTATACCTCATATAACCACATCAAAAACACTGATTCATGTTATACAATCATTTGAGCTCTGTAATAGTAAAACAAACAATGTTACATTCATTCAATGAAAAATATCTTTTGCAAATAAAAAAATATATAGTTTCCTCAGTCCTGATCATACGACACTTAATATACTCTTAATTCTTTCTCCATAGACTCTCCTCAGTGTGTCTGAGAAGTTAGCTGGTCAAAGGATATATCAGCAGCACAGCTGCAACAAAGGAAGACAACAACAGGAATCACTATAAAAAGATTTGTTGCAGATCAGTGAGTTGCCAGTTTTTCCTCTATGCACCAACAGCAGGGTTACAGGTATAGCTACACAATCTCCTTCCAGAGATGAAGAAAGACCACGAGATCATTTAAAATATATACATATACATATATAAATAGGGCACTTGGAAAATGTGTAATGAATCATCTTGGCCTCTTGTGGGATTTAAATCATATTTTCATTTTCTTATGACAATTTCAGCCTTGCCATCTTTCAAAGCCAAACAAACAAAAAACAGTGATGATGAACGTTTCCAATCTATGCACAGCATACAAGACCTTGTTCACTTTTAAGCACCATCACTTAACATGTGAAATTGCTTTCAAAGATTTTTTTTCATTCTCTATTAATTGAATGTAACCTTCTTTTTATAGGAAAAACTATTTTTGGGCCCATGGATGGCTGATGTAAGTCTAAAATGACTTGCATGAAGACAACATCTGGTCATCAACCCCCAAATCACTGTGCTGACAGTACAGCCACTACACCAAAGTGTCAGCACTGATGGTCAACATACGAGGACAACAGGCACAACATCAGGCTGCTGGCCACAGACAAACAGAAGCACAGGCAGCTGAAGAACTGTATAACATTAAGCACAAGGGCTGGTAGATCAAAAATGCACAGGGATCTAATGGCATTGCTTTCCCTGTCTTGGTTATAGAATGTTCCTTTTGAGGGCCTCCATAACTTGAGGAATTATGGTCTCTTTGGTGCAGCAGACAATGAGAGAGGTATGTCATCCCTCCTTGCCATCCCATATTGTGTCTACAGACTGGCTAAGGCCTTTGAAGGATGGCCGCTGGATGGGGTCACTGCTCCAGCACTCACTCATAAGTTGTTGGATCTGTAGAAGGAAAATATATTTATATATTTGTATTGTTAAGAAGCACTAAAAGTATGTAATCTCATTACAGGTAAGAAGAGTCTGACAGCACAATTCTTACCTCCTGTGGACATCCCTCTGGGGCAGGAAGTCTATAGCCCTTCTTGAGGAGGTCAATCAGGTGGTACACAATCATCTGACCCTGTTTATCACTTCCCATCTGCTCCATAAAGACCTGAGTAGAAGTAGGGTAGTACACTAAATACTAGACAACTAACTCGCTTTTTTCCTAAAGCCCAAAGCACACTGCCACTAAAGGCTGGACCCGGGAAGTATCATATCTTTACTGCACTGACGCATGCCATTTGACCAATTTGGCATCTATTTCAATATGGCAAGACAAATGTCAAACAGAGAGACAGGTTAATTTTACTGCTTGAGAAGATGAATAACAATGTTCAGTGTCAAAACTCATTGTTCAACTTTTAAACATTAATGTGCCATTAATGTTGCCTCAGTGATCATATATCTAGTTCAAACTTTAATGTAAAATGGCTTTTTTTCAAATAGTCATTTATTGAGAATTCAAATAGTTGGAACTGGGGATTTTCAAATAGAGAGAATGCAGCATTTTGCTGGGTCATTTCATGTCAACTTCATCATCGTGTGATCTTCTTTCTGTGTACTTCCAACCTTTCTCATACTTCTTGGACTTGAGGTTCGGTTATGTCAGACTTTTGGGTCATAAGTAAATGATCATAATTATGATAACTATCATCCAGGCTATTATTGTTGTACATCTGACATCAATAGAGAAATCAATGCTTTCAATACAAAAACTTTTCAGTGAACACATTTACATGTAAATCAGGTTTCTATGCCAAGAACACTTGCGTATTCAAGGAATGTGGCCTCTGCATTTATCCCAGCCGTGAATTAGTGAACACTTCATTTACACAAAGGGGTCATTCTGTGTCAAATCACCCAGTGCCTGAAAGTGAACCTCTCCGAAAACATCTGAAAAAAATCACAGGTGTTTGTAGACTAGACCTATGCTTAAATCTTAAATAGTATACCTGGATCACTAATGGTTTAAAAATTACAGCCCTTTGAAGCTTCAAGTCTTTTTAAGCATTATGGTGAACAATCGTTTTATACATATCGTTTTATACATATACATATATAAATAGGGCACTTGGAAAATGTGTAATGAATCATCTTGGCCTCTTGTGGGATTTAAATCATATTTTCATTTTCTTATGACAATTTCAGCCTTGCCATCTTTCAAAGCCAAACAAACAAAAAACAGTGATGATGAACGTTTCCAATCTATGCACAGCATACAAGACCTTGTTCACTTTTAAGCACCATCACTTAACATGTGAAATTGCTCTCAAAGATTTTTTTTCATTCTCTATTAATTGAATGTAACCTTCTTTTTATAGGAAAAACTATTTTTGGGCCCATGGATGGCTGATGTAAGTCTAAAATGACTTGCATGAAGACAACATCTGGTCATCAACCCCCAAATCACTGTGCTGACAGTACAGCCACTACACCAAAGTGTCAGCACTGATGGTCAACATACGAGGACAACAGGCACAACATCAGGCTGCTGGCCACAGACAAACAGAAGCACAGGCAGCTGAAGAACTGTATAACATTAAGCACAAGGGCTGGTAGATCAAAAATGCACAGGGATCTAATGGCATTGCTTTCACTGTCTTGGTTATAGAATATTCTTGGTCAACTTGCAACATTATTGGCTCTTTTGGTATTTCACACACATCAGTGAAACTATGCGAATAGAGGCACATTTTCCTGTTGAATTAAAAATGTCCCCTCTGCAAAGCTCTGAAAATGGCTATTAATTCATTATGTGAAAAGACATCATCACTTTGAAGGCTTCTCATTCGAAAAGTATGTGCCACAAATTCATCAGGTTTTTTCCCCACTGATATATGGACCATGAGGTCATGTCCATGCATCAACTTTGGTTGTAATCATTATTATATTGTCAGAGCATTTTGTTAGTGGGCTTGCTGCAAAGCAAGCACATTTTACTTTTCACCCACTTTTTGAGAACGCCTCTTCTTCTAGAGCGTTTGAGCTATCGACGCGGTTCCAACACTAAAAATCAGGCCCAATCCGGTGTAGCTTGCTTGTTCATGTCGGATGGCTGCCGGTTGTCGTTTTTCCGGTATTCCTGTTTTTCGCCGGTTTTCGGTCCCATTGAAATTAATGGGGAAATCTTTTTTTTTTTTTTTTTTAAGCATGGTTGACATAACAGAAGTCATTAGCTAAGTTAACATTGTTAACATAGTTATTATGGTTAGCATAGTTAGCATTTTTAGCATAAATGCTAGAAATCATCTGCCAAGTTAGCTGATCAACCTGGTTAGCATTGTAAACATGGTTAGCATTGTTAGCATTTTTGCAAGCCCACTCTTGCAGGTCCTCGGATATGCACATTTCTAGTTTTAATTGGGCTTGATTTTCAAAAAGCCCATTTTCCTCTTCTCATTTCACCATGTGGACAGTTAACAGGATTTGTTAACCCTCTGGCGCATAGCGGTCACTACAGTGGACAGCTGTTTAAAAGTCATTTTCTCCTAAACGCAATAGTTTCTATGGTGGAGTTGCATATCAGTCGTTAGACTGCTCCAGGGGCGTAGCGTGCGACGGTGCAGCCGGTGCAACGCACCAGGGCCCTCTGAACTTCGCTGGGCCCTTTGCAGTTCAGAATTTGCCCAGCCTCCCAGCTATGCGACATAATGTCAACTGTTGTCAGCAATGACGCCGTCTCTTCTAACGTACCATTTAAGACAAACTGATTGCTATTTAAGTGCTTCACTATCTCCTACAACATGGTCTCATGGTGGCACCTATCCATTCCCCAATTATTGTATTTTCTCCTACTTTTCATATCATTTTGACTTTGACATTTCAATGTTAGAATCGAAATTAATCAATAAAACTAATACCATTATTGATTATTTTATCGTCAACTTACAAGATGTTGTAACATGGCCTGCTGGGAAATCTGTTTGTCCAGTCATAACATTTTTACGTCATCTCTGATCATAGGCTGCTGCACATGCTAGCAAATGTAAACAGGTATCGGCTACTACTCTTACTAAAGTCGCAAATTATCTGAGGAGTGCCATGGGTCAGGAGCGACTGAGTGGATTGGCCATACTCTATATCGAAAATGACAGGGCGAGGAAATTGGATTTCACCACAATAGTGAACGAGTTTGCTGAGCAGAAGGCACGCAAAGTAGGCCTACACTTCTGACGGGTGAGTGCAAGTGTTTTTGCTTATACGGCAACTGATCGGCGTACAGGTTAGTTAAATGGCTGCTGTGCCATAATTATGTGTCTGTTTGTTCTTTGATGAGTTTGCAGAGAGAGGCGCGCTCAAACTCCAAGATATCTCCTTCTTCGGGTGCGAGATCTTATACTTTATTGTAGCACCATGCCTATAAAACAAACGTGTTTCGGCGTCAAGCCGTCCTCAGTGTGTTCTTTGATTGTTGTGCTAATGTGGTGTGTTCAGTTGAATGAATTTGTATGCGTTCTGTTTTTGATCGTAGGCTGTGTGCAAGTTACGCAAATAGTCGCTGTCCGTGTAATAATTACCGTGCGTGCGTTCTTTCCCTCTGTGGTCGGTCGGTGTGTCTTGAGAAGGGATGGGTTGAGATAACGGGGGGGGGGGGCCTTGCGCAACTACGCTACGCCACTGGACTGCTCTCTGCTGCCCCCGACCATTGAGGTGTATTCGGTGGTTAGGTGTTGTAACTACATGCGAACCTCCTCTGAATCAAAGATGGTCGACAGAAAGCCACACTTGTTGACCACTGCTAGAATATCCCGTCAATCCTTCTATAAAAGGACAACCCTAGAGGTAAAAAAATATGATGATATGCAGGAATATCTAAGGAATAATATTGCTCTGAAAATGTGTAAAAAAATATTTCATTCAGTTGTAAATTGTGATTAACCATGTGTCCAATGAAGTGGACGTCATGCATGCTAGATATGCTAGGTAAGTCATGTGGTTGATTCATCTCTATTTTCATTGCAATTCAGTGCATTTTGGGTATATTTATGTTAATTTTATACATTGTATGCATATATTAATATTTTATGCAAAATTATGATTTTTTATGCATATAAGTTGTAGTTTGAGTTTGTAAAAATGAGCATTTTATCATATTTTTGGTCCACAAGTGCTGCAAAAAATAGGGAAGACCCCTCTGACTCCAGTGGTGATCAGAATAGTGACAAAAGTGATGATGAGTGGCTGCCAGAGAACAATAGAGGCATGGGATATGACGATTATGAAGGAGATGCAGAGAGTCAAGGTGCAAATAGTTGATAGAATTGATGAACTAATGGTTGATGACCATAAAATGAGGTTAATTTGAGAAAAACTCAGTTTTTTTATTTTTATATTAGGCTTACACTTTTATGCTTGAGTGCTGAGGTGCATGTAGTCCACTGTAGTGGACATGTTCGTAACTCTCTGAAAAATGTATATTCTTGAAAACAAATTGAATATTTGTTATTTTCATGTCCCAAGTAATGTAAAAACAAAATTAAAAAAAAAAATTGTCTCAGGCTTTCATAATTCATGCATCAGAGGGTTAATTTTACCATTCTGTATGTGAGGATCGTCTGTCTAAAATGTGGGCATGCTGAGTTTCTTTATTTGAGATATTTGGAAAATATTCTCTAAAAATCTACTAAACTGGCATTGGATCTGCAGTACCACTTTGCACCACATGAGGTGCTCTTTTAATACATTGGAAGTCAATGTAAGAGTAAGAGTCACTTGTTTGCTGCACATATCCAATCTAAACACACTAGATCATAGTTGAATTGCTCCAAGTAATGATTGCAACATCAACAACACTAGTGCAGTGCCCGTGCAAACAATGTTTTCCAAGAAACGTGTTGCCCAATGACGTTGATGCAGGTAGATCATGTTAGATTGGTGATGAGAATCAGGCCCGTGCTGTTAGAGCTTTTTACTCTTTGCAAGGTAATAAAAAAGTGAAGGGGAAAGGCGTTTGAGTTGCAGCTAATGGCTATTAGACACATTACATACCCGTGCGTTTTTGCTGTTGTTGGGAAATGATAGCCTAAAGCTAACCGCATGCATGGCCCGTCTATGCCATGGCCATGCCAGTGCTATGAAGCGCAAGGCAACCGCGGTTGTTGATGAGTAGCCTATGCAACGTTACGTGACTTTAACAGCCTGCTTACCAACATGGGTGCATGTGTGTCGGACTCAGCATGTTTATCCAACATGAACAATCTTGAAACGGTCCGTTGTTTACGTGAGACATCGTAATTTCCATGAACACGGAGTTTGTCAGCGAAATGGGCTTTTTTGTTTCTATGCTGGAGTAAGTGAGAGTGAGGGGGAGTGGCTAGTGCAGAGAGCGGTAGAATTGTGGGATTGCGGCAGAGTTGTATTTTGTTTAATTTAACGATATCTTTGTCATTTTTTGTTCGAACATGACCAAACTTTGCACTGCACTCACGCATGTCATTAGCAATACATGTGTCAAATTAATTTTAGGTCAGTTGGATGAGTGATTTGAGAGTTATGCGTGGAACACACAGACAGACAGAGTGACACACAGACAGACGTTCCTTGCATTAATAGATAGATAGATAGATAGATAGATAGATAGATAGATAGATGCTAAATCTGCAGGAAACAAAACAATATAAGGAAAAATGTTTTGTAGGCTAGTTGCTGCTAAATTCTAAATGATTAGCCTATAAGCCACACATAGCCTAGGCTTAGCTAAATAAATAATATGAAAATGTTTAATGATATTTTGTGTGACCACAGCAGTGAACTGATACGGATTCCAAATGTAGAATGTTACGTGTCTTGTAGGTGTCTGTTATAGCCTACCGGAATGCAGACCTACAGTACACTGTGTAGCTATGTGCAGTGAGTTTGTGTGTCTTAACTGAGTAGAATTGCCTTGCTATGAGGGCAAATGTTCACTCGGGAAGCACATCTGGCCTGTGCGGGGCTGTCGGTTCACATGTGAAGTTGTGATGTGTCAGAGGGATTTATGGATTTATGCGACATCTATGCAAGGGACAGTCATTCCCAAACGTGAGTGTTTTGACATGTTGGATGCATTGAGTGTTGTGTTCTATTCAAAGTTGCAACGTGACAACCGTTCGTAGAGTAGGCTAAAGTTTATTTCCCTCATCAACCGCGGTTGTTGATGTGGAGTAGGCATGCAACGTTACGTTTCATATGTTAAAGCCTGCTTACCAACATGGGTGCATGTGTGTCGGACTCACCACGCTTATCCAAGATCAACTTTTATCCAAGATCAACGAATCATCAACCGGTTGTTGATGTAGAGTACAGCCATGCTTACCATCATGAGTGCCCGACGGCTTGGCTTTTTTTTTTACCTATGCTGTTTTTTTTCTATGCTGGAGTAGCCTAAGTGACAGTGAGAAGGGGAGTGGCTATAGAGAGCGGTAGAATTTTAGTTTGCTTAATTTAACGATATCTTTGTCATTTTTTGTCCAAAAACGACCAAACTTTGCACTGCACTCACGCATGTCATTAGTAAGACTTATGCTAAATTTTAGGTCAGTCGGATGAGCGGTTCGAGAGTTATGCCTGGGACAGACAGACAGACAGACAGACAGAGTGACACACAGACAGACGTTCCTTGCTTTAATAGATAGATATTACTCATAAATAAATCTTATTTAGAGAAAATAAACTGATCAAGCACAATTATGATAAACTGATCAAGCAAATTATACACATGATCGTCAGTCATCTTACTCTTCCATTGACTTCCATTGACTTTGTACCACCTCATGTGGTACAAAGAGGTACTGCAGATCCAATGCAAGTTCAGTGGATTTATAGAGAATATTTTCCAAAAAACATATCTCAAATAAAGAAACTCAGCAACAAGCCCACATTTTGGACAGATGATCCTCACATACAGAATAACAATATGTAAGATATATGGTAAAATTAAAAAAAATCCTGTTAACTGTCCACATGGTGAAATGAGAGGATGAAAATGGGCTTTTTGTAAATCAAGTCCAACTAAAACAAAATGCTCTGACAATATGATAATGATTACAACCAAAATTGATGCATGGACATGACCTTATAGTCCATATATGAGTGGGGGGAAAAATGGGCACAAACTTTTCGAATGAGAAGCCTTCAAAAGTGATGATGTCTTTTCACATAATGAATTTATAGCCATTTTCAGAGCTTTGTAGAGGGGAAATTACACAAGATACCTCTGATCTGAATGGATTTTTTGTTTTAATTCAACAGGAAAATGTGCCTCCATTCACATAGTTTCACTGATGTGTGTGAAATACCAAAAGAACCAATAATGTTGCAAGTTGAACTAAAAGGATTGCTCACCACAATGCTTAAAATGACTTGAAGCTACAATGGGCTGAAGTTTTTAAACCATTAGTGATCCAGATACTATTTAAGATTTAAGCATAGGTTTAGTCTACAAACACCTGTGATTGTTTTTCAGATTTTTTTGGAGAGGGTCACTTTCCAAATGTAGCTGAAATTGGGTGATATGACACGGAATGACCCAAACATAACTTTGCTTAGGGGACTGTTGTCTGAAGAGAAAATGGCAGAAAGGAGTTAAATGAAAAGAAAAGTAACATCAGATAAACCGAACACACTTACAGCTGGAGGACTGCAATTCTTGTCACTGTAGGTGAAGAGCTCATAAAGTACGACTCCGAAGCTCCATACATCAGAGGCAACAGAAAATTTACTCTCAGTCAGAGACTCAGGAGCATACCTAAAACAGAGAACAAGCAAATTCAAGATGAAGATTGAGACTTATCAGGGCTGTACATTAATTATTTTTGCAGGTTGACGGGTTTTGTTACACAAGCCACAAAATCCATCAAACTGCAGTAGTGCATCACCAGTAGGGCCAAGCAAAGGGCATGACTTTATAGTCATTGTGCAGAGTACAAGTACAGAGACAACGAAATGCAGTTTGAGCCCAACCAGAAGTTGTGCAATGTGAATTAGTTGGTTGGTTGTCACTGGGGTGCAGAGCTAGAGCTCAGTAGGGTGACCGTCAGAGGGAAGAAAATTCCTCTGAACTTGCTGGATCGGGTGTGCCTCCCGGAGGAGAATGGGGAGAACAGTCTTTGATGCTGCACGCCTTACATTAGCATTGCTTGCCCTGGATGGCCTCGATGGAGGGGAGTGAACTGATGATACATTGGGCAGTTTTCACCGCCTTCTGCAGTGCTTTCCATACCAAACAGTGACACAGTTGGTGAGGATGCTCTCGATGGTAGAAGTTCAAAGTTCACCAGGACTTGGAGAGTGAGGTGGACCTTTTTTAGTTTCCTTAGGAAAAGACGCTGGTGAGCCTTCTTGATCAGTGTGGAGGTGTTGAGGGTCCAAGAGAGGTCCTTAGAGATGTGGACACCCAGAAACTTGAAGCAGGTGACACACTCCACCTTAGTCCAGTTGATGAGGATGAGGGTGTGTGTTCTATTTATTTTTTTCTGAAGTTCACAATGAGCTCTTTGGTCTTCTTGGTGTTGAGAGCCAGGTTATTGGCAGTGTACCCCGATGTTAGGTGCTGGACGTCTGTGTAGGCCATCTCATCGTTGTTACTGATTAGATCAATCACCGTTGTGTCGTCTGCAAACCTGATAATGGTTTTAGAGCCATATACAGGTGTGCAGTCATAAGTGAAAAGGAAGTAAAGGAGAGGGCTCAGCACACAGCCCTGTGGTATGCTGGTGTTCAGGGTTAGGGTTGAGGGGGTGAGGTTACTTAATAGGGGCAGCGAGATTCTCCAAATTCTCCTCCATTTGATTTTGATATCAAAGTTTAAAAATATATATTTCTTAAATATTACAATAAATGCATTCCTTATGTTATTTCCTTTTTTGGCCTTTTCCTATTCTGTTTCAAGGTGCTTTTATTTTGAAAGGCCTTTTTAGTTTGATACCGTTCCAACCGCGAGATTGTAAACAGAACAAACATCAAGCATGGACCTGAACATAGTGAAATGAAACAACACAGAACGATAATTGAATTGTTTGAGTACACTCCGAAGTACACTCCGAAGAGACCCAAGGTTAGTGTTCATGGAATATGATAGCTAGGTAGCTAGGCACTACCTAACGTTACTGTACGCTAATGTCGCTAGCATGTCAGATAAGTGGCTGTCATAAACTACCAATGGCCAGACATTTTGCTGTATGCCGTGATAATCTTTCCCTCTCTTACTGCGGTGTCAGATTTAGTTAATATGGAAGTGGCAGTTAAGGCGAACTGCTACTGTTCTATGAGGAAACACCAGGAGCCTTAAACCCTGCAGGTTACAGTGCTAGGATGTCCAGGTTGAAATCATGATCTATCCATGCACAACATGATGCTTAACTCACTTTTTTGTCGTTGTTTGTGCATCAATGGGACTGTTACACTTGAGGATTTTTGGGATTCTGCACATGTGCTGCTGGAGAGGCATTATGTAATCATGTGGTAGCACTCCTATGTTCACATCACTACAGCTTCACAGGGGAGAAATGCGTGCCAACACCACTGTCGTGCACCAGTGAGCTCATGGCACCGACCAAGGACACAGGTTTGTGTGTATCTCTCAGGTCTAGCTAAACATCCTTTATAGTCTACTCAATAATAGTTCTAATATTTAGACAAGTGACTAAGAGCCTGTTCACACTAGTCATTAGAATGCCTCTTGGGCAAATCTTGATTGCAAGTGATCAGCCAAGACGCATTTCGTTCACACCAGTATTCTAATATGACCTCAGCTGATCACTTGCATTCGGATTTACCTGTAGAATGTACCTTTAGAATTTAGAATGTTTATCTATTGTCAAGCGTCATTTACGTTGACAACAACAACTACCGTAGGTCTATCAAAAATGTTATCGCAGTACTGCAGTTAACTTTATTGCTTTCCCTATTTCAACTTATTAGATCTTCAGGTCAAAATAATTTAAGTCGCGATGGCAAACCGGAGGAGGAGACGGAGAAGGAGAGTGAGGAGAGCACTCGCTTTTGCTGCCGCTCTAATCAGCGATAGGCCTAGATCGAGATCAATCTGGATGCGCGAAAGGTCTCAACACTGGTGGGAGAGCGTAGTAAGCTGCTTCAACGAAGATCAATGGCTTTCACATTTTCGTATGCGTAAAAATACTTTCTCCCAGCTTTGTTCATGTATCCGACCACTCATCGAGAGACAGCAAATGCAACTACGCTCGTTTCTGAATTAGTAAAGTTGTCCATTATGTAGCTATGCCTAGCTATTAAAAAACTATTTAAGAGAAAGGTCGGTCCGTGTCGGCTACCTTCTGTTCATTTGATTTTCAAGGTTGAAACAGAAAACGGATTTTAAGACCTTTACCTAAAACAGTAGCCTACTTCCCAGACAAAAATAAAACTCAAATATTGAAACATTTTTGGAAAAAATAATCCAATATGCACGTTCACTAGGCCTACTGCATTGCTGACAGCAAAATGTTTGCCACTGCCCGAATGGATAATTGCTAGCCTATATATGTTCATCAAAGAGAGCAAGATCTAGATGTTGAAGGAGAGTGATCTACATATAGAAAAATAATCGCCATAACATTCCAAACTTCTCATTTTGATCTATAGGCCTATGTACAGTATTTTATGTCCCAGGTGTGCTACATCGGGAGTACCTACGATAAGTTGCGTGCACCCTTCGAAGAAAGAGTGGAAATGTCACTGAAAGAATAATCGACATCATGCATTTACAGTAGGCTATAGGCTGTTTTGAAGGCTAAGCAACAGTTTAAACTGCAACACATTTTATGACGTCAGTGCGTGTATAGGACTCCCATAATGTGTGTACGCCTATGTTGGAATGTATAATGGCGGTTTTAGTAGCCTAGTCCTATTGTAGGCTATTTGCGTTTACCTTGTGGTGTATGTGCATGTGTAGTCTTTCCTTGTGTGTTTACTCCTGCGTTGTATATGACCCCGCTCGTCTATTGTGCATGTATTAGCCTGTGACTACTGTGTGTTCTTTAAAAGATGTTTGTGATCTGTCTGTGTTCCCCGCTCCTGACCCAATAAACCTGCTGATTTGAGCCTTGATGCCACGAGTTGTTACAACACGAATATAAATATGAATTAGATATAGGCCTATAGCCTATGTTATTTTGAACAGAAGCGTCTGCCAAATAGTCATAGAGCTGGCTACATAGGCTATAGGGTTGTGCCGATATCATCGTCCATCGTGATGGTTGACAGATATCACGATGGAAAGCAACCATCATGATGCCACACCCCCCCCATGCCAGGCACTTAATTTCTGCTGTAGATTAAGCTAAAATGTATATATGTAAAAAAAAAATAATAATAAAAAAACGTTCTTTCCCTGAGAAATTGAGCCTAGAATTGTTGATGCATTGATGCATATGTGGGGTGTATTTTAGAGGCTGTCAGCCAAACAGTGCGTCATTAAAAGACGCATCAGTCTGAGACCACTGTCTTATTGAAATATATATATATAATTCTAGCTCTATTATACTTTTTTTGCGAGGCACACTGAAGCGCCAAATGCGTGATTCTCCACCGTGTTAAAAGAAACCATTTATTTCGTTGTCGTTATAGGATCAGAAGCAGCCTACGTATTTCACTGTAAGACTTGTATGGGCTAGTTGCATAAAATGCTCTAGGTGAGCTCGTTTATTTCCTGTGGAGCCAGGTGTGTTTGAACCTGCCACTATTCTGAATGTAATTAGCGTCTACACGGACCCGGTTGGGTGTTGCACCTAGTGAATCAGCACGCTACGATAAAGAAGGACGTGTAGACACTAATTGCATTCAGAATAGCAGCGGGTTCAAGCACACCTGGCTCCCCAGGAAACAAACAAGCTCACCGAGAGCCTTTCGTGCAACTAGTCAATTGCAAATGCATATTTTCGTGTGCCTCACAGGCCGGTTCTCAGAATTTTTCCAACTCTGCGTTCTACGCCTCCACTCCCCTTGCTCCTAGTTGAGACAACGTATCTGACATTTCTGCCTAAGTAAGCTTGTTTACAAACATGTCTCTAATTAAAACGTCATAGGTTTCAATGTAGGACAGCCTATAGGGGGATAGGCCAAATGAAAAAATTAGGAAAGTGCCGATTTCACATTACTGTTGTGCGGATTTTGGATTTCGGTCGTGGGGATACAAAGTGTAATATTCAAAACAAAAACATGAGGAAATTTCCTATTTTGTTTTAAAAAAATACAGATATAAGGTCGATTTTCGATTTTCAATTTTTGTACCCGTGACACATATGTGGATACATGCGTCTTAAACCACCTCCACATGTGGTTAACACTTGGAGGTCTGGGGCCTTTTCAGGCACTTTGAGGCAGTCAGCTATACCTTGAGATTTTTAAGTTTTTCATCTAACTAAAAACATCTATGCAAAAGTGGCACATATGGTTATATTCTAGAGGTTCTCCACAATAATTATATGAGAGTAAAGTGGATGTAATGAAATCACTTGTTATTATAATTCAGTGTAAACACAACTATTTAAAAAACGATTGTCAAAGGTTAAAGAGGATTATCTCCCTCAACAATGGAATTCTCTTCTCTGATTGGCTAATGGGGTGGCCATTAACTTCGTATAACCTGCTACCTTCGAAGTAGTTCCCGTATCACACTTGAATATTAATTCGCCAAACTCGTTGCGAAGTTTAAATGAACTGTCACGTTGCATCCAAGCTGAAATACAGACGTGCAGAACCATAGTAACATTGTAGCATATGACGGAGGTGGATTGTAGCTAGTTGGATGCCATGTAGGCTATAAAAGTAGCGATCTTTCAAAGTTAAAGTTAATCAGAATCCTGGGAAATGCCCGCTTGACAACGGCAGAGATAGAACTAACAACTGGCTTTTGGCCGTAGCAACCAGCCATTTAGAACTAACGACTGGCTTTTGGCCATAGCAACCATCCATTTAGAACTAGTAACGGCAGTTTTGTCCTGCAAGTAGAAAGTTGATATGTGGCGGAAAGTAGTCCCACAGTCAAGACAGTTTTAGCGATGTTAACGGACGCAACGGTGGAATAAAACTATGTTCTAAATATACAGGTTATGAATACAAACGGGAGATAAGCGGGATAACGGCCTTCGAGGTCGACCGTTTCAATGGAAATAATGGCACGGCGGAGGTAACTCCGTCTCCGTGCTTCGCACGTCGCCGGAGTTCTAGACCTCCACCTAGCCATTATTTCCATCGAACCGGTCACCTCGTCGGCCGTTATCCCTTACATAATGGAGGATTGGCAATTTCATCTCTGGTTTCGGTTTCGTTTTTCGTTTTCGCTCGTTTTATGCTCTCTGCAGAGCTTCCCCGACAGTTTTAGCGTGTATATTTATACATATATAGGCTATATATAAATATATAAATTGCAAGCGTGGTTCTTCTTCGCGTCTCTGACTTCCAGATGTAAACAGCAGACGATCGTTTATCAGAAAGTTGCAAGGTTGTAATAGCGGATAGGGACACTAGGGGCGGGAGGAAATGTGACTGTTTTCGATAAAACTGGTCAGTCAAGCAAAACAACGATTTCTAAGCGATTTTATGACTATGAAAAAGTTGCATAGGGTCTCTTTAAAGGTCAAAGGTAAAAAAGACACTATAAATGTATCTAGCTAAGACTTTTGAAGTTTGAACCTTGAAAACATCGGTGTTGGCTCCATATAAGTAAAAGGAACATTTAAAAATGTTATGTAGTTTTACTACAAATTGGAAAAAAGTCAGACTAAATGAGTCACTTAGTGAGTGTCTCTTTCAAATGCAAATTAAGTTGAATGGGCTTTTTGAATGGGCCTGCTGAAGGTGAGAGGATTTTCTTTTATTGATTTTACAAAGAGCCATTGGTACATTCTCTTTTAAACCATATATATTTGGAGACTAGTTGATTAAAGGTTTATAATGGTGTCACAAAAATTGGCAGAGATTGAGATGTGTGTTTGGAACAGTTTTTCAAATCCCCAGGGGGGGATTTCGACTCCAGAGCTTAAGAGCAATCAGATTCCAAACCGTTTTGGTCATTGTTCACACCAGTCTTTAGAACGAGACACTTGCAATCAGATTTGCCCAAGACGCATTCTAATGACTAGTGTGAACAGGCTCTAACACTGACTTAACTATATATAGATGTACAATTACAATATGACTTATGAGCTGAAATACTGATATTCTCTGAACATTTTGACTGCATTTTTTCGCTGTTGTTTTTGTTTTGCTTCAAGGGATTCGCCCCGAACCCACGGACCAACTTGTGGTGAGGAAACCCAAGGCACCTGGACACAGTAGCGTCAAATCAATGCTATATCGAACCTACGCAGGTAAGTGCTGTATATTTTATACATTAGGATATAAATATGGTCTACAAGTTCAAAAGAAAAGATGCACAAATAATAATTACAAACATTTCGGGCAGCATGGCCCTTCCTTAGGGTTGAGCCCAAATCATAAGCACTGACAAAGGGCCAAGTGAAACATTCATGAGTCTGTACTGCCACATCTCTTTTTCAGCTATTTCAATACACTCTGGTGATATAACAAAGTATCTGTGTGCGCCTCCTCTGTCGAACGTGTAGGCCATCTTGGTTTAAAAAAAAAAAGACGACAAACCAATCAAATTAGGGAATGTCACGGTCGCCGTCAAACTGTGATTCGTCAGCACCTTAGAAAGGGAAGCCATCCTCCTCGTCTTTCCCTTTTTATCAGTCGTTTTGTTAGGTGCGATAATTTAGAGTTTCATTGAGGTCAGATCACGTTAACAAGTGTCTTTATGGACAGAGGAGATTTTGAATTGTAAGCAGGCCTACAATTTTATTTTAGTAAACTAATTCCTCAACAACGACTTCAAATTAAATCCGACAGCAGTCCAGTGCGAGAGGGTAGAAGTTTTTAGGACTTTCAAGGGAGGGAGAGATAGCCCCTCTTTGTTGCGAGTTACAAGTGGCAGTAGGCTAGTCCAGGCTGCATTGTTAGCTTACATTGCCGTGACATTGCGTGTAGCCTAAATAGCTTATTCATATCTCCGTAGCCTACACTACGCATAGGCCTAATGTAGTGATGGCTGAGTAACTTTGTGTGGAGATGTGTGAGAGAGGGAGAGAGACAGCGCGCGTGTGTTGCAGTCACCAATGTCCCTCGTCCAGTCTGTTTTGATACATGGTCTGTAGGTTAGAGTATATTCCTGTGCATGGCGCAAAATGTATACCCCCCCCCCCCCATCAAACTAGCAAACAAATAAATACGCATTCATGGTTATTCATCTCATTGGCTTTTGATAACCCAGGAAGCACATTTAGGAGGTGTTTTTTTCTCCGGTTGCAGGTGGATATTTTACATTATATTCCTCTGATACAGAGAGTTTGTTTTATAAAAAAGGTCCTGGGCGCTTTTTAAACCGCCGCCACCAGCGTTCTTTCCCCCTACCCTGGGTGGTTTTCAAGTTGAGAAATTTCTACTCTCCAAGAAAAAACACCCTAAGTCAAGTGTTTTTTTGACAGCTGACCAATGAACGAGAGTTTGCGTCATAATGGAAACTTTACTGAAGTTCTTTTTTCAGAAAAATAAAAATGGCGACCAAAACAAAGAAAAAAGATGCCAGCCGAAGAACTAGTTGTTCTTGTGAGTGAACACGTAGAGCTATACAACATGACCAACAAGTTATACCACAACATTTACCATAAGGAGACCATCTGGAGGTCGATTGGTGGGATTTTGGGACATGATAATTAATTAATTTTCAGTTTTCGTCCGCTCACCTGGCAAGCTAAGCTAACCAGTAGCAATGAACGTAACGGTACTTGTGCTCAAGAACGGCAGTTGTCATGGGAATTCAAATTAACGTTCGGTGCTGTTTTGGGGGAATAAAAAAAAAACCCTGTCGGCTTTTTATCTTTAAAAAAAACACCCAGGTCACGTGTTTTCTGTAAAATAAAAGCCTCCTAGTGTGAACACCCCCTTATGATCAATATTTGACTGATACATTAGTGATAAAGTCTACAAATGAAAGTTTACTGAAATCTGAAAAAAAAACCATCAATCCATATTAGGGCTGGGATAAACGATTATTTTTGAAACGATTAATCTAGCGATTATTTTTTCGATGCATCGATTAATCTAACGATTCATTTTTTCAGTTCGATTCGATTTCGATTCGATTCGATTATCGATTATCGATTATCTCCCCACTATTTGACTAATTGCAATATATACATGTTGATTTACATATCTGAATGAAATAAAACATTGCAATGTATGTTTATTGCTCTTAAACTTCCAAAATAAAAGACTATGCAAGTGCAAAGTAATGCATTCTAAGTCAGAGGTAGCATTCAATAAAACCTTGAAGCCTGGAAAACACTGGGAGTGTTGTCAAATTGAAGAGGACAAGATCCCAATTGTCATCAATAAAATGACAAGTTAAGTAGGCTTATTTTAAGTCTTTGGGACTTTGGGGCCATAGGGCCCACCTACACATACTGTATACCCCCATCAAATCATCATTATGATGATCATTATTATAATTATTATTATTATGCTGCATTAAGTGTACTTTCACTTCAAAGCAGTCAATGATTTAAATGCTAAACATTGTTCACAAAAAGTTTGAGAAAAAAATCAGAGACCTGCTTTAGTAATGTAAGATACAGTATAATTACAATAGCTTTTGCATGGTTGTATGATAAATACAGTACTTCTGAAAACAACAGCAATAATATGGGTGCTATTGTTTTGGGATGTTTCCCTCATGCAAGTATCAAACTCTGGTAGGCAAATGGAGACAAAATTGACATGCTTTTTCATGAAATTCCATTTGAATCTCTGAATGTAAGGATTCAGGAAACACGTACCAACTCTATGTATTACGGCCGAGCAGATAGGCGTAAATCACTGATCTGGAGATTTTTAGATGAAAGACTAAGGCTACAATCTTTTGACCATATTCAAATTTGACTGAATTATACTCTGCTCTGTATCAAGAATCCACGTTGTTCTATTAAATGTCGTTAAATAATTAAACAGCAGGTTGAACGGAACTTGCCACCAACGTTATCGATTAGTTTCAGTTTCTGTCGCGCAAACATGCATGCATTCAATGAACGCTCATACCAACACTTAATTGTGTTGCTGTATGTTTATTCACATCGAATTAGCAAGTATTTCCTCCTGATTGCTGAAACTTATGTTTTCTTTTTCTGTCGGGCCGCGGTTGCTTCATCAATTGCGCAGCAAATTATCAGGTGAAGCACCGAGCCTAATTTCACTCCACGCCTTACAGCAGTCTCTCTACATTGCGGACCGGTGCAGCTCCGTCCGCGGCCCATAGTTAGAGAAACGCAGTAGAGGAACGAGTGCGTGCTGCAGTGCCTTGCACTTTTGAAATTCTGAGGAGTTACTCACGTTGCCGCCAACCTTGTTTTGATTTTGACGACGTGTCGATTCGCATATTTTGAACCGACGTATTTTTTGCGTCGAACTAATCGGTTAAGTCGATGCGTTGTCCCAGCCCTAATCCATATTGATGAGAGGCATCAGTGTGTTACATTAGCCTACAGTATATCAACTTGTTTTAGTTACTTGATTATAATTGAAATGCTAATACTACAATAATAAATCATGCAAAATGATGCTTCTTATCTGTCAAACAAGACTTACGGGTAGGCTTACAAAGCAATCTCACTTCATTTCACATTTACATCTCATTAACAGATGTTAAGATGTCCTCACCAGAATATAGGGCTCTCTCCTGGCTCCCTGACAGTGTAGTATTCTTTATCCTGTGGCAGCACTTTTGTAAGTCCAAAGTCTCCAATTTTCACCCTCAGTTCACTCTCCACTAGAATGTTTCGCGTGGCAAGGTCTCTGTGGATGTAGCGCTTTGTGGCCAGGTAGTCCATTCCCTAAAGATGAGAAGACACAGAAAGACAAAAGTAAAGTTTTCCCAAAAGTAATGTTTTGATTATCAGGTTGTTATTCATACTGCATACGTTGCATGTGTGTGTGTGTGTGTGTGTGTGTGCTAGTTGCAAACGTACCATGGGCGCACACAGCATCTGAAAATAGTCCCCATAGACAACAAGCAGTAGCAGTGCCTGATATCACTGCGCCCATGGTACGTTTGCAATTTGCCTTGATTATTACGCCAGATGAGAGTGTAGTTCTATGTCAAATCAGCCTAGAAAAACGCCAGGTTTCAGTTTCAGTTGGTCTTATTGCACTTTCTAACTTGAGAAAAGACACGTTTTAAATGGGAAAATTACCGGAAATCTTAGTCACTTTTAAAAATTATGCTAGCAGTCGAGATGCTACTGGTCTAATCCGATTCAATGATCTATGCTAGGCTGAAGCTAAAAGTGGTATCGCCAGACTCACAGAATAGCTGGATGAACAGGAAAAAGGTAAATAGCAATTGTTTCGCTCGAGGGGAGGTGGAAAATGAGCTTATTTCCAAAAATGGCGGAATATCCCTTTAATGCCTTAAATCAGTGATTCTTAACCATAGGGCCCAAACTTGGGCCGCCAGCACCTCACTGAGGGCCCCAACAAACTTTCAATTTTGCATCTGTGGGCCGCAAGGGCCGAGGGACTGCCATCAGGGGTGTCCAAACTGCTGCCCGCCACACACTTTAATGCGGCCCGCCGAGCATGCATTAGATTATCATAGATCCGGCCCGCCACGCACTTACAGTAGGTTATCATTGGCTGTTCCCTATTTTTTTTCCAGCAACGACGTTGTGGTTAACATTACTGCAAACTGCTTCACACTCTTCTTAGAGAACATATACATTTCCAATGTCAATATCAAAACAGCATGTTACATATGATACTCTTTGAAATCTCTATTGCAGCCAATCTAATTTACGTTATGTTACTCATAACGTTACTCATAACGTAATTGGGAATGTGTTTGAGCGTGCATGAAAGGGAGAGAGAGCGCCATCTGGATTGTAATTGTGTGTGTGTGTGTTCTGTACAGTATGCATATGTACGTGTGTATGGGAACCCATTCTACCCTTTCTTCTTTTTATTATCATCATCATTATTATTATTATTATTATTATTATTATTATTATTATTATTATTGGGGGACACGCAATGAAGCTGCTTAGGCACCCATTATGTTTCTACCTTTTCTTCTTATTTGGCTCCTTCTCCATTGGCTTGTGGAATTTCCAATCCGCAGTAGATAAAACTCAATTAATTGTCATCCATCCATTGCTGCCTTCCAGAAAATATGGCACATTCTAATAGCCATCATGATAACTGCTTCAATTAAAGTCTGTATGGTTGTCATTTACCTTCCACCTGGACAACTCAATCCTTGAGCATGACTCAATCCCGTCCACTTAGTCACCCCAAGCTCAGTGGTCTTAGTGTCCTTGATACAGTTCTTTGATCTCAAACTGGTCTGCAGCACTCCTACTCACAAAGCTGACGGGGGGCCCCCTATCATTCGTCTTTTTATCTATCCTCCCTTCCTCGGTCCTCCAGCTTGTTCCCACTGATCTCTAAAGTACAATGGATAGACTATCCCATTGTTGGAAGGAAGGAAGGATAGATAAAAAGACAAATGAGAGGGGCCCAAAGACCTTGATCTCATTCTCATTTCACCTAACCTCTCCACCTATCAGATTTCTTTTTCATCTGGTTTAATGTGAATCTCTCAGAAAACCCCCCGCTCTTCCACGTATGGTCTTCCACAGCAACTTGTCTCCAAACCACTTTGCCTCAATTGTCAACTCCGCTCTACCCCCCACATTCTCCTTTCTGGAGGTTAATGATGCTATAGACTCACTCTGCTCCATACTGAGGTCTGGATAACCTGTGTCATCTATCTACAAGACTTGCTTGATCCGACTGCGTACGAAGCTCAGAGCTAAAAAATGGAAAAAAGAGAAAAAATGGCTCAACTGCAAACTAGCCGATGTTTTCACAAGCCATCAGACTCAGCCAGTACAACTGCCTCAAAGTCAGTCTTTTTACAATGACAAAATCAACACTGTAATTGAAACTCGAAACGTTACCTTCAAATCACTATTCAACCCTCCGCCTCCTCCTACCAACCTTACTGCTGATACGTCTGACCCACTCTCTCCCACCTGGTCTTCCTCTGCCTAAGGAATCCACCAACAATGTGATGTGTAGCAGTCCTACTATAAGTCTCTCTCTGTCTCCCCTAGGGTTGGGTATCGTTTGGGTTTTATCCGATACCGGTGCCAAATCGATACTTTTAAAACGGTGCCTGAACCGGTACTTTTTTTTTTTTTTTTTTACAATGAAATGGTCTAGCATGAATAGGCTATATGCACGGAAGGCTGTTTAAGTACCTCATTTGTTTCCGGCCTTAGCTGTGTTGTATCTGCATCTTATCTTATATTTAGCTCCTTATATGTTCACTCCAACAAGATATGGTTACCCCAGTAATAACAAGTTTAACACACACAAAATACGAAATTGAACTGTTATACTCAATTTACTATCAATATCTCATTGCTTCTATGCATAATATATTTAAATGTTAAAACAGCTTGCCATGGGTGCACACACAATGGTAAGCTCTTTCATGTTCATCCAATATAGGCCTAGGTGGCTTGCTATAAGGTAGGCTAAGTTAAAATGGCTTGCCATAGAACTGCCAGGTCAAACGCATTTCTAAGTAACGTTGAGGGACTTTCAAGTTCGTTCAGTGTGTTCCCAAATGCTTCAAGAAATATGTCCTCCCTCATAACACAGAATAGTTTTAAACATGTTACATGTGCTGATGTTGAAGTGTTTTGATTCCCAGCGCAGGCATTTCAAAAACAAAAAGCAACTAGTCCTGTATGAGCAGCTTAATTAGCGATACCTACGCCGGAGATGGGTAGCCTGATTGATAGCTCAGGGATATCAACGCAGAGGTATGTTTGTAACCTGCATATTTATGGTTTTGCAAGCTAACATTCAGCGTGATCTTCATAATCATTGTGATACTAGGCCTATATTGGCCTCATGCAAATGAAAAAATAATGTAGCCTAATGTAATTATGTTGTAAGGAATACACGTGAAACAATTAACGTTTTCACATTACAGTTCGCTGATAACATTTCAAATAGATCCCAGTTAGCTCATTAGCAAGGTTATTGAGTAAAGTAGGCTATACTGTTGATGTTGTTTCATAGCCTTTTGTGTACTGCGAGATTTTGACAAGAGCTACTTGACATGGGCTCACGTGAGCTCTCAAACACTGTCCACTAATCTACATAATCTGCGTGCTGCATCCCTCTGCTTTAAGCATCTAGTGTTTATGTTGGCTAACTGTATCTGGATGTGGTGCTATCAGAGCAAGAAGTTAGATATGGCGCCTGACGTGCAGTGATGCATCGTATTAAAAAAAGCACCGAAATGAGGCACCGAAATTCACGTTGTTATTCGGTATGGTTACTACCGTTTGCGTCGGCACCGGTTCCATACTAGAACCGTGTTTCGGTGCTCAACCCTAGTCTCCCCCAGCTAAAGGTGTGACTAAATTAGCTATGGCACTTACATTTCTTCACTTTTCTCTCCCTTGACTGAGGTATCCAGACTTATTAGATTAATTACATATAGCTGTCTTTCTACACTCCCAACCCCCTCATGTGGGCTTCATGCATGTGGCCAAAAACAGACGTAATCAAACATGCAAGATAGGCCTACATTTTGGATAACCAGCTCATCTTTAAAGGGGTAGTTTGGAATCTTGAACAGAGGACCTTGTGTAAAGGTGGCCAAAAAATACCTTGATACCTGGTTACTAAAATGAAAATGTATTTCATTGTTTCACCATTTCATATGGCATGTATGTAAATTTAATGTCAGCTTGAATGCTGCATTTACCGTGACCCTTTCCTCTGTATCTACCGATTGCTGTGGATAACCTTTTTGGATTATTCATTGGATTACTAAAGGATCCCCTTTTTCTAACGTGTGGATATGGTGACATTGCATTTCACATCCGTGTTGGAAACAACTTCTCAATAGACTGCAAGCTAGACATCTTTCTTCTTTTTTGGGCGATCTTGCTTTTGTTTTGGATGTAGCTTATTTTTGGACTTGATTCAACTGTGTAATGTTGGGACTTTTGGGCACTGAACTTTGGGGGGTATTTGTTTGTGCATTTCAAAGTTTTGTGTTGTGATTAACCCTTTAGGCGCCAGAGGTTTTTTCTTAAAACTTTCGATTATCATTTCAAAAGGCTTTAAAGGAATAGTTCGGAATTTTGGACATATGACTTCATTTCCAACTTAGTCGGGGTGATATAGGTCGGTGGAGACCATTTTCAGTGAATTTCTGCCCTTCCTTAAGTTGCAGCGTTCATCTGTTGCTAATCTGGTGCCGAGATAACGCAAGTCAACGGTAACCTCCAGCCTGCCACTGAAAACAGTCTTAATCCACTCCACAGAACACCCGAAACAAACAAATTATAACGTCAGACTATCGATGCACATGTCTGTGTTGATAGAACAATGTTAGAAATAAAACGAACCTTGCATCGCATTGCAATAGCCTAATTGGTTCCCTGTATGACAGTAACGGATTGATATTGAGAAACTACAGTAGTCCCTCAAAATGTAATAAATCATTGAGTTGCAAGGTTAGTTTTATTTCTAAAATTATTCTATCAACATGGACATGTACATCGATAGTCTGACGTTTTCATTTACTGGTCTCGGGTGTGCTGTGGAGTGAGTAAGACTGTTTTGGATGTTACCGTTGAAATGCGTTAGCTCAGAACCAGTTTAGCAATTGGGGAACGCTGCAACTTAAGGAAGGGGTTAAACGCGATAAAAACGGTCTCCACCGACCTATATCACCGACCTATAACACCAAGTTGGAAAAGAGGTCCTATGTCCAAAATTCCGAACTATTCCTTTAACTTAAAAGTGATAAGAGATAAAGACTTTTCATCCAGGTGACATATCTTGTAGTGTTTCATGGTGTGGTACCTCTCATTGCAGGGCACAACACAAAGGCCCACCACACACTGCCTACACCTGTATTTTGTCTGACTGGCCACTGTGTTTTTTTTTTGTTTGTTTTTTTAGTTGAATAAAAACCCACCCCACACTGCCTATTGTCTGACGGCAGCTTTTAGATCTGACACGCGTACCGGCCGAGTGGGAGAGAACTCGCATAGCTCCGTCTATTCTCATTCTCGTTGCAACTCCCCACACTGCTTCTAAGTTTCCCCTAGCTCTCCTATGGACACTTCCACCTCGTCCAACACATCTATTGATAATAGACAAAGGCTCCACCACGTTACCGTCCTCGCGATTATGGAGAGGCACACAACGAGGGAGCATATGGCTAGCGCGATAAAAACACAGAGCCCCGACGCTACTTTTGTTCTCCACACAACTAACACGTCTGATGAGGGTCTGCTAACTGTTTCATGATACTTCTCATTGTAAGGCATAACATAAAAACCCACCCCACACTGCCTACACCTGTAGCCTATTTTGTCTGACAGCAGCCTGTAGGTCTGCAACGCGCGCCTTCCGAGTGGAGTGAATCAGCATGGCTCTGTCCATTCTCATTCTCATTGCGACTCCCCACACTGCTGCTACGTTGCCCCACAGCTCTCCTATGGACACTTCGACCTCCATACCAACATACCCATTAGTATTAGACAAAGGCTCCATCATGTTACCGTCCTCGCAATTATGGAGAGGCACACGGAAGACGAAAGGGCAAAATGGCTAGCGCGATAAAAAGGCAGTGCCCTGACGCTACTTTCGTCCTCCACACAACTAACACATCTGATGAGGGTCTGCTAACTTCCCTATGAACACCTCGATCCCGTGAAATACTGTTCCTAACACTGACATTGGGCAAAGGATCCAAGTTTGTGCTTGGTGTAGGACTTATCTCACGTTGTCCAGCAGCAGCATTGCTAGGCAGAGACGCATGTAAATAAACAAATCCCCGTCATCTTCTGAAGTAGGGATGAGACACGAATTTCGAATTTTCGATTATTCGATCTACTTTCGAATATCAAATAGTTAATTCGAATACCGTTTTCGCCATATCTCAATTAAGGGTGGGGAAAAACATGGAACAGAAATGAAGACGCAAATATTTCATATAACGCTTTATTCAGCCTGAAGGTGGTGCTGTACTATAGGTGCGCTGGAGAGTAGACCTACCGTTGTATTCTAAAATAACAGAAGAAGAAAAGACACGGTGTGAATAATCCATAGGAATAATCCAGAGACTGATAGGCTACGAGTAAAACTTCTGCATTAGACTCGTTTACATTAGCCGTTTTCAGACAGGCGTGTATAATTTCCATAAGGTTCACAGACTTTTCATGTCCGTATATCTACTAGCCTACCGGAACTTTTCCCGTGGCTGTTCTGCTGTCAGGCATGAACAGCTGACAGCGCGGCCGCATAAGTAGGCTATCCTATGTGGTGGGTCATGCATTGTTAAAATTGAGATCTTAGTGTAATAATAATAATAATAAAAAGGCATGATCAAAAAAAGACGGTGTTCTTTGATAAATTAAAGGCTGTTTATCAAAGAACACCTTTTTGAACATGCCTTTCGGTCATCGTGTTTGTAGGCTACATTTGTAGGCCTACGTGCGGACGGGGGAGGGGGTCGATTTTCGATTAATATTCGAATAGCTGTCATCGATTTTCGAATTGTGTTTTTGGCAAAAAGTCACATTCCTATTCTGAAGGCAGATATTTCCCTTCAGAATCAACGTCAGCGAACAGAAGACGCAACACTTCATTGCTGGTAAACTTTTTTGATGAGTATAGACGATTATTTAATGCTAATACTCGTTTACGTTCACAATACCGCTCTGATACAATGGCTCACACGCAAACTGGCTCAGCTGATATTTCGCACCGATTTAAAGTGCCCTTGCTGGAATATTTTGTATAGAAGCATGACGTAATTCGGGGACGTAGTATGACATGTCTGCCAACTAGTGGCAGGGAGTTGAACGAAATTTGACACCCTATTTGACCAACTCGGTCGTTTTATTCAGTACCGCATCTTGTCGACTTAATTCGACCGTGGCGCTTAGAGGGTTAAGTTTATTGTCAGGTAGACTGCGTTATGGTCTGACAAATCTGCTACCCCTATCCTACAGTCCTCTACCCTATGCATATCTCCCTTTGTCACAAAGAAATAGTCTAATCGTGAGTACATTTGGTGTGGGTCTGAATAGTGTGTATAGTCTCTCCTCAAGGGGTGTAGGTCTCTCCAAACATCTACTATTCCCAAATCAACCAGTTGCGTATTCATGTATCTATTAAGCCATGTCCTATTCTTCTTTGTACTAGTTGTATCTAGATTATAGTTCATCACCATATTGAAGTCTCCTCCACATATTAAGATCCCCTCTACTTCTACATTGATGATGTCAAATAATGATTCAAAGAAGGCCTTCTTGCTATCAGGAGGTGCATATACATTGATCAGTGTCACTCTTTGTCCCTCTAATTTCCCCTTTAACATTACATATCTCACCCAAATTCACAATGTGAAATCCTATGCCAGATTTCTGAGATCCTAAGCCACGTTTTTGCGCAAGTTAATTTACGAGTTGACATCGGTTGATATTAGCTAACTTCATGTAATCATAGATTAGCCCAGCTTGCTGTTACATTATTTAAAAAAAAATCATGCTAGTGTGAACGTCTCCTATTAGTACACCAGAAGCATACATAAACGCCTCGACATGGTAGAGACTTTTACCGCTTAAAATTCATTTATTTTCATAATTCATATATTTGTCTAAATATACAAACTTTATGTTGAAAGTATAACTGCGATTTCCATAGGAATACATTAAAATTAAAATCCCCGTTGCCTCACGCACGACCACTCTAATCCGGTATTTCGCCGAATCGGTGTATAGAGTCTGAGAATAGTAGGAATACCAAAATAGCAAAGAAATTAGAAAATATCAAAGTTCATAAGTTCTACCAAAGTACCAAAACTCGCCTCCTCTCACTCCTTCCTAGAGAACCTTTTCAGTTCCTCCATGGCTCTCCCAGCGACGTCGTTCTCCTGGTCTCTCACTCTGCACCACTTGAAAGCTGTCTCAAGCTGCTGCTGCAATGTCGGTTGTTCCACTATCAATCCATCCACCTAAATTCCCTTCTCCTTCATTGCCTGTGAAACTTCTTGTGGACTGCCGTAGGTCTGGACGCTAGGGATGGGCATTCGATTACATTTTCTTAGTCGATCGTCGGGAGAATTAATGATCAACTATCGGATTAATCATTAATATTTTCATATCAAAAATTAATTATTTATTACATTTAAAATGCAATGAAAATACAAAACTACAACGTGTTTGTTGCGTAGTGTGAGTCTTGAAGCAATGAAATAAATTTCACTGTGTGGCAACAATTAAACATTTTACCAGGCAGGGGCAATATTTGACGCCATTCTCAGTTAATATAAATGCGAGTTTACGTTTTGTTTGTGCTCAGTTTCAACCTAGCATCAACTCGAATTTAGCATGGACGACATGCGATGCTCAAGGAGCTCAGAAAATGACTCAATGGATCTACAAGTTCATTGAGATGATATGCCCTTATACATTTATTGAGAACAGCATATCACATTCTGTCACGACATAGCCTTCTATCACCAGACTGGTAGAATCTCACTAACAGCTGCTTCTTTTCTTCGCAGTGAGATTCATAGTTTGGTAGGCTAAATAACGTTACACGATGCACCACTATATTTAGTCAAGTGAGTTATGCCCGTGTTGTACTTTGGATAAAGGTGTCTGCTAGCAATAGCATAACCATAACCATACACGTTATTGTAGGCTAGTGTTTGCAGTGAAAAGTCACTTAAAAAAAAAATAATTGTCCGACGCCACACTTCACCGTGACCTCTTCAGAGCCCGTCTACATTATTAGACATTCTCTGACCTCTTCATGATTAGCCTAGGCTACTACTGAAATCAAAACGGACACTCGGCCCCGGCAGTGGCGCAACTGGCTGGGGCACCTGCACCGTACGCCGGCGACCCGGGTTCGAATCCCGCCCCGTGGTCCTTTCCGGATCCCACCCCGACTCTCTCTCCCACTCACTTCCTGTCATTCTCTCTACTGTCCTGTCCATTAAAGGCATAAAAAAAAAGCCCAAAAAAATAATCTTAGAAAAAAAAAAAAAAAACGGACACTCGCAGGTAACTGAGAATGGCGTCAAACACTTCCCCCGGCTGGTAAAATGTTTAATTGTTGCCACGCAGTGAAAATAATTTAATTGGTTCAAGACTCACACTACGCAACGCAACCTACAATAGTTTAATCGATTACAAATGTATTTTATCGACGAAATTCTTCATGATCAATCCTTGATCGTCGATTAATTATGCCCATCCCTACTGGACGCCTCCTTGCCAGTGGACTTTCTGTTAGCGGTCGAATCGATCCTTCTCCTTTGAAATATCTTTACCCTGACCTTCCATTCCCTTGTCGATGGCTTTGAACCTGTTGCCCATCTCCTTATTAAAAGTGGCTAGTTCTTGTCTCAACATACTTCCCAGAATTTGAATACTCTCTCGAATATCTTTCATTTCTTTTCGGTTTTCTTCGCTATTAGTCACAATCTGCTTAGACACGTTGTCGAAGCCAGCCTTCATGCTAGCTAGCATGTCGTCGTTTGCTGCATCTGACCTGTGGCCTTCCTTTCTATTTCCCATTTTTTCTCGCTCTCTTTGTTTCTTCTCGGTTTCTTTTTTGGTCTGTTCCCTTCTACTACTCATCCCCTCTCTGATTTCGCGTTTGAATTCACAGTTTTTGATGGTTTATTACTTCATACGCCGGGAGCTCTTGATTTCACGTCTATCCGCTCATTTGCCAAACCTACCCGTTATGGTTTTCATCTACTTTAGTTGACAAAAAGTCAGTACATTTGGTGCATCTCTACATTTTAGTCAACATTTAGTCACTGGACAATCTGTTGATTGTCAGCTGAGAGAGGGCATGCTGTGGCAGTACTAATTCAACTCCTACCCACACATTGGACAATGCGTCAACTTTTGTGTTGTGTTGTGGAGTTTGTGTCTTGTCATGGGGTCCTGCAGTAGTCAGCCACTGAGGTGCTACAGCTCTCCTCATAGCTCGAACAATGACAAGTAACAATAAACATGTCTTCAATCTTGAAATCTGTAAACCCTAAAAATGCTCACTGCTGATGAACCACTCACTAAGAATTATACCTTGCAGATCTGGGAGGCATAGTGGAGGAGTTTCTTGTGATCAAAGCGCTCCTTATTCTTGATGAGATAGTCCCTTAGGCTTCCAAAAGGCAGGTACTCCATCACCAGCCTCAGGTTCCTCCGGCCTACACACAAAAAAATGTCTGATCAGGAGATTATATCATACAATTTAGTCAATTAAACAAGCACTTCCAGATGTGACCAGTCAGTCCAGCCTCCAACATTCATGGCTCCATTGAAATGGCAAACAGCTCTGTAACATTATGACTAGGGTAAATTAAAAATGTTATCAGATCAGGGGCCAGATTCACAAACCCTTTTAAAAACAACGTAGCTTTGTAACTACTGCGTCTGTATTGGTATGTATCATGACTACAGAAAACTGGCATGACAGTAGGGCTCCAGGGAACATCTGGCACACATTTAATTTCTTGAATTTAATTTCTTGAATTTAATGTCCGAGATAATGGCTTGATTTTCAATTAAATGTATCAAATGTCCAGCTAACAACAGCTAACCTTGAGAGCTGGATTGAAAGCATGGCTTTTCTTTCCCCTCCAGTGATTGCCAATCATAAATACAATGTTACACAGCTTGTTAAGCGAAGTTTGTAACAGACAAGTCGTTGAAATGTTATTTTCACCATTTAATGGTTTGTTATTTCTTGTCTGGCATTTCTTGAGCTTGCACTCACGAGCGTGAGTGGGATTGGAGGAATTCTCCTGCAGCTTCAAGATGCTAAAGGCGCTGAAGAATGGAAAGAGTAGAAGACTATTTTGCAGACACTGCCTCCACTTGGTAAGGCATGCAAAATTACTCCACTAGACGGGTTATTGGAAATCGGTTCACTTCAATGATGAAGTTGAGTGATCTTGACTGAAAGTGAACTTCTTCATTTTTTAATGTCTCAAAGGCATTGGAGAAAGATGTTAGCGGTACATAAATCACCCAGGATGGGCGTGCACTGAAATGGAATTGAGTAAACACAACTACATTTAAACTTTTGTTTACAAGAAAGATGTTTTTTGCACTTCCAAAAAGATTTGGCAATTATTTAATGTACCACTTTGGCTTAACTTCACTGCATTTATGCCCTTAGGAAATTAGAACAGAATGAACGGTCAACAGACACATTCTCAATCTCAATTTTGATTTGAGAATCAGTCTGGTGTTAGCCTGGAGAATGGGTTGTTTACATTTTGTTAATAGAAAAAGCATTTGAGAGATCTGAATGAGACATCTACAAATCTGTGGCCCCTCCAGGCCAGAAGACAGCTTACCTGCACTATAGCACACCCCCTTATATTTGACAATGTTATCATGCTGGAGAGACTTGAGGATTTCAATTTCACGCTCGAAGTCACGTAGATGCTCAGCAGTGCTGTGCTGGAGTTTCTTAACTGCTACTACTTCTCCTGTGTTGTCTTCTAGTGGGTCGTAACGGCACTTCTCCACACTGCCAAAGTTTCCCTAATGAAGCAACAGAGAGGGTGAATTATACTATAAACATGCAATGGGATGCGTTCAAAAAGAGGAAAACAGATCTGAACACTAAGATGGAGCATGGTGTAGTTCTGCACCTTCCCAAGCTGTTGCAAGAAGATGAGATGTCGTTCCTCAAACTGTGCTGGCTCCTGGCTCTCAAATGCCCCGGGGAATCCAAAACCTCGAGCTCTGATTGGCACCATGTCACTTTCCACAAGCAGCTCATAATCTACAGAGAATGTGATAGAGTTAAGAGTCATCAGGTGAGTTTACATGCAGCCTAATATTGAGATTACAATATGTCTAAATGCCCAATCCAAATACAACTAACCTTTCCAAGAAATATCAGTAAATTAAAATTCCCAGATTAATATACAGAGCTAGAGATGCTATGGCTTCATCTCCTCTCGTATAGACTACTGTAATTCACAGGTTCCTAACTTAGTCCAACAAATGCACAAGTGAATTCCTTTTTTGCAAATTGTGCAATTGTACAAAAAGTGTTAGCTATGCTAAAGGGTCTGTGTAATGCTTATCAGGTAAATGTTCTATTTAAAAATGAAAAATAGGAATTACATTTTCTGAAATCGTTTTTTTTTTGTTCACCAAATAAAGGCATTAAGATAGGAGTCATTTTCCTGCTTTTGTATTTGTGTAACTTTGGATGGAAAATTGATTATTAACTAATTGAGTGCCAGCAACATAATATTGCGTTTTTAGCTCCCATGCGTAGGCTAGAGTGCCAAAAACGCAATATTGCGTTTTTATTTTTATTTTTATTTTTTTTTTAATTACGAAACTAGACACTCTAACTCACCTTATGTGTGATTTTTGGAAGTCTATCATGAAGAGAACTGAAGTAGATGACGATCAAAAACTCATGAAATCTCACAATCCGGACATTTTATCCGGACATCATATCACAACGTGGCATTTGATTGATATTGCCGCATGAATTGTGTCAAATCAGGCACGTCAAGTCAAT
Organism: Sardina pilchardus; assembly: GCF_963854185.1. Taxonomy (NCBI): domain Eukaryota; kingdom Metazoa; phylum Chordata; class Actinopteri; order Clupeiformes; family Clupeidae; genus Sardina; species Sardina pilchardus. The sequence goes on from NC_085007.1 coordinate 32,951,120, forward strand.
ACAGGGTCATTTCGTAATTTTGTGGGTTCGTCACAAGGTGGCAGTCTCAACAATGCGATATCCAGTGTTTGTTATAGATCAGTGGGACTGAGCATCGAGGATCGAGGAGAGAGTTTGAGAATCACCCCGGGAGTAGCCTAGCCCTAGGCTATGGAAGAGCTATAGCCTTGCTGCATTACCTGCAGCGTGTTAGAGATTGAACTGTTCATTGACATAGGGCGCTTTAAATACACGTAGGCGAACATAGAGTTCTCAACGGGCCTGAAAATTACAACCCGACCCGGCCCGTGGCTTTCAAAGCCCGAGCCAGATGTAACCCGACACATAAATATGAATTATCTACCCGAACCCGGCCCGCGGCCCGACGCCGGCGGTCGAGTTTTCTCATGTTATCCTATGGAGACGGAGGGTCGTTAAGGGCACAATTATGTGCAGTGGCCTACCTAACCCACGTAAAAACCTAGTGAAACGATATTTTCCACAATAGAAACATAATATAAATGGGAAAACGTACTGTTCTTGCTATAAAAAAGGCAGAATCATCCACAGAGCATGATATTTCAATAACCGCTTCATACACGCTCACTATGCAATGAGTTGTGGCTATTCACGAAGACGTATAGCCCAGCAACAATCTACTGCCATTTTATTTTGTTCAAGGAGACGGCTTCTTAGAACTTGCACAGGAACTCATAAATGTTGGCGCAACACATAGCAGAGCTCCATGATTGCATGCACGTAGCCTACCAGCCAGACTTTCTTTACGATAGATACAGTAAGCGTTACTTGAGAATGGCCATTTCACTCACGCTTTGCCTGATTCACGTTCGGCGTGAAATGTTATACAGCTGCATTACAACTTACCGCCACTAGGTGGCAGTACAGTCCGCTGTAGCATTGCTGCGGTGTGATTGATACTGTAGCCCAGCATTCAATAGGCGGCCAGGAAGCAACCTCTAGTGGCCCAGCCCATATAGTATATTTCGGAAATGCCAACAGAAATCCCTAGGAGCCTAGTCACCTACAGACTGCAACACTAGCCTACAACTCTTTTATTGTTTTGTTTTTTCAGGTGTTTGTCAATTCAGTCTGGCACTCAATGTTCGCAAGGCTCTGCACTTCGAAAAAGACGAGCATGAACTAACAAACTATTTGTCATAGTTCAAAATTGCCATTAACACAAGCAGCAGATTGAAATAACACTTTATGTTTCATTCGAGAGTTTGACTGCGTCTATATAATAGTTCCGTAATCTGACGTAGCCTATATTTCCTCATGAATGTAATTCTGTAATTTCTCTTTGGATAGCTATCTATCTATCCAAGGGCGTCAGTTTAGTTTTCAGGGGACAAAAACGCTATTTTACAGCTTGGTTTGATAAGTGCTGGGGACATAGCCTACATTTCATATGATCTTAACGATGTTGAGGACTTTGCTGACTCTGCTGCGCCGTTGCCGGCAGAACCAGTTTTAAACGCACGCCTAGGCTATATTTAGGTTACTTTATCAGCTTCGTAGCCTACTTAAATGGCTCATTCCGAGGAGAATGAAGGCTAGTTCGCTGGCTTATCATGTCCTCAGGACTCGGCTCGCGCAAAAAAAAACGAAACCAGAGCCAGAGTGATGCTGAAACCGGTCTGTGTCCTAGTTCATTCTAACTCCACGAAAATTACCACCGCTGGTTAGTTTGCTTTACTTTGTGGAGTAATCCATATGGATTGGTGAATATGTAGGCTTTAGACCTACTTTCTCGGGGGGCAGAGACATTTTTCAAGGTGGTGTAGGCCCTGAAATACAGTAGCCAAAGCATAAATATTTTAATCGTAGTTGGGCTATTCGAAATTGCACTCTGATCAGCGGAGGACGGGAGCAGTGAATATAAATAGCCTAGGCTATTGGTCGTTTATCGAAGAACAGTAGCCTACCATGCCTTACTATTATCTTTGATATTTCATGTGCATGGTTTTGAATATTTTAACAGTTGCCAAAAAATATAAGGGATTCAGTCAGTCGAGTATATTTGATATTCGCGGCATAGGCCTACACTTGAAACGCACGATCAAAACGTGTTGTTTCTGCGTAGACAGACCCTCGGCTACACTTGACATGCAGTTGTGTTCTGTTCTCAGAGCATATGCTTTCTCTGTCTATGATCTGCAGCTTTTTTCACGAACTGCTGCTGACCTCCTCGACACTCGACAGAAAATTCGGCCACTGAGCAGCGAAGTTGCCGATGCCATGCGTGCTTCTCAAGTCTGATAATTTGCAGCACGATCGAATGGTATTATGGAATCATGGACTGAAAGAAAAATAAACTAGCTAAATGTTTCTCCAATCAGGAAATACATCTTAATTTACATTTAAATTCTTTAATTTAAATAGCCTAGGCTACTTAATTTAAATACTTCTTAATTTAATCCCACTGTCAAGTCAAATCGGTGAGGGTTCTGTTACATCTGCTATCAAGTGATTTGAAACATAGAAAATATTATAACGATTAGTCTAGTCTAGTCTTTGACTTGAGTCTTTCAAGCATCTGCCGTGCCGATTGAGGCATTCCATTCAAATAGTAGCCTATACACAAAGCGAGCCATCAGTGTTGGAAGCTAACTGTACCATCCCCCCTCTGTGAGCTGACCCCCCCCCCCCAGAGCAGTTTCACACATCATTAGCAATCTTATGTTGAGTGTGCGTCTGACTGCAACAGGGAGCTTTTTCGGCTTTCGGAAACAGCAGCGTCATTTTTTTGCCGGGGACCCGGTGCTACATGTCTCCACCACTTTTTTATGACGAACGATTTTGTCCCCACCACTTTTTAAATGTTTATCAATTTATCAAAAAAGTTGGTGCCCACTGCCCAGGGCTACAGATAAACCTATTGTGATCGACAATGCCAACGCATGGACCGAAATAGCCGAAACAATGTGTTGTCATACCTGCAACAATGTAGGCCTTTTCCAAAAACAATTTCAGTGACTTTAACTGGAAGCGAAAGCTAGGGGTATTTAAGTATCTTTGCCTCGGTCTTGTCTTGGTCTTACTGTCTTGGTCTTGCCGTCTCTGGTCGACATAGTGGTCGGGAGATTTGCAAGAAATTACAAACAACAAATTTCTGGCGTATAGGGGCCTACCAAGGTGTTTGCGGAAAGAAAAACAAATCAGGTTCGCGGATAGAACTCGGTCAGATTAGCGCGATAAGGCATTGAACATTTTGACATTTTTGACAATAAAATACATGTAAAATATTTCCCTCACATCCGTCTTCCTATGTGCAGAAATGTGTTAAACTAGCCTACTATACTGGTGTTGTCCTCTTTGTCTTTTGTGTAATGCTGCAACCTCCCTGTCTCCGAGACAAATTTCTCCCTGGTGGAGACCAGGAGGTGAATAAAGAAATCTAATCTAATCTAATCTAATCTATTGACAACAAAATACGTGCGTTTAAGCTATAGGCCTAGGCTATTGTGTCAGCGCAACGATGCAATAGGCCTATAGGCCTACATTTTTAAAAAGTTGTCCATCCACAGTTGACAGTGGCGGTTCTAGACTGAATTACTCCCCAGGCGAGATCCTCCACGAGCGCCCCCATGAGTGTTTTTTGACGCACTTTGCGTCAGTCGGGCTCATAGGATTAAGCGCTCGTGACGCCCCATACAAGATGCCGCCCCGGGCGACCGCCCGGTTCGCCCGTACCTAAAACCGCCACTGACCGTTGATGCAATCATTTTTCTGCATAAGAACATAGCCCAAACTTTCATAGGTAGATTATACCAATAGATCTCATGTTGCAGTTAAGTAGCCTATAGTTAAGGAAGCCTACTGTTTTCGATGAAAAGGGCAAGAGCTGATTTTCATGTCAATAACCCTCATTTGCGCTATGTTGATGTTAGGCTACACGCGTTGATAAGAATTTCATTTAGATAGGTCCACAGGACCTGTTGTGTTTTGTTCTGTTAGTTTGGCCATTTGTTTCTGAATGCCTTCCTACAGTTGCTTAATTACTAAATCAGGCTTTCCACACAAACAAACGTATCGTCATAGCCTAAGTATGAGAAACCATCAAGAGAATGACATTTTAACTGTATTGGGCTCGGACAGAAAAATCCGCACACACAGATATCCGAATCGACCCACTGACTGATCGCATGGCTGATTTTAAAAATCGCTCATCCACTCGTCATCGCTCATGAGCATCCAAGCTATCTTATTGTACACGGCATCTCACCAGAATTCTTGAAATTGTCCATTAGGCTACTCATGCAAACATTTATTTAGTAGCCTATTTACAAACTCTCTGTGTTTATTTTCAATTTCTCTCGTTTCTCTGCGTTTCTCTCAATAGCCAACTAGGGCGACAAAGGGAAGGAAATATGATTTGACATTTAAGCTGACAGTTGTCAAATTTGCCGAACAAAATATAGGAGAAGACAAAACAAAGACAAAACATGTGTGGCTTTCAACTTGTATTGATTGAAAATAGGCCTAATGTTACGATTTTCAAACCTGTCAATATTCAATAGGCTTACACTGCAATGCAGTGATATACGAGATGCATCCCCTAAAAAAGACAAGTAGAACGGCAAACAACCGGATTCATGAGGTCATTATCCTTTTGAAATAAATTAAGCCACCGTTAATGCCACGGGGCAAACGTGCTTCTTAGCGTCTTGAAACTTTCTTCTGTGAACTGAAAGTCCGATCAAATTTCATTCAAAGGCAGTCCATAATTCAAATGAAATTGTGTTTCATTTTCGTTAGTGTTCTAGCGAAAAAGTCCCAACTTTTATAATAGGCCCAAATAATAGAATATTTAGGCAAGATGTTTGTAGTGCTTCGGAAAATGGGACATTTTATGTTTAATCAAAACCGTTCAGTTCGTAATTCATTCTCCCTCCTTCGCATTCGGTTTGGAAAGAAACAGCATAAGAGAGCATAAACCATAGTTTCTCCAGTATAGGCCTATCTTATTTTACAGATTTGACAACAGCCAGCTTACATTTCAAATAAACATAGCCTAGAGGTTTGTTGTGCGTCGGAAAATGGGACATTTTATTTTTAAATTGTTTCCCGCATTTAGAATCAAGAATAACATTCGTGAACCATTTTGTTTTGTTGCCAGCATAAAAACAAGCATACCATCGGCCTATCCACACATTTGAAATAAAATGTATGAATTGACCCAAAAACGAGAACACAGTTGTGCTTAGGACATAGGCTTATGCTTTTAGTGGTTAGGCCTAGCCTACCTCATGAAACCATTAGTGACAGCAAAACAAACCTAAACGAAACAGCCAGATGCCTCTTCATAAAATAGGCTAACAGAAGACACCTTCATAAACAATAACACGTTTTGTCGTGAGACTAGGCTATTAAAAGCAGAAAAGATGTTCAGCTTGCTTCGGGATTGAATTCAATTTGGGACTGTTTGGCTAGTGGTAAATGCCGAAATTCCTAACCCTGCTCACAAGTGCCACCTGGTGGTTGTTTGGGACATTGCAGCTTCACTTGGGAAAAATAAATAAAATACACATGATTCACGTGTGATTCTCATGAGAATCTCACGTGAAAGCGGCCAATGTCAACCAACGCCCACTGTAGGCTACTTTATTGATCCCCATAGAGAAATTCATGATGATTTGCGGTAAACAGCAGCGATGTAAATTATTATTATTTTTTAAAAAAAATATCAAGCCTGAGGACCGACCCGACCCGAGTCATCTGCTTAATATTTTCGACCCGAACCCGCGGGTCCCGTCAGGTTTGTCGGGCCGACCCGACCCGTTGAGAACTCTAGGAAGGGTATTCCTATATGATCCTATCCAGTGAACGCGCTTCATTCAACCAAATTGTAGTAACGCAGCGCTTTAAATTCTCAGTAAGGATAACGGCGGTGCAACAATGAGAAAAGTAATTAATTAGATTACTTTGTTACTGACAAATTAACGCCGTTAGTAACGCCGTTATACTTAAACGCCGTTACTCCCAAAACTGATAGTAATGCGGCACATTTTTTGGCAGTAACGGTAATGGCGTTATCAAGATGGGAAAAGTAATCAATTAGATTACTCATTACTGAAAAAAATAACGCCGTTAGTAACGCCGATATTCCCATCACTGACTGTAACCCATAATCTTCTGCTCTTTACACTGTTCATATGCACATAAGCATACACCAACCACATGGTTCTTAGATGAGATTATAGGTAATTGTGGAGGTTTATCTTGGTATTTGCCCTGTAGTTTCTCTGTGTTTACTGTATAGATACTACTGTGTAGATCTACACGTTACCTGTGGCAATTACCCACTAATAAACTATAATTTACCATGCATTTACTAGGTAAACCTAGTTGGATTGGAAGCACCAACCAAAATGTAAACTATAAAGCTCTGAGGATGCGGAAGAGTTTGTTGGTATAACAAATGAGCCATATGTCATGTTTTGCCACATCTTTGTCATATCTGATTTTATATATGAGATAACATCATGTCCAGTGCTAAGAGAAAGTTTTGGTAGCTGAGCAAAAACAAACAGCTGGGAGAAATGCTTAATGTAGTATACAGGGTTGTACAGACCTGGAGTAAAAAGGCTGTTCAGATCTCTGATCACAGCTCGGAAGGAGGGCCGGTGCAAAGGCTCATAGTCCATGCAGCTGTTGATAAGATTTGCCAGCTCTGTCCACTTGGGGGCAGGAAGTTGGTGCCGGTCCTCATAAAAAAGATTTTTCTTGGACAAAAAACATTTTTACTACATGGTTACAGATACAATAGTGGATGTTCAGGATAATGATGTGTACTTCTACTCATTTTCCTCCTGAGCTTGGCTGTAAAGCTGGAATATATATATCTTCAAATGTTTCACAGCCCAGCAGCACTATTAGTTATTATATTCTTTTATTTTCATTGGTCAGTGTTGACAAATGCTTTGATGTTGTCCATGCTTTGATGTGAAATGATTAAAGATGGAGTGAAAAATGTGTCCGTTAATTTACAGTTTTTTTCAATCGCTAACCAGCGTTTGTCCATTCATTTGACACATTTTCAAAACTCTAAACACAGACTCACACCTACAAAACACGATTGGCCAAATGGATCATTTTCCTCTCAAAAACACATTCCATGTTGCTACACAACATTTTGTTACATATACAATAACTTGTAATTTCTCAAAATGAAATGAAATCATTCTGTCAAAGAATAAAACTTGTTTTCACTTCACAAGATACATGCAGTCAGTCAGAGTACACTAGGTTTCAAAATACTGGCTATTGTTGACATTACAAAAACTGCATAGACTTTTATGTTTCAGTTTTACAGGTATTTGCATGCAAAACATGCAATCCACCGTTTTTACACTAAATTTCTTGGTTGGGAACTGTATATCCACATGTAATGTTCACATTCAAAAGCACTCCAATAAAAGCAAATAAAAATGTTATTTTACTGTTTATACACAGAAAAAGAAAAAGTTGTACCGTATTGCCTACAGTGAACAAAACATCCATGAAACACACAAGAGCATTCTGAACAAAAAACAACAGCAAAAAGCCCAGATAAAAAGGGGGGAACAAAAAAAACACGAAATTACTGTGTCATCAACATTGCATCTGATATTTACATGTATTCTCACCAGCCTTTCTTACAGTAGTGAAAGGCCTAGGTTGATTACATGGGCAATGATAGTGGCACAAATCTTATCACTGACTACTGTTCTTGCAGCCCTTGGAATGCCACCACTGCACATTCTTACACCTCTACCTTGCCCTCTCCTTGGGCCTATGTTCTCCCTGGCCCTGCTCCTCTCACTGCTCCTGCACCTCTCACTGCTCCTCTCACTGGGCCTGCCCTTCTTCCTGGGCCCCTTGCTCTTCCTCTACCTCGTTCAGACATTACAGTGTTTGTCTTTTTCTGTTTTTGTTTCCAAAAACATCACTCCTCAAAGTCCTCCTTTTACTGTGTCAATGTCATATGAAAAAAATAACCTCTGCCACTGAATCTAAGTCAGACTAGAATTGGCCGTGGTTGGTCCAATCTACCCAACATCATGTGTATAATTTATTTAATTTTATTATCAGCTGAGATAAATTGCTTTTGAACTGATATCATTGCAGAAGCAGAGGTTTTTATACTGTAGCTAAGGTTTGGGATATTGTGTTTGCTATTGTGGGATGTTGTGTGTTAACATTCGTAAATAATAGAAAAACGATCCATCATTTTGTTAAGAGGTATAAGCTTGTCTGTTAAGAAAATGTAAGCATTGTGGAAATGTATTCACTGACTGCATACTGTGTGGAAACAACATGAAATGTGTGAATGGTATGGCCACAAAAGACCGATGCTGTGCTAACTGTGTTTAGAGTTTTGAAAATGTGTCAAATGAATGGACAAACGCTTGTTAGCGATTGAAAAAAACTGTAATATTGCAAACTGTATTACCTTTGAGCTGTCCAGAGTACTTAGGGGTTTCTCCCCTCCACTGCAGATTTCCCACAGAGTGGTACCAAAGCTCCATTTATCTGTAGCCCCACTAAGGTTCCGTGGATTGTCAACACATTCAGGAGGCACCCATGGAATCCTTTCTAGCAGAACTGAACAAATATATACAGAAGCATAAGTTATGGACAGTTTGAATGTGTGTGTGTGTGTGTGTGTGTGTGTGTGTGTGTGTGTGTGTGTGTGTGTGTGTGTGTGTGTGTGTGATGCGATTCTTTTTGTCACAAAATATTTACTACACATGAAGATTTTAGCCTTATGTTTTTTTTAAATGTGCGGCGTTGTACAGTAGGTACACAGTTTGGATCCCTACAACTACTCGCAAATTCACTAGCCTGATGTTCTGGGGCTTTCAAGTTTTCCCGTTGGGCTACCAAAGTTCAACACCACCCTGATGGGCTATCAGTCCTATATCCATAATTTATTTGCATTGGCCACTGAACAAAGAAGTTATCATCATGATGACAGTTGTCCTAGGAACCGTGTTTCTAGCCTACCTACTAACATTGTGTTCACAGTCCTCTACAACAGCAGCACTCCATGCAAAACAGCGTGCCAGAAAAGATCAGATCAATTAGGATGGTTTGCAAACATATTGTCAAAAATGAGGGTGGGTCATTCCGTGTCAAATCACCCAGTGCCGGAAAGTGACCCTCACAGGTGTTTGTAGACCAAACCTATGCACAAATCTGAAAAGGTATACCTGGATCACTAATGGTTTAAAATCTACAGCCTTTGAAGCTTCCAGTCATTTTAAGCTTTATGGTGAACAATCCTTTTTGGTCAACTTGCAACATTATTGACTCTTTTGGTATTTCACACACACATCAGTGAAACTATGTGAATGGAAGCACATTTTCCTGTTGATTAAGAAATCTTAATCTAAGCTAAGCTAATTTGAAAAAGAAATTGCCGTGGCTCACTTAAGATTAGAAAATGACAGCTCCGAAGAGACGCAGCTTAGTTTGAGGAAGTGCTAACAATAATAAAGAAATATGATTACCTTATTTGTTACCATTGATGACCCTTCCTGAAATGTATATGTAATGTATTTACAAATCTAAGCCCATCTTATGCGGAAAGTTGCCTAATAGACTGCAACACGAGCAAACCAATGGATAAACAGGCACCTCCAGATTGTATAAGACGCGTCAGCCAAGACAGAGCGCTCAAACCTCGTGCCAAATGTTTTTATTGGTTTATTAAGTAGGCTAGCCTAGCCAAGCAGGCGAGTTATGAAAAATTGAGTGTGAGGTATAATTTGCTAACACAAAAAAAGATCTTGGAATGAGATGGCTAGCTGTAGTAGCCTAGCGCTTAGTCCACTGTCTATAATAGCCTAATTTAGAGATCGTTTTTTTTTTTTTTTTTTTTTTAACCGACTAGCGAAAACTTTGATCGGTTAACGTGGATACGGTCAACCATCGGTCAAACAGTCACCGGTTAACATCCCTAGTCCCCGATGAAAACACATACCTCCTTGGCGGAGGTAAATAATAATAATAATAACAATAACAATAACAATAATGACAATAACAACAACAATACATTGGGTTACCAATCAGAAAGAATATTGATAAACATGGTTATATAGATGTAGGTTCAACAAACTTACCATCTTTAGGCAAAACTGTGATGCTGATTCCAGGGTCACTCAACTTGATGAAAGGAGGATTGCCAGTCTTCCTATCCTCTTCTCGAATCAGCAGCACATTTTTGGCACAAACATTCCCGTGAACAAGACCCTTATCCTCCTAATATGGAAAACAGATATATTGTTCATAGTCAATGAACAACATAAATATTCTATACACACACAATGTGTATAGACAAGACATGACGCTTGAATTGCAGTGCAGTTAACAATTATCAAGGACTGAAGAACTCATACAGGAAAATCCTGAAGATCAGGATTCTGCAGGCTTTGTATTGTGTCTCAGTCATTAGGGATGTAACTGCATGACAATTTAACCCCACGGTTATAATGACTAAAAGGTTAGAATTGGTCTCTCCCAAATTGTGCCGTTTCTGGGCTGGCCACGCCTCCGGCTGCATGTATTGATTACGCTGCTCGTTTCACAGGTGAAAATGACTAAAACAGAGCCGGCATCCAACCACATATGTTAGACCCTGGTGCTAGGGTTGGTCTATGCAAATTCCCTTAGTATGACATCAGAATAAGGGAGCCATCCAAATGGCTCACAGCAGCATACTTTCTTTACACCAAAGTCTTTCTACTGATCTACAGAAAACGGATGGACGTTTTTTTTTCGCACTTGGAGTGTTTATAAGAACAGTAGAGGCCTAAATATGAACACAAAGGCCCGGAAAAAGTGAGTTTTGCATGATATGTCCCCTTTAACAAAAAGTGTGACAGTGTTTATTACATTAAAAACTAGAACAGCACTCAGAGAGCGCAGACCTCCGCCTGTATTGTTCCTCCTAGGCTGTCATACATTTGAACCTAAACTATTCAGAGCGCCACCACGTGGCCATTCCATGCCATTACACGACTAACCGAAAAAACGGCTCCAGAATCCAGACGGTGTTACGCATCACTCCCAAAATCTAATCGTTTCTTCCTTGGGTCATTTCTGACATTCCCTGAAAATGTCATCGCAATCTGTCCATTATTTTTTGAGTTATCTTGCTAACAAACAGACAGACAAACAAACAGACAGACAAACATACGCCGGTCCCCAATGAAAACATAACCTCCTTGGCGAAGGTAAATATAGGCAAAACCTTATTGCTTTAAGCGGGATACGGATCATTCACAGCAGTGTCAATCCTAGTCTCTGCTCAATCCTCCACAGAGGCTTGTCTTTTTTTTTATTTAATATTTTGAATTCATTAACGTTATATATTTTGTTAATCATTTATAATATTTTAGGATAAGCATAATTACTTATAGCTAAAAAAATTCTGTAATTTGAATACTTGATATTGATTTTTAAACTATTACACTTGTCTTTAATGACATCACAGGGGTGGTGTGTAGGTCTAATTGAGTGCCTGTCACTTTAAGAGATACATGAAAGATTTTGGTGAGCACTAGGCTACATTAATGAGCTAACGGGGCCTAGAACGCATGAGCTAACAGGGCCTAGAAGTTACCTCGGAGGAACTCTCTCAAGACGTAAAAGTTTGCCAATAGGCTGTGTAGCTTATTTCGGCAATTGAATTAAACCCAACAGTAGGCAAATTAACTAAATTCTTTAGCCTAGGTAGGCATTGTGTGTGGTCATTCACTTTTTCCTTGGTCATGTTTAATTGTCTGCTTATAGCTTTACTTATCATTTGTAGTGTATCCAATAGACCTCTGAAGTTCGCCTACAAAAAAAGACACCATCTTTGCCCAAATAAGGAGATCCGGTATCTTGAGATGTTTTCTATGGGAAAATAACATGGAGATTCTGAATTTTCGCACCTATTAAACTCTATTAAAACTTAATAAAGTAAGTTAAACCTATTAAACTCTCACTGGGACGAAGAAATTGGAAATGCAGACGTTTTGCGCTACAAAGTTTTGCCCTCTGCCTTGAAGTGCATACAGTGAAATTCGGTAGGTGAAGATGGCTAAAAAGGCAACACGGGTAAAAAGGCCCTCGTTTAAGACACAACAGCATATGCTCATTCCCATGCAACATTTCGAATGTATCATTCTGAACGTGAGCTAGATTGAGCTGAAACGTCAAGTCATGCCCTATGCCGGACATTCTAAAACGCTTAACGCTGCTTAAGGGCAGGAAACGGTCAATCATCACCACATTTCTCATGACCATATATTGTCATGGACACTTAAACCTGTCAAAAAAACGAAACCGTAATCCAACGATTATAGAAGATATCTCACATTTACGTTGTCTTCTTCATTGGCGCCTATGGCGAGAAAAAGGCTTTGGTTTAATGTAGCCTATCTAAACAACGATGTCCACCAAATTCTCTCTCATATTGCTCATCATAATCACTTTAAACTATTGGCTAAATATATCGAACCCAAACTCAAGTTATTATGGACGTTAGGCTATATGTCATGAAGCGTTTCTGCCCCATTGAAGGGAAAAAGCTTAACGGGGTTTAATGCAACTAAACAACGATCACCAAATTTTTCTCTCATTACTTCTGATAAGCACATCAAACTATCAAAAACTCGGACCCAAACTCCATGGACGTTATCTGACATAAGCATATGCCTACAAAGGAAAGTTCTCCGCGCTTCTGTTGTGCGCCAATCTGGTGCAACCAGGCCAGGACAGTATACAACTATGATGAACAACTTATGTATAGGCTACGACTCTGATGAAGACGTTTGTAATGTCGAAACGTTAGTCAATGTTTTGCACCTTTTAAATACAAAAGAAGACATCTGCGTTGCACCGGCATTCCCCATCTTTTCATACAAAAAGGCTTAACGTGGAATAAGTTTGGAAAACAACGACCAATGATAACCACATTTCTCTCTTATAGGCTATTACTTCTCATAAGCACATAAAACTCTCAAAATATCGAATCCAAATTCCAATCATTATGGACGTTATCTTAAATTTCACGTTAAGCTTTTCATGTTAAGAGTTTTAGAATGTCCCGGCAATGTAGCCGATTTCACAGCGCAGCAGGGCGCGGGGTTAAATGTAACATGCACTTTTTATGTAGGTAACACACACAAGCCTTCTTAAACTGCATGCTTTAGAAAGTTGACGTAGGCCTAATGGAAATGTAGGCCTACAAAATAACTAGCCTACTTTTTGGCTAGCAAAGGCATCCCCGTTTAGCTAATTGTCCTAAACATTGCGTTCGTTTTCGTGACTTAGCCTATGAATCATATCCGTGATAAGTTGAGCAGACACTGCTGTTTCGTTGAAAGAAGGTAGGCCTAATAAGCATTTCTCTCCCTCTCCATTGACCAGAGTGTTTTTCTAGCATGAGACGAACCTGCATGTTATTAGGGCGGTCTTATGTTGCCCCCCTGCGGTTGCCGTTTTAATTACAAAGTCCCGAACCTTCGGGATTCCCGATGTGCGGGAAAGAAAGGAGCATTCTCAACCCGTACCATCTGTATATAGGGTATCGAAGGCAAAATTATTTCACTTCTTCCCCGTATATTACGTTGGTTTCCCGTAAATTAGTATTTTAGCATGTCGGTTGTAGGGAAGCTAACGTTCGAGGGGAGATTTCCCGTAATGTTTGGATAAGAAGCTGAGTGAGCCTGCACGAAAACCATGACGGAAAGTCATTCGCAAGATCAGTGAAAAAGTGTGTAGCCTACGGTAGCCTACTGTTTGATAGGGTAAAGCATTACCTAGAGGCAAGTAAACATAATAATAATATTAAAGGGATAATCCGGAGTGAAATGCACTTTAGATCAATTTTTCGGACTATTGGGAGTACATACGTTGAGTTGACACCAAAATCATGTCATTCGGATGTATTTTGAGAAAGTTTGAGTTCACCGTTTTTAGCCAAAACTCGTTAGCCTGGAAGTGAACTGGGCATGTCCTTGACAAAACCATACCTTTCCAGAAATGTTATTAAAATGTTGTTAAAGCCTTGCCAGCTGCAGCAGCGACATTTCCGGAAAGGTATTGACTCGATTAAATTCATTCTAGACTCTCTATCCGACCACATAAAGACGTGGGGATACTTTGGTTTGGCTTTAGGGACCCTCTACTCACTACCACGTAAGTGTAGTGTTGTTTGGAACAGTAGAAGAGGCAGTAGTCGAGTTGAGGGGGGATGAGGGGGAATGGCATCCCCCTTTGGAATTGATATGGTCAAATGCATCCCCCCTCTGAAACGGCCATCCCCCTCTCCATCCCCTGTAATTTTTCAATGAATGTGGAAATATCACCACTATTTCATTTCCAACATTTAGCTTTTGCGCACGTCGAGGCTAAAATACTGTGTGGACGAGGGGCATGCTCCTCCTATTGTCACGGCAATCAGCGACATATAGAAGCATGCAGCCTTCTTTTACTGTCTATGCGCACGACAGGTGATTTCATTCAGCAGCATCATGGCCAAGCCAAGCGACAAGCAAAGTTTGACCTAAGGGACGTCGGCGCTTATTAAGAGGACAAAAAGTTGATGAATTAGAAAGAGTACATTTATACTCAAACCTGAAACGCCCAGTCTCCCTTGTGTGAAGGTACCTAGCCCGCTAGCGAGAGCTAGGTGTTCACTCCAGCTGTTTCTGAACAAACTTGCCATAATGTAATTGGAAAGGATAGGCTACCGTAGCGGCTCATGGCGAGCTAACGCAATGTTGTCCAATTTTTAGGTCATCTTATTGAGAGTGATGTATGAATGCATCCTCACTCACACGAAAGAATAGTTTTGTAGTGTGCAGTTCTGCAAATAGACAATGTCACGAGATGACTGAAGAGACAAACGTCTGAGCATCTGTTCGTCTTTAGAATTATTATTCCGCTGTGCAGGTAGCCTAGGCACAAAGAATACGCTTTTGTTTTGCATTTTTAAAGGTAGAACGTAAGACTGAGACTGAGCTACAAAGTATCCCACCAACATTGTTGTGTGGCAATTAAAGTTTCTGTACTGTAGGCTACTGTATGGTGGTAGAATTCCAGAGTGAAAGCAAAAAGTCTCAACTTTTTTTGTTGGTTCCATTTAACTTGGCTAGATTGGTAATTATAACAAGGCATCGTTGAATGCATTAAAATTGATATCTGGTTCACTAATTCAGATCTGATAGATATTTAGTATATTTAAGTGATAATGTTACTCTGAACTGGGATCAATTTTAGCAACTCGACGTAGACATGATCTAAAATGTTAGTGACACATAAAATGTACATGAATTGGAAGAAATTTAGGATTTGCCAATATCCAGCAGGTCACGCTATAAATGGACTAGAATACAGGAAATTGCATCTTAAAAATTAAAAAAATTCTGGACTAATACTACTAATATCCAGATGTGCATTTAAAAATCCATCCCCCCTGCCATTTTTTAACAACTCGACTACTGAGAAGAGGTATAAAAATAGCGTTTTGTAGCGGCGAAAGGACATGCCCAGTTCACTTCCAGGCTAACGAGTTTTGGCTAAAAACGGTGAACTCGAACTTTCTCAAAATACATCCGAATGACATGATTTTGGTGTCAACTCAACGTATGTACTCCCAATAGTCCGAAAAATTGATCTAAAGTGCATTTCACTCCGGATTATCCCTTTAAAAACGAACGTTAATAACGGATTGACAGTTGTTGGGAAAATCCCATCTACCAGACGAGTTACAGCAATGTACAGGATGGCTAACGTCACGAAATGAGTACGAGTCTGCGCAGTACGATGGAAAGTAAACAGATTTTTGTTTCAGCCCCCTCCCATTGAGAACAACGGAGTCTGTTTGTCCATTTCTTTTAGGTCTATGGGCCGGATTCACGAAGCCTTCTTAAGACAAATATACTTCCTAAGTGGTGCTTTCTTCTTATCTTTTGTCTTAAGAGCAAATTTAAGAAGATTTCATATTCATGAATAAAGTTCTTATGTTTTTCCTTAACTTTCTTCTTAAGATGCGTCCTAAGAAAACACTTAGGAACAAATGGCATTCTTGAAAACAAAGATCTTAAATGTATTCTTAATTTTCCTCACAACATTAAGACAACCCTGGCCTGCACCTGTCTTAAAAACGTTACAGTGTAAAGTCGGGCCTCTTATAGTCATAAATATAAACACATTTACCAGTTTTAGACAGCTCGTTTGAAATATCAGCCTTTATTATGTGTAAGCCAACCATTTATTGCTAATCTTAAAGAAGACTGCCTCTGATATTGATCAATATCAGTTTGCTTATAGGCCACACAGAGGGGTCGAGGATGCCACAGCCACTCTGATGAACATGCTTTTTAAACATTTAGAAGGAAAGGGAACACATGCTCAGCTTTTATTTATAGATTTCTCATCTGCTTTTAACACAATCCAACCTCACATCTTAACAGAAAGACTTTTAGAGCAATTTGATCTTAGTAAAAATCTTGTTGGCTGGGTTTTAGATTTTTTAACTGACAGGACACAAAGAGTGCGAGTCAATGGAGTACTGTCTGATCAGATATGTTCCTCCACTGGCTCCCCTCAGGGCTGTGTCCTGTCTCCTCTCTTGTTCATCCTCTACACCAACATGTGTCACAGCAACAGAGAGGGTAGATTTATTTTAAAGTATGCAGATGACTCTGTCATTGTAAGCCTTCTACAAGGGAATGAAACAGGTCATGGTCCAGTTGTCCGGGATTTTGTAGACTGGTGTGATAGGTCCTTTCTACAAATGAACATTTCCAAAACAAAAAACATGTGCATTGACTTTAGGAAACTCACCATGGCTAAGGAAATCACCAACATAAAGGGTCAAGCAGTGGAGTGTGTCAACAAATACAAATACCTGGGGACCATTATTGACAATAATTTAAACTTTGAGGCAAACTGTGAGGCTGCATACAAAAAGGGGAACCAGCGGCTATACTGTCTGAGGAAATTGGCCTCCCTCCACATCGACAGAAAGCTGCTCACTATGTTTTATCACTGCTTCACTGAATCTGTCATCTCTTTTAACCTGGTCTCTTGGTTCAGCAACCTACCCCTGAAAAATAAAAATTCCCTTAACCAAATCGTGAGGTGGGCTAGTAGGCTGATTGGAGAGCCACAGCTGAGCCTGGAGTCCCTACACAGCAGGCAGCTACAGAGGCTAGTTGGGTCAATCTTAGATGATAGATCCCACCCACTACACAGCGAATTTCAGCATCTCCCATCAGGCCGCAGGTATAAAATGCCCGCCTGCAAAACTAAAAGATACAGATGCAGTTTTGTTCCCTCAGCTGTCATAATATTAAATAACACTTAGGCTATTAGATTACACAATTTATCTAACTTATTGACTTCACAGCCTTCTTAATGTACTTATATATTTATTACTCATTCTGGCTTAGTTGCGAGAATCTGTTATTCTGTATTTTATCCCCTGAATTAATTATATATTTATTTATATTTTAGAGATTTAACCATGTCTTTAAGTCTGGAGCACTGTTGCCACTGTTATGTCAATGTCTTCTTGTTTTTTGTCAATGTCATTAATGTTGTCTATGTGTGTGTAAGCAGCCTACTCTTTTTACCTGCAACCAAATCTACCCTTGGGTACAATAAAAGTTACCTTACCTTACTAATTTTAGCTTGCTGCTATTGTTTTCGATAGCTCAGTCCTCTGTCTGAAAACTCGCATAGCCTGAAGGGTTCCTGCCAGCACTTGGCGCACGTCGACGTCAGAGTAGAACACGTTTCCTTTCTTAAACATCTAAAGTCTGTGGAAGTGGCAGTATTTTCTAGTAAAAACGGCAAATTCCAAGAAAGTAAGCCTACCGTTTCAAAAGATAACCGGGAGAGCTTGAAGGCATGACTTTTCCTCTTAGCAACGGTTGCCACTTGTAAACAAAACTCTAATGTTTGATCGCGTTTAGTGAAACGAATGGTGCAGGGCATTCTTATCTAAGTTCTTAAGTAGGAAAACAAAGAAGTTACTAAGAAATACGACAATTCTTAAGAAAATATTGGTGAATAGCATTTAAGAACAATCTTAAGGACTTCTTATTTATTTTCTTAGGAATCAACTCAAGATTTATCTTAAGATTGTTTTCGTGAATCCGGCCCCAGGACTTGATGGGGTATCGCCCTCTTGTCTACGAATCTGTGCTGAACAGCTGGCGCCAATCTTAACGCAGATCTTCAATCAGTCCCTGGAGCTGTGTGAAGTGCCCTCCTGCTTTAAAAGCTCCACCATCATCCCAGTCCCCAAAAAATCATCTTCTATCACAGGATTAAATGACTACAGGCCCGTCGCCCTGACGTCTGTGGTCATGAAATGCTTTGAAAGACTGGTGTCGTGCCATCTGAAAGACAACAGGACCCCTGCTAGACCCCCTGCAGTTTGCCTACAGAGCAAACAGGTCGGCGTATGATGCAGTCAATATGGGACTTCAATTAATCCTGCACCACCTCGACTCCCCAGGGACGTATGCCAGGATCTTGTTTGTGGACTTCAGCTCAGCGTTCAACACCATCATGCCTGAATTCCTTCATCAGAAGCTCACTCAGCTATCAGTTCCTGCCTCTACCCGTCAGTGTATCATCAACTTTCTGTCTGACAGGCAGCAGCTTGTCCTACCGAACCTACGAAAGCAAAGCCTGACGACGTCATACTCAATTCTTGTCAGAATATGAGTCTGAAACTGCTCCATTCAGCTGAGATTATGGGGCGTGATTCAACTGATACAGGGCGGGGGGGATAGCTCTGCACTCATTGGATAGCCCAAACCAAACAGAACAAGTTATTGGCTGTCAGTATCTGGAACAACATCACCCAAACATGATGTTTTAACTTGGTGAAAGTGAAACTGAAGTTTTCCCACATATCCACGTTGGTCTAAGTGTTCAGAAATAGTTGTGAATCCGTGATAAAACCTCCGTTTCAATAGCTAAGATAAACAAAAGGCAAAACTGCATGAACAAATTATGCATTCATAGCCATAGCGTTTCTGTTTCTGTCAAAATCAACCTAAGCCAACACGGTCTCACACCCAACTCGTCGAACGAGGACGCATGCAGCCGTGAACCTCACTGCTGTTCATCTGTCAATCATCACGTAAAGCCCGCCCTGACAATGTGATTGGTCCGAACAGCTCTGTATCTCGAATACAGTAGTAGCAGCTGAACGGAACAGTGCCAGACCGAAGTTCCCTGCAGAAAAAGAATGTAGGCGGGGCTAAACTTCGGTCTGGCATCCAGGCTAACGAAAGTAGGTTTTGGTCCCAGGTTGTCTGAAGCCGACTGCTGAACGACTGCTGCCATTTCAGTTAGCTCGTTGGTTAGTTAGCTAGCATTAGGCAAACGTTCCAAAAAGATGTGCTGGCCTTACTGTCAGACGGTTTTGGTAACATAGCAACAATAAACACTTGACCGAAGCGCCGAGAAAAGGAGGAGGGCGCTCTCAGCAGCACTTAAAGCTGTCGTTCGCTAAATATAGTCAAAGATTGTATACTTTATAAACCATCTCTGATATAGTCAACACTTTAAATTTTTCATAATCATAATTACAGGCCTGTGGGCCATCACAGACATGATCGTCGATGTCGGTTTCATCTTCCACCTCCATAGCTACTTGAGTTCGAACTTCACCGGACTCCCCCGGGAGTCGTCACGTCCGGTCAGGGCTATTATGCGGAAATTATTTGATCACAACGTTATCTACAAATATCATTGTTATATATTTCTCCGGTTCTGAAATTCTAGATGTTTGGTCATTAGTATACACTATACTGTATAGGGGTATCCAACCTGCACGCTGCTCTTTAAAAGATTGAGCTAAGTATGGTGATAGCCAGACTACAATAGAGTATGTTCAGAGTATGTTCAGCTCAGTCTGCAAAGGATGGCAGAGTTATAAGACTGAATGTCATTGGTATTGGGGTACCAAATTAATCAGAACATTATTCACACATTTGCTTATCACACACATCGTTTTAAATGATCAAAATGATTTTATTATCAAAATTATTTTACCATGGAATTAAATTGGTGCGTTATGCCATTCCATGTCATTCAAACTAGAACTCCATAACTTTTTGACAGATGTCACAAATGGTATTTTTTAAAAATGGAATTTAAACTAATCTGTGGCTGCATTATATTTTCAAAGCTTTGAAGAGCTGTCATTATCACTGCAGAAATTGCGGTGGTCCAAGTTGGTAAAGTCATTATTATCTATAATTTCCACAAGTGCATCTCCCAACAACTGACAGTGATTTTCAATCACTTATGAAATAAAAGTAATTAATGGATCTTGGTGTGTCACTATATTTTAGAGTAAAATCAAATTGATAAGTAGTTTCAATCTGTGTGTGTTTGTCAGATGGAACTAACCAGGTAGTGCATGGCCCAAGCTAGTTGTTTGGACACTTCCAGTTTCCAGGTGATGTTAATAGAGTTCCTGTTTTTCTTTAGATATGTATCCAGCGAGCCAAACTTCCCATACTCCTGCACCATTATATCTGAAAACAAAAGGGTTCAAAGGAATGCATTTAGTTACACAACAATGGCAAAAGGTAGTCAGAGAAAGTGCATGATGAAAGAACTGAAAAGTTTAATAAAGGCTGGCTTACATTGTACGATTTTGGTCTGTTTTAGCAGTCGGCGACTACATTTCCAAAATCGTGCGGAAATATGGGAGTTGTAGTGGAATCGCTGCGCGCTCCCGTCAACTAAATCGTTTAGTGTAAGCTGCCAATCTTAGCGGTTTTAAGTCCGTCGGATTCAGTCTTTTTCTAGTTTTGCCGTTACGACAATATCAAACATGTTTGATATTATCGGAAGTCTTTTCAGTCGTGACTCATGCAAATAGTGACGTGAACATTAAAAACCAATAGTGACCTGCTCCAACACGAAACAAGGAGGGGCAAAATAGGCGACAGCTGTAGCTTATATGATTATTTGTTATCTCATTTCTTATAAATTATTAGTCTAATTATTCTACGAGACAGAACAGCTCTAAATCTGTTAGGGACGTCACACATGAAACAATGCTGCAGAAACGCGAAAAAATTACTTTGATATGAGTAAGCTATCATATGAGTTCCTGTTGGTGATGACGTGTAGCCTAGTGCACGATGGAAATAATTTGAAGGAATCTAGCAGCAGTCTTGTAAATAGTGACCCACAGTCTTTGCAAAATCCTAATCTGAGACTGGCCTGTGACTAGAAACTCAATGAATTGTCTTTAGATGTGAGAGGGTCTGAGACTGTAGTCTTTCAAAAATCTTTTCCAAATCTTTGCAAAGTCTGTCAATGTAAGGTAGGCTTAACATCCAAGGATGGTCTTAGATATGACCAACTATTAATGATTCAACAACACAACCATACATTATGTATATAGCAATTTTCAAGACGTCCAAAGTGCCTACAGTGAAGGGGGAATCTCCCTAATCACTATCCACACGCACCCACCAGCATGATGCATTGCAGCTCTTATAGGTCAGAATTGTCAGCCAAGGGGTGTGCATCTCTCCCGTATGAGACAATTCAAGCTAGATGTATAAGCTATAATACCATTCAGAAACGATGCATTCTAATACAGAACGATTCAGTTCTGTCTCACAGTTCTGTCTTCTGTCTCACAATTTGGTAGAAAATGTGACGGTGGTTAACTCATCCACTGCCATTGACGTCTTTAAACGTCAATTTAGACACATACGTTGACTGATTGATTTTTCAATGCGGAGGGCTCATGGGTGGGCTTGGGAACACTCTGGCAGAGTTTCAGGCTTGTAAACAGACTGTACTAGCGATCCGAACCGCTAGATGGCAGCAGTGCCATTTGGATGATTAGTAGCTGCCTGCAGAGTGCGCATGTAGAGACATACAACAAGCTAACACACAGAAGATCGACCACAGTGGATCTAGTTTGCACGCGGTGCAGGGAATAAATATGCTTACTTCTTACATCAAGGATGGAAAACGTGAACGGTATGATCCATTTACATTGGATATTGCTATATAGACTAACAACAACTTTGCTAGTGTTAGCAGAGTCCCTAGCAACCTTGACGAGACTGACGAGATAACAGTGCAATCGTGGTTGACATACTACTAAAACGCTAAGGTTAAAAAGTTGATTTTCACAAAAAGATCGTTCTCTCCATTTTTTGGTCAAAAACAGGTGTTTTTAGCAAAACTAACCCATGTTCTACTGACGATTACTAAAGAACGGAAAACGATAGAAACAAACCGTTTTTTACTCTTTCATTTGGTACCTTCAGTGTTTACATAGTCATAAAGCTCACCGTTCGGTGGATCTTGGAAAAACAGTCAAAATGCTGTAAAACGTCTGGCAGTATGGAGCGCTCTGCACTGAAAATGGCTGGCAGCCAATGAGTTAACAGACCATAACGCTGACAAGTCCCAAATTATACGATAGCGAACGTCAGAAAGACTAGTTGCTACTTTTTGAAACAGACTGGTGAGTGAGTGAGGTGTGGGCAAATAAGCAACAGCTCAAACATTTGTAATGAGCAGCAGAAACAGCACACTCTGAAACAGAGGGTAATAAAGGTAGGTAACAATTGTTTCCTACAAGCTTTTTCCAAGAAACAACTTCAGAAACATGTTTTCTGGAATTGAAAGACCCTTTTTAACTTGTTAAAAAATAGTAAAAATACGGGCACTTTAAATGTGCTATGAACCGATCGATGAACCGATTTCAAACCTATTCAGGGGTTCGCCTTCTGATGCACTCATTAACGATCGAAACGTTTACCGATACGTATCGATTAATCTTTACACCTCTATAAGCCAGTGGCAGTGGCGGATTGTTAGGGGGCCAGACTGAATGAGCCAGTTTTAGCTTGGACAACAGGAAACTTCCTATTCTTTGCCATGAGTGCTATTGAATCTGTCATGGGCATGGCCACAGTGACATATCTTCAACATGACTGGTATTAGGAAATGGTGGCCTGGCAACAAGCTACACAGACCACAATGTTTATGCTGAAAACGTGCAGGGTATACCTCTGCTTCCTCACACATTGGCCCTTTCTGCTCTCTCCTCATTCCTCACCTCCTCTGGTACCAACTAGACAAATGAGACATTCTTGATGACACTGTCCAAATCTCGACTTCCTGGGCATGAGCCGGAGGACTGAAGATCAAGGAGAGTTGACGCCTGCAAATAGCGTTATGGTCTGTATACAACTGTCTGTCTATTACATGATTTTAGCTGAGCAGCGCATCGATCTCTTTGGCTCCGTTTGAATCGGAAAGCAGCTGCCTACTGCCTCCCTCCCTAAATAGAGAGCTCTCTAACTAGACATGACTTTAGATTAAATGCGTCGTTTAAAAATGAGCGTAGCACTCTAGAATCTTTGGTTAACACTACGGTATGACGTTAGCAAAAGCCTGACGTTAAACTAAATTAGCCTACGTAAGCTAGCAGGCTAACGGTATAAAATAGTTTAACTGGCAGCTAATATATCAGACCAGGCGTTATTAGTGGGTACAACAATGGTATAACCAAGTAGTAGATACAGTTAAGCCCAAAATTATTAGCCCCCCTGAAATTTTGGAACATTACTCTAAAATTCTCCCTAAGTTTTTCATCCCTGATCAAATTTTAAAAATCAAACATTCGCCAGTGTTATTATGTAGAATCTGGTGAATTTTGGAGTGTTAATATATTTTTAGGAATGCTTAATCTCAAATTGTGTGAAAAGTGGAGTGGTCAAAATTAATAGCCCCCATGTGATTTTTTTGCTTTTAAACACACACGACCAACCTGTTAGGGATGGGTATTGATAAGTTTTTATCAATATCGATGGCATTATCGATTCTGCCTATCAATCCAATTCCTTATCAATTCTCTTATCGATTCCCAAAAAATGTAGGTGCACACACATTTTTCATTGCATCGCCTTTAACGCCAAAAGGTCACCTTTTATCGCTCTCCTTTCATATAATGTGAATGATTTTTTAACAATAAGGCGTAGAAAAAGCTTGTCTTTATTTAAAACACAATAAGGAATATATTCTTTATAAAGAATTTTAAAGATGTATAGCCTACAGTGTGTGTAGGCCTATATATATAATATATACAATTCTTTATATATTCTAATCTATAGCCTACTACTGACATTTCTGATATTCATGACATTCATGACTATTCATATTACAACTCTGCCTCTTTAATTCAGCTGTCGGCTTGAAGCCTCAAATTGTAAACAAAGTAGCATAGTTGGCTAGCTTATTATAGTCGACTGGTTGGACTGTTCAGTTTCCCCACGTGTGTTTAAGTTGCAAGGTAGGCTAATACTTTGTCTCCTTGGGACAGGCCCTTTTGAGTCTTAGAGTTGGAAAACATTGAGATGATCAGTCAACTTGAATGCAAGAGTTTGAATCAAATTTGTGCAGTAGCCTACGCTATGATGCTAACCGAAATTAACTATAATGTCGCTAGTTGTCTTCTATGCGTCATTGCTTTCACGATTGTGAATGTGCATGTCGAGGGGCGGGTGTAGCGCACGAGAGAGACAGAGGGAGAGGGAGAGAGAGCAGGCCAAGGGGGTTACTTATATACAGTTTGGCAAAGTTGCACGCATAGTCTACAATTAAAACTTGTGAAGGAAACGTATGCTTTCACCCGAGCAGCGTCAGGTGCACCTAGAATTATTTTCAGGCACACTCTTAAACATTTTGGGCGCATATGCACTCTGGAGCCCTGGACCGGGCAACGTTAGCACCCCTCCGTAGTCTGTCAAACACATGACACTCTTGGAGCTTAATCCCATGCTTCACGGACAAATGTTTTAACATATTGCTGGTATTACTACCCTTACACGATTTGACTTGTAGTATGAGTCGTCGCAGAGGGCGTGTAGTAACACAAAATTTCAGGAAAACCGGAAAAGGTACGACGTCATGCAGGCTGAGGGAATCGTTAAGGGAATCGATAACAAAAAAGACGTACGATGTCGATGGAATTGATAAGTTAAACCCGGTTCCAAGACGGAACCGGTTATCGATGCCCAACCCTACAACCTGTCACCTTTCAAGCCTCACTTTTGCAGTTAGTTAATGTCCAGACAACACCTGAACACCCAACCAGCATTGATTGTTTACCTAAAGACTTCAAGGAACAGGCCTACAGGCACTTGAACACCTGTCTGAGAGGGGACTGCCTTTACAGGCATACTGAAGATAAAGGAAATCTGTCTGGACCTCAGAAAGAACATCATTGAGGCCTATAATATGGAGAAAGGCTATACTGTAATCTCTAGATGCTTCACAGTCTGTAGAACAGCCATGCAAGGCATCATTACAAAGTACAAAGAGTTCCAAGTTTGTGCATAACAAACCTAAGTGTGGATTAAAATGCTAAATATCTCAATCTAGAGAGAAAAATCATCAGGGATGTTAGCAAGCAACCCTGCACATCCGCCAAAATGATAGTTGCTGACCTTGAGACCTCTGGGGTTAAAGTCTTGAGGAAGACAGTAGCGAGGGATTTTTATTGTGGAGGCCTCCAAGGTCATCGGCTGAGAAAAAACCCATGACTCCAAAAGGGGCGCTTCAAAGTCAGACTGAACTTTGCCCATGCACATTTAAAAGCTAAAAATGAGTTTTGGAAAACTGTCCTTTGGTCTGATGACATTAAACTGGAGCTGTTTGGGCACATGGATGTTGCCTATGTTTGGCGAAAAAAGGGAAGGCCTACAACCATAAAAATACAGTTCCCACAGTGAAGCATGGTGGTAGGAGCATCATGTTATGGGGCTGTTTTGCCGTCTCAGGCACAGGGAGCCTTGTTTGGGTGCATGGGATCATGAAAAAGAAAGATTATGTTGACCTTTTGAGGGATAACATCAAGACGCCTGCTCTTAGTCAAGGCTTAGGTCACCACCAGGTCCTTCAGCATGATAATAACCCAAAGCATAGTGAAAAGTGGTCTAAAACGCCCTAAAGGATACCAAAATCAAGGTGCTGGAATAGCCTACACAGAGACCAGACCTCAACCCCATTGAGAATCTGTGGCACGTGCTTAAAGCAAGAGTCCATACAAGAAAACCATGCAGTTTGGACGAGCTAGAGCTAAAGAGTGCTTCAGAGATATGTGCCAACCTAGTAAAAGACTATTCAAAGAAGTTGTTGTCAGTTGAAGCAAAGAAAGTCTACACTATTGACTATTAATGGTCTGGGGGCTAATAATTTTGAACATGTCAATTCTTGCTTTTCTTGTCACAAATCAGAGCATGAGTAAACAATGACCATTACACTTTGTGGGCATACTGTCTTTGCGCTTCTGTAATCATATAAACTAGGCACATTTTTGGAAATGGTCATTTTCATGTATAAACAAAGGATTATGTCTGAATTCACAAGGGGGGCTAATAATTTTGGGCTTAACTGTAGTTTATTTTCAATCTACTTTCTAGAAATCCAAGCTAAATAACGTCACACAAATGACATTTCAACAAATTCGGCAGTCATTTACCAATATCGGCAGCCATGTTTGTTTTGTTTTCACAGCTGATTCAGACCTGGCCGCAAAGGATTATGGATAGAAGGCAGCTTGAAGTGTACATCGATGCTGCCTTAAAAATTGACCTTTATTCAGGAAATCTAAGATATCTTAGAAGGCAGCGAAAACATTTTTTTCGGTTTCGAACGGCCTTCGCTGCCTTGCTCTCTAGTTAGATATCTTAGAAGGCAGCAGTTTTTCCCGATTTGAACGGAGCCTTTGTCTGTCTGCATTGTTTCCTTGCCAATTGGTCACAATGCTGTTCTCTATAACTTTGTGCCAAACAACTATTAAAGTGTAACTGCACCCCATAACTCCACCCACTTCACATTTCTGAAAAAGGCTTTCAAAATGGGCGGGATGTTCTGAAATTTGGAAGGGAGTGCAGCACTGCTGCAGCCAATCAACCATGGTGATTTCGTGTCAATCTGGGAATGAGTGCTGCAGGCATGGCTTATCACAGGTAGGCTAATCAGGGCAGCAGGTGTTGGGGCGTTTCATTCCTAATTTGTAATGACCCGGTAACGTAGACTCTCCAGAGAAGTGCAAGACTACGTCAGCATTCCAATAGCATTTTGGACCAAAATGCCATGGCATGCTTCAACCTGTAGAGGGCGCGGAGAGCTATATCTCCAATATAAAATCATACAAAATCATACGAAATGTTACTTTTCTCGGGAAACACGATTTTTGTCAATATTAACCCTGGCAATAGTGTAGTTCACCACTTATGAGTAATTTCAATCAATCAACAGCTCAAAAAACATATTTTAGGGTGCAGTTACACTTTAAGCTTGATAAACGCAAATGGGCAATAGTGCTTGTAAACTACAACTCAGAAAAGATAACCTGGTTGCACATAAGCATGTATTCATTCAGGCCTTTGCATGCACAAGATGAACACCACGCTTTCAACAGCAACCTTTGTGGGGACAAATGATATTCCACCTCATAGGTATATTCTGATACAAAGCAGCAAAACCAAAGTTCAGTGTTATGTTTTCGGTCACGTCATATATGCTTAAGTACTACCAAAATATGGATTCACTGTCTGTCTCTGCATGATGGCCCAGATCAGATTACGTGAAGTATACTCAAATTTTGTGACTTCAAAATGTTCAAATCCAGGGTGGTGGCTAGCCAACATTATGTGGATCCTGCAGAGGGTCCTGTTGGGATTTTTTTTTAAAACCAATAGTTTTGCATTCCCTTGCAATACTTTTGCGTCCCTTCACAATATTTTCACGACCGTCCTGCTGCGGGCTGCACTGTCAGACCCCATGCACTGGGAGACTCCTGCACTGTTGAGCACCGGAAAGCAAGCAGCCCCAAACAAGGAAGTAGTTTTTCAATGATCGTTGATAAGAATGCACAAATTAGCAAGTGCATCTTTTAGTCAGTGTCTACGTTTTATTTTTATAACAACGTAGCACAAATTAGCAAAGTGTATTACATTCGTCAGTGTCAACGTTTTTCAGTTATAGTTTTGGATGTACAAACAAACACAAGAAATAACCTTACCCTTACCTTACGTTACCCTATGA
Source organism: Sardina pilchardus (assembly GCF_963854185.1). Classification (NCBI taxonomy): domain Eukaryota; kingdom Metazoa; phylum Chordata; class Actinopteri; order Clupeiformes; family Clupeidae; genus Sardina; species Sardina pilchardus. The sequence goes on from NC_085007.1 coordinate 32,979,221, forward strand.
CAGGCCTATTCAATTGGCGGCCCGCAGGCCACATGCGGCCCAGACCTGGTCCACATGCGGCCCAGATGACGCTGCAGCAATAAAAGTAAAACACCATTCACGAGCCTTTATGAAATAAAGCTCATAATTGGCAGGTAAAAATTGTTCATGGTCCTCACTTGTCAAGCCACCGATTTAAACATTAACCGCTATTTTAACCTGCTCTGCATGTGTTTATGTCCGTTTTGATCTATCAGACACCGTTTCGTTTAGTCACAGAAAAATAGTAACGTTATGCTCGTCTTTATATTTTAACTGTGGAGTAAGATTCCATTTTCAGAGTGGCAGATAGAATTTACGATCGCACCCAGAATATCAGAAATATATATTATATATTATATACCCTCACAAACTCTCATCTTCACGGAACTAGGGACGCATGAAGAAAAATGTCACTTCCGGTCCTTTACAGCAGGGGTTTTCAAAGTGGGTGCCGCGGCACCCTGGGGTGCCGTGACGCATGCTCAGGGGTGCCGCGGAATTGTCTAAGGCTTGATAATTGAATGACATTTTAAAACGCATAATATCCATTACAAAATTAATTTTATTGCAAAAACGTATTTGCAGCACAAACAATAGCCTACAGTTTACTGTATCGTACTGTGCTGTATGTAGGCTACTTATTGTTTGTTCAGTGACTTCGTTCGTTATTCCATATGGCGGAGTGCAGGTATAGGCGCAATGGATACGTTTGAGAACGCCATGCACCTCCATAGGGACAGACCTCGGAATCTGACCAGACGAAATCAGCAAAGAGAAAAGTGAGGCAATATAACGACTCCTACCTCCAGTATGTGTTCACTTGGGGTGGCGAGGTAACGTGTCCCACACCAGTATGCCTGGTCTGCAGGGAGACGTGGGCTAACGTTGGCTACGGCTATTGGGGAAGTTTACGCTTCAAATACGAGTCCACTTATGTGGCCTTTGCCAGCTGCTAACGTGAGATGTCTATGAGGACAAATTTACAGATTACAACTTTTTATTTTGCAAAGAACTGACCAACCATGCTGCCGAAGATGAGATATTCAGGGTAACAGACGAATACTTGAGGAACAATAATTTTGGCTGGGATATGTGCGTAAGTGTGTGCACTGCCACTGACGGGGCGGCCTCAACGACAGGTCGGGTCAAAGGCTTTGTAACGAAAGCTATGCAACAGAATCCTGCCATGGTAGCGACGCATTGCATGTTGCATCGGGAGGCTCTTACTGCAAAAACGATGCCTCCAGACCTGACGGATGTATTGAATCAAGTCGTAAAAATAGTTAATTACGTTAAATCACGTCCCCTTCAAACACGGTTATTCACTGCCCTCTGCAGTGAAATGGGTTAAGACTGCACACCGCGGTCAGGTGGTTATCAAGTTGTCTCTTCACATCTGTTCACCATTTATTCAAAAGTTCAATTAAATGAGTTGAATGAAAGTAGTTCATTTGAATAAAACAAAAAAAGATATTAACTTCACCTTATCTTAGTAATGCCTATAATAAAAGCAGTTTTGGCCTATCCAACATATGGTTAAAGAAAATGGCATGAAGTACAAATATGACACAAAGGAGGTTGAGTAAAAAGTAAAAAAAAAAAAAATAGGGGTGCCGTGGATGGAGAGAGATATGTTTAGGGGTGCCGTAAGCCAGAAAAGTTTGGGAACCACTGCTTTACAGTGCAGGGGGTCTCCCGGTGCTGTTGGGCCTGACAGTGCAGCTGCAGCTGGACGCCTCTCAGTATTTTTGCATTCCCTCACAATACTTTTGCGTTCCCTTGCAACAGACCAGTTTCAGGTCCATAACAACCGTTAAGGGCGAACTCAAGAGGACAAGCAAACCTAGAGCCATGCTTAAAAATGTTTAACTTTTGGCAGAGAAAAACTGGTATTATTTATACACATGATAGAATAACATAATCATATAGTATAATAACATAACAACATAGCATGTCAATATATGTATGAGTGTACTGTGACAAAACACATACTTTCATCTGTGCATACGCATACGCCATAGTTCAACAGCAGGTGCTTATGTGACAGCTGGCTCATCATGCTGGCAGCCTCAAAAAAGGACTATAGAAGAAAACAGCACAAAATAGAGGTTAGAAGCAACGCATTACCCATTTTGAATGAGACACTCTCATTAATTAGGTTTTACTGCCATCACAAACCTACATTCACAAGTGAGGCACTAGAGATTGATCACTGATCAGTAGAAGGCTGGTATGCGTGTCTGTGTGTGATTTTGGAATATAGGACAGTTTTTTCAAAATGTTTCACCTCTGAGTAATTACGGTGAGTCTTTTCGAGAATTTTCATGATCACCTCCATCTCATAAACCTCTCCATAGTCACCCAACTCTTTTCGCATGCCACGAAATATTTTTGTGAACGTTCCTTGGCCAAGACTCTCATTCTGTCATTTGAAGAGGAACAAAGAAAGCAAGAATTAGGATCATTTTATTTTAAATTATGCCTTGTTCACAATTGTTGAAAGCATTGAGTGCAGTTAAAGGGATATTCCGCTTATTTTTTCCACCTCCCCTCGAGCAAAACAATCGATGCCTTTACCTTTTTTTTCTGTTCATCCAGCCATTCTGTGAGTCTAGCGATACAACTTTTAGCTTCAGTCTAGCATAGATCATTGAATTGGATTTGACCATTAGCTTCGCGCCTGCTAGCATCTTGCTTAAACCCAGGGCTATACGCTAAGCTTTTTCACTAGGAGCACAGGTGCTCCTAAATGAAAAAGTTTAGGAGCACAGAAAAAAATTTAGGAGCACTATGAAATTTCCTTGAAAACCTTCTTGCCTTAAGCAGGATACAGATCATTCACAGCAGTGGCAATCATAGTCTCTGCTCAAACCCTACACACACAGAAAATGGCTTGTCTTGTTTCTATTTCATATTTTGAATTCAGAATTTGTATACATTTTGTTATCAATTTATAGCATTTTAGGATCTGCATAATTACTTATAGCTTAAAATATTCAGTAAACTGAATACATATTGATTACACTGTAATGATATTACAGGGGTGGTGTGTAGGTCTAATTGAGTGCCTGTCACTTTAAGATGTACGTGAACATAATTAGGTTTCATTCGGTTTTAGGAAAAGAGTCAAGCATAGTTCAAGGATACATCATGTTTAATTGGCTGGGTGCTTAACTTACTCTACCATGACTCGTCTTGGAGTTTGGTAGGCTATATCTGTTATATCCAATGAGTGACAACCAGAGCCCAAAATAAAACGTTATGGTATTCTCCTGATAACGTTAGTGGAATGGAATTAATGTGAATGTAACCTCCATACAAAGACGCAGAGTGGCTATATGATGCGCACATTTGCAATGAAAATGTTCTGCCTTTTTAAAGCAGGTGTAGCCTACACCAAATCGTGGTTAAATCCATAATTTAGACAACAGAATCAGTCGGATTTCTCTCATAGAAGTCAACCAGGCCTATGTCAAATGCAGGCTGGGGTGAAGCTACGGTTTCCACACCGTGTTTATCAACCGTGATAATAATAATATTTGAAATGAACACGGTAATTGTACATTGTAGGCTAGTCAACATTCTTATCATGGTTTGCCGTTTCAACGGTAGGCTAATCGCTACAAAGTCACCAACTGATAACGAACAGATTGAAGAAAAAGAAGAATGGTTTTGGAGTGACATTTCTTGCGTGTGTGAGAGACAGCGAGGTTGATGCTGAAAGCGTGAGTTTCCAGCCAGGAGCGTTAGAGTTGTCAACTATGAAATTTGTACACAGATGCGCGAAAATTGTACTAGCCTATACTTTGATCCACTTGGTGTGGATTTTTAGGAGCAAAATGCGAATAAAAGGGTTGAATTCAGTACTCGCACCTGTGCTCCCATTTCATATTTTCAATTAGCACTAATATATATTTCTTCGCATTTGCGACGAGGTGCTCGCAGTGTACAGCCCTGCTTAAACCTGACTAAGATTTCCAGTAATTTTCTCATTTAAAACGTCTCTTATCAAGTTAGAAAGTGCAATAAGACCAACCGAAAATGAAACCTGACGTTTTTCTAGTATAGGCTGATTTGACATGGAACTACACTCTCATCTGGCGTAATAATCAAGGGAAGTTGCAAACGTACCATGGGCGCAGTGGTATCACGCACTACTTACTGTTGCCTATGCTATGGGGACTATCTATCTGACATCATATAGTTGTTGTCAGAGTTTTTATTTTTTATTTATTTATTTATTTTTTCCGTCATATTTTTGGTCAACGATTCCCGGGACACCGTAACACCGGGGCACATGAAACTTGGTGGGCATGTAGCCCCAGTAGACTTCTGCGGAAAAATTTCGTTTCGTCCCCGGGGGTCACTCCTCCCCCGCGCTGCCCCCGCCCGACGCCCAAAAATTACAGTTTTTCCTACATAACTACCTGAACCGTGGCACCGAGGATGACAAAATGTTTATGGTATGTTGGTCTCAAGACCGTGCATCAACTTAGCTTATAACCAGTCATTTGTGATTTGCACCCCCATGGTAAAAATTGAAAATGCAATGTAATATTGCTTTAATTGCCCCTATCTTCAGATGAGACGTTATGAACTGCACCAAATTGCATGTGTATGATTAACCTGACACCCTCTGGGAGTACGATACGTTTTGTGTAATTTCATCCATGGGGGGCTATAAAATAAATGGATTTAGTTGTACATTCAGGACTGTATACCCATCGGCCTGTAGATGGTGATATTAACCCTCTGGGGCCGTATTACAGAAACTTCCTAACTTGAAAATCCTATCTTATCTCAGTTTAGGATGGCATTTAGGATCTTTGGTATTACTGAAGCAACTGTCCTAACTGCATTTAGGACAAAATCTTATCTTAACTTAAAGAGGAATAATGCAGGATTGGCGATTTCATCTCTGATTTCGGTTTCGTTTTTCGTTTTCGCTCATTTATGCTTGCATATTTCTCTGCAGAGCTTCCCCGACAGCTTTAATGTGTATATTTATACATATATAGGCTATATATAAATATATAAATTGCAAGCGTGGTTTTTCTTGTTCCTTTCGCGTCTCTGACTTCCAGAAGTAAACAGCAGACGATCGTTTATCAGAAAGTTGCAAGGTTGTAATAGCGGAGAGGGACACTAGGGGCGGGAGGAAATGTGACTGTTTTCGATAAAACTGGTCAGTCAAGCAAAACAACGATTTCTAAGCGATTTTATGACTATGAAAAAGTTGCATAGGGTCTCTTTAAGATAGGAATTTGGCCATAACAGAACCATCCTAACTCAAGAATTTCTTAACTTAGGAATCCTAACTTAGGATGGCACAGGCCCTGTCCCAACTGCAAAATAACTGCCAAACTGCAACAGGCCTGTTGGGTTGCCTATGATAAGATGAGGAACATGACTGTTTGGGACACCATAAATCACAGGTGTCAAACTCAAGGCCCGCGGGCCAGATGCGGCCCGCCACGTCATTTCATATGGCCCGCGAGAGCTTTAAGGGTTTGATACAGTATGTGGCCCGCGAGAGCTTAACATGTCCGATACAGTTTTTGCGCATAGGCAATACACTGCAATACAATGCACGCATGTGAGACTGACAGGGAGGCAACATCAACCACCTTCCTCTATGATCAGTGCAACTGGCTACATCAGATGTAATAGCAACGTGTACGTGTGAAAACAAAATAAACCAGTATTCTAAACTATTTAGCGAACGGAGCGCCTAAATTACGCGCTCGGTTTAGCCTGCCTGTGAAACGCATGATTGTTTGAAGTGCGTGTGCTTCTTTGAGAGGGGAATCGATGTAAGTTGTAAACTACGTGATACGTTTACGTCTACGTTTAAAAGGCATGTATAATTGTGTGTAGTCCTATTATCCAAAAAATCCAGCTCCAAATCCTTGCTAATCGAGCAAGTGATTGTTTGGCCAAAAGCGAAAGTAACCCTATTCTGACCGAGAAGAGGTGCATTCATATCAGGCAAGCAGAGGTAGGCTATGCTAGAGGTTTGTAATCGCCCTGTTGCTTTGCATTTTCCTTTCAGTTTAAAACGAACAACATAGTCCGGCCTCGAGGCTACGGCCGAACAACACCCGTGGGAATATCCAGCAACAACCCACTCCCACTCGTGCTATATTGCTTAAGTGACGCATTTCATATGGATGCACTTTTTGACATGACAGTTAGCCTACTCGTTTGCATCACTTGCTAGATGTAAAACTGCATTTCGTTACTGGTATTTCACTCGTGCAATGACAGTAAAGTTGAATATACTCGAATCTAAAAACTCAGAAATATGAAAAAAAAAAAAGAATCCATGGCATGATCTCTTCCTGACTGACCAGTGACCCTCATTGAAAAGGCAAACTGTATGGAACTGACAGTGGTGTTTTGTTTTTACAAAACATAACAATAATAAAAAAGAACATGTCATGCTGATACCTCGATTTTAGACGTTTTACCAATGCTAAAGATTTTGTGGCTGGTGCTACAAATCTTAGAAGTTACATCTGGCCCTTTGAGGGCAACCATTGGGCTGATGTGGCCCTCGGTGAAAATGAGTTTGACACCCCTGCCATAAATCATATTTCACTAAATAGGATAATTAAGTGAAAACAAGCAAAATAAAATGTATAAGCTATGTCTTTTCAAACATTTATAAAATGTACAACAAATAAATAGGCCTATCAATTATAATAATAGAATAATAGACTATTATGTATTATTATTATTCATTAATATATTTTTGTATTTCATCTTTTTATCCAGCGCATCAAATGAATCAATATCACTCGCTTTCTTTCTGTCTTTTATAGCCTATTGCTCCTTCCTAGCCTATTTTCTCTCTGATATTATGGTTTGTCCATCTTGAGCAACGAACTGTCAAAGATTCTTTAGAACACCGTCTTTGCAACCTGACATTCTAATCATAGATACAGGCAGTCTTGTTCACGTTCTAAGCATAGAAACAGGCATGACAGGACGATTGCCGATTTAAAAATCTGATTGACAGTTACAGTTAGGAATTCTTAAGTTAAGATAAGATAGGAGGTCTGAGATGAGATAGGACACAGCCATGAGTTTAGGAACTGCTTCTGTAATAGAAAGATAGGATTTTTCCTATCTTTGAAACTTAACTTAAGTTAGGACAAGCACTTGGGATATTTTTCTGTAATACGGCCCCTGGAGTCTAAATCCCCCCCTGGGGATTTGAAAAACTGTTCCAAACACACATCTCAATCTCCGCTAGTTTTTGTCCTAGAAACATTTAAGTGACACCATTAGAAACCTTTAATCAACTAGTTTCCAAATATATATGTTTTAAAAGAGAATGGTTGCTGTGGGTGCTGGATGCTACGGTCATACACACACACGAACGAACATGCAGGAATACACACACACAAACACAGACAAGCACAGGCACACACACACACACACAGCCACATACACACACACACAAACACACATACAAACACATATACCTACACACACACGCACCAGCACACACACATATGTACGTATAAAATTACACAAACACGCCCACACACGCCCACACACACCCTCACACACACACACACACACACACACCTACACATACACCCCCCCCCCCCCACACACACACACAGATGCACAGTGCACACACACACCTCACACACAGATGCACAGTGCGCACACACACGCACACACATCTTTGAGTACGTTTTGTGAGATGCAGCACTGTGTGAGACCACCGGAGCTGAGAAGTGAGCGTGTGCGTCTGATGTACTATAGCCTGTGTGTGTGTGTGTGTGTGTGTGTGTGTGTGTGTGTGTGTGTGTGTGTGTGTGTGTGTGTGTGTGTGTGTGTGTGTTTGCATTTGTGTATATGTGTGTATGTGCATGTTCTGTGTGTATTCTGTGTGTGTTCTCCTTCTTTCTCTCTCTCTCTCTGTGTCTGTGTGTGTTCTGAGTTATCTGTGTGTATTCTGTGTCTTCTCTCTTTCACTCTATCTCTCTCTGTGGGTGTATCTGTGTGTGTGCCTGTGTGTGTGTGTGTGTGTGTGAGTGCCTGCGTGTGGGTGTGTGGGTGTGTGTGTGTGTGTGTGTGTGTGTGTGTGATCAGATATTGGAGTGACAGTGACGGCAGAGAACACAGTGAACATATAATGTAGTTGCAAACTAAAGTTCGAGAGGAACGTGACGAAAACTTTGCCACGCCTCCACTTCCTATAAACTTGATGGCTTAGTCAACGCTCACCTGCCGGTGCTTCTGCAGCGTTTTTCTCGCTCGCAAAGCACAGCACCGGCCGGCGGCCTAAACTTGCCCAACTTGCTCGCTGCAAGTGACTTGCCTCTCGTTGTCGAACAGAACTTGTTGGCTTAGATTTTCGTTTACAGACTTCATGGCGTCTAGGTTGCACGACAAACAATTGCAGTGAGGCCGTTCTTATTTGTCCTTTCGTGTGTAAAGCTGTTCCGTAAAGACTGTCCTAAAACTCGCGTTGCAACGTACAGGCTAGCTGAAGCCTCATTGCTTTACTGTTTGGCTGTTTGGCTAGCTAATTTAGGCCGTGTCGGGTCTGTTCAGATCAGGCTCTCGGAGTAGCCGCTACTAGACCTGCCTCAGAGGCGTTCATTGTTGTTCGGTTGTTCAATAGGCTAGCTACGCCGGTATTCCGTATGGGCCAGTTTATCACTTCCAACACTTTATATTTCCCTTGCGCTTGATACCAACCAAACTAGCTTTCCCCCCTTGCAGGTGGCTAAGGCTAACGCGTGTATGTAGGTCCTAGGCTACTGCTGCTGCTTCTGCCGTCATGGCCGTATGGGTCTTTAGCAGTCTAGCTAAGCTTTAAGGCTCTCGGCTACATTCCAGTGTTATTTAGCTTCTAAGTTTCAATTGGCTCAATTTGCCATTTGCTTTATAACTGCGAAACTGCAAACTGCTGCATTCTCAGGCTTCTTACAAGCAAGCCGCTAACTACCGATAACTTTGCTAACGAGTTTATCGCGGCGATTGACTTGCGATAGGTAGGCCTACCTACATGATTTGTTTGCGCACCGTGCATGTGAAATACAGAGTCGAGGTCAATGTAGGCTACTGCCGCTGCATGGAACAAAAGATATTCACTCATGAAAGAATAACACTATATAGTCGGCTGCATTTCTTTAGCCCAATTCATGCCCGCTCTGGCTGTAAGGCAGCTGATTCTCTAGAGCCGTTGCTCGGTCACTCATCGTAAAGAGAACAAGACGTTTTCTCCAGTGTGTGAGTTTTAGAATGCAAATAAATCAAAGCCCTTCCCTAGCCGACCACGGGAGCACCTACACCAGCGTGTATAGCTCTGCTTAGTAGGCTTCTTAGCTGACCGAGCAGCAAGCACCTAGCCTACATCAGCGCGTAGGCTACTGCTCCTTTCCCATAATCGTGCGGCTCACCACTTCTTGATGTTATCTGGCTACAGCTGTTAGGCTACAGCTATCCCATTGCTCATTTGCACTTGATATATTACTAAATTTGGTAGATAAGTACTCATGCTGTGATTCTAATTTTATTTCTGCACTTTCAGTTTCTTCAGTGGACCATTGGAGCACCAGTGCTGCAGCACATGTCTTTATATTGTGGTTCTAACTTTATTTTTCTGCGCTTTCCAGTTGACCAACAGAGCACCAGTGCCGCAGCACGCCCTGAATTGCTCCTGATATTGCTAAATTGGCGGATATTTGATATCTACGATGTACTCAAATGCCGTGGTTCTAATGTTATTGTATGCACTTCCTAGTTGACCAACGGAGCATCAGCGATGCAGCACAGGTTCTCATATTTTAAAAGAGTCACTGCACCCTAAAATATGTTTGAGCTGTTGATTGATTGAAAATACTCACATGTGGTGAACTGTACTATTACCAGGGTTAATATTGACAAAAAATCGTGCTTCTCGACAAAAGTAACATTTCGTCTGATTTTGTATTGGAGACATTGCTCTCCGCGCATACTACAGGTTGAAACATGCCATGGCATGTTGGTCCAAAATGCTATTGGAATGCTGACTAAGTCCTGTACTTCTCGTCCAACACTACGTCACCGGGTCGTTACAAATTAGGAATGATAGGATATTGTGGTTCTAATTTTTTCTGCGCTTTCCAGTTGACCAATGGAGCACCCGTGCCGCAGCACATGCCCTCAATTGCTCCTGCGCACTTGATATTGCTAAATTGCCGGATATTTGATATCTATGATATACTCGAATGCTGTGGTTCTAATGTTTTTTATGCACTTTCTAGTTGACCAACGGAGCATCAGCGATGCAGCACAGGTGCTCATATGTTTAATCCCGGTCATCTGTCTTTTGAACTCGCCCCTCCAGCATAGGTGCCATGCTGAGCCACCTCCTTCCTAGCATAGCGACCCCGTTGCTATATCTCTCTCCCCCATCATCTTCCACCGTCAGCGTGGCAGCTAATTAAAGTTCTTCCCTAGCTGACCAAGAGAGTATACACCAGTGTGTAGCTATGCTCCATTCCATCCTTAGCTGACCAAGAGAGCATACACCAGCGTTATCTGCTCCATTCCATCCTAGCTGACCAAGAGATCATATACACCAGCGTGTAGCTCTGCTCCATTCCATTCTAGCTGACCAAGAGATCATATACACCAGCATGTAGCTCTGCTCCATTCCATCCTAGCTGAGGGCATATACACTAGCCTGTTAGCTTTGCTCCATTCCATCCTAGCTGACCAAGAGGGCATACACCAGCGTGTAGCTCTGCTCCATTCCATCCTAGCTGAGGGCATATACACTAGCCTGTTAGCTCTGCTCCATTCCATCCTAGCTGAGGGCATATACACTAGCCTGTTAGCTCTGCTCCATTCCATCCTAGCTGAGGGCATATACACTAGCCTGTTAGCTCTGCTCCATTCCATCCTAGCTGACCAAGAGGGCATACACCAGCGTGTAGCTCTGTTCCATTCCATCCTAGCTGACCAGGAGATCATACAGTATACACCAGCGTGTAGCTCTGCTCCATTCCATCCTAGCTGACCAAGAGAGCATACACCAGCGTGTAGCTCTGCTCCATTCCATCCTAGATGACCCAAGAGAGCATACACCAGCGTGTAGCTCTGCTCCATTCCATCCTTGGCTGACCAAGAGAGCATACACCAGCGCGTAGCTCTGTTCCATTCCATTCTAGCTGACCAAGAGAGCATACACCAGCGTGTAGCTCTGCTCCATTCCATTCTAGCTGACCAAGAGAGCATACACCAGCGTGTAGCTCTGCTCCATTCCATTCTAGCTGACCAAGAGAGCATTATACACCAGCGTGTAGCTCTGCACCGTTCTTTGGAATTCACCATAATTCATGCTGCTCACCATTTCTCTTGCCGCTAGCTACTATAGTTGGCTACAGTTTTATTCTTTCCTTGCACTTGACATTACCATATTGATTCATATTGATATCTCTGGTTTACTAAAACACTGCTGTTTTATTTTGCCCTTTCTAGCTGATCCGTGGAGAAACAGAGCCGCAGCACAGGTCTTCATATTTTATTTCTTGTCATGTCTTTAACCACTTCCCTCCAACATAGGTGTCCTACTGACCCAGAGTGATGAGCCACCTCCTTCCCTGACCGTAGCGACCGCGTCGCTACATCTTTCCTCTGCCTATCACCAAACCGCGTTTGTGCCTACACCCCTTTCCCCTAAGGACCGCGTCCTGGGTTACTCCTTCACCTCCTTCCCTGGAGCTGTGCCATCACTCTTGGGGTCACCACATCATTCTAACAATGTTCCTTCCTTTCATTCCCAGGTCAATCTATGGACGTTACTGAATCTTCAGGTTCTCTTTCTGCTCCTTACCAAACCCTCTTGCTTCATCTTCTAGGTGCCTCAGTTGCTTGCATCCCCGGGGTGCATGCACGTATCTGTGCAGTGACTCGATCCCTGCAGAGCATTTTGGCTGAGAATAGACTCTGCCAAGCTTGGTTTCTCTTAACAATCACTCAGTTCAGCTACGACATGGCTTTATGCTCTTCACTTGTACCGCTCACTTCATTGCCCAACCCTCTCCTGCTGAGATGCTCTCAATCTCTAAATTTTGATCTGGTCATTGAAGTCTTCTATTGTTCCAAGCACAACTCCAACATCGACCAATGCTATTGAAATTTGCACAGACCGTTACATCTTAGGTTACATTGCAGCAGATATGGTCTAGCACCCAGATAACAAACTCCTTATTGTCCAAATTCGGCCGAAACTGACAATACCAAATGTATAGATACTGTAGATCGATACTTTATTGATTCCCAAAGGGGAAAATTCAAGTCTACAGCCAGAGTGTTCGCTCTCTGGGCAGCTCTGCCAGGGTTCTTAGATACCTTTCTTAGATTCCCAGCGAAGGTCTTTTCAACTTGCTTGCATTTTTTGGGATGCTTTTGGTTCCTTCTCGACTTCTGCCAGCGCAGTAAGTTCCTGCATGATCCCTGCCAAGCAGTACCGCTTGTACTGACTCTGAGCTCCGCAATGGTAAGCAGTACCGCTCGTACTGACCCTGAGCTCCGCAACTGCATGCCGCACTCTCCTGCACTGACCCCAAGCTCTGCAACTGCAAGCTGTACTATCCTGCACTGACTCCAAGCTTTGCAACTGCAAGCTGTACTATCCTGCACTGACTCCAATCTCTGCAACTGCAAGCTGTATTCCCATGCACTGACCCGTGTTGCCCTGTAATGACCCGAGCTCTGCTACTGCGAGTTCCTTGCCCTGCATGTCAAAGTTAACCTTGAGGTCTTAAGCTAACTACATCGCTCTATGCTGCTCCTCTGCTTCGGCGGACCCTCTGAGTTCAACACTTACATCAGATCGAACCTTTTCACTTCAAATCTCAATCTCAATGACAAGACATAATATTGAAGGTGGCAGGGTCCTGGTCAGGGGTCCCCACATTATTGGCTTTGTTGGGGTGCTCACAGAGATCACACCAAATGCTGCTGGCGCAGTCTGGTTGGTGTGATACAGCGGTGCACTTCAGGACCCCGGCCTGCGACCTTGCCCAACTTGCTATCTCCGCTTAATTATAATCATAATGTTTCTGCTACTTAAATTGCAATAGTCTCCTAGCTCCGGTCTAGTCTGGTCCCCCTATTCGTGCTGCATCTATCCGTCGTCTGGCATCTTGCCTGGCCTCCGCAGCAGGTTAGGCACGATATCATGTTAAGCTTCACGGGTGCCCGCGGTCGTCACTCCGGGCTGTCGTCTGCCAGCGCAGTTATCGCCCGGCGCGATCCCATGATGCACTTCACGACCACGAGCGGTAATGCCAGCGCAGAGCCACCGTGCTCACGAGAAGCTCGTCAGGACCCTGACTAGTGACCTACACCAAGCCCTCCCACATTTATTTATCTGGCAAATTTTCGGATAGTGAACTTTTGAAATGTAGTTGCAAACTAAAGTTCGAGAGGAACGTGACGAAAACTTTGCCACGCCTCCACTTCCTATAAACTTGATGGCTTAGTCAACGCTCACCTGCCGGTGCTTCTGCAGCGTTTTTCTCGCTCGCAACCCACCACCTCCCCATTCGCCTCCCGTTCGTCTCCCGCTTGCCTCCCATCTCGCTTATGACGGGGGGTGCTCACAGAGATCACACCAAATGCTGCTGGCGCAGTCTGGTTGGTGTGATACAGCGGTGCACTTCAGGACCCCGGCCTGCGACCTTGCCCAACTTGCTATCTCCGCTTAATTATAATCATAATGTTTCTGCTACTTAAATTGCAATAGTCTCCTAGCTCCGGTCTAGTCTGGTCCCCCTATTCGTGCTGCATCTATCCGTCGTCTGGCATCTTGCCTGGCCTCCGCAGCAGGTTAGGCACGATATCATGTTAAGCTTCACGGGTGCCCGCGGTCGTCACTCCGGGCTGTCGTCTGCCAGCGCAGTTATCGCCCGGCGCGATCCCATGATGCACTTCACGACCACGAGCGGTAATGCCAGCGCAGAGCCACCGTGCTCACGAGAAGCTCGTCAGGACCCTGACTAGTGACCTACACCAAGCACTCCCACATTTATTTATCTGGCAAATTTTCGGATAGTGAACTTTTGAACACATAGAGACACATAAAACACACACACAAGCAGACACACACACAAACACACACACTCATAGACAGAGAAGCACTCATACACAAAAGCAAGCGCACACACTCATTTACATACATAAAAGTTGCAGTAGGAGATGGAGTAGGCGATGGAAACAAAAGCGTGATTGATATTTGCAGAGAGAATGTGCAGGACTGAGCAGCGGTCATATTGTGTATCGCTTTGCGGTACATCTAGTTTCAGATATCACTGCACCCATGGTACGTTTGCAACTTCCCTTGATTATTACTCCAGGTGAGAGTGTATAGTTCCATTTTCATTTTCAGTTGGTCTTATTGCACTTTCTAACTTGAGTAGAGACACGTTTTAAATGGGAAAATTACCTGAAATCTTAGTCAATTTGAAGCATGATGCTAGCAGGCGAGAAGATTGTTTTGCTCAAGGGGAGGTGGAAAATTAGCTTATTTCCAAAAATATATCCCTTTAACAATATGTAACACATCAAAAGGAAAAAAGGAATGCAACATACAACTTCCAGGTCCTCCTTGCGTATCTTGTGAAAAACCATCTGGCTGATACTGTGTTTGAAGAGTGAGGGTGACAGAGGCACATCCAATCCCTGGTTACGTCTACACACCAGCAGATTAGTTTTATCTAGATACAAATCAAACAACTACATGAGGTACAGTAAATGTATAAAGGAGAAGTATAAATGATCTACAAAGCCTGTGATGCAAATAGTCAAAATAGGATATTTAGAGATACTGTGTTTGCCCTCTGACCATGACTCCTAGGTGGGCAGCATTTGGTGAATTGGAAAATGTGTCCATCAGATCGCAGTGCCTCCTTTTGGTAGCGGTGCAGGAGCTCAAGCAAGCTCCCGAAACTTCGTTTGGCACCACTCAGGTTGTACTCCCCAGAAGGCATTTTCACAATTTGACAGTGTTTGTATTCCACCACACCATCATACTGCCACACACATACACACAAACAAACAGGACAAATTGTTGAAGAGATTCAACATATTCACAATTTAAGGGCGCTTTCACACCTGGCTATTTGAATCGGAACAGGGAGCGTTTCCCCCAAAGATCAGTTCGATTGGGTATATGTGAAGTTTCGGAACAAAACAAACGGACCGAGACCACCTAGAAGAGGTGGTCTCGGCTTGTTTCCAATCGAACCCGAGAGCGGTTCGTTTGCAGTGAGAAAGCAATCAGCCCGTGTAGCGGAACAAATTAACCACCACACGTTTGTCAAGCCATTTCCAAGCTATCCTTACCAGAGAGATTGAATGCATTTGGGATAAACACACACAACTAGTGCTGTGCGATATGGACACAAAGTTATTTCCCGATATAGGCAATTCTATACCACGATAACGATATATATCCCGATATAGTATTTATATTTAAAATTATATATTTACATCCACACATGAATGCAATTTTGTAACAATGTAACAGTTGTGGTTGAGTACAGTAGCTTTAATTGAGTGCCTGTCACTTTAAGAAATACGTGAGAGAAAATAATAGTTAAATCCAAATGATCTAAATGCCATAGATAGGTTAGCAACACACATTTGAGAGATGCAAGTGAGCAGATCAACTTGATATTAGCCTATAATTGTGTGTTACAATAGCATCACTTAAACTAGCAGCAATGTCTCGCTGTTAATAGCACTGCTGCGCATACGAGTGTGTGAGGGGGAAAAGACGCACAGCCACAGCTAGCTTGGGGAGACCTGCCTTGCGCGCACCGCTTCTTCAGAAGAACACAGTCATTCTTAAAAGTATTGTAAAGTAGGCTAACATTAGGTGTTGTGACATTTTTAATTTCAGGGTATTGCAATACTTGTTGTAGGCTATCGGTGCACCGTGCAACACTAGTCTTTATGCCAGCGTCAAAAAAGTTTCATCTGTTTACTATTAGCTGCCTGTGTTCATTTGCCTGGCCACCCATCACAGTAAATTAAGTTTACGTTGCCCGCTGCGAGAAGCGGCGACGCACCTGCAGTCAAATTATCTGAGCAGTCACAGCCACACACGTTAAAATTACGATATAAACAGTAGAGGACTGTATCGTACGATAGACATTTTTCTGTCGTACAACGATATATACCGTAGTATCGCACAGCACTACACACAACTAGGGTAAACAGTTTGCTGACAACTTGGTATGTGCTAAGTAAGGGATAACGGCCGACGAGGTGACCGGTTCGATGGAAATAATGGCTAGGTGGAGGTCTAGAACTCCGGCGACGTGCGAAGCACGGAGACGGAGTTACCTCCGCCGTGCCATTATTTCCATCGAACCGGTCGACCTCGAAGGCCGTTATCCCGCTTATCTCCCGTTTGTATTCATAACCTGTATATTTAGAACATAGTTTTATTCCACCGTTGCGTCCGTAAACATCGCTAAAATTGTCTTGACTGTGGGACTACTTTCCGCCACATATCAACTTTCTACTTGCAGGACAAAACTGCCGTTACTAGTTCTAAATGGATGGTTGCTATGGCCAAAAGCCAGTCGTTAGTTCTAAATGGCTGGTTGCTACGGCCAAAAGCCAGTCGTTAGTTCTATCTCTCCTGTTGTCAAGCGGGCATATCCCAGGATTCTGATTAACTTTAACTTTGAAAGATCGCTACTTTTATAGCCTACATGGCATCCAAATAGCTACAATCCACCTCCGTCATATGCTACAATGTTACTATGGTTCTGCACGTCTGTATTTCAGCTTGGATGCAACGTGACAGTTCATTTAAACTTCGCAACGAGTTTGGCGAATTAATATTCAAGTGTGATACGGGAACTACTTCAAAGGTAGCAGGTTATACGAAGTTAATGGCCACCCCATCAGCCAATCAGAGAAGAGAATTCCATTGTTGAGGGAGATAACCTGTTATAATGTGGTAAATATTACTGTATAGGCCTAATAATAGAGCACTTAGGCCTAATTGACATCCGATTATGTTAGCTGGATACATTCAGGAGAGGAAGAAGTTGGACAGTTGTTTGCAGTGTAAGTGATTTGTTTTTACTCTTTTCCCTATATGGTACGTACGTTAGGCTACTGCAAATATAGCTATCCTCTTTCACGTACCTTATCCGTCTTCTTTTTTTTTTTTTTTTTTTTTTTTAGATTATTTTTTGGGGCTTTTTATGCCTTTATTTGGACAGGACAGTAGAGAGAATGACAGGAAGTAAGTGGGAGAGAGTCGGGGTGGGATCTGGAAAGGACCACGGGGCGGGAATCGAACCCGGGTCGCCAGCGTACGGTGCAGGTGCCCCAGCCAGTTGCGCCACTGCCGGGGCCACCTTATCCGTCTTCTGAACATTGTTGTTGAGTGAGTTGTTGGCTGTATGCATCCGTTAGAGCTAGGCTTCTCCTTCATCCGATGTATGCATTTTAGGCTATTTTCACATTTTGTTGATGGGCTATGTAGTAGGCCTACATCGGTAAGCCAGGAAAATAATTGCTACGAAAGCTAGGCTATTATTAGTTGTAGGCTATCGTTTGGTAAACCAGGTTAACTAGGCTACTGTCAAAATGTGACCAATCAGAGAACGTTTGTGGGTAGAGAAACGTGTGTTTGTTTACATCATTTGTTCCGCTTCAGATGTTGGCATTGTGAACATGAAACGAACCGAACTGAACTCAAGGGACAATGGACGAATTTATATCGATTCAGCCGGTGATTTGAAACAAAATAGGTGTGAAAGCGCCCTTAGTGTTATGTGCTCACTCTCTTGTTAAACTGTCGTATGCTACAAGCAACATAATCAAAGACAGCACTGTATAGATTCAGAGAAAATGTACGTTTAGTTATACTGGTCAGTGACTTGTTGAATAGAAATATAATTTGAGGAATAGAAATAATGAAAAATTAGTTAAGCGTTATTACGTTTGAGCTGTACTTTCTGATGGACTGAAAAGAATACCATAAGGTGTGGTAATGACTTACCCCCACTATGAAGGAGAGGAAGAACTTGTTATAATCCTTTGGGCTGCAGCGCAAGATGTACAGGCCTTTGTGGTTGCCACATTGACGTAGCCTGTTGATCGCAAACTCCATTCTAAGGTTGTGAGGTAGAGGTACATTGATTAGATGCAATCATCTAATGACATTGTTTGCATCAAAAAAAGAGGAGGAATACAAGACCCTTACATTAGAAAATGTACTCACGAGATAGGGCCATGGCAATAGCTCTGGATGGCCTCTAACAACCTAGGCGAAGCCACTTCTTTACACAGATAATGATTGGCATCTGCAATAAACCTGTAGTAGCCATCTATGAGGGACACAAAAGATAAAGCCTCTTCGAGAGAGTTAAACTCCAGCTCCTGCAGTTGAAAGACATGACAAACAGAGGGAAGGGGACACCACAAAAAAATGTACAGAAATAATTCAGTTATTTGGAGAGTTGTCCTAAGGATGTTACAAGTGAAGCGGACTATATACAGTAAATGGCATTGTTTGTCATCGTTTTTCAGCTTCAGCTTGATCAGTCTGAGAGAGTATAGAATAGAATAGAATAGAATAAGTCTTTAATTGTCCACCTAGGTGGAAAATTGTCTTTGGCTCACCAAAACACAGGATAAACAGACACATTTCACATAGACACATTGATTGGACATACAGCAACATACAGCAACATATAGCAACTGAACATACAGCTACTGGACATACAGCGACTGAACATACAGCAACATACAGCAACATATGGCAGCTGAACATACAGCAACTGGACATACAGGACAAACATCAATGGTTATAAAATCAGTATAAAATTAAATAAATAAGAGCAGTTCTTGCTGTCCGGGGATTCACATTGAGTTGATGATATTCACATCAAATGTTATGCTTGGATCACTGATGAATGATTTATAATAACCATTGAATAGCAATGGCGGATTTAAGAGAAATGGCGGCCATCTTGAAAAATGGTGGTGGCCATCTTGATTTTTTTTTTTTAGACAAGCACTGTTCTCCAAAAAACATTCTAGAGACTATTTTCACAAAATGTTATGCCTTCATCACAGTTTGAACGATCAACATCATGAGCATTTGACAGAAATAGTGTATTGAATTTTTGAGTTGCCAGCACCTTTTTCCAGAATAGTGGCCCTTAGAGTGTACCTGTGCCAAATTGTATGCTTCTATAGAGCGAGCGACTGTCAATGTTGTCTGTCTACACTGAAACCGTTAAATATGCCCTTCCATTGAGTCATATTTCTCATTCAAAATAGCAGAGCAAAGCGAGCCACAGAAAGAAAATAGAAGCCGAGCGTCTGACAAAAGTGCATCTAAGTGTGGTGCATCTAAAGTAAGCTCCTGCTGCTGCTGCAGATAAAACACATTGTTTGAGCTAGGAACAAAAAACTGCAGCTGCAGTAAGAGAGAGGTCTTGTTGTTACATTATTGTGAGGTTACAGTACATAAATCTATGACAATAATAGCAATATTGAAGCAATATTTTCTTAACAAATAAAACAAATAATCGAAAGCTTACAAAGGGTGTAAGATACTGAATATTCATACCAGAGTTTGATTATCCTGACGGTTTAAGGTTACTATACGACATTCATTTGACCCATCTTTGCTGGCCTGCTTGACACTGATGTCAATGACATCTGGGAAATCACAATATGTCTGATATTCCTGAAAATTACAGAAAAGAAGAGTTACTTGATATAAAACCTAGGTGAACACATAATAATGGTACTATGTGTAGGATTTAGTGTTATCTGTAGCTTGCAACCAACTGAATATCTCTACTTGCTTACATGTACAGGGTTCCCAGTCGAAGTCAAATTCCAGGACTTTTCCCTGATTTTCTATAATAATAATAATAATAATAATAATAATAATACTGAATAATAGAATATACCCATAAACGAATTCAGAGCATCTGTGTAGCGTTCAATAATCTTTTACCTTTTTACAGCAGGAGATTTATGGATTTTAATTTGGATTTGTACGCCACCTTAGAGAAAATAAATCTGAACTCAACCAACTAAAATGGCTTGTGCTGGCACACCATAGAGAGGAGTAGTGTTGTCACGATACCAAATTATTGTTTCGATACTAATACTAAGTGAAGAATGGCAATTTCCAATTGTGTGTGACTCTTGGATGGCCCATTCACACCAGTGGCCATCCAAGATTCTGCTTGACCCTCCACACACACACACACAAACATACATAAAATGATAGCTTAGGTCATATGATTCTATATTGTATACAGTCAACTCCAAAAGTATTGGAACACATGCTAAAGTTGACAATATAAAATCATCTTTTGGAAATTGATCTTAATGCTTTAAATGTAAAAATCAGGAAATATTCAAACTTTAAGGACATCAATTTTCTTTGTGAATGAATAATGTATTGTAAATAAAGAAATGTTTTCATTAAAATACAGGGGTCATAACTAATAGGCTAGCTGAAATTAAACCATGCCGATCTCTTGGTATGGTGAGGTGACATGACCACTATAACGTGTGTGAGGAGAAAACACACACATGTTACTTCAAAAGAACATGGCCAACGTGCCACATGTTGACCACTCTCTGAGGCTCCTGCCAAGCTGACACACACACACACACACACACACACACACACACACACACACACACACACACACACACACACTGTTAGGTCCTTTGTTTAGTCTCTATTATGTGTTCCGGAAGGCTTTCGCTTAGAAGCCTACATACCCTATTTTAGAGCTGTGGCCTTGACCCAAAAATGCTAAAATTCCCTGTCTTTCCATGTCTGGAATAGACTTTCCAAAGTGCCGTGGCCCGTGGGAACCCTGCACTGAAAACAACTGCTTGTCTAATAAAATCTAACCAGGCGTTTTAATCTTATATCAAGATAAATAAACTAGTTGGTATTGAAATCATTTGACTTGAGACTTAATTGACTTATTTTAAGTCAATTCTTCCTGAAAACAAGCAAAATTCTGTCCATGCAGTAAGCAAATTTATCTTGATAAGACTCCTTAAAATAAGTCAAAGTCTTCTTAAATTAAGTGAAATTATCTTTTGAGAGAGCGCTAGGTAAGTATTTTCATACTTAAAACAATACCAAATAGATTTTTGACCTTAATATAAGATAATTACACTTGGTTAGATTTATTTTTTTGCAGTGTGCATGTAATATTCTAGATTTTACTTTACAGTCATGACAGTCAAATGGAAATCATCAGTGGGAAAAACACACAAAGATCACAGATCGGATTAAATTGGGTGTGGTGTTCTGGGGTGTGTTCTGTTTTTACTTTATTTCATTTGCATTATTACATTGCATGTGAATGCAATGTACTGTTATCCCTATTCTTCTTAATATAGTTATTATTCTTCCTCCGACAAAAGTCCACGTTTTATAACGCTAAAACCACTTAACCGTTTGACGTCATTCAAACACTCCTACAAAGGTCTTGTAACGGAGATTTGTCCAATGTATTTTTCACATTTCTGAACTTAATACTTGTAGAGATATTTACGATAAAAGATTTTAAAATTCCCATAGAGTTAACATTGAGACCCTTAGGCGGCAAAGATTAATTGTTACGTCAGTGCTCAGCTGTCAGTAATCAAGGATCTTTGATCCAAATGCCACTGCTGCACCAGGCTGTAACAGCTATGAAAACATTCCACCATGCCACTGCTGTAAACCAGGACGTTATCGTCTTGTCTCCTGCTACTCCTTACTTGATTTGTTTATCGTTACAGTACAGTTTGCATTCGGTAACGTTATCAACAGCTAAAGACAATCTAACCTAACATCAACGTAAACACTGTATTTAGCTAACGGCAAGCAAGTTACTAGCAAGTTACAAGCAACTAGTTGCACCATTTAGGTTCAAGCGTTCTTATCACAGTCGTCTCTAGTACAAACTGCATTGCTATCATTTTCACGTTTGTTTGCTAGCAAGCTAGTCGTTTCGGGACTTGCCAGCCAGGCAATCATTTAAATCTTTCGGCACCATTCACAAATTAAAAACCTTTGTTAACAGCTTATTGTACATTCCTATTAGGACAATCACACACCTGGAAACACTTCGAAGAACATACTAGATCATCTTGTAATATGTGTAGCCTACATAAAATATCCCACTGTAAGCTAACGT
Organism: Sardina pilchardus; assembly: GCF_963854185.1. Lineage (NCBI taxonomy): Eukaryota > Metazoa > Chordata > Actinopteri > Clupeiformes > Clupeidae > Sardina > Sardina pilchardus. Next base: position 33,001,459 of record NC_085007.1, read on the forward strand.
TACATTTGCTAGATATCCTACCTGTTGCTGCATCATCGTTGATTGATTGGCGTTGTTTGAGATTGTATTCCGTATTCCAATGGTGTCTAAATCTATAGTCTATGGCCTACTTTTAACCTGCATTAGTGTAGATATGAAGGCTATAAGCTATCCTACCAGTCGTCACTGTAGGCTACTAAAGTGAGTTATTTTCCAAAATAGCCTATATCCACAATTTTGATGCATTTTCATAAATCACTTTTTAAATGTGACTTTCCAAGTAATTTCAGTGGAATTGTAATTGGGTTATTGTTATTTATCTATTCTTCTGTGTAGCCTAGTTGTCTTTTTAACTACAGGCCTAATACAATGTTTTACACAGTCAGCAACCTTTTTGCATAACATGCAATGGTAATTCCTTCCATGGAATTACATTTTCTAGTTGAAAAGAGTAGCATTTACCTTAGTACTGCACTGATAGCACTGATTTATTATCATTATTATTGTTGTTGTTGTTGTTGTTGTTGTTGTTGTTGTTGTTGTTGTTGTTGTTGTAAAGAAGACATATATGGTTATGTATATAATCTCGGTTCTCTGAAAGAGAATGTTAACCTTTTCTCTTTTATTGACTCCTGAATCTGGCCAAATGGTTGCTTCAGCAGAGATGGCCTTACATAGGATAAGGTATGCAAAATATTTGCCTAAGATAGGTGTTTGGAGTTTGATTCAGTTCAATGATGTCACCAGGGGTGGACTTCCCAATGGTTAACATCTCAGAGAACCAAGATACATTGATATTGATATTTTACCCACCATTCAAAGAGGGTCACAGTAAGCTCTATGGAAGGAGAACCATTCCCTCTGTAGGCATTAAGGGCTTATTCTAAGTTAGTGGACACCCAATGATTCGAATTAACAGGTGACTAAACACAAACTACAAATGTAATTCCAAGGGATTACCAGAGCATACATTTAGTTACAGTAGCCCTTATTTATCAACCGAGCGTAAAACCAGCGCAGATCTGAGCGCAGAAATCATCTTATGACGAGGCTCACGTGTTATTCATGAAACTTTCGTATCACTCCCATTCCAGCGTAAGAATAAACTTGTGTTGATAAATGTGGCGGCAGGAAACAAGCGTGATTTAAATATCACACCACTATATACAGTGGGTATAGTAAGTATTCACACCCATGCTAAAGTTGACTAAAAAGAGGAATATAAAATCATCTTTTGAGAATTGATTGTAATGCCTTAATTCAAAAAATGAGTAAAAATCAAACTGCTAAGGACACAAATTTTCTTTGTGATTGAAGAATGTATCGTAAATAGATAAATGTTCTTCCTTAAATACAGGTTGCATAAGTAATTGACCCCTATGTTAAATTCCCATAGGAGCAGGAGGATTTTTTATATGTTTTTATTTTTAAAGGCCAGCTATTTCATGGATCCAGGATATTATGCATCCTGATAAAGTTCCCTTGGCCTTTGAAATTAAAACAGCCCCACATCATCACATACGCTTCACCATAGCTAGAGATTGGCATGGTGCTTTTTCCAGTTAGCCTATTAGCCTGTTTGATTTGCATTGAGCTCAATGAGCATCAAACAGGCTAATAGGCTAACTGGAAAAAGCACCATGCCAATCTCTAGCTATGGTGAAGGGTATGTGATGATGTGGGGCTATTTTAATTTCAAAGGCCAAGGGAACTTTATCAAGATGCATAATATCCTGGATCCATGAAATAGCTGGCCTTTAAAAATAAAAACATATAAAAAATCCTCCTGCTCCTATGGGAATTTAACATAGGGTCCAATTACTTATGCAACCTCTATTTAAGGAAGAACATTTATCTATTTACGATACATTCTTCAATCACAAAGAAAATTAGTGTCCTTAGCGGTTTGATTTTTACTCATTTTTTGAATTAAGGCATTACAATCAATTCTCAAAAGATGATTTTATATTCCTCTTTTTAGTCAACTTTAGCATGGGTGTGAATACTTACTATACCCACTGTATGCTTGTTTTAATGGCCTCACCTAGAATTTACGACATAAAGGTGCATTATACGTCCAAAAGAGAAACATTTATGATCGAGGCACATGACCTCCAGCTGAACCTTTGACAGCTAGAAATGTCACCAAGGAAGGCGGGAAACTAGAGCGATTTAAGGCGAGACATTAGTTGAATAGGGTCAAATTTTTAAATAATCGATATCACCATGAAACTTCTCCAGTTCATTACTTACACAAGTATGAAAAAAAATGTATTACAAGTTTTTGAAATGTGTATGTCTAATTATGCAAATTAGGCATTATCTCGTGATTTTGCATATATTTCCGGTAGATAGATCTGAACATATGATAAAGCCAGGTGCAAAATTATTCTTTCATTTTGTTTACAAACAAGATTACAATAAATTTGAGGATATCTGCTTTCATTGCCTAGGAAATCCAAATATACTGTCCATAGCCTTAAAAAAAAAAGATTTTTGCCATGCTTTTTTGATCAAAATGTCACATAAATCAGGCCAGGAATGATTTAATAACAAATCCCTTTTTAAATATCTTCAGAATATTGTTAAGTGTATAACTGGAAAGTTTGGTGTACGTAGGTGCTACTTAGGCTGACAAGTATCTACTGGAAAATGACAAAAAAACGTAAAAAAATCATTTTGAGAAAACAGCCTTGAAACAGCCAATGAGATGCGTTCTCAGCTTAGACTCGTCTTTGAACTTTCGCGATCGATTGCGGATACAAAGGAAATGTCCATATTTGGATTGCACAACGTCATACAGGAGAAACAGGGCTTTCCAACGGTGTCTCACACGATATGCTTCGGATCACGGTCGCGGTAGTACATGAAACATTACAATGAGAACTTTTGAGGAAATGTGGAGAAATATATAGGCGCGAGTAGACAAAATGTAATGAAAAAAACATTTAAATGTGTCAATCGGACGTTGTTGTAGTAGGGTGATAGAATACATGCTGAGGTAGCAAACTAGCACAGAATCTCAAAATTGACCACTGCATCCAAATACGATGTTTTCACCTGCCATGTCTCGCCTTAAGTGCAACAGACTCTATTTTTACAGAGAGAACGCATGATACCGGTACTATAAATACATTACAAAACCATACGACACTGAAATTTGCCCTTTGAAAATAATTAAAAATGTAAAATTCATGAATGTCGCATTTGCCAAAGAGAAAGTAATCATCTCCTATATGGCTATCCTAAGCCATCAAATGTGTCAATATAGACTACATTACAGCAAATAGACTACAGGACTACAGATGTACAGGAAAAGTGTTATGTCCGAGATATTCCATGAATTCAACTCTTCAACTTTCTAATCCACCGCCGATTTACTGCTGCACGGTGCTATGCCGCCTAAAAAAACTTGAGTACACGAGTTAGACTAGACGTGAGATTCGAGCGTAGCCACCAATCACGTTCAAATTGATAAATGCTATGCTTTACATGGAAATAAGTGCACGCCTGTTTTAAGTCGTACGCATGTTTCATAAATGAGGGCCATTTTGTGTAGTTTACACCATGTTGTTATTAGACAGGTATTGCTAGAGGGATTGGTTATAGGGATTTAGGGAAAATATGTAATTGCGATTGCGATATAATTGTGGTGGTTGCTAGGGTAATTAACATTGGTTGCTAGGGTGTTGCTAGAGTACATATAGTGGTTGCTATGTCAAATAAAATGCTGATTGCAAGGATAATCATGTTGGTTGCAAGGTTGACATGCTTTAATGGATATTGACAGAGAAATAATTTAATGTAGTGTATAGGTAGATAGATTAATAGATGTTAATAGGACTATAGTTTAATGGATGAATTTATGGTTGGAAGTGGATGGATGGAGAGAGGGTTGGATGGAAAGCGGCTTGTTTTAATATTACTAGGGTAATTGTAATAGGGTGTTGATGGGGTACATATGCCGGTTGCCATGTCAAATAAAGTGGTTGCTAATAGACAAATAGTTGACATAGTTTATCACTAATGCCTGTAAGTAAACTGCCTTTCACAGAGACTTCACAAAACAACACAATCTTGTATTTGCAAATCATGTGATAGTGTAGAAAGCTGTAAAACAGAATGAAAGGTACCTGCTCCTCTTTGACATTTTCACAGAACCACTGAATGCCATGGTTAGCTGTGACAACAATGGTGACATCTCCAGCGGTGTGTTCATTAACACGAAATTGCTCAGAGAAGGCAGCAGGCTGAAGGCTCTCCAGGTTCACTAGATACTTCAGTTTCAGATCGCGGGCAGCTGCCTTGCACTCACTGAACTGCTGGATGAACCTTTTAAAGCGATATCGGATTCTCTTTCGTGTCACAAAGTGGTAGTCTTGAATGTGAGCACGCATATCCTTGGGCAAAAAAGATTTGTAGCTATAGGAAAAAAGTTGGATAAATGTCTGAGTAAAGGAAACAGAATGCACTTTGTTGTATACTCCTGCAATAAGATTGAATGAGGTAAAGTAAGGCAAGTTCAAGTTCAAGTTTATTGTCATGTGCTCATAAAAGAATGTATCAATGTTTTCATTTTCCAGCACTATGACCATTCAAAGCACTACACAAGATGAGGTTTTGTGGGGATTAAGCTAAATTCTTTATCCACTGTCAAAGATCTGTGCAATTCTCAAATTATGTAAAAAAAAAAAAAAAAAAACACTCCAAACTTCACCTTGTTCATTTTTATGGAAAGCAGTATGCTTTTAACACATTACCACCTATAATATGTACACAACATGGATGGAGTATATGGTCATTGGTAAATCTCCACACCACAAGCTACAGACAAACACACAGAGACTAATTGCAACAAGATGTCTAAAGGCTAAAGTTTTATAGTTATTAAAGGCATATCATGCAATTTCAGGTATTTTTTGGCAACTCGAGTTATTGAGATACATTTATATTTTACTTTGCCGTTGTAAATAGCCTACTTCTGAAGCCTTTTTCCCCTGTGCAAAATGAAAAAGCTTTTGTTGTGGAGGCAAAGGACTAACAACAGACTAGCCTGAGCCAGCCGAACTTTAGCACCGCCTACAACATTTTCCGGCGGGAAGTTCGGTCGGGCCTTTCTCTGTTGGGCTGCTACTACGTGCTGCACAGATCTCTCCCGACAAATCAAATTGTCAGGGTATATTATTTCCATGCAGTTTGCCTTTTCTTTTAGCCTATATGAAAACGGAGGTTTGATCACAGATTGTCACACTATTATTTCTATATTATAAAGCCAACGTGGATATGTGGGGGAAAACTCCGGTTTCACTTTCACTTTCATCAAGGTAAAACAGCATGTTTGAATGATGCTGCTCCCATTTGTTTGAAATGTCTGTTTGCTCATTGGGGTAACGACACCCTCTCCCAGATATTCATTGCATGTTTGTAGTAGGCTATGGTTTGAAGGAAATATTTTTTTTAAACAAAGGAGGGAAAACGTTTTCCAAATAGCCTACCCTGCTACATATTTCGTTTTCTTAGATTTCACTATTGGGTGTTGTACAAGATACTCTGACAGTGCAATAACATTTAAAAAAGACCAGAAGATATGAGTGCAGAGCTGTCCCCCGGCCCTGTATCAGTTGAAACACGCCCCATAATTACAGCCCAACGGATTAGTTTCAGACTCACATTCTGACCAGAATTGTGAGTATGACGCGGTCAGGCTAACAACAGGCAAGGACTTCAAAGAGCTATATCTTTGACAAGGTAATGTTTCACAATTCTTGTGAGATGTCTTGAAGTTGCGTTAACATGATCACAATAACAAAATTATTGTTTCGAAGTCAAGAATCAATGCTTTAAAAAAAATGATTTGGGGGCCCCCCTTCACCTTGACGTCATCAGTAATATTAAATATAGTGTGATACTTCACACTAGTGGCCATCCTAGATTCTGCTTGACCCTAGGGTTGTGCCGCCGATGGACGATATCATCGTCCATTGTGATGGTTGACAGACATCACGATGGAAAGAAACCATCGTGATGCCACGCCCCCACACTTATTTCTGCTGTAGACTTATGGTGCCTTCATGTGCTATGGTAATTATGGTAAATACCAAAAGCCGAAGTCAAAAATGCACATGAACACCATCTCATGTGGTATTTTCCACTGGGCAACTTGTAGAATATTTTGATGGACGAGTTGCCGAGATGAGATAACCTTTGACATTTTCAACATGGCGAAAGAGTTGTGAATGATAGCATTGTGCACTACTAAACATTTTTTGCTACTGTTAGCGAATCGTTTTTGTAGCCTATACAATGTTGTGTCATTGACAATTGTAATATAATGCTTTAACACTCAGTTTCAATTTTTAAAAAGCTGTTATGGTATGGTGTTACCTACCCAGAGCGATATGCTAGCTAGCAGTAAATAGGAGTCTCTAGTGATGAGTGACAGGCAATTTACTCATTTCTTAACAGTACGGCAACAAAAGCACTTCAACACAACACACTGGTAACTACCAGTTCACAAATGGAAAATATCATCTTTTCCATAGCACGTGAATGCAGCATTACATTAGCTAAAACATAAAAAACTAAAAACCTTTCCCTGGAAATGAAATTGATCCTAGAATTGATGCATATGTAGGGCGCTTTAGAGGCTGTCAGCCAAACAGTGCAAAATTAAAAGAGGTAGGCCTTTTAGTCTGATACTGTCCTGTTCAAATAAGTCTTCATTGCGACGTGAATGTGTTACTGTCTTTTTAGGCTACATGTCTCGCAGCCTACATTGAACGTAAAACATGTAGCCTAATAATGTTTAAGAAGACAATAGTCCAAGTTAATTATCATTGTTACGACTAGGAAATTCTAGCACTACATTTTTGCGAGACTACAGCCAAATGCGTCCTTCTCCACCGTGTTAAACTAAACCATTTGTTTTGTTATTCTTATAGGATCAGAAGCTATAAGTCTTTCACTGTAAGGCTTGTAATTTACTACAGATATACTACGGATATACTACAGGTGAAGAGGGTAAACAAATTAACAAGCAGATATCACTATGAAACTTCACCAGTTGATTATCTAGATCAATATGAAAAATAAATGTATTACAAGTTTCTGAAATGTAATGTTTGAATATGCAAATTAGGCATGATGTAATTAAATATGCGCTGTTTTGCATAAACTTAAAAAGATAAAATCTGAACATTGGATAAAGCCATTTTCATTTTTTTTTTCTTTTCATTTTGTTGACATAAGAGATGAAAAGTATTTTAGAGAGGGAATTATGGCTATCTCGTTTAGATAATAATTAGATAATTAGATAATAAATAGATAATAATTCAGAAAATATTATACCAGCCTTTAAAAAAAATCATTTTTTTGGAATAAAATGTCATGTAAATCAGGCTAAGAATAATATATTAACAAACCCCTCTGTAAAAACCTTCTAAACATGGTTAGGTATGAGACTGAAAAGTTTGGTGTACTGTATGTAGATGCTTGTGAAGTGGAGATTTCGTTCTCAGAGTGAGAACAAAAGCCTACTTTTTAAAAGGCTTGTTCATATTGTGAGGGATGTTCATATCCCTCACAATCAGGCACAATATTACCCTAACCCACTCAATGCATCTTTTGCACAAAATGTTTTTTTAAGACATAAATTCAATATTTATCAGGCTCAAAATCCTATCCTTACCTGTTGTCATTGTAAATGTCCACAGGGGACTGGCCCCTCTCTTTAGCCAATCTCATCATATCCAGCACAGCCATACCCAGACATTCCTCTTGAGCTTCATGACTAACTGGAATGCTCAACCAGCCATTTAGAAAGTCACACCTCCACTGACAGAAAAAGGAAAGATAAGGTTAATAAGATTTATCATTTTATCGTTTATTAAGAACAACGAGTTACATACGTTTGTTCACTAAACGTGGATGGGTCAAATGCAGAGGATGAAGTTCCCTATGTTGGCCACAGGAGCATTTGTATTGAGCTCAATGAGCATCAAACCAGCTAATAGGCTAACTGAAATAACACCATGCCCATCTCTAGGTATGGTGAAGGGTATGTGAAATAATCTGCCTGTCTCTATAGGAATTTAACACAGGGGTGCCAATACGTATGACCCCTGTATTTTTAGGAAGAACTATCTTACGTAAAATACGTATTAATATTTATTTCTGATACATTAGTCATTCACAAAGAAAACTGGTGTTCATTCTTTTACTTAAGGCATTACGATCAATTTCCAAAAGATGATTTTATATTCCTCTTTTTAGTCAACTTTAGCATAGGTGCCAACACTTTTGACCGTCACTGTACAACCATAAACATGTACAACCATACACATTTAATGATCTTAAGAGAGGCCTTTAGTGACCTCTAAAAGAAAAAAAAAAATAATACCATTACCAGAGGGGCTTCTTATGGCAAAGCAGCCTAATTGTTTGAGAATAAATGCTGAATGCAGTCTGATGACTGCATTGATGTTTACCTGAGCAGACATATTCTCACCTGAGCAAATAGATAAGCCATGACTGTATCATCTAAAACAGGGGTTTCTGAGCCTTTAGTAACTCCATAGCGATGGGCACTACCAGGCCCACTGCTGTGCCAGCCAGGAAAATAAAACCTGTAATAGTGGAGAGTAAAGGAAGGGGGCAAAATACTACAGTGAGATACAAGCCATCTGAAATTACACCACATACCTTCTGCTTTGAGTGAGTGTGCCCCTTTAACAGCACATTTCTAAAGTGGGGTTTTGGGGATTGGATAGAAGTCATCAAAGCTTTTCACAAAAAAATATTCACTATTTTTGAGGCGTTTTATGTTCCATTCCTGAACAATACAAGTAATTAGGCATTAAGGAAATATATGGAAGCATATGTGTTTCAAAATCCAAATCAAAACAAAAGGAGAGCATTGTTGTAGATGTAGCAAAATAATCATTATATATCGATTGTGTTATGTTCATAATTGTTGGAAGTAACTGCACAGCCCTACAGTGTTGGCTGCATTTCTGTGGGAGATAAAGTGACCAACCCTTTACCCTGAGAGAAGATGACCAAAGGGGATACAGTGACCAACCCTTTGCCCTTGGGGGATATAAAACGTAGAAAGGCAAGCACTCCAGAGAATATAACAGAGAAACAGGATGTGTGGTGGGAGTCATGACAGTATATACCTTATCCTGAAGAGCAGCTTTTCGCATGCTGAGTCATCCAGTTTAAAGATGTGATTGGGCGGAAACCACATCCTATCACTTTCTCTCATAAGTCCAAAAAGGTTGAAGTACATTGGGTTCACACCTGAGACAACAGAGGAAAAAAGTTGAGAGCTCACAAACAAACAATTCATATACTACACTAAACACAAACAACAACAGATACATTGTAACTACAGTGCATGCAAAGAAATGCACTGAGTTGTTCTTCGGTGTCTTCTTATACTTATCAACTTTCTTTGTTTCTAATTCAGCTTAAACCGCTTAAAACGGACATAGGGCCTTTCCCAATACAAAGTACATTAAAGAACTGTCTCCTATTCTCAAAGGTTACGAAGTTAAGATCGGGAGTGCACTCTTGAGGATGTGAGGACACAGTACACCCAATCTGTGGTTTGAGACAGAAGCGTTCTTGTCAACAGCTCAGCTCAAGAGCCTAGTCTTTACCTACTGCTATATTGGCCTACTCAGTATTTTCCTCAACATCTACAATAAAATACATAACTCATCAGCTTGTGTGCATTTATTTTTTGAAAACTTTCATTAAATGAATTAAAACAAATGTTCGCATGCTGATGGCAGGAATAACGTAAGTTTATAACTGTGTAGATGATAGTGTTGTATTTAGCTAATCCTACGAGGCTGTTGCGAGTTTACAAGATTTCCCCCTCTTTCAATTTTGACTTTCAGCGCTCTGAACACTGCGGAAAAAAACGGACAGGGCCGAGGGCTTTTTACCACCGAGGGCGCTGAGCACTGTGAACGCTGAACTTGTATTGATTCCAATGGGAAAGACAGCTAGTCACACATTACATCTAGCTATTGTTTCACATAGGCTAATCTACGGTGGCCCTGAAGTGCAAAGCACAACGGCAAATCACACAACACAACACAAATAAGACAACACAACACAAAGAGAGAAATCACGGCCCTGAAGTGCACAACACAACGGCAAATCACACAACACAACACAAAGAGACAACACAACACAAAAAAGACAAAAAACGGCCCCAAAGTGCACGAAAAAACGGCCCCAAAGTGCACAACACAACGGCAAATCACACAACACAACACAAAAAGAGACAACACAACACAACTAGAATGCATTTCCCGGTGGGAAAGTGCGAAATGTGCTTGCTCAGACGCGCCACGACAGCGCCCGGTAGGAGACACGACCGCTTGTCCTCAGGTCAAAGCGCCAAAGTTTGGCCAAGACGCGAAGCTGCTTCGAGTTTGGCGGTGTTGCCCTCGATTGCCGAATTCTTACACTGACCTGACAAGTTGCCTAGATTCATCAGTGGTATGGCCCAGAGCACCTCCAATGTAAAAATGTAGATGTCATCCCAAAGACGTAAAGAGATATGAGCCAAAATGCATTTTTGCTAATTGCGGCGCCCCCTAGTGGCCAAATTACAACACATTTACTGAGGCTACTTTGGATGGTGTCCAAAATCATGCCGCCAAATATGGTCTCAATACCTCAAAGCGTCTCCGAGATTTGACCTCACTTCCTGTTTGGACACTTCAACATAGAATTTGATTGGCTGTCAAGGGCTAACGCTTTGATGTATGAAAATGAAATGTACACCTCTAAGGTCTGTAGACCTTGTGTTGAATTAAGTATGAGTTGTTCTCGTGTAGCCAGCATGAAACACGTAACCACTGAAGGAAGGAGGGAGACTAAGGAACTAGGCATGTTTCTAGAACAAATACGAGTAGCCTAATGTTATAGCTATTATTATATGGCTCTCTAGAATGTTGAGAGAGCTCCCATTCACTTTGAATGGGCCTCCCCAACGTTCTACCGGTGATTAATATGTATAATCACCGGTGAAAGTATATAATGACCGCTGTCAATGGCAACGGGTTTTGTGCTTCTAATTCACGTCTTTCATATCAATCCGCAACAAAGCCGTTCGCTGGTTGCAATGGAATTTCATTGGAAGTTCCCAAGTATGTTGCCAGGCAACACGTAACAACTGTCAACTGTGGCGAACTATTTATTTTCTAGAAGTCAGCGGAAGCCACCAAACGGTAGCCAAGTCATTGCTAAAGACACATTGAGATAAGTTTCATTTCTCTTTTTGGCAAGTAGCCATATAATAAGCGGGATAATGTATAGAACGCCGGTCATTATCGGAAAATAATTCCCTTCAGGACGAAGCAAAACCCCTCCGCTGCGCGTCGGGGTTCTGTTCATCCTGTCGGGAATTATTTTCCGATAATGACCGGCGTTCTATACATTATCCCTTACTTCTGTTATGCGGGAACATCCGCAGTTTACTCACTGTTAAATAAGTTGCAATGTGTTATAGCCTCAAATGGATGGTAAAATAAACAGGACGACTCACCTGTTCAAATGATGTAATAGGATAAAATTTGGTTTTGATATGTCAAAGCAACCAGGCTGTTACTGGTTAACGTTTCTGAATATGAAATCGATTTTGGATTGGTTGCATGTGATAAAAGCTGTGCCATTTCCTGTCCAGACAGCATTCATATTCAGAAATACTGTACACCGGCAACAAAGACACACACACACACACACACACACAAACAACTCTTTCAAACAGAAACGTCAGTCCGTTACATCTGCCTCTTGTCCACAAACTGCATGTTGCTGAGTTGACCAGCAACGAAGACTTTCACATAAACACACACACACACACACACTTACACACACACATACACATCACCCCCTCAAACACAAATATCTGTCTGTTACGTCTGCCTCATGTCCACAAACTGCATGTTGCACAGTTCACCCACATCTACCCACAATTCTTTGATTTATAAATAACCCCACCATTAAAAAACTGCAATGTGTCAAATCTTATCATACAACAATTGGGTTCTATGAAGCGGTTTCTTTGTTTCTGATTGGCCGAGAGACGTTCCATGAGTTGAGATATCCCACGATAATCCACTCGGACTTTTCACAGCTAATAATAAATCACTCCGCGATACAATGTCAAATTGTCAAGTGTAAACCGAACTGTCACGTTGCATCCAAGCTGAAATACAGACGCTCAGAACATAGAATATGACGGAGGTGGATATTAGCTAGTTGGATGGCATGTAGGCTAAGTAAAATAGTGATGTTTCAAAGCTAAAAGCATGTCCTAACCAGACGCAATGCGAGCTAACGTTTATTAGGCTAGATTCTACATTGCTTGACAACGGGAGAGATAGAACTAACGACTGGCTTTTGGCCATAGCAACGTGCTTTTAGAACTAACGACTGGCCTTTGGCCATAGCAACCATCCATTTAGAACTAGTAACGGCAGTTTGTCCTGCATGAAGTAGAAATTTGTGGCGGAGAGAAGTTAGTTCTACAAACAAGACAGTTTTAGCGATTTAAACGTTTACATGATAATGGGAAATTAGCACAAAAAAGAAGTGGTAGAATTGTTGTATAAAAGCAATATAGCACTCGTAATCGTGGGTTGTTGTTGGATATTCCCACGGGTGTTGTTCGGCCGTAGCCTCGAGGCCGGAGGCTACGGCCGAACAACACCCGTGGGAATATCTAGCAACAACCCACTCCCACTCGTGCTATATTGCTTAAATATGTATATACTGCATGGGCAATTCCATGCAAAACTGTCAAGTCCATAACCCCACACAGCATCATACTATGATGTGGATGATGATTTCTTAAAAGTTTACCATTTCGCTCTTCTTGTTTGTACAACATATTCGATGACATTGTTAACATAATCATTTGCATTATATAAATGTAACCCCCTTTTCCACTCTTATGTCTCAACATATACTGGAGTCACATTCATAAACATAAACAGGATCCTAGGTTCTCAATTTGCTGGACTCACTTTCTACCATAAAGTTAAAGAATAGTAATAACAGAAGAAAAGGTAAGAAGGTGTTGATGGCGTGATTAACTAGTGTGGTCCCTCCACTGAAGAATTTCTATACCACTGCCCTGATGGAAATATGTAAATCCTCAGAAATGTCAAGTGACTACAGTTACTTCTACCTGCTTTGATATATCATTTCATAAAAAGAAATTTGGCCATAATAATTATATTGCAATTATATCAATTCAAGTTTTCTTTGCAGCACAAACAACAATAGGCTACAGTTTACTTTACTTCAGGGCGTAATGTTAACAACTTCGTTAACATTAAGTTTGTTTGTTTGTTGTTCTGTATTGACAGCAGAAGGCAGAATGCAGGTGCACGCAATGGATATGTTTTTAAAGAGAGTGCATTCGCTTCCACATGAACCTCTGAATGTGCTGCACCAGAACAAAGACACTGAATGCTATGCTTTCTATCGTGCGTGTGGCTCGTTTTTCAGATTTGTTTGCTAAATTTAAAAAAGCCACACAATTTAACAGAGTCGCTCATTCTAGCCTGCAAATGGTTAAAGTGATGCTAGGGCCAGATGCTGCATAAGAAATGGAAAAACTCCACTGACCAGTTGGCCTTGCCAGTTGATCGCTAACGTGAGATACGTGGATGATGAGATTTCAGATCATTTTATTTGGCAAAGAACTGGACAATGCTACCGGAGATGAGATGTTCAGGGTAACAGAATTGTTGCCTGCTTTACAAATCATGAGCGTACAGGGGAGCTACATCCGGTGCAGAACTGAAGTGTTGAATTAGCTTCCACTATTAAAGTAGCTATAACAGATGTGGGAGATGGACCAGTCATCTAAAATGAATTGTACGCGTCGCGAACGGAACGCTTCAGTTACGCGTCCAGTATAGCTTTCCAGTTAAGTTAGCAGGGATATGCGTAGTTTGCACTGACGGGGCAGCATCGATGACAGGTCAAGTCAAGCTTCATAACGAAAGCCAAGCAGAAAAATCCTGCCATGGTAGCGACACATTGAGTGTCGGAAAACTCTTAACTGTAAAAAAAATATATATGCCCCCGACCTTGCTTTGAATCAAGTCGTAAAAATAGTTAATTATAGCCTATGTTAAGTCACGTCCCCTTCAAACACAATTACCCTATCCTCTGCAATGAAATGGGTATCCAAAATATCACATATGTTAAAGGCCGTATTGCAAGGTTTGCATTATTAAACAAATTTGCATTAGGTACTACTCATCTAAACTGTTATCCATTGTAGGCCTATTTGATGTTGCAATGATTTGAGGTTTGCAATGATTCTTCTTTCCCCCTCAATGTACTCTATTGCGTCACGTTGGGGACCACTGAACAAGCCCCCTTGAGATTGACATGAGAGAGGAGTAAAGAGAAACGGGCAAGACACGGTTCAGCAGTAAAAAGTGCAGATTATAGATAGATACATAGATATATACAGATATCCTAGATAGATACAGTATATAGACATATAGATATATATCACGTCACATTTTGCTGGTTGGGGGTGGCCTGACCAGCGATCACGCAGTCCACCACTGCAGTTTACATGGAATAGCACTGCCTTGCCTAGCCTACCACACGCACCTGCCATACACAGCTTACTTTCTCCCTGTCTTGGTAAGCCATACCCTGACGGTGTCAATGACAATCAATCAGGAGGAGTAGTTATTGAAAATAATCACGCTTTAGACATGACCAGCCTACTTGGCAGCAGCTTGCAACAGGGGGATTCATAGGTGGCACATAGACCATACAGCTAGCATGAATGCAAATATTTTTAGATCTTCTGACTAAGTTTACTGTACTTATTCAAACGACATCAGCACCACTGCCACTGGATATAAAGCAAACATTGACTTTCACTTGGTGCTTCATTGACTGTAAAAAAGTGTAATAATATTATCTATGCACTGCCTGATGTAGACTAGCTTGACTTGCTAGCTCGATGAGTTGCGAAATGATATCAGCAACACGTACTCGTTCCATATTAAACTTAGGCTACAGTTAACATAGTTTGGCTTTCCAGGCTACTTGGACCATGCATTTAATTACCTTTCACTGCCTTCACGTCTGCCAGGCTCCAAACTGTCTTCATAACAGCAGTTGCAATTCAGTATAAACAGCCTCGGTAAAGTTAAAACCAACTAGCGATGCTAGTCGCGATTAGCATTTGAACTGCAGTTAGGTAACCTACCCTCATAACTAGACGGCTTCCCAGGCTACTTGGACCATGCATTTCATTACCTTTCACTGCCTTCACGTCTGCCAGGCTCCAAACTGTCTTCATAACAGCAGTTGCAATTCAGTATAAACAGCCTCGGTAAAGTTAAAACCAACTAGCGATGCTAGTCGCGATTAGCATTTGAACTGCAGTTAGCTAACCTACCCTCATAACTAGACCTCTCAAATTCCGAAAAATGCATTAAAATAACATTGGACTACGTTGTTATTTTTGTTAAACCTTAGGGTGGCTATGATATAAATGGTGTAACGAAATTTGAAGTGTAAATATACAAACTTTATGAAAGTGTAAGCCACAACCTTTTCCTACAGGAATACATGGAAAACATAACCCCATAACCTCCATAAGGAGACCTCCCCAAATTCAGAAACATTTATTAAATTGAAATGGACAACAACGTTATCTTTGGTAAACTCTTAGGTGGCTATGATATAAATTATGTGACGAAATTCGAAGTCTAAACACACTTACTGTTGAAAGTGTAACTGCGATTTCCATAGGACTACATTCTAATTAAAATCCTCGTTGCCTCACGCACACCACTCTACTTCCGGTATTTCGCCTGCTTTGTGGGGGTGTCATATGATCCTCTGAGTGAAATACCCAGAATGCTCAGGTCAATACAAATGATCCAAAACACACCGTCACTGAGAAACATCGTGTGATTGTCTACTATATATAACAACTGAACACACATTGTATTCAACAGCGAGTAAGTCCGTACTTGTCCCTCGGGACCATGGCATCTCTAAGAATTACCCAGTCTCAAGGTGAGACAACGATGCGGACAAGCCTAGAATTACACCATTGGTGTACCGTTGCGGACCATCCCATATCAGTCAATCGAGGATTGAGTAGTATCGAGTTTGAAATCATGATGTCATTGAACTGTATGCGTCAGACTTGGAACAATGCTGTGCTGTGACATACACATCAGTATCTTTTACAAGAATGGCAATAAATAGATTTTTTTTTTTAAATATCAACATTGTATCTTAAATCACTCTGAAATGTCCTTTTGGCATGACCTAAAGCAATTTAAGATGAGCTATTCCGATTAATAGTATACATTCACCAACACTCACGTTTTTGCTAATTATAGAGCCATCGACAGACCAAATAACACCAAATTTATTGGGGGTGCTTTCAATGGGGTCTCAAGTCATCCCACCAAATATGGCTTTCATACGTCACAGCATATCCAAGATAGGCGCACTTCCTGTTTGGCGGCTTCGCTCGCTGAATTTAATTGATTATCACAGGCGAACGCTTGGACGTATGAAGGCGAAATCAAGGCGGTTGATCCGCCTTTGTCTGTAGATCATGTGTGCCAAGTTTCATGACGATCGGATAAACTATGCGGCCAGGGTAGCTTTACTTTGACTTTGGACAAAATTCAAAATGGCGGAAAATCCATCATGGCGGAAAATGACATCATATGGCGCGTTGGAATCGGCTGAGTCAGAGGATTCCAATGGTATAAGTTTTATCAAAATCGGCCATACGGATCAAAAGTTACGGGCATGAACATGTTTTCCATCTTTGACCAGTTGGTGGCGCTAGAGCGTGAGAGTGGCGAGCATGAAACCTGGTGGTGTCAATCAAGGTAGTCTCCTCTATCAGCATACCAAATTCCATGACTTTATGTCTTACGGTTTGGGCTACAGGTGGAAAAATGTGTGGGCATCAGCGCTCAAAAGTCGCTTTTCCATTCATTCCTATGGGGAAAAATCGACCGGAAAAACTGGAATAACGGGAGAACGACAAGGCGTATCGAAAAGCTTTATACAAGCCACCATCCTCGCATCAGGACGCACGCGTGAGAAGTGGAACGGCGTCTCTAGCTCCAAATCCCTAGGACAAGATAGGGAGACAAAAATGTTCCGCAAGATAAATAAATTTGATAATAATAGGAAGAACAATAGTGTGCTGCTTTCAGCAAGCACACTAAAAAGAGAAAACACGGCCCCGAAGTGCACAACACAACGACAAAAAGAGACAACACAACACAAAAAGAGAAAACACGGCGCCGAAGTGCACAACACAACGGCAAATCACACAACACAACACAGAGACAACACAACACAAACAGAGACAACACAACACAAAAAGAGAAAACACAACATAAAAAGAGAAAACACGGCCCCGAAGTGCACAACACAACGGCAAATCACACAACACAACACAAAAAGAGGCAACACAACGGAAGAGGTAGGTACCTTCAGGCCACATGAATCGTCGGTGATTGGACAAAAGAACTGGGACACGTACATGTACAGCCCGCAGAAAATAGCATGCTGGGTCTTCACATGTCCATAAGAACCCATAGTAATGGAATATCCACGTTGTGTTTTATTCATAATATGTTTGGTAGATGTATAATCCAACTCATACAAAAGCAACAAGTTCGAAACAAATCATCTGACTGCGAATTGAAATCAGGAAGTAAAACAGCTTGTAGCTCTGTCACCGTTCTAGATACCGTCATATACCATATAGCCTATGGTCATTTTCGTGAGATCCTCCTGGTTACCATGGTAGCTACCCCACGTGTCTTTCTGCGAGGAGATATTCGAAACCGGAGGAGATTGGGCAAGAGAGCTGTTAATCAGACTCCCCAGCTTTGAATGACGACAGTACTAGTCAGCCACATGCCTCGTCATTGAAAACCGGATAATGTTGAAGCCAAAGGGTAGACAATTTCAGTGATATGCGACTTTACTTTATTCTGATCGTTTATCAGAAAGTTGCAAGGTTGTAATAGCGGATAGGGACACTAGGGGCGGGAGGAAATGTGACTGTTTTCGATAAAACTGGTCAGTCAAGCAAAACAACGATTTCTAAGCGATTTTATGACTATGAAAAAGTTGCATAGGGTCTCTTTAAAGAGACATGCAGGCTGAAATAATTAGAAGATTTAATGGTGCATACTGACAATAAAACTCTTATTACACAAGAACCCCTTTGAGTAGAAGCATAATATCGGTGTCAAATGAAAGCTAACATTCTGGAGATTGTATTGATATCCACACTTGCATGACACTGACTGTCATAGAATCAAAGAAAAAAGATAACTTCACACATTAATTTGCTTATTTAAGAGCAGTTCTTTTGTCCAATCAGCGACGATTCATGTGGCCCGAGGGTACCTACCTCTTCCGTTTTGGTCAATGTCGTTGTGTTGTCTCTTTTTGTGTTGTGTTGTGTGATTTGCCGTTGTGTTGTGCACTTCGGGGCCGTGTTGTCTCTTTTTGTGTTGTGTTGTCTCTTATTGTGTTGTGTTGTGTGATTTGCCGTTGTGTTGTGCACTTCGGAGCTGTGTTTTCTCTTTTTGTGTTGTGTTGTCTCTGTTTGTGTTGTGTTGTCTCTTTTTGTGTTGTGTTGTGCACTTCGGGGCTGTGTTTTCTCTTTTTGTGTTGTGTTGTCTCTGTTTGTGTTGTGTTGTCTCTTTTTGTGTTGTGTTGTCTCTTTTTGTGTTGTGTTGTGCACTTCGGCGCCGTGTTTTCTCTTTTTGTGTTGTGTTGTCTCTTTTTGTGTTGTGTTGTGTGATTTGCCGTTGTGTTGTGCACTTCTGGGCCATGTTTTCTCTTTTTGTGTTGTGTTGTCTCTTTTTGTGTTGTGTTGTGTGATTTGCCGTTGTGTTTTGCACTTCAGGACCACCGTACTAATCTCCAATGTAAAACAATTAGCTTGCTAGCTTGCTAGCTATCTAGCTAACTGTTGAACTTCAGTAAGCTATGATATAACTTAGCCATATTTGACTTAGTTGTAGGTAATGTTTATATTACAAGTGAATTAGAATTTTTACCATGAACACACAGATAACTCTTACACCAACCTTATTTTGTGCCTTTTATTCACGTTTTGTTTTATTCACTTCGTAATGATTGAATCATTTTTCCTGCCCACTTCAATGCAGATGGTTTCTATTATTCCAAAAGTTTGCCTAGAAATATAGACGCACCCTAGTGACAGCAAATGTAACTTGTAGCTTGTGGCGACGTCGAGTTCCTCGCAGCCGACTGCCATGGATGCAGCACAAACGAGTTTACATTTCACCCGAAAGGATGACAACAGGGCAAGTGCAGAGCAAAGTGGATATTTCTTCAACAGGAGGAGATACTACCAATGTGCAGAAACATTTCCGTAGGCTACAGTGAGTTCTATGACTTTGTAAGCTACACCGAAACTACCAAAGGAAAAAATCAATCAATGGTTGCGCAATGACCACTGCAATAAGGGAATATTTGATGGTTCACTAATTATGTTTCATGTAGTAGAAAGACTGTCAGGAATTCCACCCGCTGTTTACGTTTAGACAAGGCAGTCGCTTTCATTCATTCAACTAGTGTAGAGCCCGTAGATGTGACATTTTTTGTTTGTATAACATTTGGCACTGCACACACTAGTGCCAATAGGATGACACCCACCAAATTTGAGAGCAGTCGGATGAGTGGTTCGAGAGTTATCCGTGAAACAGACAGACATTCCTTGCATTATAGATGTGCGATGTGCTGGTTAATGGAGATGTTTAATAAAAATCTCTTAGTGTCAGCAGAGTTCGGTGTTTTGGCAAATCTTGTAAAACAAACAAACAAACAAGCAAACAAATAGCCTAAACGGGCAAGCCCATAGTGCCTTCTTGGATGTGTTGATAGAGCTGCAGTTGCACAGTTGTTGGCGATTTAACAGGTTGATTTTTCATTAAAACTGCATGCTTTTTGGCCCGTAAAGCCAACACAAACAATCTTGAATCGACATGAAAGATTGGGGGGGTGTTATAGCTGCGATATAGGGGCCCACCACAGGTGTTCGCCCCCCATTAGCTCTGCCCCTGCCTACGTCACAATGAAACCAGAATTTACCCTCATATGAATTGTCTCGCTTCATAAACCGTCTCTGACTCAATCCTTCTGGGGTAAATGTAACAAAACGCCGATCCCGAGGGGGCAGGCTGTACAGAACACCGTGGATTGTTTCTAAAACCCGTCAACTTGTTGCATCTTTCTAGAAAGACGATGGTTTCCACAACAACGGCCAGATCAGCTAACAGACTGGCGTGTTAGAAAGCTAGCAAACAAAGTCACCATGTTTAGCTAATGTCAAACAGTCCAAAACATTACGTTTATGCTGCACCGATTGAACAAATATCATAGATCTCCGCGTTTATCCTCTTTGGATTGAATGAGTTATGTCGCAACATAAAAGCTGAGGTAAAAAACGAACTCAAAAGAAAAAAAAACTCAAAAGGAAATGTAACAGATGAGACTATGGCAATGCAGTAGGCTACCTATGTTTACTTCGGTAGCTGATAAGACAATAACGCTATGATAGTCTCTTCTCAGTAAGTAAACAAGACCCATGTGGCCAGTGAAATTGGGCGTGTTCTTACCATTGAAAAGCCAATGACACCTTCAATTGCTCATGAGCTTAGCATCTGAGTGGTGACAGGCGTGTCTGCGTCCACAGAAATGCTGCTTGAATTGCTGAGAAGCTTGGATTTCTTTTTATTCTCTTTACAAATCGCCATCAATAATAATAGTAAATATAGCTACAAGCAGCAATGTGGGGGCCAAGCAGTAGGCCGGAGTAACCACGGCAACTCGACGCTGTTGGCTCAATGCCGCAATGAGACATATGGCCGTAAGCAGTCAGAACAAGTTTCATGTCTAACACGTCAAAAGTTACAAGCGAACTTGCATTTTTGCTAATTGAAGCTATCCTAAAGGTCAAAGGTCACCAAATTTCTTGAGCGTCCTCACAATCTGGTCAAGAGTCCATGCACTAAGTTTGGTTTTCATAGATTCATAGGTTGCTGAGATATGAGCTCACTTCCTGTTTGGCAGCTTCACACCCTAGAGGTCAAAGGTCACCAAATGTATTGGGCGTCATCCCGATTGGGTCACAAGCCCATATACTAAGTTTGGCATTGATAGATGCAAAGGCTGCTAAGATATGGGCTCACTTCCTGTTTGGCGGCTTTGCCGCGAATTTTGATTGGCTGCGACGGGCAAACGCTTCTGTCAAATGTTACAGAAATCAAAACACTGACAAGGCATGGTCTGAAGATGGTCTGTGTCAATTTTAGTGAGGATCGGTTGAAATTTGTGACCAAAGAAAATGTATTAGTGTTTTTGATTAAATCCAATATGGCGGCCGAATCAATTACGTTGATGTCACAAGTTGTCATCAGTTGACCTAAAGACCTTCCAGAGTATTACTACTATTACCACTAGTACATTGTAATTCTAAGCACAACAGCAGCTACAGGCAAAAAGTCATGTTTCTGAATAACAGCGCCCCTTAGAGGTCAAAGGTCACCAACTTTCTTGGGCGTCCTCCTGATGGGGTCACAAGTCCATGTACCAAGTTTGGTTTTGATACATGCAAGGGTTGCTGAGATATGAGCTCACTTCCTGTTTGGCGGCTTCGCCGCAGAATTTGATTGGCAGTTATGGGCAAACGGTAATAGTTCCGAAGACAAAAAAGCAATGCCTGTATAACGCATTGTCTGAAGATGATGTGTGTCAAATTTGGTGTCGATCGGACAAAATTTGTGACCTGTGAAGCTTTAGTTTCACTTTGGATAAAATCCAAAAATCATGGCGGAAAATGACGTCATAGGGTGCGTTGAATTCGGGCTGGTCCAAGGATTCTATAGATACCTGATTTTTGAAAATTGCCCCAAGGGTTCAAAAGTTACGTGCGTGAACGCATGTCCAACTTTGACCTGTTGGTGGCGCTAGAGCATATGAGGTGCCGACATGAAACTTGGTGAAATTATTAATTAGACTGTCCCCAATCAGTGTGCCAAATTTCACAACTTTTCACCAGTCGGTTCTATGGGCTGCCATTGACTCCCATGACAGAGGAATAATAATAATAGTGAAGAGAACTAACAAACACAATGGGGTCCTCGCAGCTTCGCTGCTTGGCCCCCAATAACAACTATATATTTGAAAACTAAAGGATTCAAGCTTTCTTGTGGTGCCACTTACATGTTTCTAGGACAAAAACTTGCGGAGTGTCAGACGTGTGTTTGGAACAGACCAAAAAATCCCACCGGTGGAATGGCCGACCGTTAGGGGTTAACAAGGTTAACAAGGTTAACAAGGTTTACTTACTACAGTATGTCAGTCATGTCCAAATCCAGTAATTAAATGGACAAACAATCTATTAATGCAAGGAACGTCTGTCTGTGTGTCATTCTGTCTGTGTGTGTGCTACCCGCCTAACTCTCGAACCGCTCATCCGACTGACCTCAAATTTTACACAGGTATTGCTAATGACATGCGTGAGTGCAGTGCGAAGTTTAGTCGCTTTTGGACAACAAATGACAAAGATATCGTTAAATTAAGCAAAATACAACTCTACGGCAATCCCACAATTCTACCTCTCTCCGCACTAGCCACTCCCCCAATCTCTCACTTACTCCAGCATAGAAACAAAAAAGCCCATTTCGCTGAAAAAACTCACGTGTTGCCATTGCCATTCATGGAAATAACGATGTCTCATGTAAACAACGGACCGTTTCAACATTGTTCATGTTGGATAAACATGCTGAGTCCGACACACATACACCCATGTTGGTAAGCAGGCTGTTAAGTCACGTAACGTTGCATAGGCTACTCATCAACAACCGCGGTTTCCTAGCGCTTCTGTTGCCTGATCAGATTGCACACACGTCTGTATCATTATGTTAAAATTTGCATTTAAAACAGCCGTTCTTGACTCTATCTGGACATCGGCTAAGGGCATAACATTCATTCAAACATCACTTCCGAGTTCATAGAACTGACATGGCCATGGTCATGCGGTTAGCTTTAGAATAGAATAGAATAGAATAAAATATATACTTTTTTGACCCCGTGAGGGAAATTCGTTTCTCTGCATTTAACCCAATCTAACTGAATTAGTGATCACACACTATCATTATCACTATCACTAGGCTATCATTTCCCAACAACAGCAAAAATGCACGGGTAGGCCTATGTAATGTGTCTAATATTGCCACTAGCTGCAACTCAAACACCTTTCCCCTTCACTTTTTTTACTTTGCAAAGAGAGTAAAAAGCTTTACTGACAGCACGGGCCTGATTCTACATCATCACCAATCTAACATGATCTACCTGCATCAGCGTCATTGGGCAACACATTTCTTGGAAAACATTGTTTGCACGGGCACCGCAGTAGTCAGTTAAAGTTTGGAAGTGATGGGGATGGCAACTACTTACCCATGTTTACTATGGGAGGGGTGTAAATAAAGGCACATTCTCTATATGTTTTCATATCAACTGGCTTCACTGTCTAACTGTGTGACTTCTCTACATGACCTTGTATGTCTTCATCATTTATGAACAAAAATAAGTAGACACAATATGTGCCCATTCAGTCATCTCTGAAGTGCCAGGGAATCAACATGACACAAAAAGACGACCATTAAACTAATGGACACTAGAGATTAGAAATAGAGATTCTGCCTTGATATATATCATGACTGCACACTTTGTGCAAATTATAGCCTTTACTACTACTCCGCTTCTTTAATTCAGCTATCTGTTTGCTTGCTTGAAGCCTCAAAATATTGTAAACAAAGTAGCATAGTTGGCTAGCTTATCATAGCCTACTGGTTGGACTGTTCAGTTTCCCCACGTGTGTTTGAGTTTCAAGGTAGGCTAATACTTTCCTCCTTGGTACAGGCCCTTTTGAGTCTTCGAGTTGGAAAACATAGGCATTGAGATGATCAGTCAACTTGAATGAAAGAGTTTTAATAAAATGTATGCAGCATGCTAATTACTGTATGCTACATAACATGTTGTGCCGCTTCAAATAGGACATTAGCTAGTTTGCCTAATGACATGATGTTGTTAGCAATTTCAAACTACTAAGCTAACGTTCGCTAGTTTAACCAATTTGTGTAGTCTTTGAAGTCTGAAAATGCCGCACGCAACTGACGCAAAGCATCACGTGCACGGCGACGATGTGACGGCAGAACGTAAAAGTAGTCACCCCTCTCATGTCAACAAAAATTACAGAGATTTCTAGTCCCGTCCGAATTGGACATAAGGCCTATTCGGACGGGATTAGTTTTATGGGGTGACATCATCAGGTAAAGTAATAATTACCAGGTAATGTAGTCCTGTCCGGACGCACCATGTCAGTAAACATAACGGAGTATGTCGGTGAAATTTACAGACATTTTTACCTTCCGTAAAACGGTCCGGAGAAATTACCTTAGGTAATATTAATCCCGTGCGAACGCGACCCTCTGTAAAGATGTCTGTAGTATTTCGTCACATCCTGATTTGAAAACAATTCCACCATAGTCTCAATGAAAACATAACATGCTGTGCAGCTCCTAATAGGACGTTAGCTAGTTTGCCTAATAGCTTGATATTGTTAGCCATTTCAAACTACTTATGGCATATCATAAAGCTAACGTTTGCTAGTTTAACCAACTTGTGTAGTCTTTCAAATCTGAAAATGGCGCACATACCTGACGCAAAGTATCACGTGCACGGCGACGAAGATGTGACGGCAGAACGTAAACGTAGTTACTCCTCCCATGTTAAGTAAAATAACAGATGTCTAGTCCCGTCCGAATTGGACATGTATATTACAGAGGTCATATGATAAACCTGCATTACTCTACGTCCCCCCATGAAACTAATCCCGCCCGAATAGGCCATTAGAGGTCATTAGATAAACCTGCATTACTCTACATCCCCCTGTAAAATAAGTCCCGTCCGAATAGGGCTTAAGGCCTATTCGGACGGGATTAGTTTTATGGGGTGGCATCAGGTAAAGTAATAATTACCAGGTAATGTAGTCCCGTCCGGAAGCGCCATGTCAGTAAACATAACGGAGTGTGTCGGTGAAATTTATTTAAATATAAAGAAAACTGCTTGTTTTTTGATGTATATATTACTATATATTATTATATATAATATATGTATGATGTATGTAAATACACACATACACACAAGCGCGCGCGCACACACACACACACACACACACACAGGGGAGAATACATATTTGAACCCATGCTTAAGTTGACTAAAAAGAGGAATAGAAAATCATCTTCATGCCTTCATTCAAAAAATGAGTAAAAATCAAGGATTTTCTACAAAAAAAATAAGAATTAAGAATACATTTTCTTCCTTAACACTAGAAGCGCCGTGCCGTTCTGACCCACTTATACCTAGAAGCGCCGCGCCCCGGTCATTTGACCGCTTTGACGACCTACTAGAAGCGCCGTGCTGGTGTGAACTACTTAAAGTGCGGCGAGGCGGTCAAAAGACCGCTGAGTCCTTAGAATGGGAGGCTGTTACTTACACATAATGATAGCTAGATGGCGCTTCGTGCACGAATCGAATCGTTTGGTCATAAATTCAGTTTGCACTAAGCCATGCGTCATTCGTGTCAGACCGTGTCGTTGATAGTCTGTGGTTGTTTCATTATGACATACAGCACGTTTGAGTTATCTGTTCATTTATTTGTGTTGATTTGTGTTGTTTGAGGTAAAAACTCTGGAAGAGTTCTTGAACAAACCTTAAGCAAATTTGACTTTCAACTTTTTCATAGTATCTCATTTTTTATATTTCGTTTTTACCACCCAAGCTGTAGACGTTCAGAACATAACATTGTCGCACATGACAGTGGTTGATTTTAGCTAGTTGGATGGCATAGCCTATAGGCCAATTAAAATAGCGATGTTTCAAAGCTAAGGTTCATAGAAAAGAGTTAGAACTGACTGGCTTTTGGCCATAGCAATCATCCATTTAGAACTAGTAACGGCAGTTTGTACTGCAAGTTTAGAAATTAGTTGATATGTGGTGGAAAGACGTAGCCTAGTTCTACTAACAAGACAACATATTTTAGCGATTTAAACACAAAACAAATGGTAACATTGGAATAAGTGGGATAATGGACTCCACGGCGTTCGGTCCAAGAAATAAATGCACTTAGAAGGGGCCGTTTTACCTCTACGTTCATATTTGTGAACCGAACGCGGTGTCGTCCCTGACATAAATTACTCGCGCGGTAGCCAGGCGTCTTATCCAAACGTGAACTTGGCGCTGTGTTCAAGATTCTGAAGTAGGGCTGGGCGATATATCGATATTTAAGATATATCGATATTTTTTTAAAATGAGATATGGAATCAGACCATATCGTATATACCGATATAGTTCAAATTTGCGCTTTGATTGCTCCACGCAAGCCGCTGGCCGGAGCTCTATGCGCTGCTCCCCGCGCCCGCGCCCGTGCCCGCGCCCGCCCCTCCTCTTTCAGACACAGAGCAGGGTTGCACAAAGCACCTAAGTTGTGTCCCTTAAGTATCTACCATAGGGCTTCTGTAAGAAATGTATTTAAGGGTGTTGCACAAAATTTCTCAAGTGGTATCCTTAGGTAAGGAAATTCGTTAAGTTATTTAGATTTACAGTTAAGCCCAAAATGATTAGCCCCCTTATGAATTCAGACATAATCCTTTGTTTATACATGAAAATGACCATTTCCAAAAATGTGCCTAGTTTATATGATTACAGAAGAGCAAAGACAGTATGCCCACAAAGTTTGAAGATCATCTTTTACTCATGCTCTGATTTGTGACAAGAAAAGCAAGAATTGACATGTTCAAAATTATTAGCCCCCAGACCATTAATAGTCAATAGTGTAGCCTTTCTTTGCTTCAACTAACAACAACTTCTTTCAATAGATTTTTACTAGGTTGGCACATATCTCTTAAGCACTCCAGCTCATCCAAACTGCATGGTTTTCTTGTATGGACTCTTGCTTTAAGCACATGCCACAGATTCTCAATGGGGTTGAAGTCTGGTCTCTGTGTAGGCTATTCCAGCACCTTGATTTTGGTATCCTTAAGGCCTTTTAGACCACTTTTCACTATGCTTTGGGTTATTATCATGCTGAAGGACCTGGTGGTGACCTAAGCCTAGACTAAGAGCAGACGTCTTGATGTTAACCCTCAAAAGGTCAACATAATCTTTCTTTTTCATGATCCCATGCACCCAAACAAGGCTCCCTGTGCCTGAGACAGCAAAACAGCCCCATAACATAATGCTCCCACCACCATGCTTCACTGTGGGAACTGTATTTTTACGGTTGTAGGCCTTCCCTTTTTTCGGCAAACGTAGGCAACATCCATGTGCCCAAACAGCTCCAGTTTAATGTCATTAGACCAAAGGACCGTTTTCCAAAACTCATTTTTAGCTTTTAAATGTGCATGGGCAAAGTTCAGTCTGACTTTGAAGCGCCCCTTTTGGAGTAATGTGTTTTTTCTCGGCCGATGACCTAGGAGGCCTCCACAATAAAAATCCCTCGCAACTGTCTTCCTCAAGACTTTAACCCCAGAGGTGTCAAGGTCAGCAACTATCATTTTGGCTATCATCTTGCTAACATCCCTGATGATTTTTCTCTCTAGATTGAGATATTTAGCATTTTCATCCACACTTAGGTTTGTTATGCACAACCTGGAACTTTGTACTTTGTAATGATGCCTTGCACGGCTGTTCTACAGACTGTGAAGCATCTAGAGATTACAGTATAGCCTTTCTCCATATTATAGGCCTCAATGATGTTCTTTCTGAGGTCCAGACAGATTTCCTTTATCTTCAGCATGCCTGTAAAGGCAGTCCTCTCTCAGACAGGTGTTCAAGTGCCTGTAGGCCTGTTCCTTGAAGTCTTTAGGCAAACAATCAATGCTGGTTGGGTGTTCAGGTGTTGTCTGGACACTAACTGGCTGCAAAGGTGTGGCTTGAAAGGTGACAGGTTGGTCGTGTGTGTTTAAAAGCAAAAAAAATCACGATTCATTTTGACCACTCCACTTTTCACACAATTGAGATTAAGCATTCCTAATAATAATATTAACACTCCAAAATGCACCAGATTCTACATAATAACACTGGCGAATGTTTGATTTTTAAAATTTGATCAGGGATGAAAAATTTAGGGAGAATTTTACAGTAATGTTCCAAAATTTCAGGGGGGCTAATAATTTTGGGCTTAACTGTACATTTGCATTGAAAGGGATTTTCTGGCACAACAAATTCCAGTTCCCACGGAGATTGTTTGTTTCCTAATATGTGCATGCTTTTCTGAGGGTGAAATGCGGGACTGACTGTCCAAAATAATATCAAGCTGTGAGCACATATTGTCCATCACCATACTTTAGCTTTGTTCAATTCCAATGTTTTCACATATTTTGCCATTTATTTTTCTTAATAGCAATATATTTTAGGTCTCCACTGCATATGAACATGATGATATTAAGGATCTGTCGAGGTGTAAATGTTTACACAGGAATAAAATGGTCTGTGGGGCAGCTACATGACAATCTATGGGGAAAGAGCTCAGGGTGTGATCATTCATTATCCAACGCGCCCATGCTATACATTCACAGAATAAATACACATACGTCATTACACTGTTAAACCTACAGCATGTGGAATACTGTGAATCATTTGCACTTGAAAACAGTTCAAGCTAGTTTGGAGGTATTGTTGCACATTCTCTTCTCTACCGACTAAGTTATGGACACATCGATATTAAGGTCTAATTCAGCAATATCCTAACCACCTGAAAATCAATATAACAGGAAAGGAACAGTGAACCACAGTGTCACATCTTTGCAATTAAAAATAAATCTTACAGCTAAAATGAGACCACCCCTTTCCCCTTAATCTCTGAAAAGGGACGTCCCCATGTAAACTCATAACTCGACAGCATTCAATATCAAATCAAGCACAAACAAAGATACTCACCACACTCCTTGGCTGCATCGATGCAGAGCTCCTCTGCCACATATTGACCAGCAGGGTATGTGAGTGGGCTTCCCTCAGGCCCTGCCTGCTCCTGGTGGTAAATCTGGATGTGTAAAGCAGGGTGTGTGAGCTTGGCCACAAAAACATCACCATTCTGATGAGCAGGTAAAGGAAAAACGGGCGTCTCCATGGTGATCACAGCAATACAGCCCATGTGCTCTTCTGCAGTCACATCCGCCTGGCAGAAAATAAAGAAAAGTATGTAAAATATGCTATTAATGGGAAGCAGGTAAGAGGGATAACTATATTTTGTGGTGCAGTAATATCCTCACTCTTGCACTTCCAGTTCCACTTTGTAGTGAGGATATTACTGCACAGAGTCTAAGTGCTCCCAATATTATTCCGCCACACAATATAGTTATCCCTTTTACCTGCTTAGAAATGCACCACGTTTTATTTTGTCTCATCATACTTGGTCGTGTGACTACTCGTGTAACTGTATTTTAATAGGGAAAACATGGAGGTGTTTGGTCACTTCTAACTTCATCTCTGTTTGGATCCTAATGAATGCATTGGGCTAGCTAAGTGCTATCAAAGTTGTGCCGCGCGCCAGAGCCAGTGAGTGCACGCATTGAAACGTGAAAGGTATGTATCAACTCGTAGTTCAATATGAAAAAAACGGTGAAGTGTTCATTTAAGGACACTCAACATATAAAACATTTAGATGTCATTCTTCAATCGCCTGAAGATCAAACATCTCAAAATGTCACAACACACTGCATTGAAACATATGTAGTAATACCCGTTATCCAAGAAAAATCCTGCCTTATTTGTTGTCAGTAGTGTTGTCACAATACCAAAATTATTGTTTCAAGTCAGGAATTGCGATTTCGATACTTTTCCCATGTTTTTTTTTTTTTTTTTTTTACAATTTTCGTTGATTTGAGACATCGTCAGTAACCTAATATTGAATATATTGTCACACCAGTGGCCATCCAAGATTCTGCTTGACCCTCCACACAAGGACAAGGACTTTAAAGGCCCTACAGCCCTAAAGGCTAATGTTAACTTTACCTTTAGTTTTGTAAACGTAAGCTTACGTCGCCTACCTTGTTCCAACTGAAATAACTCCTAGTTTTGGCCCTTCCATCCTTTCTGTTTTCGTTGTGTCAAAAAACGTGTTATATCCATGACGAGTCTTGAGTTAGTGAATTAGCCTAGCCTAGCCTAGTATTGTCTGCTGATAACCAAATAGATGGTATAAATGGTATTCTCTCCTGCTCAAACTAAATGTGTGCGCGTGCAATAGTTCTGCATTAAAAAAAAACATTAATCCTTTGTCAATATTTTGCATTGAAACGTAGGTCTTAAATTACTCAAACTTAATTTTAGACTTACAGTGCAAAATACGATACCCTATATGGAATATACAGAAGCAATAAGGGCGATGTATGGCACATGTTACATGAAGTTATGGGATCGCAAAAAAATCTGCAATCTATGGCCGTCCATTGGAGTTAGCAGAGCGTTGATCACCAGCTCATTTCGTGTTTCTACTTCCGGGAATATGCCTGCCCCCTTGGTTACAATAATACAATCAAAAACTAGAAAAGCACTCCGAGAGCGCAAACCTCCGCCTGTATTGTTTTTCCTAGGTTGTCATATATTTGAAACTAAACTATTCAGATCGCCACCACGTGGCCATTACATGCCATTAAACCACCAAGCGAAACACGTAAACGTCTCCGGAATCCAGACGGATATACAAAACACTCCCAAAATGTAATCGCTTCTTCCTTGGGTCATGTACGACCTTCTCAATCTCATCGAAATCCATCCATTACTTTTTGAGTTATCTTGCAAACAAACAGACAAACAGACGCTGGTCCCCGATTGTTACACCGTCAGTATCAACACATACGGCTTACAAATGTCCATGTGAAATCTATAGGTAGCAATCATTGTTCACAGAAAATTTGAAGTCTTTAGCTTGAACACTTTTTGAGATAATGACATCTGAACTTACCATGGGGTACCATGTTCAAAAATGTTTTTGGATGTATTAGGTATATCAAGCTAATATTTTGGCTGAGTTAGTTTAAATGGTTACTCTTTAGGTAGTAATATTTTGAAGCAAATCTGAGATGGTCAAGCAGAAGGCATTTGTTGAATTGAGGAGGAATGACCCTGATATACGGTGAATTTCCAATGCATCAATGGAAACATTTAGGCCGATTCTATGTATTTTGTCTCTTGTGCAATACTGTATCCTGACACAAACAGGTCATACCCCTGGTTGCTGATATCTAAATTCACAGCCGGCAGAGTAACTGGACTAGTTATTCAAAGCTTATCTGACATACAAACAGTGCTGGGGCCAGTGCTATCTCCACAGCCAGACTACGCGCTACAGCCCGGAGAAAGATACTGCAAAGATATCTTGTAAGGCAATTGAAACACAAAAAATGCTACCCATCACCCTAAGCCACTTACAGAGTCATACTCGGCAAACACTCAAACTGCCTACTCCCAGTTTCACCATGTTCCTGTACAGTTAAAATGTAATCTTGTAAATTACAAAATAATGCAAGCTAAAAGTTTCTATGCATTGGTGTAACATGAGACACACGATTCAATATCATCCTTTGATGAATCAACAAGTTGTCCCCTTGAATTGATGAGATTCTCTCTGATTAGTGAAAAGTGGTATTTACATTATTGACATTGTTGAATCCATATGCATTTTTGGATTTTAAAAGATATGTTCCATCAATATAAATCACTAGAATTAAAAAAACGTTAAAGCTCAATATCTCTGAACTACTCTGGGGACGAAGCATCAAGGCAAGGTTACTCTTGCATAAAAAGATCTTTGTGACTGTCCAGTAATCTTGTCGTGAGATTACGGCTGGGTGGTATTTGAAAAGTATATCAATACTAGGACGAGACAAATATATTCTTTTTAATTATTCTTTATTTTTAAATTATTTTACCTGTGTTATATGCCTGATAACTGCCAGAACTGTGTTGCAAGATGGCCACTGAGTGGGAGGCCTGCCTAAATAGTCCAGCAGCCAAATAATTAAGGTGAACTTTGTCGGTTTAAGATTTTTTTGTTGTTGTTGCAAAGGGGTAGCTCGATAAGACTAGAGAGGGTGCCCCATGATATCCCTTGGGCAATTCTGGATATTAAGAATTTCTTGTCCAATGTGTTCATACTGATCTAAGTAATCAACTTTCTAGGCTACTCGCTGTCGTTTCAAGAACTCCATTATCTCGTTATACCCGTCATTGTAACATAGCCTGACGACGTCATACTCAATTCTTGTCAGAATATGAGTCTGAAACTGCTCCATTCAGCTGCGATTATGGGGCGTGATTCAACTGATACAGGGTGGGGGGGATAGCTCTGCACTCATTGGATAGCCCAAACCAAACAGAACAAGTTATTGGCTGTCAGTATCTGCGAAATCTAAGACAACGAAATATGTAGCAGGGTAGGCTATATGGAAAACATCCTCCCTCGTTTTTAAAAATAATTCCTTCAAACGAGCAAACAGACATTTTTAAACAAACGGGAACAACATCACCCAAACATGCTGTTTTAACTTGGTGAAAGTGAAACTGAAGTTTTCCCACATATCCACGTTGGTCTAAGTGTTCAGAAATACTTGTGTGAATCCGTGATAAAACCTCCGTTTCAATAGCTAAGATAAACGAAAGGCCAAACTGCATGAACAAATTATGCATTCATAGCCATAGCGTTTCTGTTGCAATCAAAATCAACCTAAGCCAACACGGTCTCACACCCAACTCGTCGAACGAGGACGCATGCAGCCGTGAACCTCACTGCTGTTCATCTGTCAATCATCACGTAAAGCCCGCCCTGACAATGTGATTGGTCCGAACAGCTCTGTACCTCGAATAGTAGCAGCTGAACGGAGCAGTGCCAGACCGAAGTTCCCTGCAGAAAGAAGAATGTAGGCGGGGCTAAACTTCGGTCTGGCATCCAGGCTAATTGTAACATGCATTAATTACAAATTCTCATTGATTGTATTTAGCTGTTTTTGCAACTTTAGCATGGACGATTGTCACTGCAACTTCAGCAATGTCTGACTAACCTTCAAGCATCAACTCCACAAAATCACCGGAGCTATGCCTGTCTGCCTTCAGTGTCAGAATTAGAGGTGTAAAGACTTAAATTATTTGATTTTAGTGTATTATCAAGCAGTGTTTTATAAATTTTAACTATTTGGTTTCATTTGGAACAGGAAGTGGCCATCCCCAAACTGCATGTACATTCATTCATAACAACACAAATAAATACCCTAGTATTGAATCAAATCAAGTGGCTGCAGTCATTAGCTGATTTACCTAACAACAATATACACCTGATGACCCTTTGCCACAGAAGCAAGGTCAAGGTTAGGGCTGAACGATATATTGCATTTGCAATATGATCAAGTGCAATTTTCTAACTGCAAAGGCAGCGATTACCCTCTGGTCACGTGACATAGGAGCGTAAAGTAGAAAAGATAACAGTCTACTGGAGAGTGAAGTCCGCAAGCTGTGGGCTGTGAGTAAAGACGCATAGAGGACGATTAGCTAAATTATTATTAAATCCGGTGGATCATTAGCATGCTAGACATTTGATTTAACTCTTGCATTCAAGTTGACTGATCATCTCCATACCAATGTTTTCCAACTTCAAGACTCAAAAGGGCCTGTCCCAAGGAGAAAAAGTATTTGGCTACCTTTAAACTTAAACACACATGGGGAAACTGAACAGTTCAACCAGTAGACAATGATAAGCTAGCCAACTATGCTACTTAGTAGTGATGCGCGGGTCGGGTATTTTTTCAACCCGTGGGTCCCGCTTTTATGAAATGATTTGGCCCGCCCCGCACCACTGTACCTATTTTGACAACCCGCCCCGCCCCCGCGACCATTACATAGACATACTGGGCATTGTAATTCAAATGAAAACAGCCTTTATTTCAGCCTGAAAGTGCATGGAAACATCGCCCTGTAAACTGGCAACAACATAGGCTATGATTATGAATATGAACGATACATCAGGTCATTAATAACAAGATGATACACATTTAAAACATTTAGAAATACAAAAGCAAAAACCTACAAAGCAGCGTTTGTAATCTAGGCTAAACATTATAGGAAATACGTCCGAAATAAAACAAGGATTTGTATAGGAGATAGACGGCTGAAAACGGAGAAGAATTTGAAGACAGACGTCAGTGTTAATTTGCTCCTGGACAGGGAAAGATTCATCAGTTTGGCTAACTTACTTGTAGGCTACTTAATGTAAATGGACATTTCAAATAGCCTATTCATGACAGTCGAACAAAGTTATGCATGTTTGTGCAAAGTAACGTTATGTGGAGCCATATGGAGGAGGTGGCTCATTGAATTGAAAAGGTAGGCTAAGGAATTGTTTGGGAAATAATAACGGCTAGTCATTGCTAACGTTAGCGATGCATTATCAGAATTCATTTCTCTGTCATTATGCTGAGGAAAAAAACATTAGCACCTGCCATTGAAAGCTAGCAGCCTACGTTCCTGTTGGATCCTGCAGCAAGCTGGCAACCGCGACTCAGAGGGGAGGGGGAGCCTATACACTGTGCTACAGAAAGTATATTGCAGTAGCCTACTCGTTTTGGCCAAAATCCTACATACGGCTCCTATAAAGAGGATATAGAATGGATGAATTGAGTATTGCACTGCGTTCTCTGATGTTAAAATAGTATATATTCAACTTTGATTTAGAAAAAATAAACTCAGTTGCAATTTTTGACTAATTAAAACCATATATTTAGGCTGGGTATTGAAATGGTCCGTTTGACTAAATGACGCCCTCTTTGGCAACCCCAATTGAACTTCAATGGCTTTGCGATGTCTGACATCACAAGCAAGCAGTTTTGCTGAATCGCCCATTTTTTAGTGTCTATTTTTAAGTTCAAGATTTTCATATGCAGGAGGGCACAACCATGCCTCATGTTCATGATAGCTCTTTGTTTATGCACAACCTCTCATAATTCATGAAAACCAAGAAAAAAAATATTTCCATTCTATGTCACCTTTAATATAGGCTATAGGGAATTGCATGCAACATACATGGATTTTTAAATGTACTTTTGTTTTTAATGACCCGCCCCAACCCGCCCCGCAAATAAAGTGATAATTTCTTTACCCGCCCCAACCCGACCCGCGGGGTCCGCGGGTTACGAGACGACCCGCGCATCACTACTACTTAGTTTACAATATTTTGAGGCTTCAACCAGACAGCTGAATTCAAGAGGTGGAGTTGTAATATGAATAGTAGGCTATAATCTGCCTAAAGTATGCCGTCATGATTAGGGCTGTGCAATTAATCAAATTAATCGATTAATCGTGATTAATGATTATTTTGGTAACACTTTACATTACGGCTCGCTAATAAGGTGGTAATTGTATGGTAATTTCTATGTAATTTCATGGTAACAATCCCTTGTTACCACTTGTTACCACTTATTACCAGTAATTTCTATGCAGTTTCTAGTGCAATTACTCTGCTGTTTCTAGGTAATAGTAATGCAAACAGTATTAATTAAGGTGGTAATTTCTATGTTATTTTGATATCATTTTATGAATAATCCTTTGTAGCCACTTATTACCAGTAATTTCTATGCAGTTTCCAGTGCAATAACTCTGCAGTTTTTAGGTAATAGCGATGCAAACAGCTTTCATTTTGAGTATAATAAAATGGTAATTATTTGAAACTTTACTTATTGTTTTTGTTTAATTACATGACAAACAAGGAGGTAATTTCCAGGAAAATACACAGCATCAGGGCCGTAAAATACATTATCACTTATTTCCACCCAATTACTTAGTTATTAGCCTACTAAGAAAGAGAAAAAACAAGTCATTGTCGTAGTAAGCTGGTAAAGAAGACATTATGTGCCTGTAACTAAACTGGAACAAGTGAAGTAATTTTATGGAAACTATATGGTATCAGAGCTGTAAAATGCACTATTGCCTCTTCCTATTTAATTACCTAGCTGTGTTGATAAACCCATCAATTATCCTTATGAAATTTTTAGTGTTGTTTTTGTTTAATTACCTGAAAAACAAGGAGGTAATTACCAGGAAAATACACAGTATCAGGGCCGTAAAATACATTATCACCTATTTCCACTCAATTACTTGGTTATTACCATCTGGCTAGGCTATTTTGTAGCCTACTGACATTCAACACACAAACACATGTTGAGTACGACCTTTATTACTTTGTTCTGCAAAAAAAGAAAGTTAACATTTAACATTTAAAGTAGCCTGTAAGTCCGCCGAAAATTTAACTAAGCCATGGAAGAAGTATTTTTCGTTGATCAGCAGTAGGCTAGCCTGCAGAGCTAGCATGAGCTACAGCCCAAAATCGCTAACAGTGGCATAAAGCCATAGGCTACGCTTTCAAAATTAAACCACTAACATTGCTCAAAACAGCGCAAAACCTAGTCAGCAGCTAACTCGAGGTGTCTACACATAAAACAAAGCACCAGTTAGTCTGTAAACTTTGGAATAGTCTGTACACACTTAGAAATCGTTCGAGACTGCAACTCTATATGAAGCACAGAAATGTCACACAAGTGTTCACACGGAAGCACGCACGGGAGCTATTGCCGGAAGTCAATAGGGTAGTCCAGTGCTCAAATTACAGTGAGATCAGAGCCCGTCTTTTCTCTGGTGAGATATGCTACAGACAGAAGAAAGAGGACAAGGAAGACAGAGTGGTTCGTGTCTGTTCCTTTCCCGGCAGCGAAACAAAAATTAAAAGTTTACAATCCAGCAAGTTTTTCATCAGCTGTAATTGCGATACGGTCGGTCTCCAGTGGCTTATTGTTTTGAATGTGGACATTGACACCTCAATCGAAACGCTAAAGTAATGGATTACCGTGTCTGCTGTCATAATTTTGAGAAGGACGATTTATATTCCGAGAGGAGCTTCTGACCCAAAGAAGTCAACGAAATATTATAATATTTTCATCTGTAACAAACATGTCACCTCTGTACCTGTATGAATGTTTTGGTAGGTTTAGGGTGCACTGCAAATAAAATATTTAGCCTACTGTTTCAGAATTTGATTATGTTGTTTTATTATTGCAGAACATGTTAAATGTGTGAAAACAATGTTTTTTTGCAGAACAAAGTTAAGGTTGTGCTCAACATGTGGTTGTGTGTTGAATGTCAGTACACGGTAACCTATTTCAGATCAGAGATGGTAATAACTAAGTAACTGAGTGGAAATAAGTGATAGTGTATTTTACGGCCCTGATGCTGTGTATTTTCCTGGAAATTACCTCCTTGTTTTTCAGGTAATTAAACAAAAACAATAAGTAAATCCTGGACTATCATTTCAAGAACTAGATTCATTTTAAATCATTACCATTTTATTAAACTTAAAATGAAAGCTGTTTGCATCACTATTACTTAGAAACTGCAGAGTAATTGCACTGGAAATTGCATAGAAATTACTAGTAATAAGGGGCTACAAAATATTATTACCATGAAATTACATAAAAATACCTTAGAAATTACCACCTTAATTAATGCTATTTGCATTGCTATTACCTAGAAACTGCAGAGTAATTGCACTAGAAACTGCATGGAAATTACTTGTAATAAGTGGTAACAAGGGATTGTTACCATGAAATTACATAGAAATTATCATACAATTACCACCTTATTAGCGAGCCGTAATGTAAAGTGTTACCATTATTTTGCTATGTTTCATTGCAATGCTCTCTTTTTGCCTTGAGTTGTTGTGTGTATTATATTTTTACATATTTTTCTGGCAGATGCTATTTGCACCCGGGTGCAAATAATGAACATTATTATTTACACCCAGGTGTAAATAGTGCATAAATCAACAATACTATTTATACCCGGGTGCAAATAATCAGTAATACTATTTACATCCGATGTCTAATCAAAATTAACACCCATGTACCCAGTCAATGTCCAGCTGTATTTAGTTTTGAACAGTTTAACAGCTGTTTCGCCATGTCTGGGTCAATGTATGGAAGTGATTTAATACAAATATAGGCTAATGAGTGGTCATGTGATAGCTTGAATAAAGGCAAGCTAGTTCAAAGAGTTGCTTTCTGTAAGAGTTGACGATTTAGAAGCTATATGCTCACAACTACTGACCCTTTTACTTCTTTTTTTTTTACTGAAAAATCTTTGACAGTCTTTGACGGGTACGGGTATGAGGCTCATTCAGCCCACACAGGCATCAGTAGAGGCGCTAATGTGCAATAAGACTGAAGACGAGATAAGTAAACTCTATTCCATGCAGTCCTGCCTGCACGATGGAGTGATGCTGGTCAACGCGGCTGCTAGCAGGATAGTAGACAGCTTGTTCTGGTAGGCAGTCAGTCTTTATGTTACACTCGTAAGCCTAGTCTATGCCGCTCTGACTAGCGCTGGCAGCTTTCACATATGTTGAGTTCCTCAAGAGCGCAACGTTATGTTGGTGCTGACGTTCAGATGTGTCAGCCATCAGACTTGACCGTCAAAAAAAAACTTTAGCCATTCATTATATAAGGCTAGAATAGCACTTAAAGTAGCGTCTATAAGTGTTCCTGACAAGCTAATACTTAACAAGAACAAAACATGACGTATGATGTGGGTGCTTGCGTTTCTTTACGAATCTGCAGTCTCAGTTGGTATAGAAATGACTATTAAGTGACACGTAAGAGGGCAATATATAGGTGTCCTTGAATGTTGTTGCAAACCCGAATGTTGTTGCAAACCTGTCCTTGAATGTTGTTGCAAACCTACAACTTTGTGGTAGTCTAGGCTTCTAGTTCTAGTAAAACTATGGTAGTTTATCAACTGTCTGTGGGTCTAGAAAGCCTTCTACGTGGCTGTGCACTAAACTAAAGGGCATTGCTGAGACAGTGACAGATCACGGTCAGTTATTTCATTTGTTTCGTTGGAAAATACAATTTCAGTGTAGGAATGTTAGATAGACATGTGGCTTGTAGACAACGGGTTCATAACTTACATCGCTGAATGTAGGAAATTCTGCGGATAGATACGAGATATGGGGCCGGTTTCACTAAGATAGACTGTGACTATAACTTAGACTAAGGGCATAGTCAGACTTAGCATAGACGTCTAAATAACACTGTTGTACAAAGCAATTAAGACACCGACTATCCTAAGTAGGACTAGATGCAAAGAATTGTGGGTAATCTGGGTATTTTAAGACTATTTTCAAAACAAAAAACATGGCGGACCGAGTGGACACTAACCCATAGCACTAACCGCGCTGTAGCTTTTACACACTCCTGAACCTGTGCATTTTGGAAGTTTAACACGTTTATAGGCTTTTTTTGCGTAATGCTTGTGGCCAGTGTGGTTGTCGTTGCTGGCTAACGTAACAGATACATATTTTGCTCCCGCCTTGTCCTACCCATGTTCTATTCCACTTCACCTATCGAGGCAGTGTAACGTTAGCTGGCTAGGAAGCTAAGTTTCTTTCACCATGCAACCTACCAGTCCGCATGCTCTTTTAATGTGTGCATGACACGTTTGAAGTTGTTTACATTTTATTCGGCAGGAACATACATTGTTGCCTTAATCTAGCCAGGTTAGTTTAAAGCAGACGCTGTTGACTATCATAGGACTGAAGCCCTACATTAGCTATCCATGCTAGCCTGCTTATTTCAAATGGATAAGATAACGTAATTTAGCA
Organism: Sardina pilchardus; assembly: GCF_963854185.1. NCBI lineage: Eukaryota > Metazoa > Chordata > Actinopteri > Clupeiformes > Clupeidae > Sardina > Sardina pilchardus. Next base: position 33,041,291 of record NC_085007.1, read on the forward strand.
CCTTTTCTGTTGTTACCATGGTAATATAGCACTTTAGACCCATGTTAGGCTGGGGGTGAGGTGTCTATTTTTTTAAGTCTAAAATGAGATGGTCTTAACTTTTGTGAAACCAGCTTACTTGCATTAGACTGTTCTATAAAGAAACTTAAGACCTATCTTAACCCATAGACCAGTCTAAACTACCTTAGTGAAACCGGCCCATGGTCTGTGCATTCAGCATAGACAGTGGCATTCAGACCTCAAAGACGGAGCTGTAGTATTTCGCATTCGCATGTACCTAGCGGGCACCGGTATTTGAAAATGGCACACGTAAATACAGGGTCGGGTCTGAGCTATGAATATTTAAACTACAAATGCAATTCCAAGGAATTACCAGCGCATGAAAATGCAAAAATGTATAGACAATGTAGATATGGCTACTAATGAGTAGCTAGGGTGAACATGGTGATTGCATTGTTTAAAGAAAGTTGATAGTGTGAAGGTAGACAGTTTAAAGCTTAAACATTCCAGTTCTAACTTAACTAATGATTTCTATTCATGCTAAAATGTCAACTATGGTAACAATGATAACCAGGTTGATTGGTTAACTTAAGCGGGGCACACACAAAGATAATCGGGCTGATTTAGCCCCGATTTCCCCCCTTCCGACCAAAGACAGACAACGGCCGATTATCTTAAGATCTTAAGATTATCTTATGAGATTCTCTTGTAGTGTGTGGTGTGTTAAGAGTCAAATGCTCCCGATAATAGCCTTTATGACGCAACGGAAAACGGTCAGCGCCGATAATCGTAAATATTAAACATGTTGTCGTTTTCCACTTGTTAAGTTGAGGTAGGCAGGCCTATACTGGATGAATGAATGTCCGCTAAAAATAGGCTTCTAGCCTACTAGTTAGAATTGCGATGGTAATTTAACTTTAAGATGAAGATCAGGCAAGTTAGCTGTTTGACTCTATCACACAAATCGCTGCATGAGTGGAAGAAACCGTAACCATGCAGGGCACCTGCAGGAATTAATGCTACGGTATGCACACCCATCTACAATATCAAAAATATGTTTTTTATATTGTAGATTATTTGTCCGTTTCTCGGTTTTAGGTTTGTGCATTCGTCAGCAAAAAAAACTGCCTACATAGCCTAACATCCACATGCAATAATACAACCAAAACGTCTAACAGTGATCTACTCACTTGGACAACGTTACACAGCTAAGTTAGGCTACTGTTAAGTTATGTTTAGTTTTGTTCAAGCGTAGGCCTACCCTTAACATCTGGTTTTAAACAGTTGTAGTGCTAGTCTAACGTTCCGACAAGCACACAAATTGTCTCCCTTGTTATTGCCCCTCTGGATTAACTCCTCTAGTTTTCCTGCCTCCATCTTCCAATCTTTCTCCTTTCGTTGTTTAAAAGAACTTGCGATATCCATGTTGAGTATTGAGTTAGTGATTTAGCGTCACATTGAGTGCTGATAACCATATACAGTAGATAACCGAGTAAAAGAAAACACCTAGTTGCGCGCCTGCGTGCGTAATCTCTCCGGCTCAAAAAATATGTGCGCGTGGATATACAGTAGCTCTGCATTAAGTTAATTTTGATAACGTGTTGACTAACTTCATATAGAAAAATGTAAATAGCCTGATAGCATGGCATGCAGCTAATGGGATACTGTGCATAGTTGGGAAGTTATGGTAGGCCAATTTTATGTGAATATACACGCACGGGTAATTTTCTCTCCTTGAGTAGTCTCATGGTACGCACAGTGCGTACGGACGTACTCCTGCAGGCGCATTGACCGTAACATGACTTCACATTTAATGAGGCTACCCAATAAATCTGTATTGACAATAGCGTGGTTTAATTGACAGAAATTCATTTTGTTAGAGTCCAAGCGAGGCCAAGTGGCACTCCCGTCCTTTTGTGCTGCTTGCTTCGCCTGCTTGAAAAGTGCAACACGCTGCCTTATCAATATAGGTCTAGTAGGACTGCACAATATATCGAATTTTAATCACGATCACGATATTGGCTTCCCACGATCAAATTTGCGTGATCGAGCGATATTTAAAATGCGTCATTCCGTCCATAGACCGCTGCACCGCGCAGTTTAGTTTCTAGATTAGGGCTGGGCGATTGTACGATCTCGATTTGTGATCGAGATCAAATTAAGTTCGATCACGGTGATCAGCTGTGGGTATACTTTCTCGATCACGTGCATAACATGCTGCAGCAAAGTGCACACAACCATCACAACCCGCTTTCCTGGCACCGCACTGTCTGCATTAACCCTCAGGGCTCCAGAGTGCGACCAATTTGGTCGCATATGCACCCAAAATGTTCAACAGTGCGCCTGAAAAAAATTCTAGGTCGCACTGGTGCGCCTGACACGGCTCGGGTTAAAGCATATATTTCTTTCACAAGTTGCCATGTAAACGTGGCTAGACTATGCGTGCAACTTTACCAAACTGTATAGAAATAAACCATCTCTCCTAGGACCGCTTTCTCTCGCTCTCCCTCTCTCTCTCTCTCTCTCTCTCTCTCTCTATCTATCTCTCGTGCGCGGCGCGCTTAATGAACACCCGCCCCTCGACATGTACATTCACAATCGTGAAATCAATGACGTAGGCCTATAGAAGACGACTAGCGAAATCATAATTAAAATCCGGTTAGCATCATAGCATACAGCACAAAATTTATTAAAACTCTTGCATTCAAGTTGACTGATCATCTCAACGTTTTCCAACTCCAAGACTCAAAAGGGCCTGTCCCAAGGAGAAAAAGTATTGGCCTACCTTGAAACTTAAACACACGTGGGGAAACTGAACAGTCCAACCAGTAGACTATAATAAGCTAGCCAACTAATGCTATGCTACTTTGTTTACAATATTTTGAGGCTTCAAGCCGACAGCTGAATTAAAGAGGCGGAGTTGTAATATGAATAGTCATGAATGTCATGAATATCCAAAATTACAGTAGGCCTATGTAGAAAGCATTATACAGTGTATTAGGGGTGCAACGGATCGAAAAAGTCACGGTTCGGATAGTTCCTTGGATCAAGAGTCACGGATCGGATCATTTTTCGGATCAGCAAAAAAAAAAAAAAAAGACAAGACAAGACGAGACAAATAAACATAGTTTTGTCTTTGGCGGGATGTTGTAACGTGGCTCAAGCACTTTCAGCATGTGTTTAAAGTAGGCTAGTGTTGTCACGATACCAAAATTATTGTTTCGATACCGATACTAAGTCAAGAATGACTTTTTCGATGCTTTTTTACAATTTTAGTTGATTTGGTGTTTAATCACCTTATATTGAGGCCATCCTTAAAAATATCTTTGTTTGCAGTAACAGCCCCCCCAAAAAATAATTGGGTCGGTAGGTAGGCAAATATTTTTTTTTTTCAAGATTCAAGGTAAAAAAAAAAGTAAATTTTTGGTCACGGCGATTTTGTTGGTATGAATTTAAAAACATTTGCATGTTACATATATATATATATATGTACATACACACACACACAACACTATATTGCCAAAAGTATTGGGTCACCGGCCTTGACCCCCATATGAACTTCAGTCACATCCTATTCTTAATCCATAGGGTTTAATATGACATTGGTCCAGTCTTTGCAGCTATAACAGCTTCAACTCTTCTAGAGTTCTCTTTCCACAAGGTATATGCATGACTGTGTACCCGTGCACCAAGCAAGGTCCATACAGACATGGATGACAGTTTGGTGTGGAAGAACTTGACTGGCCTGCACCTGACCTCAACCCAATAGAACACCGTTGGGATGAATTAAAGGGGACTGAGAGCCAGTCTCCTCGTCCAACATCAGTGTGTGACTTCACAAATGCGCTTCTGAAAGAATGGTCAAAAATGCCAATAAACACTCCTAAACCTTGGAAAGCCTTCCCAGAAGAGTCGAAGCTCTTATACTGTAGCTGCAAAAGGTGGACCAATGTCATATTAAGCCCTATGGATTAAGAATAGGATGTGACTGAAGTTCATATGGGGGTCAAGGCAGGTGACCCAATACTTTTGGCAATATAGTAATATTTCTGAACGTGACTTAACAAAAATCAGCATACTTTATAGGCCTAGAGGGCGCATTAACCGTATGTTATCTGCACACCTATGACTAGATCCAATTTGTTGTAACAACATACAAACACTCTTGCTTAAATTCTTGCTTTATAATGATCTTTACCTTTTTAATTATTCTTTGACTATATTGCCCTTCTCTGCTCTTATTTGTTACTATTTGCTTTGTGTCTAAAGCATATTGAATGACCTGTGTATAAAATGTGCTATTCAAATAAACTTGACTTGACTAAAATGTAGGCTATAGCTTTAAATATGCTGTAGCCTACTGTCAGAGAAGTAAACAAAAAATATATCATATGAAAATATATTATGAAAAAACTAATATGTTCATTTCAATGATTTTACTGGTAACTAGATTGGTTTACTTGCATCCACCGCTACGACGTGTCAATGCAACCTACAAATCAGACAGAGACATTACGTTGCTTTCTTTTCTCCACCAGTGGCTAGTTCTTAACCACTTGAAGAATAGCTGTCCTTGCTAGCCTGTAGTAGAACGATCCCTTAACGGGTCACTTAAATGTTTCAATCCAAAAGAAACCACTTAATGCTGGCACGTTATCAATTTTTTGAGTTTCTTCCACCAAAACCTTAAGGTCTCATTTAAGTCTGTTGACACGGTCACCGTTACACGAATGGGGAGAAGGGATGGGTCCGAGAAAATATCTGGACATAACTTCGTGCCAAGTAATCTAAATGTTCAAGTGTTTAATGTGTTTTCAGGTGGATAATAGTGCCCGAACTAGTATAAGTTTTGACGTTGACCGCGAACATTTCTTGGCTACAGTCAAGCGCGAACCACTGGCAGTGAATGAGACTGGAAGCAGCCCGTAGCGCATGACAAACATAAACATATGACGCCACAGGTTTTTATTTGGAAGAAAGAACGCAGCATACGTTTGTATGTAGGCAATTTGTATTCACAATACTTAAGAAAATATAATATTATTGTATTGCATTTGTATTGGGTGTTTGAAGAAAAATAGGCCTAATTAAAAAAAAAAAAAAATCGGTCGGTCTTAACGCAATTTGCAACCGGCAAGTCGGTAGGACTAGAGAGGGAAAAAAACAAATATTTGGGTCGGCCCTATATTGACAGGGTCGGTCGGGTTACGGCAAACAAGAATATTTTTAAGGATGGCCTGAATATTGTGTGATCATTCACACCAGTGGCCATCCAAGATTCTGCTTGACCCTCCACACAAAATCTGCATATTTACCAGTAGCTACAAATGTTTAGTCATTTGTGTAGGCCTACTGATTTAGCTATCTTTAATGTGGTGTGGAGGAGTGCGCATAGGAGGTGTGTGTAATTGAGTCCCTGTCGCTTTAAGAAATACGTGAGGGTAATTAGACTTCAGTCTCACGATTTTATTCTTGAGAAAATAAGTTGGATATAGTGCATGATGACAAGGATATTTCATTAGATAAAATACATGTAAATAAAACTAACAAGTCGAAGAAAATCTTTCTGGGATCATAAAAGAGATGAGTGTCTTGCAATGCTCCTTTATGATTTTAGTGAGCACAAGCTATCTCCAGATGTACAAGTTAGCCAATGTTGCGTAGCTTATTGCTGACATTGAACCCAACTGTAGGCTAAGGCTAAATTACCTAAATATCATAGCATAGGTAGGTGCGCAACGAACTTGAGATGTAAGTGTGCACAAACAAACTTGATATTAGGCCATTATTGTGTTGCTGCTATGCAGCCACATCAGCACTTAAACTAGCAGCCATGTATTGCTGGTTATGGCATGACCGCTAATAACGTGTGTGAGAGCAGAAAAGACGCGCAGGCAGGCTAGGGGAGCAGAGCAGGGAGGGACTAGAAGCATGCCTTGTGGACACGCACACACGGACATTATTATTAATAATTATTATAAATCAATCCGCGGATCATGTGTGTGCCGAACCGAAGATACTGATCCGAACGGATCACGGATCAATGATGATCCGTTGCACCCCTACAGTGTATGTGTGTATATATATATATATATATATATATATATATGTATGTGTATATATAATTCTTTATAAAGAATATACATATTCCTTATATATTGTGTTTCAAATAAAGACAAACTTTTTCTACGCCTTTATTCTTAAAAAATCATTCACATTATATACATATGAAAGGAGTGCGATAAAAGGTGTCCTTTTGGCGTTAAAGGCGATGCAATGAAAAATGTGGGTGCACCTAAAAAAAAAAGCTAGGCGCACCGGTGCAACCAACGCAAAAAGTTAGTCTGGAGCCCTGACCCTATGAGCCCGACGGATGCAAAGTGCGTCTGATAAAAAAAATCGTGATTAAAAATCGAGATCGTTCAATATGGGAAAAATAATCGTGATCAATTTTTTTGCCATATCGCCCAGCCCTATTCTAGATGTAGACATTAGTCACAGAGGATAAAGTAACGTGGTGAACATACCACAACAGGTAGCAGTCGCAGTGTTCCCACACATAGACTAATTCGTGGCCGTGCACCACAGTTTCATGCCGGCCACCACATACTACATTGCGTTTCGTTATTCATTTATTTTTTAACGCTATTAAAAACACGCATCGTATTCGCTGCATTTCCCTTTCCTCCTTTCTCTAGGTCACTCACGCGTCTCTCTCTCACACGCGCGCGCACACACACACACACACACACACACACACACACACACACACACACACACACACACACACACACACACACACACACACACACACACACACACACACACACACACACACACACACCACACACACACACACACCACACACACACACCACACACCACACACACACACACACACACACACACACACACACACACCCTCCGTGCTCACCGCGTCTCCATTTAAACAAGATCATCCCTGGAAACTTTGCCTACTCAGGGACCAACTTTTAGAGAGTGCGACTGAAAAAAAAATCTATGTCGCAATGTTGCACCTGACGCTGCTCGGGTGAAAGCATAGGCTATATCTTTCGCAAGTTTTCATTGTAGACTATGCATGCAACTTTACCAAACAGTAGGCCTATAAAAGTAAACCCCCTCGCCTTGGCCCGCTTTCTCTCGCTCTCCCTCTCCCTCTCGTGCGCACTCAATGGACACCCACCCCTCAACATGCACATTTAATCCAAATAAAACATTCACAATTGTGAAAGCAATGACGCATAGACTAATGACTAGCTATATTACTTTTAAAATCCGTTTAGCATAAATAATTAGCATGCTGCACAGATTTGATTAAAACTCTTGCATCTCAATGCCAATGTTTTCCAACTCAAAAACACAAAAGGGTCTGTCCCAAGGAGAACAAGTATTAGCCTACCTTGAAACTTAAAGACACGTGGGGAAACTGAGCAGTCCAACCAGTAGACTAAGCTAGCCAACTATAGCTTATTTTGTTTACAATTATTTGAGGCTTCAGCCAGACAGCTGAATTAAAGAGGTGGAGTTGTATATGAACAGGCTATAATAGGCTATAGGCTATAATCTGCATAAAGTGTGCCATTATGAATATAAGAAATGAAGGATTTTCTCTTTTTATATATCTTTTTATATTATTATATAATATTATATAGATATATAATAATACTCTGGTGTTCCAAAATAGGCTATTTAAATATTATTTAATAAAATAAAATAAAAAATCCAAACACCGTTATAATAAGCCTATGACAATAAAATTTGTTTTGGTTGAAATCAACAAATAATCGTGATAATTAATCGTGATATCTATATTGCTCAAAATAATCATGATTATCATTTTGGCCAATATCGTGCAGCCCTAAGGTCTAGCCTAAGCTAGCCTAGTCCACAATAGGGACTTAAGCAAAGGTGTGTCAGTGTGGGGACATTGCTGCAGCTGCTATGCCGTTTTCATTTCATTATGCCACACTCGTGAAGCAATTGTCCTGTAACAAACTTCAAGAGGCTGGCGAGTTCGACCAGGGTCCTCCAATTCTAATGCGGAGGACTGCGTGAAAGCAGGTTCCTGGAAAAGCTCCCAAGGTTTTCTCCCGAACACGCATTATGGAAACACGGTTGATTATGCAAGACTAGGAAGGGAAGGGACAAATCAAAAAAGTGTCAACACGTAGCCATTCATTTTGTTTAGGCATGGGCTATGCGTAAAATAGGTTAAAAAAAAAATTTGTTTTTCGCCTCTAAGGAGGATAGACTAATTTAGGGAGTAGCCTAAGAATGTATAAGTTAGGCTTTAGCAAAGGTGTAGGCCTTTGAGTGAGGGGATATTGCAGCAGCTGCTATGCCGTTTTAGTTCATCTAATTAGTGCCGCAATCGTGAAGTCCTGTAACAAACTTCAAGAGGCTGACAGGCACATTTTGGACGCATACGACCAAAAGACATCTCTTCCCGCGGACTGTGCGCGTCTTCCAGTGTAAAAAGGGCTACGTTTACATTGCATGAGTAGCTTGATCACTCGAGATTTCTGGCTTGAGGGACAAAATTCTAGTGTGCCGTCGGAAGACAAATCTTAATGTCTGTGGTGTGCTGTATTTGGAACGTCGGAGCACACCACACACAACACAATCAAAACTGTTCAATCAAAGATTTTTTATCTTCATGTGTGGGGTCTCTCACAGATAAAAAATCGGTTAAGATTTATAAAATCTTTATGTGTGTAGGCCTACCCCCCTTTAGCTACTGATTTCTTGCAGTTATGGTAAAAATGTTAACTATGCTAACAGTGCTAACCAGGTTGATTAGCTAACTTACCTAATGATTTCTAGCAGTTATGTTAAAAATTGTAACTATGCTAGCAATGCTAACTAAGGTAACAATGCTAACTTTACTAACAATGTTAACCAGGTTGATTAGCTAACTTAACAGATGATTTCTAGCAGTTATGCTAAAAATGTTAACCATACTAACTATGCTAACCATGCTAACTTCCTAGTGAGGACTTTTATTTTGAAACATTTGTTGCTAGGGTATCCATGGTGGCCACTATCAGGAAACAAGAAGTTACTGCAGTATAATCATGTTGGTTGCTATGGAAACAGTCATAAACACTTCATTTTAATGGTTGCTATGTTGGTTGCTAGGTTCATGGAGGTTTCATGTAGTTGACTGGAGGCATAGTTGATGATAACTGACAGTTGGAATGCTTGAACAGTTAAATAGTTGAGTAGTTACAATGGTTAAATGACTTAGGGTCATTCCACGCCAAATCAACCAGAGCTCACGCACTTGCGTCTCAAAAAAATCTGAAAAAAATACCATGTGTGCCTATGATACCCAGGAGACACTCTGTAAAATGTTTTTGTGCTAAGATCAATACTTTTCAAGTAACAGCCAGTTTTACAGGGGGAGGGGGGTGTCAAATTTGTTCTGCCTCTTTTTTTTGTCAAAGTTCACAAGCTCATTGCTCAAGAACTAGAATCTGTAGGAGGCTCAAATTTTGCAGGTTGGTGCATAAATAGGAATAGTATGCAGTAAAATCACCACGAGTAGTCTGGATGATCCTGCATGGTCATAGCAGTCCCTCAAAGTTGATCAAAATTTTATTGGAGTTCTTGGCTGGGCTCTGTTTAGGCTTACAGAAGACATATTTTTACTCAACATAGGCTCTTGATTTTTTTCCTCTTATTGAGATCAGTAGAAACACTCTCCGAAAAAGCAATGAAGAGAAAAGAAAATCCATCAGGGACTGAACAGCAGACCTCACAAGTTTGAAAAATAATTTTGGATCTCATATTCAGAGCACCCAAACACCTTGTGGGAATATACAAAGATTTTTTTTATATTTTTTTCTATAATCTGCATTACCTCTTCTTTTTAAAAACACCAATTTGACTTGTCTTGTGCGAATCTTTCTTTTTCATTTTCCACCCTAAACATGGACAAAATGCACCATTGAGATCAATATGTTTTGTCCCCACCCGGCAATTTCAGTGATTCAGTGATTTTAGTGGCACCTAGTGGTTACTCTATACAAAACAAATCTCTCAATAGATCTCTATGGTGCATTTTGCCCTTGTTCAGGGTGGGAAATGAAAAAGAAAGATTTGCATAAGACAAGTCAAATTGGTGTTTTTAAAAAGAAGAGGTAATGCAGATTATAGAAAAAAATATTAAAAAAATCTTTGTATATGTGACCTTCCACGGCGAAATCAGTCACAATGTCCAAATTTTCAAAATCAAAGTTATTACGTTTTCAGGAAGGGGCATAATCAACCTTCAAAACGATACCTATATCTAATGAATTGAACGTCATATTACTGAAATATAAACATTCAAAGGAGTTGAGTTCATCCTGTCATGCCAATAGAAAAACGGAGAAATCTGCCTTTGAAGTTAACCGTCGGCTCAACACTAACGAACGCTTTGTAAGGTCGCCGCTATTACAAGATTTACGGTACTTGTATCAACGACACAGCACGCGGATGGCTTGGTGGTTGTCGATGAGTGCATTTACCGTAAAGCGGCAAAAAACGAGACGCCTCTAACTTCCTGCTTCCTCTAACTTTCTCACCTCAACAAACTCACGTTTTTAGACTACAAAAGGTCAGTTTTTCGGCGAAATGTATTCACGGCCGTACAGTGTAGACCTCCCACTGTTTCAAAACACTTACAAAAAAAAATCCACGATTTTAGCACAAGTGACATAAATGGCCATTTTTCTCAGAAACGCCTGTTGCGACAAGCGACTGGTTTTGCCGTGGAACGTCACATATTCCCACAAGGTGTTAGGGTGCTCTGAATATGAGATCCAAATTTATTTTTCAAACTTGTGAGGTCAGCTGTTCAGTCCCTGATGGATTTTCTTTTCTCGTCATTGCTTTTTCGGAGAGTGTTTCTACTTATCTCAATAAGAAAAAAAACCCAAGAGTCTATGTTGAGTAAAAATGTGTCTTCTGAAGGCCTAAACAGAACCCAGCCAAAAACTCCAATAACATTTTGATCAACTTTGAGGGACTGCTATGACCATGCAGGATCATCCAGACTACTTGTGGTGATTTTACTGCATACTATTCCTATTTATGCACCAGCCTGCAAAATTTGAGCCTCCTACAGATTCTAGTTCTTGAGCAATGAGCTTGTGAACTTTGACAAAAAAAAGAGGCAGAACAAATTTGACACCCCCCTCCCCCTGTAAAACTGGCTGTTACTTGAAAAGTATTGATCTTAGCACAAAAACATTTTACAGAGTGTCTCCTGGGTAACATAGGCACACATGGTATTTTTTTCAGATTTTTTTGAGACGCAAGTGCGTGGGCTCTGGTTGATTTGGCGTGGAATGACCCTTAATAGTGTATTATTGCAGTGAGGACTTTTATTTTGAAACAGTTGTGGACAGAGGAAACAGTTTAACAGGATATGTAGTCTTCAGAGAGATTGTATGCTTAAAGCCTGAGAGAAACTGACAGTTGGTGTCCAGGGGCCGGTTGCACCAACATGTTTACGCCCGGTTTTAAACTAGGCCGGTCTTAACTCAGCGTTCTAAGTCCAACCTGATAGATACGCCAGTTGCACCACCTAGGCTTAAGCCTTCTTTTCGCTAAGACCGGGCGTAAATCTTACGCCTACTCAGTAGTAGGCGTAAGTTCTTAAGACCAACATTTGAGCACTTCTCACAGTCGTTTCTACAGCGCAAACTACATTGTTATTATTCCGATGCTCGCTTGTTGGCCAGCTAGCACTCGCTTTAGGTGGACACTTCACTATGCCAGCCTGACATTCATTTATAGGGGCTTTCGGTATCATTCACGAATTTAAAATCTTTATTAACAGCTTATTGTACATTCCTAATAGGATAATCATACACTTGGAAACATTTCAAAGATACATAGGCATCTAGCCCGCCCTACAATTACGTTTAGTGCATAAAAATAAACCGTGTTAGCTAACGTAACATTTGTTAGATATAATTGCCTACCTGTTAAGGCATTCCTAGCACAACGTTAGGCTATTCCGTATTCCAATGGGTCTAGCTCTGTAGGCTACATAACCTATGCATGTAAACTTTTTACCTGCATTTTTCAGTGCAGATAACGCTTCTACCAGTTGGTGTTGTTCTGCCATAGCCTCTGAAAAGATAAAGCTATAGGCTAATGCGTCTCCTTTGCTTATTCTATCAAGACATAATGAGAAGGAACTAAAGTAATTAAGTTATTTATTTAGCGAGTTAAATAGGTGCCACTTCCACACATTAGACTAGGCCTACATGTAACACATTCGCCTTCATTCACTTTGACCGCGGTTTCCTCCGAACGGGGACGTGATTGACAGCAGAGAATCTTTGAAACAGGCAAGTTGTCATTGTTCCGTAGGCATTCACATGGACGCGCATTGCTAAGACCGGGCGCAGTTAAGTTAAGTTCTGCTGGTGCAACCGACTTTAGTTGAATTCCAAAGACTGGTCTTAACAAAGACCAACTTAGCAGTTAGGACCAGACTTAGTAAAGACCAGTTGGTGCAACCGGCCCCAAGTGGCTGACCAGCTGGGGTAGCATTCTAATTGCTGCCGTGATGTCATAATGGGGCAATGTTAAAGGGATAATCCGGAGTGAAATGCACTTTAGATCAATTTTTCAGACTATTGGGAGTACATACGTTGAGTTGACACCAAAATCATGTCATTCGGATGTATTTTGAGAAAGTTCGAGCTCACCGTTTTTAGCCAAAACTCGTTAGCCTGGAGGTGACTCGGGCATGTCATTGCGCCGCTACAAAACGCTATTTTTATACCTCTTCTACTGTTCCAAACAACACTACACTTACGTGGTAGTGAGTAGAGGGTCCCTAAAGCCAAACCGAAGTATCCCCACGTCTTTATGTGGTCGGATAGAGAGTCCAGAATGAATTTAATCGAGTCAGTACCTTTCCGGAAATGTCGCTGTTGCAGCTAGCAACGTTTTCACAACACTTTACTAACATTTCCGGAAAGGTACGGACTCGATTAAATTCATTCTGGACTCTCTATCTGACCACATAAAGACGTGCGGATACTTCGGTTTGGCTTTAGGGAACCTCTACTCACTACCACGTAAGTGTAGTGTTGTTTGGAACAGTAGAAGAGGTATAAAAATAGCGTTTTGTAGCGGCGAAAGGACACGCCCCGGTCACTTCCAGGCTAACGAGTTTTGGCTAAAAACGGTGAGCGCGAACTTTCTCAAAATACATCCGAATGACATGATTTTGGTGTCAACTCAACGTATGTACTCCCAATAGTCCGAAAAATTGATCTAAAGTGCATTTCACTCCGGATTATCCCTTTAAGTCTATGGGGGAAATTGTAATAGTTTTTAACTAATATTTTAACGTCATAATGCCTTAATGTCATGTGACCGTTTGTTTACAACTGGAGTGGTAGGCAGAGTGGTAGGCAGAACCGTACATATCAGCGGGGTTACATTATGTTATACATAGGCCTACTGTAGTTATACGGTTACAAATATCTCCGAAATGTATTTTTTATGATCGAAACACAGATTAAAAGATGGCAACTACTTGCGTAGCATTTGTTTGCTAGCTACAATAGGAAGAAAAATTTTTTAATTGTTTCCGTTTGTGGTAGGGTATTAGGTGTCGTCACCTGACGAAGTGGTTGGGAAAATGCAGGAGAACGTAATGTACGGTAAAAATACGGTTGTCCTAATCGTTCAGAAAGAACGAGCCAGCAAAGACCGCAAATAAACTGAGTGTTCCATATCCGAGACATTAGTACGCTTGTAGTCTACAACTGATTGAACTGAAATTATGATGGACAGAAACGTGTCAGTGTCCGGCTAATGTTATGTCAGGTGGGTGAATCTTATTTGATTAACTAGCGGTTTAGTGTTGAGTCCTTGTGTTGTCATCAAGGGGGCAGGCATATTCCCGGAAGTAGAAACACGAAATGAGCTGGTGATCAACGCTCTGCTAACACCCTTGGACGGCCATAGATTTCAGATTTTTTTGCGATCCCATTACTTCATGTAACATGTGCCCTTTGTCTCCCTTATAGCTTCTGTGTATTCTATATAGGGTATCGAAGGCAAAATTAATTCACTTCTTCCCCGTATATTATGTTGGTTTCCCGTAAAGAAGTATTTTAGCATGTCGGTTGTAGGGAAGCTAACGTTCGCCCGTAATGTTTGGATAAGAAGCTGAGTGAGCCTGCACGAAAACCATGACGGAGAGTCATTCGCAAGATCAGTGAAAATGCGTGCATTAAAAATGTCGCGATTCTTACTTTTATTAGTATCGATACTTTTGATAAAGTCCGTGCTCTTCTGAAGTAACATGTGTGTGTGTACCGGTGTGCACAAGGCAGGCACGTGGAGAGTCAGACCCGTGTAGGCTCTGCCCCCCTTGCCTGCGCGTCTTTTCTGCTCACACACGTTAAGCTGTCATGCCATAAACAGCAATACATGGCTGCTAGTTTAAATGCTGATGTGGCTGCACAGCAGCAACACAGTAATAGCCTAATACCAAGTTCATTTGCACACTTACATCTCTCCAGTTTGTAGCTCACCTACCTATGCTATGATATCTAGGTCATTTAGGCTTACGGTTGGGTTTAATGTCAGCAATAGGCTACGCAACCATGGCTAACTTAATCTGGGGAGAACTTGCTAACTAAACTCATAGTGCTCACTGAAATCATAAAGGAACATTGCAAGACACCCATCTCTTATATGATCCTAGAAAGATTTTCTTCGACTTGTTAGTGTTTTGAACATGTATATTATATAATGACACCAGAGATGGGAGTAAGTCACACATATGCAAGTCTCAAGCAGGTCTCGAGTCTTAACCTTCAAGTCTCAAGCAAGTCCCAAGTCGTTTTTGTGAGGGTCGAGTCAAGTCAAGTCAAGTCAAGTCATAACTTAGGTCGAGTCAAGTCAAGTCAAGTCATAGCTTAGGTCAAGCAAGTCACAAGTCAAGTCATATAATAAGCTGGAAGACAACCGTCTTAAAACTTGAAGAGACAGCAGCCTAAGTTTTATGTAGCCCTTCTTTGCACAAAAGGGCTAACAAATAGAAGAAGGGGATATAAGGCTAAAGAATAATTATTAATGCTCACTAGGACCAGCAGGATCAGAATTACTAGGAACGACTACAGGGCCTGGTGTACCAAACAATAATTACCAGACAGAGTACTCAACACGGTAGCTCATCATGGGAACAGCAGAAAACCACTTCCTTTTATTTACAACCATTTTTTCGATATGTTGCAAAAGACAGTCCTTTTTTATGTGTTCCAAAAGACAAAAGACAAAGAAGTGCAAGAAGGAATGAACTTCTATGTCCACTACTCCTTCAAAAAGGCCTCACTCTCTCATATGTTGTGTGTGTGTGTGTGTGTGTGTGTGTGTGTGTGTGTGTGTGTGTGTGTGTGAGGGGGAGAGAGAGAGAGGGTGTGTGTATGTGTGTGTGAGAGAGAGAGAGAGAGTGTGTGTGTTTAGCTCATGTTTTCATTGCATAATATTCCATTAATACTGTAAATACCATACGGAAATGAAATGAAGACACTTCTATGTTAGGCTATATACTACGATTTACTCTTGAAAGTGGCCTATTTCTCATTTATGTCATACATCTCTCATATACTTATACATACATTTATAGTAATAGGGTTTGTGCATGTTGTTAGGCTGTTATACTTTATGATTTAACAAAAATAAAAGCAGCTAGCGCTAACAAACTAACAGCTCAATTGATGTGGTACAGTACTGTAGACCAGGGATGGGCAACTTTCATGACTAAGAGGGCCACAATTTTTTATCACCACCATCAGAGGGCCAAATGTGGCTGCGCACTTTCGCACATCTGACATGAGAGAAGCTACAAAATAATTCTGAATAAGAATTAAATGTATATAACATACAGTCAGTGTTGGGGAGTAACGCATTACATGTAATTGAGTTACGTAATTTAATTACAAAATAAATGTAACAGTAATATATTACAGTTACTGTAGGAAAAAAATGTAATTCAATTACAGGTACTTTTGACATTTTTCAAAATTACAATCTGAATTACATCTCAATATTGTCAGCAAAACTTTGCAAATAATATTGTATGTAAAAAGAACTGTTCCCTCCACAGCCATATTTTGATACGGGACCTTCTGATAGGCTCTATCACGTCTACAGCGCCATCAGCGTAGGCCTACATGCCTGCCTGTAAACGTGTTATGATTATCATTATATTATCCTCACAAAAAATGTGATGCTAATTCATGTATTGAATGCCCTTGCTGCCTTGTGCGCTTGTACAGAACTGCTCGGCAGCCTGTAGACTAAGGCCAAAATCTTTGCATGGATTTGGGGACTATATATATCATTCAAAAATCGGAAAAGTAATCAAAAAGTAATCAAAAGTAATTAGTTACGTTACTCAGAAAAAGTAATTCAAATAGTTACACTACTATTACATTTCAAACAGAGTAACTTGTAACTGTAACACATTACATTTCTAAAGTAACCTTCCCAACACTGCATACAGTATATATTTTTTTCATGCTCAAATGCATTTTCAATAGGCCTATACATTCCCTAACGACAAATACAAGTATTTTACAGCCACATGAGTGAAAAGTATTAATTTCAGTGCAAAGGGCTCACATAAATCACCATTCAATGATGGCACAAAACTGAAAACCAGCAACATAGGCTCATATTCAATGCATTTACAGTGGGTACGGGTTGAGAATGCACCTTCTCCCGCGGGACTCCCGAAGAGATCCCGCAGGCCGTCAAGCCGATTTTTTTCGAGGCTAAGGCAATGTACCCAAACAACCACCAGGTGGCAGAAAGTTTCATCCCGCATTTCAAAATGATGAAGACCGCATATCCGTCAATAGTCGACTCCTTAATCTCATTTAATCATTACAATGAAGGTGATGACTGGCGAAATTATTCAAACGACGTTTCAATGAACCATTGTTGAAATGAATGAAAATGGTTATAGAAAATCGCCTACAGCCTAACGCCGACACAGCTGATTCTTTGATTGATTCTATGCTGTTTTGATGTAGAGGATGGGTAAACTGGTGCGCTACAAACATGTTACCAATCAAATGTAATATTAGTAGGACTAGCCTACTTAGACACTTTAGTCATAGGCAACGTTGCCATGTTAATTTGGGCTAGAAGTGCTTGCTTGTGGTGGCGCTCCTGTCCGCTGCTTCTCCCGAATTGTGTGGCAAATTTGTCAGCAATCAGCTTAAATGTCAAATCATATTTATTTCTCTTTGTCGCCATGGTATTGGGGGAAACGCGGAAATTGCTGCGCAATTGACCAAGCAACCGCGGACCGACAGAAAAAGAAAGCAAACGTTGCTGCGGAAATGCTTGCTAATTTGATGTGTTTAAACATAGAGCCATACAATTAGGTGTGTCTGTTATTATGATAATTTTCGAGCATAACTGCTTGACAGGTGTTAATAGCCTTGCCATAAGCACTGCTGCAGGTGCTTCTTTTATTATGCGGTTAGAGCATAAGCGCTTACTCATATAGACTATAACTCAGGGACAGGTGCAAAACCACCAACTGGGATGGATCGAAGGGCAAGCAAGCACTGCCACACAACGTGAAGGCCTTCATAGTAGTTCAAGTCAACAAGTAATAGTTCTTGAACAAACCTTAAGCAAACTTGACTTTCAACTAAAATGCTCTAAAAGTGAATGTGGCTAGTTCTAATTCACTCCCCAAATTCACTTCTATTCATTTAATAGGTAGCCTATATGTTCGCGCCGCCGAAAATGATCGGACCTGGTCACCTGGAACAAAGAGCCTAACAGTCTGGTTTCAACTACACATAGCCAGGATTTCATGCCGCATTTTACAGGCTACCGTGGCTACTTTCTAAAACAACTTTCATTCATTTAGGGAGAAGCATCTTAGGGTCTAGGCTAGCTACCTCGGAGGGAGGGAGATAGAGAGAGCTATGCTGAGCAGGCATAGGCGTGAGAAGTAGCATAATTTAAAATAATGAGTGAATGATATTCTCAGTTTTGCGAATGTGTAGGCTATGTTTGAGATGTCTGCTGAAAAAAAGCTATAGGCCTATCGTTTCAAATATGTGCGTAATCAGGGCTGTAGCTCAGTGGTTAGAGCTTCCGCTTGAGGACATAAGCATTGCTGGTTCGATTCCCATCCTATTCATGGCGGAAGTCATTTTGAACAAGGCATCAATAAAGTAGGCTATATTCTATTCTTTTCTATTCACACACGCACGCTGGCGAATTCGAACATTCTGAAACGCGCATATGCGATGAAACATTGCGCATTCTTCCACGAGTTAACAGCCAGCCTACAGCCTATAGGCCTATGCAGGGGACAGATAGATGGGGTGGGGGTGGGGAGGCAGTTAATTGTCCTCAATGATGCCTCGGTGATGTCTGTAGCCTAGCCCTATCTACCGCTCTGGCCTAGCCTAGACGAGTGTATGGGGGAGGGGGGATGATTGGTTTCAGGCTGCACTGGATAGTGTTATGTATAGACCCCGAAGCCATTTGCTTTGAGAACGGCTGGCTGATGAAGTTGTTGGCTGGCTAGCTGGCTCAGCCAAAACCTTAATGCAGCCGCCACAGTTTTCACACAATGTTATTGTATTGTTTTGGACAACGTTCTGCACGTTTCACTTCAATGTAGACTGCATGCGTTCATTGCGTTGTGAACAGCGCAGCAATCTATGGAAAGGAAACGGTGGAAGTCGCAGCAGTAGCCTATCACCTGTAAATCCATCTGTTCCAGAATATTTGGTTCATATCATCAATCTTTGGTTTTGGTGTTTGTGCAACCGGGCCCTGACGATTTAACAAAAGTCTGAGTAGCCCTACGTAGGAATTAGGAAAGTATGTAAGGTGAGATCAAAATCAGGCTACTTTGTTAGCTTCTTTCCCCCATGTCATTTTGTCGTCAACTCACTGTGAGTCCTGTGTATCGTAGCAACGAGCACAATACTGATGTGGTGTGTCCAGTGGGAAAATCTCATGCAGGCCTAGTTTCTAAGCCATCGTTTATTTTTTCGCGTGTCACTATGATATAATTATTTTTAGATGCAAAAAGTCTAACTGGCTTAGTCAAAGTTTGTCAGATGGCGGCAGAAAATGATTGGCTGGCGAAATTATTTTTCGTTAATGGTAGGCCTAAACATATTGTGATTCATCCGTTTATTTCAGATAGGTTGTTATTAAAAACCATTAACAAAAAATAATTGTTCATCGACGTTGAAAAACGGTCAGAAAATTCAATCGATATGATTCTGTATTTCGCTCCTGCCAAGATGTGAACACGGGTCTCCGGCGTTGCAGACAGGAGTGTTAACGCTGCGCCACTTGACATTATACGAAAACTGCGTTAGGTATTTGACTTGAAGTAACTCAGTCAGTCCAGCAAATATGTAAGAAAATGCTTATACATTAGTCTGAGCTTTAAAAGATAGCCTACAAATAGAAGATAAGATATACAACTATGAATGTAGGCTACGTAGGCATACGCGCCCTACGTACATAAATAGGCTACGACGAAAATATGTTTTACACATGTGCCTGTCGCAACGTTTTCAAAACAAACTCGCATTTTACCACTGTAAATCGCCTCCATAGACTATGCCATGTAAATGAAAAATAGTTATTAAAATAAAGCACATATATAATACATATTGCACATATATAAACGATATGTTTTATGGTAAAATATTATTCTCATGCCCGACTGACAGGAAATCCTTGCGACATCTGCTGTGAGAAAAGAGAATAGCAGCCTGGACAAAAATGGCCGAACGCGAGACAACATAGTGTTGTCACATAAGTGAGCGCAAAATAGCTCTAAACTAGCTTGTACCGGTGTGCTTTTGATCATGTAAAAATTCTGGGTGACAAAACACGCGTATTTAGGAAAAGTCGTGAACGTAGGGTCCTGGAATTTAATCGAGTGAAAAGATTTTTTTTTTTTTGTAATCGCTGCGGTCAAATGACCGCAGCCCGGCAGTTCTAGGTATATCTAGGTCAAACCCACACGGCGCTTCTAGGAATACGCGTCAGCGGTCAAATGACCGGCGCTTGGCGCTTCTAGTGTTATTTGATAGGTGGGATCAATGTGAAACTAAGTCAACATGATAAAACTTAATGTGATGCAAACAGCTCTTGTCACGTTTTACTGATGGAGATGGGATGTTAGCTGCCAGCTAACGTTAGATTAAAAAATAATGTGAAATTAGCTAGAGACATTTCTTACTTTTCTTTGTGTAGTCGGAAATGGCAGATAACATTTGACGTGGTGCTGTCTCGGCGAATCGTTTCTTTTGTTGAGTTGAATAGTCTTTAAATCCAAATGTTATGATTTTGGGAACACTGTCTGCTGCAGTAGCAGCAGAACTGGTAACAGTTTCCATCTTCTAAACCCCGACCGCTCTACTGTAGATGGCGGGCGCGTCACCTAGCACCTAGTAGAGAGGTTGCCAGGTTCGCCCACATGCAACAGGAAATATTCAATCGAAAATAGTTATTAGTATTATTCACCAATTAACCAAGACAGCAATGACTTGTCGAGTCATTGCATGCAAGTCTAAGTCAAGTCTCAAGTCATGAGTAGCAAGTCCAAGTCAAGTCAAGTCTTTTCTCACTGTTGATCAAGCAAGTCACAAGTCCTCAATCTGGCGATTTAAGTCTGACTCGAGTCAAGTCACTAGACTCGAGTCCCCCATCTCTGAATGACACGGACGGAAAGCATAACGAGCATATATGTATGAATGTAACGAATGTAACATGTATGAATGTATGCATCAATACAGATCTGTTCGGACCAATCAAATTGTTAGGGCGGGCTTTACGTGATGATTGACAGATGAATAGCAGTGACGTTCACGGCTGCATGCGTCCTCGTTCGACGAGTTGGGTGTGAGACCATGTTGGCTTAGGTTGATTTTGATTGCAACAGAAACGCTATGGCTATGAATGCATATTTTTTTCATGCAGTTTGGCCTTTCGTTTAGCTTAGCTATGGAAACGGAGGTTTTATCACGGATTCACACAACTATTTCTGAACACTTAGACCAACGTGGATATAGGGAAAACTTCAGTTTCACTTTCACCAAGTTAAAACAGCATGTTTGCGCGATGTTGTTCCCGTTTGTTTGAAATGTCTGTTTACTCGTTGGGTTAACGACACACTTCCCCAGCTGTTCATTGCATGTTTGTACAGTTTGTACGTATCGGTTGAATTACGCCCCATAATCATTTTATAAGTGTTATACGTTAAAGTCTTCTTCCGTATTGAACTGATACGGAACGCTCTTTGTTCCGTATTTTAAGAAACTGCTCAATGCACACACGCTACAATGAAAAACACACAAAAAAAAACCTAAACATGGGCTATGCACCCTAGTAATGACACTTGTGCAGCTTTTCTCAAACTATGGGCCGCGCAACGTGGAGACTGCTGATCAGCGAATTAGGCCCGGTGCTCACCTGATAATTTGCTGCGCAAACAACCGCGGACCGACAGACCGACAGACCGACTGCAATCAGGAGGAAATGCTTGTTAATTTGATGTGATTAAACATAGAGCCGTACAATTAAGTGGTGGTATGAACGTTCATTGAATGCATGCGTGTAGGCCTGCGCGTTTGTGTGACAGAAACTGAAACTATAACGTTGGTGGCAAAGCTCCGCGTCAACCTGTTGGAAGGCTAAAATTATTTAACGACATTTAGTAGAACAACGTGGATTCTCGCAACTCCCATAAAAACAGAGCAGAGACTGTACAATACTTGTTTAGCATAGATAGATA
Organism: Sardina pilchardus; assembly: GCF_963854185.1. Lineage (NCBI taxonomy): Eukaryota > Metazoa > Chordata > Actinopteri > Clupeiformes > Clupeidae > Sardina > Sardina pilchardus. The sequence continues at coordinate 33,063,131 of NC_085007.1, forward strand.
CTTTATCAAGGATTGAGTATTGTTTAGTCAAATTTGGTCAGAAGATTTAGGCTAGTCTTTCATTTAAAGATCTCCAGATTTCGCCTATCTGCACGGCCGTTTACCATAGACAAAAGTTGGTATTGTGTTTCCTGAATCCTTACATTCAGGCATTCAAATGAAATTTCATTATAAACCATATCCATTTTTTCTCCATTCGCCTATCAGAGTATGATATGCATGTATGAGGGAAACATCCCAAAACAATTAGCACCCTTTGCTGTTGTTTTCAGAAGTGTCTCTCATGCAACCATGCAAAAGCAATGCACTATTGTACTTATATCTTACATTAGTAAAGCAGATGTGCATATGACATGTTAACATGTGCATAGTTTTCACAAACTTTTTGTGAACAATTTTGGCACTTCAAACATTGACTGCATTGAAGTGAAAGTGCATGTATAGCATAATATAATTGTGATAATGATCATCATAATGATGATTTGATGGGGGGTGGGGTGTAGGTACGTGTGGGCCCAATGACCCCAAAGTCTGCCATAACAAGGCCTCAACTGAAAGAAGTTAAGCTCCACGCCCGGCACTCCATTTCACATTGAATGTTTCTTATGTTATTTTCTCATAGTTGGCAACCCTAGCTATGACCCTGCAGTTTATATGCAGCATTCCCTACTCTGATGAGGAGATGCAGAGCATTCTTAATCACAGATGGAGTAGGGTCCAGTTTAAATAACCAAAGTCAGTTTGGGAAAAGGATCTTGAGGCTCTAAAAAAGAATATTGTGGAAAAGTGTGTTGGTTCAAGTTATGAACAAAACATGTTATACAATGAACAAATCTATAATTCTATGTCGTTGGCAAAATGATCGGAGGGCTCGGAAGAACCCCCCTGGCATTTCGGGGTGCCCAAAATTTCTAGCGATGGCCCTGACCTCGGTATTTTAAAAATCCTGGTTACGGCCTTGAACCTGACATCGAGAATAGCTGCTACTAAAGGGAGGAGGGGTGAGCTACCTCTCTGGTGTGTTTCGTTTGGTCCTTAGTTAAAATATAATGTTGTTTTGGACAAAAGTGTCTGCTAATTTTATATGAACACCTAAAGTGGTCATCTGATAAACTTGGTACATAACAGCCTCTGCAAGGAAAACTAGACATCAACAGTGTTTGTGTAATATGTTCAAGCAACGTCATGAGAATTGTTGCTCAATAAGTTACTGCAAAACCACGGTCTCTACATGGCGCTGAGAGTGCTTCTTAATGAAAATTCGTGGCAATGAGAAAACGATGAGCCACCGTCTTTTCCTGAGTAGGCTATAATAACAAGTAACGATAACTACCGTTACCGTTCGCATGAGAAGCTGTATTTTACTGTAGGTGTATTGACAGTTAGCCTGTTTGGATTTGACGTTAAAATAAATTGTGACAACACTAACGCAATATGTAGAGTTTAGATATTTAAGCGCGTGCATTGGTGTCCACTGGAAATGAAGAAACCCACCAAACTCGTCATGTAACCGTAACGTTAGGCTACAACCTATTTTTTACAGTCTATGGCTACAACCTCAAAGTCAAATTACACCAAAACATTCACTTTGCCATTCCACCCTAACAAGTTCGACAGGCATACCAGCAAGTGTTGGCTCGTTACATTAGAATCACGACAATAGCATTTAGCGCTGACGTAAAATAAACAAGATGTGATAGCTTTGTGAGATTAGCAATCAGAGGTTAGCCGACTACCTATCGTAGTTGTCTCTTATGCTACGGCAAGCTAACAGCAAGTTCAGTCCTCGCTTTGGTTAACGTTAGATTTACCGAGTGGCACTAGCAAAGATCGCATGCCATTGTTACTGTTTGTGGTCAACTTATAATACACCAGCCATACGATAGTTAACATTAACTCAATTACCATCTGAATTAACGTGACCCTTAATATGCAAGTGCCCAGAAGCTACGCCATCACCTACAATAATGTTAACGTTAGCCAGGTTAGCAGAGGGACTTACTTCTACTGCTTTTCGGATCCTTGGGTGTGAACTCCTGTAACGTTAGGAAGTCGATCCCATAAGGTAGATATGCAACCAATATGTCGTGAACAATGTGTTATTCGATGTATTCGCACCATCACGCATTCCTCGGTGCATGTTCCATGTACGTTGACGATTACAATTTAATACATAATTTAGCTCGCTAGCTAGCGGCGTAACGTTAGCTGCCTGACAAACTAGCTAGATGACGTAAAATAAGTTATATTCCGCTAGCCAATTACCTAGCTAGGTACCTGTAGGATCGTCTTGACTATCTTGACTAATATTTACCTGGCCGTGTTATCTCTAAATTTCAGAGACGTTGGGTCGTCAGCTAATGTTATCCACTCGTGCCGTTCTGTAAAGTGTCATCACTGCAAGACAACCACTTAGCTTCTGTCAAAAATCAACAAAACAACTTGCTAACTAACAGACCGTAGCAGCCACAGCATTAGCTGCAGACATTATTCCAGAACTGGAGCCATTTGTTGAAGAATGTCACCATTGTAATGACAGCACAATATGTCTAAACTAAGTTAAATAATATGTTAACTTTTGGTGGTTACAACGGAATTACAAGCGAATAGTGCTGGCTGTAGATAGAATTGAAGTTACAAACCGCCCACAATGCTAATGTTAGCTACGCAACTGATTCCACTAGTGCTACCATGAAGGCAGGTGGTTACACGTACGGCCAGTTAATGTTAGAGGGCGGGGACTTTATTATTATACATTTCGCGACTAGAAACGGGCCCTTTATCTTTTCCATACCTGCCAACACTCATGTTTTTCCTGGCTTTCTCCCGTTTACTAGCTGCTAATATATCTCGCAGCGGCTTCCCGGAAAACTCCTTCAATTTGTCAGACTGTCAAACTAGATTCATTAGCCTACTTTCTTAGGCCGCGTTCAGACTGCAGACGAATCTGATTCGTATCTGATTCCTTCTCATATCCGATTTTTCGGGCTGACTGTTAACACTGCCTTTAGCAAGTGTCCAAATCGGATATGTATGGAGTTTTATTTGTGCCAAAATGTTCAAACAATACTTTTTCAAATTCAAACAAAAATCAATTAATCAAAATATCAAATACAAAATCTAAACAAAAAAAATAAAGTCGAAAAAAAAATCTAAACTCGCAAACAAATTATTTGTGTAGTTGCAAAAAAAAACTGTTTGAATAACTTGTCTTTTGGTTTACAATAACAACAATCATTTGCAGCGACATCATTCGTTTGTTTGCTCCTGGCTTTTTCAGTTGCGATTCTGGCTCTCGCGTTTGCGCTGCCTGTTTTTTGCTTGTGGTTCTGGCACAAATTTCCATGCAAATTTCACATGTGGGTGGGTGTCTGTGGGGTGCATTCCTATTGGCTGATGCGTTTTGACAGCTTTACTATGGATTCAAGCGCAAGAGCTACCCACCTCCAAGGGGGCAGCGAACGTTATGAGAGTGTAGACAGTATGGCGGCCGCCATGCTAACGAGAAGACCGTGGCTAGCTGGCCATTCCATTGAATCCTATGGGGCGTAAGCGCCACTTTGACATCAAATTACATTAGAGCTGAAGCGTTTTAAGCCTTTATATGAACATTTTCTATTGTCGGGGTACATACTACATTGTGAAATTGACATAATAATCTCGTAGCTGTCTTATCGGCTGAGTAATTAACGTTTTCCGAAGTCAATGCTAAAGTGTTAAAGGCGCATGCGTCCAGCGAGAGTAAAGCGTCGCCATAGGTCAGACTCGGTCAGACTACGTGCCTATGTCACATGTACGACAACTGAGCCTGCGCAGGAGACAAGAAGACCTAAAAAAAAAACGTTGAGATTTGCTTCCTCGGTCTCTGCTGCCGTCTACGTGATAGCTCTGTCCATATCTTTTACTGTCTATGCCCACCTCCCCCCCTCCCCAGTAGGTAGCGGTGCAACGCTCTTTTTGGCCATTAAGTACAGATATATGGGATGTGGCGCTATTGAGCACAGTATGTCAACCGCCATATGAAGAAGAAGAAGATATATTGACCACAGTAGGCTACACCAAAGCCATCGATGGGCTACACGCGTTATGGACTCAAAACAATGGGTTTTCCTCACTACTCATTAACCAAAGGTAAGAAGTGTAATCTAATTTGTTATGGGTCTAATTTTCACGTTTATGTGGGATGTTATGGCGTAGTTGTTACAATACTGACGCTGGTTTTAAGGTATCAGATGGCTATCTTAGCATCGTAGGTTTGTCCACATACAAACGAGGCTTTTGATGAAATGTTGCAGTAAATTATGAATTCATACCATGTATTTATTTGTTCAGAAGTATATTGTTAATGTCCTCGTGTTATATAAGCGTATGTGTCCGATTATGTCATGAAATATCGCTATGTTGTCAACGGTAGTCTAGCATAGTATGAGCGCGATGGTGCGATCTATCTGTGGTCAGTTCATCAATGGCCCTGGCGATCTCTGGAGGTCCACTCTTTGTGAACGTTTGGAGACCACAGACATAGTATAACCTAAGTTAGAGTATTGGTTCATTTGCCTGAGAAAGACCCAAGGGTCGAAACGTTACTTTTTGTAAACATGGGAGCTCAAGCAGTGTTGCCAACGTTACCTTCTTCTGTTACATCTCCCCAGGAAATGTTATTAAGCACTGTGACCAGCTCTGTCTTTTGATTAGTACATGTAATTTGTCTTTTGCTTGTGCTTGTGTGTTTGTGCAGAACAACTCATCGTGATGGAGCACCTGTACTCCCTGATACAGCAGGATCTAAGGGATTTCCTCAGACAGGACGCAGATGTGGATTGACAACATCCTGCAGTTTAACTTTATTAGAATAAGTGTTGTTTTGAATAAAGGACAATAAAATTGAATTATTTTACATACTGCTTACTGTATGTTAACCTGACTCACCACTTGAATTTCGTTCCACCTAGCTCCTCACATTCATCTGGAACTACTCCATTGGAAATGTATTTCAGAAGGCAGGGCCTTGTCAAAACTCCTTTCATATGATTGGATAAACTAATTTATTGACATGCTACTACAAAAGGGGTGGGCATACTAAGGCCCAGCGGCCACATGCGGCCCTCTGCTCTGTTTCATGTGGCCCGCCATGAAGTCAAACACATAAAATTAAATGTGGCCTGTTGTTACATAAACCTATACATCCATCACACAGCATGGTTTCATAACTGATGTGCTATGTTTGTCAATACCATCATCAAGCTGTACTTTGGGGAACTCTGACTGAATAAATACATTTTTTTGGAAGGTAACATCACTTTTTCATTGCTTAATTAATCATAGCATATAAGTTACCATTCTTAACATCCAACTACTTGGTAACTTTCTAATGTAGCTTGGCATTTTCTGCCTCTCGGATGCGTGCGCAGGCAGTATAGTTGGTAAACGAGAAACCTATGTATATCAACAACAACAGCAATATCAATATCAACAGTCACAACAGTGTCCACGTCCACTGGGTGTGCAAGGGACCAGGCAGAGTCAGCTAGTCATGTGCGGAGCATAGCTGCGTTTTTTGGTTTGTAAAGGACACAGCAGGAGAACGGTGAGCTGGGTTTGTGGCGGCTGGAAGTCTGCAGGTGTGCGGACCGGGCAGAGCCAGCCGGGTGTGTGAGGGAGAGAGCAGCGTCTGTTGGGAGTGTGAAAGCCACAGATTTCAGAGCCACCCTGAGGGGCTGGGCAAAGCCTGCTGTGTGTGTTAGAGACACAACAGGGTCTGTTGGGTGTGTGAGGGATGGGGCACAGCGCATTGTGTATGTGAGGGACACAGCTAGGTCCATCGGCTGTGTGAGGGATGGGGTACAGCGCATTGTGTATGTGAGGGACACAGCTAGGTCCATCTGGTGTGTGAGGGATGGGGTACAGCGCATTGTGTATGTGAGGGACACAGCTAGGTCCATCGGGTGTGCGAGGGGTGGGGCAGGGCAGAGCCTGCAGGTACTGTGGAGCAGAGTCTCTCAGGTATGTGAGGCACACAATAGGATCAACCAGGTGTGTGAAAGACGCAGCGGACTCTGTCTGGTGTGTGGTGCTGTGCTGCAGATGGAGAAGAGGCCGTCAGCTGTGCTGTGTTGTGCTGCAGAGGAAACAGGGACCGATGGTTGTGATGGCAATGAAGCAGAGGTTGACCAAAGACTGTGTGGTGTGTATGGGACAGAGAAGAGGTCGGTTGAACAGGTCAAACTGCAGGATGTTGTCAATCCACATCTGCGTCCTGTCTGAGGAATCCCCTCAGACCCTGCTGTATCAGGGAGTACAGGTGCTCCATCACGATGAGTTGTTCTGCACAAACACACAAGCACAAGCAAAAGACAAATTACATGTACTAATCAAAAGACAGAGCTGGTCACAGTGCTTAATATCCTTTCCTGGGGAGATGTAACAGAAGAAGGTAACGTTGGCAACACTGCTTGAGCTCCCGTTTACAAAAAGTAACGTTTCGACCCTTGGGTCTTTCTCAGGCAAATGAACCAATACTCTAACTAAGGTTATACTATGTCTGTGGTCTCCAAACGTTCACAAAGAGTGGACCTCCAGAGATCGCCAGGGCCATTGATGAACTGACCACAGATAGATCGCACCATCGCGCTCATACTATGCTAGACTACCGTTGACAACATAGCGATATTTCATGACATAATCGGACACATACGCTTATATAACGCGAGGACATTAACAATATACTTCTGAACAAATAAATACATGGTATGAATTCATAATTTAGGCTACTGTAGTGCGACATTTCATCAAAAGCCTCGTTTGTATGTGGACAAACCTACGATGCTAAGATAGCCATCTGATACCTTAAAGGGATAGTTCGGGTTTTAAGACACGAAGTTATATGGGTTCCCTGTCAGTAACGTTGTGCATCAGCACTGACTTACCCCCCGACAGCGTCCTGTGAGCCAAGATCCAGCCGGTTTTTGATCGTTTTTGATGCCGGACTATTTTCTTCAGCAAGTTTCTGGGGTCACGAAAGTAAAGTGTTTTTCTTCTCAAAACCATATGCGTTCAACAGAGTGATATATTTGCACCACAAAAACGTTGTCCAGCTCTCAGTAGCGCGCAGTGATAGGAATCGCGAAAAATAAGTAAGTGATAACGAGGTTTGAATTTTTCCTGGACAACGTTTTTGTGGTGCAAATATATCACTCTTTTGAACGCATATGGTTTTGAGAAGAAAAACACTTTACTTTCGTGACCCCAGAAACTTGCCTGACTACTTTCTTCAGCATCAAAAACCGGCTGGATCTCGGCTCACAGGACGCTGTTGCGGGGTAAGTCAGTGCTGATGCACAACGTTGCTGACGGGGAACCCATATAACTTCGTGTCTTAAAACCCGAACTATCCCTTTAAAACCAGCGTCAGTATTGTAACAACTACACCATAACATCCCACATAAACGTGAAAATTAGACCCATAACAAATTAGATTACACTTCTTACCTTGGGTTAATGAGTAGTGAGGAAAACCCATTGTTTTGAGTCCAAAACGCGTGTAGCCCATCGATGGCTTTGGTGTAGCCTACTGTGGTCAATATCTTCTTCTTCTTCATATAGCGGTTGACATACTGTGCTCAATAGCGCCACATCCCATATAACTGTACATAGTGGCCAAAAAGAGCGTTGCACCGCTACCTACTGGGGAGGGGGGGAGGTGGGTAGCTCTTGCGCTTGAATCCATAGTACAGCTGTCAGTCAAAACGCATCAGCCAATAGGAATGCACCCCACAGACACCCACCCACATGTGAAGTTTGTGCCAGAACCGCAAGCAAAAAACAGGCAGCGCAAACGCGAGAGCCAGAATCGCAACTGAAAAAGCCAGGAACAAACAAACGAATGATGTCGCTGCAAATGATTGTTGTAATTGTAAGCCAAAAGACAAGTTATTCAAACAGTTTTTTTTTTTTTGTAACTACACAAATAATTTGTTTGCGAGTTTAGATTTTTTTTTCGACTTTATTTTTTTTGTTTAGATTTTGTATTTGATATTTTGATTAATTGATTTTTGTTTGAATTTGAAAAAGTATTGTTTGAACATTTTGGCACAAATGAAACTCCATACAGATAGCCTATACCAAACTCCAAGACAAGTCATGGTAAGTTAAGTAAGAGTAGGTTAAGCACCCAGCCAACATGACCAAGGAAAAAGTGAACGGGACAACTCAATGCCATGCCACGGTAGGCTACCTAAATCCTAAATAGAAGTTTACATTGCTTGACATTCATCTTTTCTATTACACCAGACATATTTGTCTTTACCTTTATTATTATTATTTTTTTTTAACATTCATGTTATTTAATGAAAACATGTATCCTTGAACTATGCGTGACTAGTATTTTCCTAAAACCGAATGAAACCTAATTATGTTCAGTACGGTACGTAAAGTGACAGACATTCAATTAGACCTACACACCACCACTGTAATATCATTAAAGACAAGTGTAATCATTATGAAGTATTCAAGATATTGCAAATGCTATAAATTGTTAACAAAATGTATACAAATTCTGAATTCAAAATATGAAATAGAAACAAGACAAGCCATTTTCTGTGTGTGTGGAGGGTTTGAGCAGAGACTAGGATTGCCACTGCTGTGAATGATCTGTATCCTGCTTAAGGCATGAGGTTTTCAAGGAAATGTCTTAGTGCTCCTAAATTTTTCTCTGTGCTCCTACATTTTTTCATTTAGGGGCCCTGCCCCTACGTGCTAATGGATATAGGCGCTCCTGAGTGTAATTGTGCGGCTGTGCATCAGTGGATAACATGACTTGTAAGTACGAAAATATGTAGACAAGTGTTGTTGATACTATGAAAATAAAATACAGCAATGTAAAGACAATCTCGTGTGTGTGTGTGTGTGTTATATATCAGGTGAACATGCAGGCCATAACGTTGATTCAACGTGTGCGTGCTAGCTGGGATACTTCGTCGAAGTTCATGGCCCTTTCCGATACTCACTTCGACTCGGTTAGCAAGTTAACTTCCTTTTCAAGTCCACTTGTGGGTGCGGAGAACACTCGCATTGAAGGGTTAGGGGAACAGCGCTCCATTTCGGATGCGCTTGAAGGGAGAAGGAAATTGACGTCATATTAGTTTTCATAGAAATTATGAAGGCAATATATATTAAATCGCCGCCAATTAAGATGTTCTGGACACCCCTGTGTATTAGGATATATCCCTCTTCTCTCCTTTCATTACTATGAGTGAGGAGTTGCATTTTATGCTTTATTTAACATCAAATTATAAAAGTGCTGTAAATGCGACCTGCATATGTGTTTAAATATTACAGCCTACTTCTGTACGATCTTGCCCATTTTACTGAGTATCAGACTAAACATGAGTTGTTACAATGTAGCTTAAATCACACTTTTGTAAATGCTGTCATACGGACCAAAAAAACAACTGGCAGGGAGATACACAAGCTGCACGAACACACGAATGCGCAAACGAAGTGGAAGTGTGTAGGGCTAGGGTTTAGGGGCACGTTTCGGAAAGGGCCCATGTCTATGGGCGCAAAAAGGGGATCACTTCCCCTGCATAAAGGGGCGTGGCATTGCATGTCATTGACGTGTTCATGGGTTTCATCAGGTCCCTTTCCACAGGTATATAAAATCAAGCACCCGATTATCAATGCAATTGTTATCAGTAGGGCTCGGGATTGTGACGTGAAAACTTCGCGGCAGCCATATTGGCAGCCTCACTCCTTAGTTTACTATATAGATTACTATGGATTTACTCCCGCCTATTAGTGTGTTCCTTTTAGGCTACTTAGTTTTTGCCTTCTTGGTCGTATGTTGCTGTGTAGTGGGGTGTAACATCACGACCCACGATCGCAAGAGGACAAGAATCGCTAATACTATAAATTGTCTGCTTCTTGTCTTCAGCATCTAAATGAATGGATTATTACATTCGGTGCGCTACCAACATGGCAATATTCCTATAATGCAACGCGTGTGCCCGAGCTTGATGATGTTCCAAAATAATCTTGCTGCTCTTTCAAGCCTTCTACATTTATTAATTCTAATATGTAAAATAACACACACAAAGCATGTACACTTTCAAGGAATTTAATAAAAACATCAATGGAATAATGGTAATCTGTCACTGCTCTCATTAAGTTACCCCAGCAACACCTGGGGCCTCATTTATAAACGATGCGTACGCACAAAATAATGCGTACGTCTCGTTCTACACAAGCTTTGGTATTTATAAAAGGTGAACTTGACGGTAAAATGTGCGCACCTCCACGCAAGCTCTGACCCATGCGTACGCACAAAAAAAGGAAAAGCAGAAAGTGCGAGCTCAGGAGGAAACAGGTACAACGACCCGAAATTGGTTCAATAATCGAAGTTTAACACAAACATAACATCAGGCAATGACGCACATCAAAGACATAACTGCCTTAACCTAATCCTGTTTAAAATCTAAAACGTAGTTGATTGTTGTTTCGTGCGCCCGTCAAAAAATCGTGCATGCTGTGATATTTGTCAATAATACATCAAGGCTCAAACATGTTGCTTGTTAGCTTGCAAATGTTACAGTAGGCTATACAGTAAGAGGGATTTGCCGAGAGGTACCTGCCCGAATCATGCCATGCAGTCTCGCTGCAAGTGCTGACTTGCATCGGCTTTCTTGCCACTGGCTGACCCGACTGGGATAGCCAACCTTCAGCCAAATTTTGCCAGACGTATTAGGAGGTGTAATTGTTTTATCACCAAACTACATCAACTTTCCTTACACGGTGAACAGGCAAATAAAAACGCAGCAAAGTCTAATTTCCCAAATGTGATCCGTGCTATTGACTGCAATAATAGTGCTATATAAGAGCACCGAGTGAAATTAAATGTGCCTTTGTTAACAGGAAACATATTCGTTCCCTCAATGTCCATGTTATATGTGCCACGGACATGTTGCTCCCAAATGTTGTCGCCCGGTGGCCTGATTCATATTGAGACTAGGCCTAGCAGCGTTGGGCGCAGACTGAATGCTGCGCTGTGCGCGATGGTAGCTTCTACTGTAGGTGCGGGTGAATCGTGTTTAAATCCTGTAATCCTAAAATAATTTGGAACAATTTTTCGACCATTTCTAAACGTCTTTACTCACTCAAGTTATGGTGTAGGTGACAGTGGGTATCCGCTGAAACGGTGGCCTCTCACGCCATTTATGAACCCACAAACAGTCAATGAAGTTGCGTTTTTTGTCTTTCCCGCTGTTTTCGGCATGTTGTCCACAGACAATATTCATTAAGGGCGTTTCGCTGAATATTTAAAGGCAATTATGGGTGTGTCTTGAGGTACGCACAGGTGCCGCAAATGTAGAGTAGAGCTTAATAGAGATTTATAAAGGGAAATTGGCGTGGAACGTGCGTGCGCACGGTTTTATAAATCTGAATATTTATGTGCGCACGCACTTTCTGAGTTTTGTGCGCACGCCATCTTCTGGCGTACATCCTGCGCAAAGTTTTATAAATGAGGCCCCAGATCATCGTTAGCTTACATAGCAGGATTTGGTTCAGCTGGCCGGCTAAAGCCTACCTTACACTGACAGACTTTAATAAGATTTGGGAAAGATTATTGAAAGATTGTAGTCTTTTAACTAATGCTCCTCATTCCAGCTTTACTCAAAAGACTACAATTTTTCAAGAATCTTTCCTAAATCTTGTCAAAGTCTGTCAGTGTAAGGTAGGCTTAATTTGTTGTCAAGGCAGAGTGTACGTAGTAACCGGCCAACATCAGCAGAATAGACAAGAGGGGCACACCTGATATAAAGTCGATTTTCTCCAGACTGGAATGCTCAAAAATACTAAAAATGTAGGCTACCTGAAGTGATTAAAAGGGGTTGAGGGTCATGAAACCGTGCCCAAAATTCACATTGCTAACTCTATAGAAGCAAGATCTTAGCATACATGGAATTCTGATCTGTGCTCATAGACTTCAATGGAACAGTCGCTGCCTCTGCTCTGCATAAAGGGGGAATTGACCGATTTTGACCCCATCTCTTGTGATTCGAGTTCCAGGAAGTGGCTTCTCATGAAGTATCTTGCTCCGCCCTTAATGATCTTTGGTATAGATACCATGGAGATATTATAAGAACTGGAGAAAGTGATCAAGTCCCGCCCCCATTCATTTCAATGGGAATGCTAGGCTAGTGAAAATTGCCAAAATTGAACGATTTTTTCAGGCTTCAACATGGCGTTTCAAGGGGCTTGTTTCCGGTGCCGTTTTACTCAGCCAATTAAGTGCCAGGTTACTGATTGACGTAAGGTACAGAAGGAGAGCTCGTGCCCACACTAAGCTTGTGCATGAGCTGAGAGTGGAACAGCCACCAATCAGCATGAGGAAAACTATGGGAAAACGGCACCGGACATGATGTATTTCTGGAAAATGGCGACGAGGAAGTGCCTTGCTAATCGGCGAAGCTAATCAGTCAAATCCTGACCCCCTGAGCTGAACGGAGCAGTGCCAGACCGAAGTTCCCTGCAGAAAAAGGATGTAGGCGCGGCTAAACTTCGGTCTGGCATCCAGGCTAATAATTGGGTGCATTTACATTTTCTTTGTAAAATGTCAATTACTGTACACTGTCCCTCTATAACAAATAAAGTTAATAATAATAAAAATAAAATATATTTTTTAAAAAAAGTAGTAGTCTTGTTGGTTATCTTGCAGTTGTAGTTTTCTGTCCTGATTTTCCATATGTTGTAGAGTGGCACGACCGGGCGACTGAGGCAACATGATCGGAGAAGGTCCGTTTCTTGCAGCCCTGGTAAGTGCAACAAGAAGTCATTTTTGATGTTGATGTCATGATGTATGGTGTAGCTGGGAAGACCAGCAGTTCAGTTTTTTTAGCGGTTTAGCTGGAAAATAATTGTCATATTTTGGTTAATGTGGGCTTCCAATCACACAACAGTTTGACAGAATTCTTTCTGTTCCACGCAATTCCTCCTAAAGGCCCGATCACATTATAGACGGCATGCGCTATGGAACCCATTAATTTCAATGGGTTCAGAGCGCAAAAACGGGTCTGCCGCTGTGCTCAGCAAAGCGCAGCGCCGGCGGCATTCTGCCGCTTTGCCGCTGTTGCGCGTACCGCGGTCAAAGTTGAAATAATTGAACTTTGACCGCGGCGCGCTGTAAGTGAATGGTCTTTTGCGCGGAGCCCAGCAGTAACCATAGAAATAGGAGCGGTAACAGCAACAAAAATCGTAGAACGTTATCTCAACCAAGAGCAACCTAGCGGTGGGCGCAGCGCATGCCGTCTATAATGTGATCGGGCCTTAATAGTGACTGACCTGACTACGTGGTATGGCTGATTAATCTGTCGAGATTTTCCCCACTTGAGAGATTCTCTCGCATGTACTCCGACAGGTAGCCATGAACTTGCGACCATACGATGGACGTGTCTGATAAGACAAATAGCCTTCATAATTAGGCCTATAAGATACAAACAAAATGTGAGAACCTGCACAAAAACGTACCTCATTGATCTAAGCACAGCCCTCTGCTACAACTAAATTTCCCCCTGCGGGATGATAAAATTGACTTGACTTAAGCACAGCCCTCTGTGTCAACTCTGTGTCAGTCTTATTTTTTTCATCTAAGGTCATACTGGGCACAGAACCTTCTCACACTCATTACTTCTTACACTCATCTGCATCTTGGTAGTCGACTAATCTGTTGATAATTTTTTTGATAAGTCAACATTATTTCTGATACACCCACCATCCTCCTATAGGCATGGCTCCTATTTTGGTCTCCAGTGCATGTTTTCCCCCTTCTGCTCAAGTCACAAATGTCACCCTCTTGTCCAGTCTCTGCCTCAACATACATAAATTCTCACAGTAGATTGAAATAATGAACCAGATGAATATGAAACCTAAGTTTGATGGCTTAATCAAATGTCTTTCAAGTTCATTGTAATGTACTCATAAAAGGATTTATCAGTAGGCCTAATGAAAGTGGCAAGTGCAAAAGAAAAAACGTGAGGCTGGTGAGATTACAGTAATTTCCTGCATATAAACCGCATTGTGTATAAGCTGCAGGACAGTGTTTTATGCAAGTTAAAAGAAACAAAACCATAGGAACACCATTATTAACTGCCCCCCTGTATTAACCTCATAGCAGAAGAAATTTTGCAAAATCAATGTATAAGCCGCGGCTAATAGTCTGGAAATTACGGTAGGTATGAGGAAGATTAGGACAGTTCCCTGATGGCTTGTGGATAGAAACTGTCTTGCAGGTCTGAATGTTCTTGTGCTTTCTACCAGATAGGAGGTAGGAGGGTGAAGAGACGGCTGGGATGACTTGTAATGTGTTGCGTTGACCTGACCACCCTTTGCAGAGCTTTGCGATCATGGGTAGTGTTGTTATCATATGCCGTGATGTTGTCAGTCAGGATACTCTCAATGGTTAATGGTAATTAAATGTATGCAGCCACTGAAAAAGAAGAGCTGCTATCTTGCTGCCTTTGTGACCATTCTGTATGGTGTGACCAGCTCAATCCTTGCTGATGTTAGTTCTAAGAAATCTGAAGCAGCTGACTCTTTCTACTGCTGTGCCCCCAATGTAGGCTGTCAGGACCACCTGGCTCAAAGTAGAGCTGACATAGGGGAGACCACACTGAAACTAAGGTTTAAAGTAAAATATGTTTAATTAACGAATGAGCATAACGAAGTCAGTAAGTGGAAAGCTAACCAAAAGTGTCGTGCATATCAGTATATGTAAGTGTAAAGTGAAAAGGCAAAAGGAACAGCAGCGACGCCCGCAGCCAGCCTCGCGTCGTCAGGCCAGAGCAGAATGAGAGAGAGAGAGAGCGCAGACGAGAAGGCCATGGTTTTATGCACCCTCCCATCAGCGCACCAATTAGTCCGGCACGCCCACCTGAACAGCTCCACCTAGAGGCGACACAGACACAGGTAACCGTAGACAATGCAGGGCAGAGAGAGATACACCCAGCACGGCATAGCCGGGCGTGACATAGGCCTATATGGGTGTGTGTTCATCCTCCGGCAGTCTCCTTAGCTTCCCTGATGTTGAGCAGCAGGTTGTTGTCCTGGCACCAAGATGCAGGGTTGCCATCTCTGCTCTGAAACCAGACTCATCATCAGTCGTGATACGGCCAATTATGGTGGTGTTATCAGCAAACTTAATGATGGTGATCACGAGTGTACAACGAGTACAACAGGGTATACACATATCCCTGCGGGGCACCAGTGCTGAGTGTTAGAGTGGAAGAGATGATGTTACCCAATTGTACCTCTTCTGTCCTCCTGTCAGTCAGGAAGTCAAATGATCCAACTGCACAAGGAGGAACTGACGATCAGGTCTCTCAGGCTCAGTATTACCCAGTCCCCCCTCCCGTCTCCAAAAGCTGTTTTCGGTTCACAGCAAGCTTTTGTTTTCCCTGTCTCCTGACATCATTGTACCGTTTACAGCATTGTGCAGCTGTTCTAGTGATGCCAGGAAACGAGGACATGCTTGCCACAACCTCCTCCCACGCCTGCTTCACCTCAGAGTATTTGGTGGTGTTCTCGCAGACTTTCACCTCACACATGACAGTCCAGGTAACTGCACCGTTATAGTAGCAATTAACCATTGTTGAAGCGCACCGGGCTTAACCTAATTATTTGAATTAACCCACTCATTGATGATGCTCATTGATCTCAATGCAAATCAAGCAGGCTAATAGGCCTACTGGAAAAAGCCCCATGCCAATCTTTAGCTACGGTGAAGGGTAGTATGTGATGATGTGGGGCTATTTTAATTCCACTGGCCAAGGGAACTTTATCAGGGTGCATAATATCCTGGATCCATGAAATAACTGGCCTTTAAAAATAAAAATCTGCCTGCCCCTATGTTAACCCTATGTGTTAAATTCCCATAGGGTTACATAGGGGGTCAAATACTTACGCCCCCTAGCATTTAAGGAATAACATTTATTTATTTACGATACATTCTTCAATCACAAAGAAAATTGGCATCCTTAGCGGTTTGATTTTTACTATTTTTTTTAAATTAAGACATTAAGATCAATTGTCAAATGATGATTTTATATTCCTGTTTTTAGGCAACTTTAGCATGGTATCAAATATATGTGCTCCCCACTGTATATTTATATTTAACCTTTTCACCTCTAACCATGCGTTTCTGATCGCCAGGATAGAGCCCTTAGTGGCCTGGTACTTAAAGGTGAATTTGGTCTTTATGGACCTTGAGTCTGACAAATAAAATTATGATGATATATATTCTGAAAGAACATGTTTTAAGGATCCCATTTCTCCATGCTTAAATATCATCATATTTATCAGCCACAAAATTTTAATTCAACACTAGGCAATAAGGTGGTATTATTGTATGCTAAGGTGTAGGCCTATTTTCGTTATTTAATTGTTTTCCAACTCTACTTTACTTTTGGTAACACAAAAAAAGTTGTAAGAATTTTCTTCTTTGTGAATTTAAAAATGACTTTTATTTTGAAGACTTGTCGGCGTACAGTAGGTGGCGGTATACAACATTTTAAAGGATGTAATCTGCCATTAAACAAAAGAAGAAGAAGAAGACTTGTCGGCCATATTGGATTTTTCATGTACTGTCGGTAGTTTTCGGTTTTCTCACGCCACTGAAGTCGGTCGCATGTCATGAAATGGATACAATATTTCGCGGTGTCACGGATTTAAACATTACATCGGTTTCGTCTCGTGTTGAGAACAGTCACTTGACCACAGCGCTAGAGGAGGAAGATTTCATATTAAGAGATCTATTAGAGCTTCCGATTGAAATTTGTGAGAGACGACCCACTTGTTTGCGGTGCTGGTGAGCTAACAGCTTATTGACTTGATACCTTCATTTTAGCGACGCAGTGTGATGGCTTAGAAATGGCATGAGTTAGAATATAATTTAACGACAGGCTATTCGAACTCAAAATACTAAAATAACAGCGAGTTTCAGTTGACAAGGAGCAATGAAGTGCTCCAAGGCATGCAGAAACTCAATGCACCGTACTCATTAAGTAAAAGCAGAGCCTGCTCATTTCCTCGGTCCTCGTCCTCACTGATCTAGATGGGCGGCATGGGATAGTGTATCCAGGATCAGTGGGACGAGCCTGGAGGACCGAGGATCTAGGAAGGATATCGAGAGGCACTGATCTATAACTAACACTGGATAGACTATCCCATTGTTTTCCCCCCATCATTCTTTATGTAGATCAGTGAGGATCGAGGCCCGGGGAGCGAGGGAGGACGTATAACGCTGCATGTCCATAAGTCAAGCGTGCACGCTGGGCAGTGTGCATTTTCCGGAAGTTACGTCAGAATAGACTGTCCGAAAGTCAAGCGCTCTCACTAGTTGGGTACTTAGTTTGGCGTCATTTCCAAGCGTGCATCGATGCACCTTTTTTGGCCTCAGATATCCCATAATCCATTGCGCAGCGCAGGTCAAGCTCCACACGTCATGCGAATCGTCAACACACCCCTCTCCCCGAGTCAGGTGACGCCAACTAGTTAGTGCTGTCCAAATGTAGGTAGGGACGCACACTGAGGAGCAAACTAACTAAGACGCTACTGACAAGAAGGTACTATCCAGGGTGCACGCTTGACTTCAGGACACAACCATACTGTAGAGCTGCATTCAAACGGAAACAGCTAGGCGACCTCCACTCGTGATTTCCTGTTAAAGTAAATATTTCATGCGCTATTGCGCTACATAACGCCATTTCACTGCTTGCTTGACACCCAAATAAGGCCCGAAGTGCAGTGCCATGCCGCCAGCTGGTGGCCATTATATTTAATGTAGCCCTATTTACTAGAAAAGAGGCAGCCGACCGTCGAATAATCTTGTACTTCCTTAATTAGAGTGCATGCAAATGCACTCTACTGTTATCCGATATCTTCTTATTTTACCAAAGACATCGATCCTTTTGTGTTATAAAAACAGACGAAGTGACAAACAAATAATAATGTCATATAGCTTTGGCTACCATTACTCTCGCTTGATTTCCTCGTGAAACCGCCATCAGAAAGATATGGAACGCATCTCAGATGAAAGAGGAGAGCTAGAGCTATCCACAGATTAGGGTTGGGCGATGTCCCCTTAATTGGCATATGACGATGTGTACAGTAAAACATCGCGATGGACGATGATATCGTCGTCGGGGGGGGGGGGGGGGTTGTAAATATATTATATTATAGGCTATATATGGCCTATATTAAATATTATATAGGCTATATGGCCTGGTGAAAGTGGACAGCTAAGAGACATACTGACTGGGCTACTGTGTGGAAGATCTGCTCCAAGAAAATCCTAGTAAGAGACCGACAGACAGCCAATCTAAACACCTGCTTACACCAACCAGCGGTATATTACACATTGCCAGCATTCGCTGGGCCTCGCAAAAAACCTCGCGGTCACTCATCTAAAATCTTGAATAGCCCAGTCTGTACCTAACTCATATGTTACGCATCCCACGTTATTAGGCTACCGGCTTGCCGACTATGAGGGCAGCAGAAAGTGAAAGTAGGCTGCGATCGCGCAGTCAAGTCGAATTAAATAACAGTTGAAGTAGGCTAAACAACTTTTACAAATAGCCTAACGAATCCCGATTGCCACTCCGCTGCTGGGGCTTTTGCTAAACGCAAATGCGTGAAATACAAGCATTACAGTGAAAGACGTAGGCTATAGCTTCTGATAACGATAACGAAATAAATGGTTTATTTTAAAGGAGTCCTAGAATTCAAAACCACATTCACCTTGTTACTGTTGAATTTAGGCTGCGAGCAGTGTCCAAAGGACAACACCAAAGACTTTACCGCGTCCCCCGCCTGCTTTCGTATGCAAATTGGGAAATAGAAACAGCCGTGTTGAAATGCTCCAATCTGAACAGAGCTCAGATAACACGTAATAGGCGCCCATCCCCCTTTAGATACACCCCTCGGCCCCTCTCATTTGCATACCTTCGATTAATAATTCTTGTTAAACTGCTCTTACGATGCTAGTATCTAGATATGTGGTCTATGGCAGAGACGTTGTAATGCTAGCGTTATTACAGCTAACTTTGGAGAGTTACTATACTAAGAAATGTACTGATAAAACTTACCAATCTAACACATTCATTCTGTTGGGGAATCTGCTGCACTTCATCTTCGTCAGAACTTTCTTCTGACTCGGTTTATACATGTACGGCTGTATTCCTTATTTAAATCCATTGTTGATAGCTTTATCAAAGACTTTGGCTTTATTTACCAGCAGTAAACGTAGTTTCACTTTGCTCTAGCTTCAGACCGTGGATTGAGCCAATCAACTTTCAGGACATATCGGCCAATAGACCAATCAGCGCGCATCTCATTTGAATATTCATGAACTTGCTGAGTGGGCGGGAAAAACAAACTGTTTCATTGCAAGGCTTATTTATGACCTTGTATTAGGCGATCTAGCAGTGCTCCTGGGGCGTTTTCAGCCCCACAAATTTACATATGACATTATTTAGGCTCAAAGATCAATTTGTAATGGTCAAAAAATGCGTTCTATGACTCCTTTAACACGGTGGAGAATGACGCATTCGGCGCTTCAGTGTTGTAGCCTCGCAAGAAATTACAGCTAGAATGTCCTAGTCATAACAATAATAATTCATTTGCACTATTTCATTCTTAAACATTAGGCTACATGTTTTGCGTTCAATGTAGGCTACACTGCGAGACATGTAGCCTAAAAAAGACAATAACACATTCACGTTGCAAGGAGGACTTATTTGAACAAGACGGTCTCAGACTAATATGTTTTTTAATTTTGCACTGTTTGGCTGACAGCCTCTTAAGCACCCTACAAGTGCATCAGTTCTAGGCTCAATTTCATTTACAAGGAAAAGTTTTTATTTTTTAATATTTTAGCTTAGTCTGCAGTAGAAATAAGTGGGGGCGTGGCATCACGATGGTTGCTTTCCATCGTGATGTCTGTCAACCATCACGGCGCAACCCTACCACAGATACCAAATACAACCTTCTAGGCCATAAAACAGACGAAGTGACAGCAAAATAATAACTTCATTTAGCTCCACGTACCCCATGTTTTTGTGTGGCATAATAGATGTTCATAATCCAATGTTCTCATGTGTTTCTCTATGGCAAGTCACGTTCAAAATATGGTTTTGAGATCCTAGCTAACTCCTGTATGGTAACCAATTCAAGACTCATATTGCATCCACATTTGTTTGACAAATAAACACTTTTTGCCTTTACTTTGTTTATTGCAATGCAGTAAAAACATTTTTTATAGAGAATCATCATCTGTGCACTTCATGAGTGCTACCACGCAAACAAGTCAGGTCAGATCAGCTAGTGTCACAAATATGCGCAAAAAGTGTCAAAAAGTAATTTCTCATCGCTAGATAAAAATTGCCATTTATTTCTGAAAGGCACACACCACATATTTCTATACATTGCTCAGCCCCAAAGTATACCTCCACCATGGTTCTTATATTGCCATTTTCATGGCAATCAGGCCTACACAACCATGCTTCTAACTAGAGGTAGTGAAAATGCCCTTAAAACAGTCTAGGGCTCATAGGGTTAAATAGGCCTACTGGAAGTATTGCTGTTTTCACTAGTCTCCCTCACATTTTCATCTGCTCTTACTAGTAGTAGTAACCAAAACCATATGATTTACTTAATGTTATACAAGAACAAAATATAATTGAACAGAATTGAGTTCAGACTTGAGTTCGGTGTTTTGAGTTCGGCCATCCTCAACAGTCCCAGTTTCTCATGCGGCCCCTTGGGGAAAATAATTGCCCACCCCTGATCCAACCTTTAACACTAGAAGCGCCGCGCCGTTCTGACCCACTTATACCTAGAAGCGCCGCGCCCCGGTCATTTGACCGCTTTGACGACCTACTAGAAGCGCCGTGCTGTTGTGAACTACTTAAAGCGCGGCGAGGCGGTCAAATGACCGCTGAGTCCTTAGACTGGGAGGCTTTTACTTACACATAATGATCGCAAGATGGCGCTTCGTGCACGAATGAAATCGTTGTCATAAATTCAGTTTGCACTAAGCCATGTGTCATTCGTGTCAGACCGTGTTGTTGATAATCTGTGGTTGTTTGTTTCATTATGACATACAGCACGTTTGAGTTATCTGTTAATGTATTTGTGTTGATTTGTGTTGTTTGAGGTAAAAACTTTGGAAGAGTTCTTGAACAAACCTTAAGCAAACTTGACTTTCAACTAAAATGCTCTTTAAGTGAATGTGGCTAGTTCTAATTCACTCCCCAAATTCACTTCTATTCATTTAATAGGTAGCCTATATGTTCGCGCTGCCGACTAATACTAATACTACTAATAGTCTGGTTTCAATTACACAGTAGCCAGGATTTCATGCCGCATTTTACAGGCTACCGTGGCTACTTTCTAAAACAACTTTCATTCATTTAGGGAGAAGCATCTAGGGTCTAGCTACCTCGGAGGGAGGGAGATAGAGGGGGTATTCACACCTGCCTTGTTTAGTTCGATTAAAACGAACTCAAGTTCGTTTCTTGCTTGGTTCGGACCTTTTTGACTGGTGTGAATACAATCACTCGAACTCTAGTGCGGACCAAACAAGCGGACCGAGACCCAGCTGAGGAGGTGGTCTCGGAGCGGTTCCTATCGAACCCTGGTGCGGTTCGTTTATGGTGTGAAAGCAGACCGACCTCGATCCGACTCAGTTACAGAAATGTACCTTTTTTGGATTTGACGAGCTCCCGTAGTTTTTGCGCATTATGGGAAATGTAGGATAGCTCTGTGACGCACAACAGCTGTAAGCAGCAGTGGGCTAACGCTTTTTTGCCAACAATAATTTGATTTTGCATCTCCTACCCGTTCCGTCTTCCGTAGGCCTGCTGGTAGCATGTTGGACACACATGAGAGCTCTTCTCAGCTGTTTTGTTGCACGTCTTCGTCGTTGCAAAATTACGAGCATGATATTGTTAAACTTGCATCAAACGGTCTTGACGCTCAAGCACTTCTGCAAAGCTGTAACTGTATAAACTATATTGCTAGGATAATAACGAGTACAGTACGCATACATAGTATTTACGTGGGCCAACTTTGACGTTGGCTTCCTATTCTTCACCCCACCTACACGTTTACCAGCCAATGATTGAACGACTTTAGCACATGTGCTTTTGTTTATAAATTCTGGTCCGGTTGCAATTAATCACGGTGTGAAAGCGAACCGCACTAAAAAAGAAAAAAAGAAAGAAAAATTGGTCCGGACCAAATAAGTGAACTAACGGACCTTCCTGGTGTGAATACGCCCAGAGAGAGCTATGCTGAGCAGGCATAGGCGTGAGAAGTACCATAATTTAAAATAATGAGTGAATGATATTCTCTGTTTTGCGAATGTGTAGGCTATGTTTGCGATGTCTGCTGAAAAAAAAGCTAGGCCTATTGTTTCTACAATTTAAGCTAACTTCTATGTGAATTCGAGATTCAGCATTGAGACACACATTTTCTCCTATTTGACAATCAAAGTTGTAGCTCACTGGATAGAGCTTCGGCTTGATCACCCAAGGGTTGCTGGTTCGCTCCCCAACCTATTCCTGACGGAAGTTCTTTTGAACAAGGCATCAGTAAAGTAGGCTATATTCTATTCTTTTCGATTCACATAACTACACGCACGCTGGCGAATTCGAACATTCTGAAACGCGCATATGCAATGAAACATGATTGCGCATTCTTCCACGGGTTGCCTAAACAGCCAGCTTACAGCCTAGTCTATGCAGGGGACAGATAGATGGGGTGGGGGTGGGGAGGCAGTTCCTCAATGCCTCGGTGATGATGTCTGTAGCCTAAGTATCCTAGACGAGTGTATGGGGGAGGGGGGATGATCGGTTTCAAATAGGCTGCAATGGATAGTGTGTTGTATAGACCCCGAAGCCATTTGCTTTGAGAACGGCTGGCTAATGAAGTTGTTGGCTGGCTAGCTGGCTCAGCCAAAACCTTAATGCAGCCGCCACAGTTTTCATGACTGATAATGGCTTTAGTTGCCACTTCATGTCTACAGATGTGTATATTGTATTAGATATCAACACACAATGTTATTGTATTGTTTTGGACAACGTTCTGCACGTTTCACTTCAATGTAGACTGCATGCGTTCATTGCGTTGTGAACAGCGCAGCAATCTCTGGAAAGGAAACGGTGGAAGTCGCATCAGTAGGCTAGCTAATAGCCTATCACGTTCAATGCTGTAAATCCATCTGTTCCAGAATATTTGGTTCATATCATCAATCTTTGGTTTTGGTGTTTGTGCAACCGGGCCCTGACGATTTAACAAAAGTCTGAGTAGCCCTACGTAGGAATTAGGAAAATAGCCTATGTAAGGTGAGATCAAAATCAGGCTACTTTGTTTGCTGCTTTTCCCCATGTCATTTTCATTGGTCGTCAACTCACTGGGAGTCCTGTGTGTCGTAGCAACGAGCACAATACTGATGTGGTGTGTCCAGTGGGAAAATCTCATGTAGGCCTAGTTTCTAGGCTATCGTTTATTTTTTCGCGTGTCACTATGATATAATTATTTTTAGATGCAAAAAGTCTAACTGGCTTAGTCAAAGTTTGTCAGTTGGCGGCAGAAAATGATTGGCTGGCGAAATTATTTTTCGTTAATGGTAGGCCTAAACATATTGCGATTCATCCGTTTATTTCAGATAGGTTGTTATTAAAAACCATTAACAAAAAATAATTGTTCATCGACGTTGAAAAACGGTCAGTAAATTCTATCGATATAAGATTTTGCATTTCGCTCCTGCCGAGATGTGAACACGGGTCTCCGGCGTTGCAGACAGGAGTGTTAACGCTGCGCCAATTGACATTATACAACAAGTGTGTTAGGATAGGTCCTTGACTTGACGTAACTCAGTCAGTCCAGCAAATATGTAAGAAAATGCTTATACATTAGTCTGAGCTTTAAAAGATAAGATGTACAACTATGAATGTACGTAGGCATACGCGCCCTACGTACATAAATAGGCTACGACGAAAATATGTTTTACACATGTAGGCCTGTCGCAACGTTTTCAAAACAAACTCGCATTTTACCACTGTAAATCGCCTCCATAGACTATGCCATGTAAATGAAAAATAGTTATTAAAATAAAGCACATATATAATACATGTTGCACATTTATAAACGATATGTTTTATGGTAAAATATTATTCTCATGCCCGACTGACAGGAAATCCTTGCGACATCTGCTGTGAGAAAAGAGAATAGCAGCCTGGACAAAAATGGCCGAACGCGAGACAACATAGTGTTGTCACATAAGTGAGCGCAAAATAGCTCTAAACTAGCTTGTACCGGTGTGCTTTTGATCATGTAAAAATTCTGGGTGACAAAACACGCGTATTTAGGAAAAGTCGTGAACGTAGGGTCCTGGAATTTAATCGGGTGAAAAGATTTTTTTTTTTTGTAATCGCTGCGGTCAAATGACCGCAGCCCGGCAGTTCTAGGTATATCTAGGTCAAACCCACACGGCGCTTCTAGGAATACGCGTCAGCTGTCAAATGACCGCAGCCCGGCAGTTCTAGGTATATCTAGGTCAAACCCACACGGCGCTTCTAGGAATACGCGTCAGCGGTCAAATGACCGGCGCTTGGCGCTTCTAGTGTTAACCCTTAGAACTCGGATTTTTTACATATTGGGGTTTAAATACATGTATGAGGGCTTCAGAGAGGTGCACTATTAAGTGTCTTATATCATTTTTCTCAGCAGAACCTTGGCAACATGATGGAATACAGCTTATTTTATGTTAACCTACTGTATATGAAAGGACAATAATCATGAAAAATATTAATTAATAATTAAATATTTTATTAACAAATCAATATCAATAATATCAAACATACAGATTAAAAATATTTTAATGGCTAAAATTGTAAACACAATTGTTTATAAACAAATTAAATCACAGTCCTTATAATACATTTCAGAAAAATTTATATATTGTCATATATTAGCAAAATATTATAGGCGTTTTTATAATGTGTGATATACAATGTGATTATAATGTGTGATGTACAATATAATCTTCAGAAACAAGCAAATTTAGTCATATAACAGCAAATGTTATACAAGAACAAAATTTAATTGAACAGAATTGAGTTCAGACTTGAGTTCGGTGTTTTGAGTTCGGCCATCCTCAACAGTCCCAGTTTCTCATGCGCCCCCTTGGGGAAAATAATTGCCCACCCCTGATCCAACCTTTAATAACATCAGTTTTCTTTGTGTTAAATTTCCCATAGAGGCAGGTAGATTTTTGTAATTATTTATTAATTTTAAATGGCAGTTATGTCGTGGATCCAGGACACTATGCACCCTGATAAAGTCCCCTTGGCCTTTGGAATTAATATAGCCCCACATCATCACATACCCTTCACCATGGTCTGGAGATTGACATTGGTTTTATTTTAGTTAGCCTATTAGCTGGTTTCATTCTCGTTGAGCTCAATGCAAGGCAAACCAGCTAACAGTTATGCTCGAAATCCCTGTCTGGGGAGGCCCACTCAATTCATTCATTACCAAGTTGCCAACCCGTAACTATAGCCCACAAAATTTGTGGAAAAGTGATGTATTTTTTGCCTCATTATGTGTCTATAAACAAGGTATATGCCGGCTTGTTGTGCCTGTTCCATGTGGCGGCATTATATTATGGGGGGCCAGGAGGCAGGACCAGCTAGCAAATTCAAATATGACATGCAACAGGGGGTGTATACACATGCACACAGGCAGGCACACATAGTCAGTACACACACCCCAGCTATTAGCAGGGTGTCCGCGGGGTCTAAAAAAGTCTAAAATTACACATTTTCAATTTTAGGCCTAAAAAAGTCTAAAATATAGAGATATTCTGCACTGTAAGTCTAAAATTGAGTCTGAGTAATTTAAGACCTACGTTTCAAAAATATCGACAAAGTCCTTGTCCTTGTCAGTTGTTGTTGTATTATAAGATATTGCAAAGTACTTTTGGCTGACCAATGCACAAACCTAAAACTGGAAAAAACGCTTTGAACGTTTCATTTCGGGCGGGCGGGCGTGTGTGAGTCAGTAACTAAATTAGAAACTTTGTTGTTGCAGTGCAATTTCCCATTGCCAACCAAGTTGCTAACAGGTTAGCGTTAGCAACTATCGTTAATTCTTTTCTTAATACTTCGTGAAGGTCTTAAATTTAACTCATGATGGTCTAAAATTGCACTTGTTAAAACCTGCAGACACCCTGTATTAGGCCTTTATGAGTGTCATCAGTGCATGTTTTACACTAGGATATATCAGTTGCTCTTTAGCAACAAACATGAACTAACCTTAATGTTATTCTTCACTTTTTCTCTGTAGCCGGCCAGAGAAAGTATGCCTCTGCCCATTTCTCCCTGGGTGTCCTCTGGATGTGTCCACTCGTTTATACATTGTTCAACACCCAGCAGAGGTGAGTTTCTCAGTTAAAAAAATATGACACCATAGCTGTTAAAAAAAAACTCCAGTCTAAAAACTGATGGATGACCTGTAAACCTTTGTTGGGGATCAAAATTACGTTAATCAGAGTAGTTTAAAAAAAATACCATATTTGCATTGGCAAAAAATTACATCACATAACCTTGAAGGCAAGCTATAATGTCAAAACTAGGACAAGATTGCGGCTATTGGAAGAATAGTCAGTGACCTTATTATTCCTCCAGCCACCGCCATCTTGTCCTGACTGAACAAGGAGCAGGTCAACCTGATTCACAACAACCTCTGTTGCATAACTGGCCAGATCAATATCCCACAAGTGACTTGATGCTATACTCCAATGAGCCAGTGTTCCTTTTATTTTTTTGAGCAGTGTTTTATCCCGTGAGGGAAATTCGGTTTCTGCATTTATCGTTTGTGAATTAGTGAACACACACAGACCACAGTGAAAACACAGTGAGGTGAAACACACACTAACCCGGAGCAGTGAGCTGCTTTCTCAACAATGGCGCTCGGGGAGCAGTGAGAGGTTAGGTGCAAGGGCACTTCAGCCGTGGATGTGGACATGGGAGAGCAGTGGTCAACGCACACATTTTTCCTACTGGTCGGGGATCGAACCCGAAACCCTCCGGTTACAAGCTCTAACCAGTAGGCCACGGCTGCCCCTACTTTTTTACACTTCCAAAGGTAAAAATGCTTAGTTTTGTCTGCAGGGACCCTCCCCACAACAGTATAGTAGTACAATAGACGTCTGAAGTTCGCCTACAAAAAGGACCCAAAGCTGCCATCTTTGCTACTATTTTCAGAACCTTGATGTCATTTTTCAAAACTCTAGAAACAAAACTCAAAACGGTTATCACTTGTAACACAGGCTGTCTAATGTTCAAAACATTGGATTGTGCATTCATATCTTCAAAGAAATCTTGCACTTGCACAATCATTGGTTCAAAAGACAAATTTACTGTGAAATACCACTGAAACACAGCTATAGATCACCCGCACACAAGCAACCGATAGTTTCACTGTGTCATTGTTCGTACAATCAATAGATATTGTAGAACAAAATAGGTGATACAGGTTTCATTATGGTACTACATGTACAGTACAGTAAACACATCTCTGTAAAAGTACTGCAGTAGTAGAGAGAATACTACCGACATAGTGGAATCATTGAACAAAGTTTGTAATATATTGATGCAAAACACTACAGTACAATCACAGCCAGGGCTCAAAATTAGTACCCACCAAGCGCCAATGGCGTGTAGATTTCTGTTCTGGCGAGTGAATTATGACAAGTAATCCGCCACTTTGGCGTGTGTAAAACGGCCATTAGTCATCAACGAAATATATATGGTTATATTACGTTAACGACAAAACTCTGCTGTATGGTGTGTGTGTGTGTGTGTGTGATTGCCGCTAGCCCCTCCTTGGCTCACAGTCTCTCTCCTGCAGCAGCGGCTGCTAGCTCGCAGGCAGCTGCGTGCTTTAAAAGAGTGGCTGCTCTGTCCAGTGGCAGTGAATGCTAGACAGCGGTCTGATCTGGCGCTCGAAAACTGCAGAGTTAGTTGAGCTTGTAGCTTCAAGAACTGCAAGCGAGCATCACAGATTTGTCAGCTAATCCTGTCCACCCCTGCCTTTTTCCGTTCTCTAGCCTATTAAATTATTGACGCCTTGACTGGCGTGATATATGACGCAAAATGAAAGTAAATAAAACAGAGAGCGATCGGGCAACTTCTGTGTCAGTGATAGGCTGAGTGATAGAGCAAGAATTAAACATTGTATCCATAAGTGAGGCGGAAAACTATATCCTGTTGAGAGTCACGTGAAAGGGTGTTCGAATGAAAAGGACAGACTTCATGGAGGACGTAGTGGACGAAGAACAGACACATGAATTTAGTTTATTTTATTACTTTGCCTCATATTTTCAGTTCTTTCATCCTTATGATTGAACAAGTATGAATGAGATGCACGTAAATGAAATTTAAGGTATTAAAAAATATTGCAGGTATAAAGATGGTTAGTGTAATAATGACTGGAAAGTAAAAAAAAATGGTCTTTGTTAAATCTTTTCCAAATGTAGTGTATAATGACATGAAAACAAGCAATAGTTAAAGGTACTATATCATTAGTACTTAAAAATAACTTTAAAATTTGTTTTTCAAAATAACTTTAAAATTTTGGCTGGTAAAAAATCTGCTTGGCCGGTAACTTTTTCCAGTTACCAGCCACATTGGCTGGTAAGCCAAAAAGTTAATTTTGACCCCTGATCACAACATAGATTTATTTGAATTAAAGTAAAAAGAATTGGCTATGAAATAGAAAAGAAAAGACAGCCTGATGAAGCATTGTAAAATATTAGGCCACATCCATGGATATTGTAGTCTAATTGATTCATGCTCCACGCTAATTGGTGACAGTGAATCTTGTTACAGCAGTGGCGGACTGTGAGTTCAGCAATTAGGCCTTCAATAATGACTATTTTTTGGCAAAAAATAAATACATTAGGGGGGCGTTATGGGGGGATTCCCCCGGAGATTTTTTTTTACATTACAAGGTTAAAATGTGCAATTTCCCTGCATTTCACAGTGGGAGAGAAACGTTTTCTCTTTCTAACGCGAGTCGGTGTATCACTATTTTCGTTACATAAACAAATACGTCCAAGCTGAATTCCGCATTGTTTATTGGTAAACATAACATCTTTATTGGGACCTGGCCATTATCCTTATCAGCAGCATGGGTTTGAGCAGACTAGGCCCTACTTGAAATATTTAGGCTATCGGCTTACTTGCTTCAGACTGTTTGTAGAGCTCTTCTATTTAGCTGTAGCATCAGTCCAATTATTTTAGGTTGCTTCGCTGCTGCTCCGATTACTCAAAAGCTAGTCATGTGGAACTACAGGGCTAGGCTATCCTACAGTCAGTATCTTTGCTACAGTGTTTGCCAAACCTTCACGGTGCACTATGAGAAATGTCTCAACAGAAAATGTCACAGCACACCACCCATGATATTAAACATAAAAGTCACAAAACGTATTGCCCTAATGTTGCCACTGCTTGTTGGCTATTTCAGAATGCCATTGGCATTGGCATTAATAAACACATAATGAATCAGATTATGTCAAAAACTCAATTTAGACCAAAAGTGGAGATAGAACCTTATAATTCTCAGTTCACGTTATGGCCATGCCACAGATTTCACCAATAATTTCCACAAAACTCAAAGAGATCAAAAGTCGGACTAAACTAGCAGGGCAGTAGACTGGCAGTAAACCAGACCTTGGAGGGCAGGGAGGGAAACAAATGACAGTTTGACATGCCGATCCCGACAGCTTCACCAAAGTCTCATCAACTCGCACACAACTTCAAGCTAGCATACCAGTGTTTCCCACAGATTAGAAGGCAATGTGTGGTGGTCGCCCCATGTCTTGGTCTGGGGGGTGGGGGGGTGTACCGGCACCAAATGTAGGTGCACCCATATTTTTCATTGCATCGCCTTTTTATCGCTCTCCTGTCATAGAATGTGAATAATTTTTTAACAAGATGTAAAGCTTGTCTTTATTTGAAACACACACATTATGTAATTATGAATAATTAGTCTATTATAGGCCTACATTCCATATACTGACATTTCTGATATTCATAACAGCAATCTTTATGCAGATTATGGCCTAGGCCTACTATTCATATTATAACTCCACCTCTTAAATTCAGCTGTCTGGTTAAAGCCTCCAATTAAATATTGTAAACAAAGTAGCAGGCTAAGTTTATCATACTCTACTGGTTGGACTGTTCAGGTAAGCTAATACTTTTTCTCCTTGGGACAGGCCCCTTTAAGTCTTGGAGTTGAAAAACATTGGTATTGAGAAGGAGTTTAATCAAATGTCTGCAGCATAGCCTACTAATGATGCTAAACGGATCTAACAGTAATTTAGCTAGTCGTCTTCTTTGCGTCATTGCGTTCACGATTGTGAATGTTTTATCTAGATTAAATGTGCATGTCGAGGACGGCTGTCCATTGAGCGCGCACGAGAGCGGGCCATGGAGAATGAGTTTACATCTACTGTTTGGAAAAGTTGCACACAGTCTACAAAGTTTGCGGAAGAACTTAATGCTTCACCCCAGCAGCGTCATGTGGATCAGTGCGACCACGCTTCCAGGGATGATATCGTTGATTTTGATGGAGACAGACGCGGTGTGCACGGAAGGGAGGGGCTGTGTGTGTGCGTGTCTTTGTGTGTATGAGCGGCAGATGCGTGATTGACAGAGAGGGAGAGCAGGGAAAGGAAATTCAGTTTAACGAATGCTGCGTGTTTTTCAATAGCGTTAAAAACTAAATAAATAAATAAAAAATGAATAACGAAACGCAATATGTGGCGGCCGGTGCTGAATCTGTGGCGCACCGCCAC
This sequence comes from Sardina pilchardus, assembly GCF_963854185.1. Classification (NCBI taxonomy): domain Eukaryota; kingdom Metazoa; phylum Chordata; class Actinopteri; order Clupeiformes; family Clupeidae; genus Sardina; species Sardina pilchardus. The sequence continues at coordinate 33,094,047 of NC_085007.1, forward strand.
AAATTAGTCTATGTGTGGGAAACACTGCATACAATCTAGTCGTACCAAGCTAACAATCTAGTCGTAACCAAGCAGCACTAAAACACGTTTGTTTGTTATATAGTAAAGGGTCAGATAACAAGCATCTATTTCAAGTCTTATGTTATGAAATAAACATGAAACAAAACTTACCAATTCCTGCAGTGACCAGCTACGTGCAGAGTTATAGCTGACGTTATGTGTAGCACTATCGATATCTGCTAGTCCAGCTGATACTATACATTATTTTTGCTTAATGATGGTTTATTTACTATTCATAACTATAACCATAGTCATGTCAGTATGACACATTTATTTATCCATTGAAGTCCAGTCTGATTCTGACACTGGCACAAGATGTTCCTCACGTCAAGCCATAGACAGTAAACGCCTCAAACAGCGTTAACATTTGTGATGAACGATTCCGGGTATTCTTTTCGAACGTTGCAGGCCTAGCTGCAGTCAGACCTGCCTACCTCGCCATAATAGGTCGATTTGATTGGCTAATTAGTCAGATGTAGCCATCAATCAACCCGAATCCAAATATATGATTTCTAATGGTTGCTTAGGTACCGTAAACGCAGTGATTCCTTGTGAAGGCCTGATGCGGGCCTTCACAAGGGAACTCATGGAATTAGATGAAAATATATCGCACACTCTCGCTATTTGTTCAGACAGTCTGTCAATCAAATCACATAGCCGACAGCGGTAGTAGTCGAGAACGATTGGGGAAGGAGAAGCAGGAGCAAATAATAAATGGTTAAGTAAAATGTTATTAAAGACACTAGTATTTTTCATTCGTTTGGAAATAGTTAGGCCTTCAGAGAAGGCCTTGAAGGCCCTGACGGTTCGCCACTGCGTTACAGTATCTTGAAACTTTCATGATTTGCAGTAAACATGAAAGATTGTGTGTCTGTTTCCATACAACTATGCATTATCATTTTGAGCAGTTGCATCAATTGATAGTTCATTGTAAGGAAATGAATAGACGCTCATTTGAAATGTAATATGTGAATTGCCTTTTGAAATAGTAGTACTTTGATGTTAAGTTGTATCATATTGAACAGGTGAGTTTTGTTGAATGAACAAATGATCTAAGTTGTATGTGTATTGTATCCAAGCAATTGAGAAAAGGGTTAGAGTTTTGAAAAATGTGCATTTTGATCAAAAAAATGACATCAAGGTTCTGAAAATAAACCGCTCACAAAAAGTAAGGAAACTTGACTTTGGCCCATTATATCTCCCCTTTAGTAATACCAACCAGTAAAGTGTTTCATATCATTTTTATCGTTGATTTGTCACCTTTACAATGAGGTATAGCTTGTAAGCATAGGGCAATCATGGAATGAGCAACACAAGCAAACGTGTAAGTAGTGCCAACGAAAAATGTGCCAAAATGGCCTGTTATGCTGTTGGAATTCACCTTTGTTACTTCAAGCATTGGCGATTGCACTCTCCCACAGAAATGAGGAAAACAAAACATGTTAGGCATACATTTGTTCATTTTATACTCAGTGTCAGGGTCCTCAGTAGCGTGTAGAGGATCCATATGCAGCCACAACAGCTTGGCACCTTCTTCTCATGCAGGTCACCAACCTGGCTACATTCTGCTGTGGGGTGACATCTCCCTAACTGGAAAGACAGACCTTGTTATCATTGAAGGCAATCATCATGCAGTTAGATACCGGAATGAGATTCTGGAGCCAGTGGCAATTCCATATCTCCAGAATATGGGACCAATTGCCATCCTCCAGGATGACAACGCTCGCCCCCATAGAGCTGGGATCATCAGAGAGTACCTCTAGAGGATTTGGGAGTGGAGAGGATCGAATGGCCTACCTTGAACACTTGTGGGATCAACTTGGGCGTGCTGTACGTGCCAGAGTTACCAACAAAACCAGGTTGGCTGACTTACAACAGATCCTTATCGAGGAATGGAATGCCATCCCACAGCAGAATGTAGCCAGGTTGGTGACCAGCATGAGAAGAAGGTGCCAACCTGTCTACACGCTACTGAGGACCCTGACACTGAGTATAAAATGAACAAATGTATGCCTAACTTTTCTGTGGGAGAGTGCAATCGTCAATGCTTTAAGTAACAAAGGTGAATTCCAACAGCATAACAGGCCATTTTGGCACATTTTTCGTTGGCACTACTTACATGTTTGCTTGTGTTGCTCATTCCATGATTGCCCTATGCTTACAAGCTATACCTCATTGTAAAGGTGACAAATCAATGTTAAAAATGATATGAAACACTTTACTGGTTGGTATTACTAAAGGGGAGATATAATGGGCCAAAGTCAAGTTTCCTTTCTTTTTGTGAGCAGTTTAGTAGCAAAGTGATTGTAAAAAAACTGTAATTGAAGCTAATTGCCAAGTTGCATTGTAAGTTAGCTCTGGGGTAGCAAAGATCAAAGTGTGCCCTCTTCACCTACCAAAGATCACAGTATCCACTATCCACAATATAACACTTCCACCATGCACGTGTGTCGTGCTGTTTACCTCCACGGTAAACGGCACAACGCTTTGAATTGTGGGTAATTCCCTTTGGTGAAGTCTGCACTGATGCAGACTCACGGAAAGGGCTCGCAAGTTTGTACTCAAACCCTCACTCCTTTTTAAATTCAACATTGGGACAGCTTAGGCCCTTACGAATTTTGCGAGAACGTGCACCAAAGTCCATGAGTCTGTGAGCCCGGACTTTGGGATTGGGCCAGTGACATTTTGAGCCTAGTCAGTGGCTTGAAGTAGCGATTTACTTTGACATAGTGTGTTTACCTTCAAGGCTTTTGTATGCTATTTCTTTGGAAATGCATACTTCAATCTTACTCAAAACTTACTCCAATTAACGTAATTTTGGTCCCTAACTAAAGTTTACAATCGTAATCGTCCAAATATTGACCCTAATTTGTTTTTAGACTGGATTATTCCTTTAAATTACACAGCTGCTTGAACTGTTGCTCCTACATTCTGCAGTTTGTTTTTATGTTCCAATTATTTGGCCTGCTATGTTCTTCAGGAGAGCAGAGTTCTTCGCACTGTGCCTCTGCTAGCTGCCTGCCTGCCGCCTGAGAAATGTAAAGTCTTTGTTGGACGGAGGTTCAGTGAAGAAAGGTATTTATTCAGTATTACAAATTTAGTTTGACAAGTAGTGTTTCGTTTGAAAGTAGTGTTTCAGAATAAAAACTCCTGCCTATATTCAATTTAAAGGGACACTTCACCGATTAGCATTAAGCTTTGTATCTTTAGAAAACCAGTCATGTTTTTGAATGGTCGTGCATCATTCCCTCAGTTTGCCTTGAGATGGGAGAAATATGGATTTCAATGAAACCCATAAATAGGACTTCCTGCTTTCAATGATGTAAAATGATGATTTTTACATAATTGAAAGCAGGAAGTCCAACATTGAAATCCATATTTCTCCCATCTCAAGGCAAACTGAGGGAATGATGCACGACCTTTCAAAAACATGACTGGTTTTCTAAAGATAAAAAGCTTAATGCTAATCGGTGAAGTGTCCCTTTAAAAAGAAATGTATTTTCATATCGATACAAACTAGACCTATGTGTTTTGTAATAATGTTACCGTTTCTTACTGGATTGCCTGTTTTCCCTGTATTTTGGTTGGAACTAAGGGTGCAGGGTTTTATGGGGACAGGAAGTGGAGTGAGCCTAAAGGGCCATTCACACCAAGAACGATAACGATAACTATAACCATAACGATAAAAGCGTCCACACTGGCCAACGATAAGAAAAGTCTCTCCTCATGTTAATGAATGTGATGGCTAGAATATTATGGGTTCTGATTGGCTGTTAGCTTTTCATCGTTCTCAAAATCGCTCTGAAAGTGATCAACAACGATATCGTTCTTCATGTTGTTATCGTTATAGTTCATGTGTGAACGTTGTCATTCATATTAACGAGAGCGATATTTATTTATAGTTATCGTTATCGTTATCGTTCTTGGTGTGAACGGGCCTTAATGCTTAGTTCTGGTCCACAACTGTACCTACTGTTCATCTCTGTGTCTGTTTTATTGAGTGTCAAGCTTGGTTCCAAAATGCTATCTCCATCAAGTACTAAAAAGTAATGGGGTCATTCCGTGTCAAATCACCCAGTGCCGGAAAGTGACCCTCTCCGAAAAAATCTGAAATAAATCACAGGTGTTTGTAGACTAGACCTATGCACAAATCTGAAATAGTATACCTGGATCACTAATGGTTTAAAATCTACAGGCCTTTGAAGCTTCAAGTCATTTTAAGCATTGTGGTGAACAGTCCTTTTTGGTCAACTTGCAACGTTATTGGTTCTTTTGGTATTTCACACACATCAGTGAAACTATGTGAATGGAAGCACATTTTCCTGTTGAATTAAGAAATCTAATCAGATGAGACGTGTCTTGTGTAATTTCCCCTCTGCAAAGCTCTGAAAATGGCTATAAATTCATTATGTGAAAAGACATCATCACTTTTGAAGGCTTCTCATTCGAAAGGTATGTGCCACAAATTTCATCAGGTTTTTTTCCCACTCATATATGGATTATAAGGTCATGTCCATGCATCAACTTTGGTTGTAATCGTTGTCATATTGTCAGAGCATTTTGTTTTAATTGGGCTTGATTTTCAAAAAGCCCATTTTCGTCCTATCATTTCACCATGTGGACAGTTAACAGGATTTTTTTTAATTTTACCATATCACATTCTGTATGTGAGGATCATCTGTCCAAAATTTGGGCTTGTTGCTGAGTTTCTTTATTGGAGATATGATTTTTGGAAAATATCCTCTATAAATCCACTGAACTTGCATTGGATCTGCAGTAATACTTTGCACCACATGGGATGCTCTTTTAATACAGTGGAAGTCAATGGAAGAGTAAGAGATTCACTTGTTTGCTGCACATATCCAATCTAAACACACATTTTATGGTTCATAGTTGAATTTCTCCAAGTAATGATTGCAACATGAACAACATACTACTCATAAATAAATCTTATTTAGCTAAATAAACTGATCAAGCTAAATATACACACATAAGACTGACTGATCATACATGCAGCAAGAGGATTTAGCTTGCCATCTTTGTAACAGTTTTCTACACCACCATAGAAGTTGGAAAAAGAAAGTCATGAACATATTCAAGAAAAAAGGGGTTTCAAGAATTCAGTGCATTATCAGATGCAGAAAAAGCGTCAGATGCAGTTTAGAGCAGATATTTCACTTGATGAAGATGACCATGCATGTTTCCATCACATAAAAGTTTTAATCAAAAGGTATGAGGGCTCAAAACGCTATTGCCTGGATCCAAGACGCATTCATGAAAAGGAGATAACTCATCAAGTATCTTGTATGTATGATGACCAGTCAGTCTTATGTGTGTAGAATTTGCTTGATCCGCTTATTTTCTCTAAATAAGATTTATTTATGAGTAGTATGTTGTTCATGTTGCAATAATTACTTGGAGAAATTCAACTATGAACCATAAAATGTGTGTTTAGATTGGATATGTGCAGCAAACAAGTGAATCTCTTACTCTTCCATTGACTTCCATTGTATTAAAAGAGCACCCCATGTGGTGCAAAGTGGTACTGCAGATCCAATGCAAGTTCAGTGGATTTATAGAGAATATTTTCCAAAAATCATATCTCCAATAAAGAAACTCAGCAACAAGCCCACATTTTGGACAGATGATCCTCACATACAGAATGTAATATGGTAAAATTAAAAAAAATCCTGTTAACTGTCCACATGGTGAAATGATAGGACGAAAATGGGCTTTTTGAAAATCAAGCCCAAATAAAACAAAATGCTCTGACAATATGACAACGATTACAACCAAAGTTGATGCATGGACATGACCTTATAGTCCATATATGAGTGGGAAAAAAACCTGATGAAATTTGTGGCACATACCTTTCGATTGAGAAGCCTTCAAAAGTGATGATGTCTTTTCACATAATGAATTTATAGCCATTTTCAGAGCTTTGCAGAGGGGAAATTACACAAGACACATCTCATCTGATTAGATTTCTTAATTCAACAGGAAAATGTGCTTCCATTCACATAGTTTCACTGATGTGTGTGAAATACCAAAAGAACCAATAACGTTGCAAGTTGACCAATAAGGATTGTTCACCACAATGCTTAAAATGACTTGAAGCTTCAAAGGGCTGCAGTTTTTAAACCATTAGTGATCCAGACATACTATTTAAGATTTGTGCATAGGTCTAGGCTACAAACACCTGTGATTTATTTCAGATTTTTTTGGAGAGGGTCACTTTCCAAATTGGCTGAAATTGGGTGATTTGACACGGAATGACTCAATGTTATTTAACTGTGTATTTCAGGTCTTATTAATAAAATTGCAGATATGTTATTTTGATAGAGGAAAGATAAATCAAATAACAATAAATTGAAATTCATTTAAATGGACGATATACTGTATCACTGCAAAAAAAAGTATTATTAATCTTATATTAATACATGATTCTATTTGGTATTGTTTGGTAAGAAGAGACTTGTCTAGCGTTCTTTCAAAAGATCGTTTTGACTTAATTTAAGAAGACTATGGCTTATTTGAAGTTGTTGCCATTCTATTTCTTTAAAAGCCAATTATGATGTCACAAAGCCAATGTGTTAAGTCTATGGCAAAATTAAGTTTAGTTTGTATTTAATATTTCAAAAAGTAAAAGTCAGAAATATGAAAAGTAATAGACCGAAACTTTGATGCAAGAGCTACGTGTCAAAGTTTGAACCAAGTTCCTACGATAAGCGGTTAGAGTCAAATTAGGGCCTTGAATAATAATAACTAGAAATGCAATTCCAAGGAATTACCAGTGCATGAAAATGCAAAAATGTATAGATAATGTAGACGGGTGGATGACGTTTTAGGCCGAAAAAAAGTTTTTGAAAAAAAAATCAGATATTATGCATGGAAATCACTTAGTTATGTTGTACTGACTCTCCCATTCCCAAAATATGTATGATCTTTTAGAATTTGTATTGGAATTCATATTTATTCACTAATGTCTTGTGTTAGTGACTAAAATTATCATATGGTGTGACATGAAAGTTATTGTGCGTAAAACTATGATGGGGTATATATTTTTTATGTGAGTCAGTGTATCATAATCTTCTATCTTTACTTCATCAAGATCTAACATTTCCTTGTGGAAATGTGTTATATTTTACAGTATATTTATTCATCAATACACAAAGTAAGGCATTTGTCCCTAATCTTTCAATAAACTTAATATTAATTTGGACATATCTTGATACAAAAGAAATGAAATGCATACAATGTTTGTTGACCCTATTTCCTATCTGTTACATTCAGATTTGTATGATTTAGACTCTGAAAGCCTTTTTATTTTCATAATTTCTTGATGTTTCTTGATGTCACACCAAATGATATGGTGTCACACCATATGATAAATTACACCAAATAACAATCTGTTAACGCAAAAATGTGAATATATGCATTTCACAAACAATAAATCACAGTTTAAGACAAATATATCACATAAAGGATCACTGTTAAAAACTCAGAACTTTGTAAAACAGAATTCCACCAGATATTGTATAGCACTTGGGTAATAGGTGCCACATATTAAATAATAAATGTTAACAAAATGTTAAATATGTTAAAATATGTATAACACTAAACTATTAATTAAACATATGTTTGAAAAAAACATATTTATGTAGGAAAATACAGATTATATCATATAGTGTGACAAATAAATCATATGGTGTGACAGCAAAACCCCATCACACCATATGATATGGGGTCACTCCATATGAGGTTTCATGCACTTAGCAGAACAATGAGTCTTGAGGCTACATGCTAGGATCAAAATCATATGCTCACTTTAACATGGTAACATAGATGTAAAGGTAATTTTGACCAAAAAACTATTTACTTTTGAAATGTTCCTGAAAAATGGGTCACACCAAAAGACAGCGAAAAGTGGAACTGAGATAGGAGTGCTGGAAATACTTGATTTATTGAAAGAAATATGAGAGATAACTCAACACGTAGACTTTCTATGTCCTTCTGAGAAGTTATTATACTTCCTGAATGAGGAAGGACCCCCTATCCCTAAAGGTCTCCACACAATTGCACATTTAAAAAACTTAATTTAGGGTCACACCATATGATATTGATTTTTGGGACAAAATGTTTTTGTTTATGGCTAGTTCAAAAATATTATGCCTGGACTTTAAACACTACAGACTTACAAGTAGACATCTTTAGTATTCATTGTATTTAAGTAATGGGAAAATATATTAATTGGATTTTGTTTTATTCAAAATCAAACTTAATGAAATGGGCTCGGGACAGTCACGCCATATGAGCTTTTCCTGGTTTGGCTGAACATTTTGAGAAATAGGAATATGACTGGCATGAATGGTCCATTTGTTCATATAAAGCAGGTTTTTCTGAACAATATAACCACATTTATTTGCAGATTAGACATTTCTTTACTTCAGTTTGACACTCTGGACCAAAAAAAGGCCATGTCATGTCAACCACCCAGATATGTTTACTAAGGTGTAGCTAAGGTAAACATGGTGGTTGCATAGTTTAAAGAAAGTCTGAAGGTAGACAGTTTAAAGCTTAAACATTCCACTTAACTAATGATTTCTAACAGGTATGTTAAAATGTTAACTATGTTAAAAATGATAACCAGGTTGATTGGTTAACTTAGCTAATGATTTCTAGCAGTTATGGTAAAAATGTTAACAATGCTAACTATGCTAACCAGGTTGATCAGCTAACTTAATTAATGATTTCTAGCAGTTATGCTAAAAATGCTAACTATGTTAGCAATGCTAGCTATGTTAACAATGCTAACCAGGTTGATTAGCTAACTTAGCTGATGATTTCTAGCAGTAATGATTAACAATGCTAACCACGTTCATTAGCTAACTTAGTTAATCCTTTTTAGCAGTTATGCTAAAAATGCTAACTATGCTAACAATGCTAACCAGGTTGATTAGCTAACTTAGCTAATCATTTTTAGCAGTTATGTTAAGAATGTTAAAGGAGTCATAGAACGCATTGTTCGACCATTACAAATTGATCTTTGAGCCTAAATAATGTCATATGTAAATTTGTGGGGCTGAAAACGCCCCAGGAGCACTGCTAGATCGCCTAATACAAGGTCATAAATAAGCCTTGCAATGAAACAGTTTGTTTTTCCCGCCCACTCAGCAAGTTCATGAATATTCAAATGAGATGCGCGCTGATTGGTCTATTGGCCGATATGTCCTGAAAGTTGATTGGCTCAATCCACCGGTCTGAAGCTAGAGCAAAGTGAAACTACGTTTACTGCTGGTAAATAAAGCCAAAGTCTTTGATAAAGCTATCAACAATGGATTTAAATAAGGAATACAGCCGTACATGTATAAACCGAGTCAGAAGAAGGTTCTGACGAAGATGAAGTGCAGCAGATTCCCCAACAGAATGAATGTGTTAGATTGGTAAGTTTTATCAGTACATTTCTTAGTATAGTAACTCTCCAAAGTTAGCTGTAATAACGCTAGCATTACAACGTCTCTGCCATAGACCACATATCTAGATACTATCATCGTAAGAGCAGTTTAACAAGAATTATTAATCGAAGGTATGCAAATGAGAGGGGCCGAGGGGTGTATCTAAAGGGGGATGGGCGCCTATTACGTGTTATCTGAGCTCTGTTCAGATTGGAGCATTTCAACACGGCTGTTTCTATTTCCCAATTTGCATACGAAAGCAGGCGGGGGACGCGGTAAAGTCTTTGGTGTTGTCCTTTGGACACTGCTCGCAGCCTAAATTCAACAGTAACAAGGTGAATGTGGTTTTGAATTCTAGGACTCCTTTAACTATGCTAACAATGCTAACTATGCTAACCATGCTAACTAGCTAACTTGCTACTGAGGACTTCTATTTTGAAACATTTGTTGATAGGGTATCCATGGCTGCCACTATCAGGAATAAAGAAGTTACTGTAGTAAAATCATGTTGGTTGCTATGGAAACGGTCATAAACGCTTAATTTTGATGGTTGCTATGTTGGTTGCTAGGTACATGAAGGTCTCATGTAGTTGACTGGAGGCATAGTTGATGATAACTGACAGTTGGAATGGTTGAACAGTTAAATAGTTGAGCAGTTTCAATGGTTAAATGATTTAATAGTGTATTATTGCAGTGAGGACTTTTATTTTGAAATGGTTGTGGAAAGAGGAAACAGTTTAACAGGATATGTAGTCTTCACAGAGAGATTGTATGCTTAAAGCCTGAGAGAGAGAGGGCTGCTGTAGGTGGCTATGAACACCTGGGATAGGATTCTAATTACTTAACGACCCATTTGTGATGTCATAGAGGCCAATGTTAAGTCTATGGGGAATTTTTAAATAGTTTTTGATTTATAGTTTAAAAAGTATAAAAGGTACAAAGTTGAAAAATAAACAGCAGAATAATAAGAAGAAGCCTAGGAAGAACAGTCCAGTGCATTTTCATGCACAGTAATAATAAGAAGAAGCCTAGGAAGAACAGTACAGTGCATTTTCATGCACTGTAAAAACTAGAAAATGTAATTCCATGGAAGGAATTGCCATTGCATGTAAATGTAAAAAGGTTGCTGTGTAAAACATTGTATTAGTTAAAAAGACAACATACTGTATGACACAATAAGAATAGATGAATAACAATAACCCAATTACAGTTCCATTGAAATTACTTGGAAACCCACATTTAAAAAGTGATTCATGAAAATGCATTAAAATTGTGGATAGTATTTTGGAAAATAACTTCATTTATTAAAATAATAGACTGAAATAAAGTTGCCAACTTCAAACGAGTTGCAAGCGCTGACACTTTGTTTAGTAGGCCTACTGAAGTTCACCTACAGTGAACGAATGATGCTATGCAGCAACCTTTAGGTCTATGGCAGCAACAGGTAGGCTGAGGAAATGATATAGCAAATATAACGTGAATGTGTTAGATTGGTAAGTTTTATCAGTACATTTCTTAGTATAGTAACTCTCCAAAGTTAGCTGTAATAACGCTAGCATTACAACGTCTCTGCCATAGACCACATATCTAGATACTATCATCGTAAGAGCAGTTTAACAAGAATTATTAATCGAAGGTATGCAAATGAGAGGGGCCGAGGGGTGTATCTAAAGGGGGATGGGCGCCTATTACGTGTTATCTGAGCTCTGTTCAGATTGGAGCATTTCAACACGGCTGTTTCTATTTCCCAATTTGCATACGAAAGCAGGCGGGGGACGCGGTAAAGTCTTTGGTGTTGTCCTTTGGACACTGCTCGCAGCCTAAATTCAACAGTAACAAGGTGAATGTGGTTTTGAATTCTAGGACTCCTTTAACTATGCTAACAATGCTAACTATGCTAACCATGCTAACTAGCTAACTTGCTACTGAGGACTTCTATTTTGAAACATTTGTTGATAGGGTATCCATGGCTGCCACTATCAGGAATAAAAAAGTTACTGTAGTAAAATCATGTTGGTTGCTATGGAAACGGTCATAAACGCTTAATTTTGATGGTTGCTATGTTGGTTGCTAGGTACATGAAGGTCTCATGTAGTTGACTGGAGGCATAGTTGATGATAACTGACAGTTGGAATGGTTGAACAGTTAAATAGTTGAGCAGTTTCAATGGTTAAATGATTTAATAGTGTATTATTGCAGTGAGGACTTTTATTTTGAAATGGTTGTGGAAAGAGGAAACAGTTTAACAGGATATGTAGTCTTCACAGAGAGATTGTATGCTTAAAGCCTGAGAGAGAGAGGGCTGCTGTAGGTGGCTATGAACACCTGGGATAGGATTCTAATTACTTAACGACCCATTTGTGATGTCATAGAGGCCAATGTTAAGTCTATGGGGAATTTTTAAATAGTTTTTGATTTATAGTTTAAAAAGTATAAAAGGTACAAAGTTGAAAAATAAACAGCAGAATAATAAGAAGAAGCCTAGGAAGAACAGTCCAGTGCATTTTCATGCACAGTAATAATAAGAAGAAGCCTAGGAAGAACAGTACAGTGCATTTTCATGCACTGTAAAAACTAGAAAATGTAATTCCATGGAAGGAATTGCCATTGCATGTAAATGTAAAAAGGTTGCTGTGTAAAACATTGTATTAGTTAAAAAGACAACATACTGTATGACACAATAAGAATAGATGAATAACAATAACCCAATTACAGTTCCATTGAAATTACTTGGAAACCCACATTTAAAAAGTGATTCATGAAAATGCATTAAAATTGTGGATAGTATTTTGGAAAATAACTTCATTTATTAAAATAATAGACTGAAATAAAGTTGCCAACTTCAAACGAGTTGCAAGCGCTGACACTTTGTTTAGTAGGCCTACTGAAGTTCACCTACAGTGAACGAATGATGCTATGCAGCAACCTTTAGGTCTATGGCAGCAACAGGTAGGCTGAGGAAATGATATAGCAAATATAACGTTAGCTAGCTTGCTAACAACAAACATGATGGCAATGATGAGAATGATAACAATGTAGCTTGTACTGTAGGCTACAAACGACTGTGAGAAGAAGGCTTAAACCTAAATGGTACAACTGGCATATCAGGTTGGACGCTGAGTTAAGACTGGCCTGGCTAGAAGCTAACGTTAAATTTGATTGTCGTTAGCTAAATATAGTGCTCACGTTAGGGTTTGATTGTAGCCTGGCTAACGCCTCCCACTTCTCAAATGAGACGTGGTCTGGCAACCAGACGTTCATTTTCTCGTATTTGAAAAAATGCCCAGATCCGTTCATTGGGCGCCACGGATGTCAATCAAATGCGTCTCTGCATAGCTCTTCATGGTCTTGCTTTCTCCCCTGTTCTGTGATTGGCCTCCAACATCAGGCGAACATGGGGGCGTTAGTTTCCAGACTGGCTTAGCAGCGTGAAAGAAATCACCGCGCAAGGCAGTATGGGAAACCCAGGCTAGTTTGATTGTCTAACTATGGTCTAACTATTAGGTGTTCCCAACGTCGCCTAGAGCTAACCGTTTACTTTAACGAAGCAAGATAGGAGTGGGCAAGGCCTACTGCAGGAGACAAGACGAAGACGATAACGTTCCGTGGCATGGTATCAGCGTTTGATTGCTTCTTCTAGTGTTTACAGCCAGAGAGGGTTAAAGCGGAGCAGGTGGCTTAATGAAGGATCCTTTGCTACAGCTGTAGCTTAATGAGCACTACGTAACAATCCATTTCTGCCGCCAAAGCGTCTCTAAGTTAAGTCTATGGGATTTTTTTACTCTTTTATCGTAAATATCTCAAAAAGTATAAAGTTCACAAATGTGAAAAATAATAGAACAAATCTCCGTTTCAAGACCTTTGTAGGAGTGCTTGAATGACGGCAAACGGTTCAGTGGTTCTAGAGCCTTTGATAGTTGATTATGGTCGGAAGAAGAATAAAGATAACGATAAGAAGAACAGGGATAACAGTACATTGCATTTACATGCAATGTAATAATAAAAAGAAAAAACAAAGGAATATCAATACAGTGCATTTCCATGCACTGTAATAAAAATCAATAGAAATGCAATTCCAAGGAATTACCAGTGCATGAAAATGCAAAAGTGTATAGATAAATAATGTAGATAGGGTTACTAAGGAGAAGCTAGGGTAAACATGGTGGTTGCATAGTTTAAAGAGAGTTGATAGTGTGAAAGTAGACAATGTAAAGCTTAAACATTCCAGTTCTAACGTACAGTAACTAATGATTTCTAACAGGTATGTTAAAATAATAACTATGCTAACAATGATAACCAGGTTGATTGGTTTACTTAGCTAATTATTTCTAACTAACAGTTATGGTAAAAATGCTAACAATGCTAACTATGTTAACAATGCTGACCAGGTTGATCAGCTATCTTAACTAATGATTTCTAGAAGTTATGTTAAAAATGCTAACTATATTAACAATGCTAACCAGGTTGATTAGCTAACTTAGTTGATGATTTCTAGCAGTTATATTAAAAATGCTAACTATGCTAACAATGCTAACTATGTTAACCATGTTTACTAGCTAACTTGCTAGTTGGGACTTTTATTTTGAAACATTTGTTGCTAGGGTATCCATGGTGGCCACTATCAGGAATAAAGAAGTTACTGCAGTATAATCATGTTGGTTGCTATGGAAACTGTCATAAATGCTTAATTTTAATGGTTGCTATGTTGGTTGCTAGGTATGTGGAGGTTTCATATAGTTGACTGGAGGCATAGTTGATGATAACTGACAGTTGGAATGGTTGAACAGTAAAATAGTTGAGTAGTTTCAATAGTTAAATGAGTTAATAGTGTATTGTTGCAGTGAGGACTTTTATTTTGAAACAGTTGTGGACAGAGGAAACAGTTTAACAGGATATGTAGTCTTCACAGAGAGATTGTATGCTTAAAGCCAGAGAGAGAGAGAGAGAGAGAGAGAGAGAGAGCTGCTGGCCACCTGGCATAAGATTCTAATTGCGATGATGTCATAATCACAATGTTAAGTCAATGGGGAAATTGGTAATGCTTTAGAATAACATGTGCTTATTAGCTATTAACAGTGCATAATAAACAGTTAACAATTAGTTGCTAACCGTTAGTTAACTGTTGTTATCCTTTAATAACATTAACTAACTGTTAACATACAGCTCGTAAGTGTTAATAAGCAGCAGTTAAAGGTGCTTACAACAAGCATATTTGTTAACAGTTAACGTGCAGCTTGTAAGTGTTAACAAGCAGCTTGTTAACACTAGAAGCGCCGCGCCGTTCTGACCCACTTATACCTAGAAGCGCCGTGCCCCGGTCATTTGACCGCTTTGACGACCTACTAGAAGCGCCGTGCTGGTGTGAACTACTGAAAGCGCGGTGAGGCGGTCAAAAGACCGCTGAGTCCTTAGACTGGGAGGCTGTTACTTACACAAAATGATCGCTAGATGGCGCTTCGTGCACGAATCAAATCGTTTGGTCAAATTCAGTTTGCACTAAGCCATATATCATTCGTGTCAGACCGTGTTGTTGATAGTCTGTAGTTGTTTCATTATGACATACAGCACGTTCGAGTTATATGTTCATTTATTTGTATTGATTTGTGTTGTTTGAGGTAAAAACTCTGGAAGAGTTCTTGAACAAACTTTAAGCAAACTTGACTTTCAACTAAAATGCTCTAAAAGTGAATGGGTGGCTAGTTCCAATTCACTCCCCAAATTCATTTCTATTCATTTAATAGGTAGCCTATGTTTGCGCCGCCGAAAATGATCGGACCTGGATCAAAGAGCCTAACAGTCTGGTTTCAATTACACAGTAGCCAGGATTTCAGGCCGCATTTTACAGGCTACCGTGGCTACTTTCTAAAACAATTTTTATTCATTTAGGGAGAAGCATCTTATAGGGTCTAGTAGCTACATCGGAGAGAGGGAGATGGAGAGCTATGCTGAGCAGAAAGATATTCTCAGTTTTGTGAATGTGTATGATATGTTTGCGATGTCTGCTGAAAAAAAGCTATAGGCCTATTGTTTCTACAATTTAAGCTAACGTCTATGTGAATTTGAGATTCAGCATTGAGACACACATTTTAGCAGCTCAGTAGAGGAGAACTGTAGCCCACTGGTTAGAGCTTCGGCCTCATATCTAAAGGGTTGCTGGTTCGATCCCCGACCTGTTCATGGCGGAAGTTCTTTTAAGCAAGGCATCAATAAATACAGGCTATATTCTATTCTATTTTTTTCTATTCACACAACTACACGCACGCTGGCGAATTCGAACATTCTGAAACGCGCATATGTGATGAAACATGATTGCGCATTCTTCCACGAGTTGCCTAAACACTAAACAGCCAGCCTACAGCCTAGCCTATGCAGGGGACAGAGAGAGGCGGTGGGGGTGGGGAGGCAGTTAGTTGTCCTCAATGCCGCGATGATGTCTGTAGTAGCCTAGCCTAGACGAGTGGATGGGGGAGGGGGAATGATCGGTTTCAAATAGGCTATGTTTGCAATGGATAGTGTGTTATGTATAGACCCCGAAGCCATTTGCTTTGAGAATAACGGCTGGCTGATGAAATAGTTGGCTGGCTAGCTGGCTCAGCCAAAACCTAAATGAGGCAAAGTCGCTAAAGTTTTCATGACTGATAATGGCATGTTGCCACTTCATGTCTACAGATGTCTATATTGTACTAGATCTCAACACACAATGTTATTGTATTGTTTTGGACAACGTTCTGCACGTTTCACTTCAATGTAGACTGCATGCGTTGTGAACAGCGCAGCAATGTCTGGAAAGGAAACGGTGGAAGTCGCAGTAGCCTAATAGCCTATCGCGTTCAATGTTGTAAATCCGTCTGTTCCAGAATATTTGGTTCATATCATCAATCTTTGGTTTTGGTGTTTGTGCAACCGGGCCCTGAAGATTTAACAAAAGTCTGACTAGCCCTACGTAGGAATTAGGAAAGTATGTAAGGCGAGATCAAGATTAGGCTACGTTGTTTGCTTCTTTCCCCCATGTCGTCAACTCACTGTGAGTCCTGTGTATCGTAGCAACGAGCACAATACTGATGTGGTGTGTCCAGTGGGAAAATCTCATGTAGGCCTAGTCTCTAGGCTCGTTTATTTTTCGCGTGTCTCTATGATATAATTATTTTTAGATGCAAAAAGTCTAACTGGCTTAGTCAAAGTTTGTCAGATGGCGGCTCAATTTGGCTCAGAAAATTATTGGCTGGCGAAATTATTTTTCGTTAATGGTAAACAGTATGTGATTCATCCGTTTATTTCAGATAGTTTGTTATTAAAAACCATTAACAAAAAATAATTGTTCGTCGACGTTGAAAAACGGTCAGAGAATTCAGTCAATATAAGCTACTTTATTTCGCTCTTGCCAAGTTGTGAACCCAGGTCTCCTGCGTATTAGTCGAGAGAGTTAACGTTGCGCCACTGAATGAATGTATAGCAATCAATTGGAAATAGATTTGTTTGTCCAGCAAATATGTAAGAAAATGCTTATACATTAGTCTGAGCTTTAAAAGATAGCCTACAAATAGAAGATAAGATACAACTATGAATGTACGTAGGCATACGCGCCCTACGTACATAAATAGGCTTCGACGAATTTCAGCTGAAAATATTTTTTGCACACGTAGGCCTGCCTAATAGAACAACGTCGCAACGTTTTCAAAACAAACTCGCATTTTACCACTGTAAATCGCCTCCATAGACTATGCCATGTAAATGAAAAATAGTTATTAAAATAAATCACATATAATACAAATTGCACATATATAAACTATATGTTTTATGGTAAAATATTATTCTCATGCCCGACTGACCGGAAACCCTTGCGACATCTGCTGTGAGAAAAGAGAATAGCAGCCTGGACAAACATGGCCGAACGCGAGACAACATAGTGTTGTCACATAAGTGAGCGCAAAATAGTTCTAAACTAGCTTGTACCGGTGTGCTTTTGATCATGTAAAAATTCTGGGTGACAAAACACGCGTATTTAGGAAAAGTCGTGAACGTAGGGTCCTGGAATTTAATCGAGTGAAAAGATTTTTTTTTTTTTGTAATCACAGCGGTCAAATGACCGCAGCCCGGCCGGTCTAGGTATATCTAGGTCAAACCTACACGGCGCTTCTAGTAATACGCGTCAGTGGTCAAATGACCGGCGCTTGGCGCTTCTAGTGTTAATGGTGAAAAAAGACATTTCTTACCTACTTGTAGTAAATTCTGCAGCCCCCCAATCTAAAGCGAGAACTATGTAGCGAACAGTTAACAAGTTACTTCTTACCTGCTTGTAGTACTTTCTGCAGCCCCCCAATCTAAAGCGTGAACTATGTAACTAACAGTTAACAAGCCTAACGTTCTATCTTTAAATCGGTTAAGCTGTGAGAAATGCACCTTCAAAATTGCTGCAAATGCTGGGATGCGAACCCGGGCCGCCTGCATCCCATTGTATGCCGTATCCCACTGAGCTAAGTTCACACAATCATAACAGGTGAAATTGTTTTACTTGTTTCTAATTCCCGCCCATGTTTTTTTATCATACCAATTACTCTTTTTACAAATAAGTTTCTGATGGTGTTTCAGTTCAGTGAATGCATAAAACAGTCATTTTTTCCGCAGTCTACGTGTAAAGCAAAGATCATAGAGCGCTACGCTCTGCTCTAGAGTCTGTGGCGTAAATATTTGGTTACCTAACAACCAAGGCTTAAACGAAGTTTAAGCTAGTTAGCTTAAAACAATAAAGGGTCGTATTAGCATTAGGTCAAATAGAGGCGAGGCAGGATGTCTGTCCCTATTTATAGTCTCCGACTCCTCTCCACTTTTTCTTAAATGATAGCTCTTAGTGTGTGTTTTTATATTTGTAAAAAGAGTAATTGGTATGATAAAAAAAAACATTGGCGGGAATTAGAAACAAGTAAAACAATTTCACCTACAATGAATGCGTGAACTTAGCTCAGTGGGATACAGCATACTGTGCGACACAGGCGGCCCAGGTTCACATCCCACCATTTGCAGCCATTTTGAGGGTGCATTTCTCACAGCTTAACCGATTTAAAGATAGAACGTTAGGCTTGTTAACTGTTACATAGTTCTCGCTTTAGATTGGGGGGGTGCAGAATTTACTTCAAGTAGGTAAGAAATGTCTTTTTTCACCATTAACAAGCTGCTTGTTAACACTTACAAGCTGCACGTTAACTGTTAACAAATATGCTTGTAAGCACCTTTAAGTGCTGCTTATTAACACTTACAAGCTGTATGGTAACAGTTAGTTAATGTTATTAAAGGATAACAACAGTTAACTAACTGTTAGTAACTAATTGTTAACTGCTTATTATGTTGTTAATAGCTAATAAGCACATGTTATTCTAAAGCGTTACCGGGAAATTTAATAGTTTTTATTTAATAGTTCAAAAAGTATAAAAGTTACAAAGTTGAAAAATACATAGCTCAAGTAAGACCTACGCAGCACAGTCTGAATGAAGTTTCTACGTTAAACGGTTGAGGCTGAATTAGAAGCACAAAAAGCGTTAGAAGAACAATATCAAATGCTATAAAAATAAGAAGATATTGGATAACAGTAGAGTGCATTTTCATGCACTCTAATAAGAAGAAGCAGCCTAGGAAGAACAGTAATAAGAATACTTTGGAAGAACAGTATAGTGCATTTTCATGCACTATAATAACTATGTGCTTATTGACATCTTAGTTGTGGAGAAGAAGGAAAAGACTGTACTTTGGTTGTAACTCTGGTTGCTATATCACACATAAAAAAAGTGGTATAGTACCATCCCTTGTTGGCTTTGTTGTTTATTTTTTAACACGACTCAGATCCTGGATAAGACATTAGTATAGACACAGTGGTAACCAAGCCTAAAAATAATGAATGCACCAGCAATGTGTTAAGAAGTACTTGTATTGTGTTCTAGCTGCTCAGTATTCAATAATTGCATAATTTAAAACCCCTTGTGCTTTGTATAAATGAATAGGAATCCAGAGCTGGCTGCAGTGTGCCGACACAGCAAAACCCTCCTTTTATACCCAGGGGCAGAAGCTCAAAATTTGCAAGACATGAACGAAGATGTCACTGGAGATGTGCAGAATGTCATCATTATCGATGGAACATGGAGCCAAGCCAAGGACATGTTTTTCAAGAACTCCCTTTTTCATCTTCCTAAGCAGGTATGTCTGCTGTCTGTACTTTAAGCTTGAGCACACACACTGTTTTCCTGTGTATTTAACATTTGCTTTCACAGCTGTATTTTCCCAGGTTTTCATTTGCACATTTGAACCATGCATTGCACCTACTTGTCAGCATGGCAGCCCTCATTTGTCAATCAAAAGTAGAAACCAGTACATTTGTAGGGATCATGTTATGACAGGGCTGATGTGATTTATGAAACATTCTTGTCACTCCAATTCTGACGTAAGAATTGTTTTGGCAAATGTGGTGGCATGTGGTTACGCCTGTTTTATGTTTGTTTTGTTCATGAGGACCATGGTGTTTTAATCTTGTAAGCAAATGCTCCATGTATTTATCTGTATTTGTGTAAAATGTGTGTATAATTCTGTATCAGGTGCAGCTGAGCAGCACACCTTCAAGTCAGTATGTTATTCGTACTCAGCCCACTAACATGTGCTTGTCAACACTGGAATGTGCAGCCATCACTCTGTCTATTATGGAGAAGGACCCAGCCATCCAAGAGGTGAGTTTTTAGAGAGGTAGCAAGAAGGAACCTTAAAAACTAGAATGTAGTCCATATAAGTATTTTAAACTGCTGCTGTAGCTATCATGTGTGAATATCTAGAACACAGTTTGAAACCAACTGAATATCTGTTATTACATCCTGCCACTACAGTCCTAACATGCCAAGCTTCCAGTGTCATGCCATGCCAAGCTAGCTATGCTAGCCGCAGTCATAATAATTTACAACTAGTAAAGCACTCCCAAGAGTGCAGACCTCCGCCTGCATTGTTCTTCCTTGGTTGTCATACATTTGAACCTAAACTGTTCAGATCGCCACCACGTGGCCATACCATGCTCCAGATGGTGATACGGATCACTCCCATTCCCACTCCCACTCCCAAATGTAATAGTTTCTTCCTTGGGTCATTTCAGATCTGAAGAGCTCTTAATCAGGTCATTTGATTAGAACGGCTTCTCCTATCCTGACAAACGCAGAAGCCCTCAACTGTCCAAGCAGCAGTCCTGTTTGCTAGCATGCTAGATGCTAGTCCATTGTTCACATCCTCATCCAGACGTAAGGCAGATCAAAGCTCTTCGGTGACTACGTTTTACACAGAGTTTAGAGTGTCCCGATTTAAGTCCCAGACCAGATGCTGGGAAGGCTGCTCTCGTAGTGCATTCATGAAGGCCACTCTCATAGGGGGGGAATTCTCCCCTTCGTGCGTAAATAGCGCTTAAGCTTTTCTTTACGCATGGATGTTGCGCACCTATGTTTTACAAGCATTCTGCCGTCCCAGCTTATGACACACCCACATAGCCTAAATTCCAAATCAAGGCGGCCTTATGAAAGAGGCGTGATTTATTTAAAATATCACGCCTTATTAATTTAGGTTGATATGAAAACGTGGAACGTGGACTTTCTCATTGACCTTCTGAATGCCATTTAAATCCAGAAAGAACACCAACCAGTCTTTGATTTTGAAAACATGCAAGGTGAACTGAATAAAGAACTGCCTACAGTAAATGGTGTCATCACATAGCTTAACAAAGAAATTACTTAACGAAATTTTGCTTTGACGTTTGTTAATAAAGAGTCATGAGTCAAGAGACGTGCTTGAGGTGTGTAGATTTATAATTCAAAAACTAACAGTTGACAGAAAGTTTTCGCTGACAGCTGCCTCGCATAATATCAATTTATCTATGCTAAGAAATATGTAGACTGACATCTGCAGCTTCAAACACAATAGAGAGACATAACTCTTATGGCATAACGAAAAGACGAGAGAATAAACTATGCTGCTCCACTATAGTGCAGACGTCTGTGCAAATGTATGGATGACTTCGGTGAAGTTGGAAAGAAACGGACAGATTCGAACGAAGTATGCTATGGGATTATGACTTCTCGTCAAGTTAAAACTGAAGATGCAGAAACTGAGAATTCGCCCCATAGTGCATTGCGTTAATGACACAGGTGGTCTTCTGTCAGTTGGAATTGACGTTGCGGGCTAGACTCTCTCAGACTCAAAAAAGTGATAGGCTGGCTACAAATCGCTTTGAAAAAAGTGCTTACACATGTCGGTGGTGTCCAACGTTGAGTGTATGAAAATACATCAAAAAAGCCGTGGAGACCATATTTTTCATTGATCAAGCATGGAGTTACTTTTTAAAGATTAGATACAAAGATGGAACACAACATAACATATATATTTATTTTTTTACAAAAATTCAAACATAAACGAGAAGCTAGACAGAGTGGCGTGACTCGCCAGCATACCCATATCCTAGCAACTCAACATATGATTGATAGGATCATCATCAGCCCAAGAATTAGGACCCTTATGGCCTGTGCAGACTACATGATTTCAGCCCGATTTTGCCACAATTGTGTCGTGGCCGACAAATTTCCATTGTCGTGTCCGAATATTCAAAGTTGGGAACGACGTTCGAAGGAGGAAGCATCTTGTAATGTGACATGTATAACGACCCGCGATTTATTGTCTGCGACATTCTACAACGTTACGACCAAAAGTCTAGCATGTCAGATTTTTTTGGGAATACCCTACGACTCCCATGTTGACACTGACACTATGACGACACACGACGAGAAGGCTACGATAGATGATCTTGTAATGTGGCCACTCTTGCGACCAAGATGCGGCAAGATTTTTAGGTTCTCTGATCACCTAATCTGACATGGTCAATCGTAAAAGATAATCGTGAAAGAAAGAAAAATCGTGTGCTCTGTACAGGCCATTACAGATGGATGTGATTATTCAAAATCCTCCTGTTATCTTCACATAGGACAAAAAATAGCTCTGGACTTCTCAAGGATTTCCCAATATCAGTTAAACTGGCGAAGATTCAAAGCCAACACGTCCATTCTATTCTTGCTCAGGTGCATGTGTTATGATGTAGGGATACCAGTGTTGTAGTACTCGAGTCCAGGACTCGGACTCGAGTCCGAGTCATTAGCTAAATTTAGAGACTCGTGACTTGACTTGGACTCGAGCACTGAATGACTCGGACTTGGACTCGGACTCGAACATTCAAAGCATTCAGACTCGAAAATTGAGATGAAGACTCGACTTTGCCCATGAGTTTTGTGTTTACAGTTTGCTTACCATTAATTCCTGCAGACGCCCCTGTATGAAAGTTCATAGCGTCCGCCTTTAGGACTTTTTTTAGTTTTTAGTTTAAAACCTTATAGGCTATGCTTACTTTAGTGCGGAACTTGGACACGACTTGACCAAAAAGTACTCCACTTGAATCAATAGTGACTCGACTCGGACTTGACTCGGATGAGTAGTGGACTCGACTTGGACTCGACTCGAAACATTTTTTTAATGACTTGGACTTGACTCGGACTCGGACACTGGAGACTCAAACCTGGACTCGGACTCGAGGCATAGTGACTTGACTACAACACTATGTTTCAGTTATTACAATTACAATTTTGATGTGAAAACATTTGAAAACTGACAATGAGTAGGTGTCTGCTGTCGTTTCCATCAGGGGCGGAGCCAGGGGGTGGCCCCGAATCTCACGTCAAAAGCCCCGCCTGACGCAAAGTGTGTCAAAAAACACACCCATTCTTCTCTGTTACATTGCTCCGTGATTATTCGTAGCAGCGAGATGAGACCTTTATTGCATGAAAGAGCAGAAGCGGGGCTTTCCAACGAGACTAGACACTTGTCTGTACGATCAAGTATGAAAATAAAAAAAAATCACAAAGTTAAATTTACAGTCTGTTTATTTACAGTCTATATTGCACTGTGTTCACAAGGGCATCCATTACTCTCGCTTGAATTACTCGCGAACCCGGCATCGCACTGACATGCCACGGATATCAATGGAGAAACAGAGCTTTCCATTGATACCAACTACATCGATCATTTTGTGTTATGAAAACAGATGAGGCGACAAACAAATAATAATGTCATATAGCGTAGGCTACCATTATACAGATACCAAATACAACCTTCTAGGTCATAAAACAGACGAAGTGACCGCAAAATAATAACTTCATTTAGCTCCACTTACCCCATGTTTTGTGTGGCATAATATCCTATGTTCATAATCCAACGTTATCATGTGTTTCTCTATGGCAAGGCATGTTCATAATACGGTTTTGAGATCCTAGCAAACTCCTGTATGGTATCCAATTCAAGACTGATATTGCATCCAAATTAGTTTGAAAAATAAACACTTTTTTTGCCTTTACTTTGATAATTGCAATGCAGTAACAAATTATTATAGATAATCATCATGTGCATGTCATATGTGCTACCACGCAAACAAGTAAGGTCAGATCAGCTGGTGTCACAAATATGGAGCGCAAAAAGTGTCAAAAAGTCATTTTTCATCACTAGCCTAAATAAAAATGGCCATATTTCTGGAAGGCACACACCCCATATTTCTGTAAATTGCTCAGCCCCAAAGTATCCCTCCACCATGGTTCTTATATTGCCATTTTCAGGGCAGTCAGACCTACACAACCATGAAAGTAATGTCGAGCTGTCAGCTTGCTGTGATGAGATATACATCGAAATGTAAGAATTTGTGCAAGTATTTATACATGATATTGTGGCAGATCTGGGTAGCCTAGACTGTGCTGAAAAAAAAAACCCAGTATGTAGCATGTGTGAATGGCACTGACCAGGATTAGTGCTTCTAAGTAGAGGTAGTGAAAATGCCCTTAAAACAGCCTAGGGCTCATAGTATTGTCTTGTGCAGGCCATGCAACTGAGAATGTAGAATATGAATCAGAAGGCGTTTAGGATTTGCGATGTCTTCCCTAAAGTGGACTAGAATGCAGGAAATTGCATCTAAGAAATCCAAAATTTTATGGGGGAGGACCCACAGACCCCCCTATGGGCTTAACCCTTTAGGCGCCAGAGGTTTTTTCCAAAAACATTCAATTTTGACATATTAATTTCAAAAGGCTTTAAATTAAAAGTGATAGAGACTTTCTGTAAATTAGAGAAATATTAAGGATGACCCAAAGTTTATATAGGGATTAAATGTATCCAACTAATTTGCATATTATGACGTCATATGGTGGTGGCCATCTGGATTTTTGAATTTTCATGATTTTTTTTATATTATTATTAAAATATTAATATTTTATATTAGATTTTAATATATTATATTATTAATATTTTTGCTGACAGACATACACATCACCAGGACATGAACAAACATTGTACCATACTGAATGGTCAGGGAAATAGTAAATCATCATAGGCTACTAATAGCAAGATGATGGGAATGATGATGATGCTGCGAATTTATGTAGCAGGCCTTTTGCCATAGAGATAATGAATCCCTGTTCATCCAGGTGACACTTCTTGTAGTGTTTCATGGTGTGGTACCTCTAATTGCAGGGCACAACACAAAGGCCCACCACACACTGCCTTCACCTGTATTTTGTCTGACTATGGCCTTTAGATCTGCCACTTTGAGTTTTTTTTTTATTATTATTATTATTTATTTTTTTTAGTTGACAGACATTCACATCACAAGGACATGTACACACAAAAAGAACACAAATTGTGCCATACTAAATGGTGAGGGAAATAGTAAATCAATAGTGTAATAAATAATAAATGGAAAGATGATGGGAATGCAAATTTCTGTAGCAGGCTTTTTATTGTAAATATAATGAATCCCTATTCATCCAGGTGACACTTCTTGTAGTGTTTCATGGTACTTCTCATTGCAAGGCATAACATAAAAACTCACCCCACACTGCCCACCTGTTGCCTATTTTGTCTGACGACAGCCTGTAAGTAAGGTCTGCCACGCGCGCCTCCTGAGTGGAGTGAATCAGCATGGCTGCCCTGCTGAAAAAAACAGCCTGACCAGCTAAAGGTGGTTTGCTGGTTGACCAGCTTGTTAACAAGCTTATTTGACCACCCTTTGATGGTTAACCAGCTAGACTAGCAAAACTCTCGCGAAAACACACCTTCAGCTGGTTTACCCAGCTTATGATGGTAATTCAGCTGGTTTTGATTGTCGTACCACCTTAAGCTGGTCATTTTAGTTGGTGTTGCTGGTCTACATTGCTGGTTTTTACTGGCCACGCCAGCTTATGTTGGAAAACCAGCTTGACCATCTTTGTCAAGCTTGACAGGCTGGTCACCAGCATGACCATCTTAAACCAGTTGTATCCAAACGACAGGCTGGTCACACCAGCACGACCAGCTTCCTCAGATGGTCACGCCAGCATGTCTAGCTGGTGGCCTAACCAGCTACACCATCTATTGATATTAGACAAAGGCTCCACTACATTACCACCGTCCTCCTCCGATTATGGAGAGGCACACGGTCACTGTCGAGGGAGCATATGGCTAGCGCGATAAAAAAAAAAAACACATTGCCCCGGCCATAAGCTTTCGTTCTCCACACAACTAACACGTTTGATGAGGGTCTGCTAATTGTTTCACGATATGCCTACTTCTCATTGCAAGGCATAACATAAAAAATCACCCCACACTGCCTACACCTGTTGCCTATTTTGTCTGACGGCACCCTGGATCTGCCACACGCGCCTCCCGAGTGGAGTGGCTTTCGTTCTCATTCTTATTGCGACTATACTGCTGCTACGTTGCCCCACAGTTCTCCTATGGACACTTCGACCTCCATACCGACATACCCAATAGTATTAGACAAATTCTCCATCACGTTACCTGTCCTCGCAATTATGGAGAGGCACAATGAAAACGAAAGGGCAAAATGGCTAGCGCGATAATATATGGCAGTGACCCGACCAATACTGTCGTTCTCTACACAAATAACACGTCTGATGAGGGTCTTCTAACTTCCCTATGAAGACCTAGACCCATGAAATAATGTTCCTAACACTGATATTGGGCAAAGGATCCAAGTTTGTGCTTGTGTAGGACTTATCTCTCACGTTGTCCAGCTTCAGCATTGCTAGGCGGAGACGCGTGTGAATAAACAAATCCCCGTCATCTTCTGAAGGCAGATATTTCCCTTCAGAATAACTGTCAGCGAACAGAAGACCCAACACTTCATTCCTGGTAAACTTTTTCCATGTGCTTAGACGATTGTCTAATGCTAATACTCGTTTACGTTCACAATACCGCTCTGATACAATGGCTCACACGCAAGCTAGCTCAGCTGATATTTTGCACTGATTTAAAGTGCCCTTGCTCGAATATTTGGTATAGAAGCATGACGTAATTCTGAGTCGGGGACGTAGTATGACATGTCTGCCAACTAGTGGCAGGGAGTTTGAACGAAATGTAACACCCTATTTGACAAAATCGGCCGTTTTATCCAGTACCGCATCTTGTCAAGTTAACTCGACGGTGGCGCTTAGAGGGTTAAGCCCTGGATGTTCACAATAGGCGTGTTTCCATCACCCTGGCTCTGGGACTTTTTTGGGGGGGAGGTACTTTTGACCGGGCCGCGACTGGCCTGGTCCTCTCAGACGTTGTGTCTCCATTACAGTGATGGCCCTGTATAGGGAGGGAAAGTGAAAACCAGTGCCCCAAGCGGTTGCGTTCCTATCGAAGAGCAGCTCCAATGTTAAGTCCCATAGACCGACTTTTCAAATAAATACTACGCAGCTATACCAGCGATCTTATCCACCAAAAATATTTTTCAGTCTTCATACTGTTATAATCTACCAACTGTGAAAATATCAGACCCTATTTCGCCTTAATTAAAAAAAAAACGTAATTGCTCGTTTCATTTCATAAATGGACTACAACTACAAGTGACGTGACACCCATCCACGACGTTACTCGCCTAGCATGGTTTGTTTATTAGCCTGTTAGCTAGTTGATTAGTTAGTAGACAATCACACTTACTGCCAGCTCTTGTGTGAGTAGGAGCACAACACAAGTTATCCCAACATAAAGGTAATTACCAGGCGGTTTACATCGCTCTCTGTTATTACAAAAATATGTAAAGCCAGCTTGTAGGCTGAGGTTGCGTGTACGAAACCGCTAGCTAGCTAGCTAGCGAACGTCACTCATTAGGCTACGGTGCAAAAGTTAGCTTGCCAGGTCGGTTAGCAGGCTAAATTAAATGGTTTATTGTGTCCGAAAGTGTGTCTTATTGGTATCACACACAAGCAATGAGGTTAGTTTGTAACAACATACACGTTTAACCACAGTCCAGCAAACCTTACTAGCCCTTGCCATTAACTTTCTATATGTGCTAGCTAGCTCAGTTTACAGGCAAAGTGTAAAAGTATTACGTGTTGGAAAGTGAGTTTTATTGGCATCACACAAGCAAGGACAACAGCGAAAAGCTCTGTTTTGACTAGGAGACTGGAAGGACTAGAAGAGTTATTTTGACAAGTAGAGTCAGGTAGATCGTCTTCTGCTTCTCATGTTGTGAAAAAATCCTCTAGCAACTCCTCACTTCAAATTTCGAGGTTCGTTTGTCATGATCGTCATGATCTGCTGATGTCACTGCCACAACCAATCTGCGCGAGGTAGCCACTAGTACTGCCCAGCGACTCTACCGGGCCGTTTTTAGTACCTACCCTCCATCAGGTACTCCTTTAGTTCCTGTAAATGGCCCTGAAGACGGCCCTGTCGGAACGACCCGGTCAGTTGAGACACGCGCACACGACGAAGTCCCTGAAAAACGGCCCGATAGTTCCGATAGTGGAAACACGCCTAATGTCTGGCTCCGCCTCTGGTTGCCATACTATAATATGAATGTGGTGAACAACACATTTGTTGTGCATTCGTTTAATCCAGGAATTTCCTAGCCTAGAAATCTAGACGCACCCTAGCAGCAAAAAAATTGTTTTGCCTAGGGGGATGGTCTAGGGTCGCACCGTTAAGGCCAAGCCTGCATTCGGCACCAAGTCAGCCTGTCCAATCAGAACAATCTATCTGTGTACGGAGTCCTTGAGCCCGCCTTAGCTCACCTTCGGCTTCCGATATTAGGCGCGTTCAAGTTCAACTCCAAATGACCTCTTGCAGCAACGAGAGCTGCCGGTGACAGCAGGGGAGGGGATACAAACGCTGCTATGAAGTTGTACACTCTCTACTTCCCGTAGTCTAGACTTGACCATGTGACGAAACATGAGGCACGGACCCGCATGGACCCTTATGGATATGAAGAGGCATCTAAACACCTGCACATACGTCAGGGATGTAAAAGCCAATTAGGGCAAAGACTTGACGTCATGAAGGCAGGGTCTAGGCTCCGCAGCGCTCCGCAGTACCTAGAGGGCTGCTGCGCCGCTGCTCAGCAGCCGTCTTGCCACGCCTTGCTTCCGCGATAAGTTGAGGCCATGTGATACCGACTGCCGAGTCGAAAACACACCCATCTAGACCATCGTGGACAGATTTTTAACCACATGCATCTTGTGCTGCGCAGCCATCTTGAACGCGCCTATTGACGCCAGGGGGCTTGCCCATGCGTACGATTGGTCACAAGTACTGGCCTATTACGTGCAGAGTAGTTTGAAAGACACCGGTTTATCCCACCCACAGGCTTCGGCTCTGTGAATGGTCCGACTCCAGACTATACATTTCTGTATAGTTTGGCTTGCCAGGCTAGGAATTTCCACAAATTTAATAATTTCTAATAAATACAATCATTATTATGTTTATCAGAAGTTAGTTATTATCTTTGTAGGAGGCAGCAGTTGCAGGAAGTTATTTGTGGGTGTAAGGTGTGCATGACAGTGAATGTATGAAATGCATTAAAGATGAATCAGTAAATCAAATATAATTGGAAACATTGTGAATGATTCATCACTTTTTGTCTATATGCTCTAGGTTCTTCTCAAGCCCTTAACAGCCTTATGCTCATTCCAACTGCAACATGGTGCTCAGGTTCACCATAGCAAAGAACACCTGCTGAAGTGTGGCCTGTATGACAAACCACTGCCCAAAAACAAGCGCAAGATGAAAAGAATTCAGAAACTTATTACCAATCAGAAGATCTGAGATACACTATAACCGGATCAAATGATATGAACACAGATTTGACAGTCCATAATTCCCTACCAGGAAGATCTGTACATCTTAGGAGGGATGCATATCAGTCACCAAAGAGAGCCATCAACATGCAACAATTGAGATTGAGTGTTTTGTAATGGGTAAAGCATGTTCAATACTTTAAAGCAGGCCCAGAAGAGCATTAATGCCATGTACCTGTTACGATTGACAAATTGAGGAGAGGTACTAGGTAAGGGTAAATGTTATATGGCAGACACTTGCCTCTAGATTACATGTAAATTGTAAAGTTTTACAAACTGTCAAATGTCATGTCTGTCATTGTTCTCTTGAAGTTTAAAATATCTTTTGTTTTATAAATAAAGAAAAAGGGTCCTTTTATTTTTTTCATTCAGTGTCAGTACAATGTATACATAGAACATTACAACAGTAAAGAGGCCTACTGAGTGTTTGGTCCCTAGTACCTAGAGTTGTATACATACATTATCTTCATCAGATATCATAATCAAAATATACAGTGGGGAGAAAATGTATTTGATACCATGCTAAAGTTGCCTAAAAAGAGGAATATAAAATCATCATTTGACAATAAATCTTGTCTTCAAAAAAAAAAGCTAGAGATTGGCATGGTGCTTTTTCCAGTAGGCCTATTAGCCTGTTTGATTTGCATTAAGCTCTAGCTATGGTGAAGGGTATGTGATGATGTGGGGCTATTTTAATTCCAAAGGCCAAGGGAACTTAATCAGGATGCATAATATCCTGGATCCATGAGATAGCTGGCCTTTAAAAATAAAAATCTACCTGCCCCTATGTTAACCCTATGTGTTAAATTCCCATAGGGTTACATAGGGGGTCAAATACTTCCTTCCCCTAGCATTTAAGGAAAACATTTATTTATTTACGATACATTCTTCAATCACAAAAAAAAAATTGGTGTCCTTGGCGGTTAGATTTTTACTCACTTTTTTAATTAAGGCATTAACTCATTGAGTGCCAACAACGTAATATTGCGTTTTTAGCTCCCATGCGTAGAGTGCCAATAACGCAATATTGCGTTTTTCGCTTTTTTTTTAAATGACGAAACTAGACACTCTAACTCACCTTATGTGTGATTTTTGGAAGTCATGAAGAGAACTGAAGTAGATGATGATTGAAAACTCATGAAATCCTACAATCCGGACATTTACGTCTGTCTTAAAGTGGCTTATATCGCCGTTTCTAGAGGAAAAACAGGGATTTTGATGAAAACCAGCCACTGTTTAGCTTGGGATTTCTCAGGAATGGAGACACGTAGAGATAAACGGTTTTCACCCACTGAGAGCTCAGAGTCTCACCTTTCAAATGAGCCATAGTATATGTCCATAACTATAACATAGAATATGCTGTGGCTCTACAAAAATAGTCAAAAATGATCTAGCTTGCCGGCACTCTGGGACATAGCTTCCAAAAACAATGCGGCATTCAATGAGTTAAGATCAAATGTCAAATGATGATTTGTATTTTAGCGTGGTATCAAATACATGTGCTCCGTCCCCACTGTATGTGTGTATAATTAGGGGATTGCCATTTGATGGTCAAAGTGTGGGTGTCTAACAGTATCTTTGGTTTTCTATTGTTCTTATTGGTATATTTGATGGAAAGCACCCTCAGTATAGCTGGCCACTTTTTATTAATCCCACAAATCAGGCATTTCATTTTTACCCAGCTGGATTGAAGAAAATGTCTCCTTGAAGTATAAATTGTGGAAATGTTGTCAATTGTCCTTGCCTTTCTATGGTATGGGACATTCTCCCCGTCAACGTTTGCAAAAGAGCTGCATTAAATTCAATTTGCTAGATCTGTCTGTGTCTTTATTGCTGCATCAAAATGGTGCTGTAATTTTGGAATTTGGAACCGACAATGTAATGGATAATGGACACAACGTGAATGTGACATATGGGTATCATTACCCTACATTAAGGGTTATGATTAAGTTGTCCTTATTCCCTTGCATGTACATGTAAGACTTAAGCTTTCCGCTTGATCCCTGGATGTTAGGGGAAAAGACTAGAATGGACGGGGCATGGGTATCATTACCCTACATTAAGGGTTATGGTTAAGTTGTCCTTATTCCCTTGCATGTACATGTAAGACTTAAGCTTTCCGCTTGATCCCTGGATGTTAGGGAATGGACGGGGCATGTTATACTAGAATACTAGAATGGACGGGGCATGTTGTTACATCAAAGTTTGGGCAAGACTAGACGTTTCTACAGCTCCAGCCAGAGGAAGAGCGAGCACGAGCAGTCGCCTGCCATATCTAGTGTAGGCATTGTTTCTTTGTCATGTGAACCAACACAGTTGCTGCAGGGTAGCGTGGCTATTGTAAAGTTCTACGTTTGTTAGACATGCACAGAAGAATAAGGGCTAGGCAAATAAGACATGTTCACTCTAACACTAGGTTGAACTGTTAACTGTTGTTAATTACTGTGGAATCTACACAAGAGACTACCACCGCAGCCTCAGCCTCAGCCTCAGCTTATGTTCCCTAAAGACAGACTTTGAAAGGCATATCCAGCAATATGCCAAATGCCACAACATCTTGCAGCAACAGGCTCCTCTTGATATTCTGATCTAAGCTACTGGTTTTTTTTTTTTTTTTTTTTTGGGGGGGGGGGGGGGGGGGGGCGGTTGCTTTATTTTTAATTCAAATGATGTTGGTAATTCTTTAGTACCAAAGTGATACGGAAACTCGGTGAGGATGCTGCAAAATCAGGAAACAGGCTTTTATGCTTTACAATGATGATACTAGGATACATCAAGGGAGAGGTACCACAGGGCTGCCAAGTCTCACGCTTTGAGCGTGACAGTCACGCAATTTGACCCATTCTCACACCACACGCCATACTTGACATTTCTCACGCAAAATATTTCCCCATTCAGTGCGCTATATATATATATATATTTTCATGATGATAAACTTTGGTCATTGCCTTGCCATAGTTCGAGCTCTGATTGACCGACAGCAATAACCAATCCATCAGTCCTTTGTGTCTAAATCTCACCAACCACTGAAGGCATCACGCAATATAAACCAATCAGAAGCAACGTAAGGCTGGTCTTGGCGCCTCTAACTTGCCTTTCAAACACAACAGCGCCGACTCCGACAATTAGATTTAAAACGTTCTCCTTGCTGGTTTTTGTTCACAGTTGATTCGCTGTTTCTCCTTGATTTTCCAAGTTAACGTTAAGGCTGCTAAGTCTATCATTGTCCTATACTTGTTGCAGAGCTGTGTAATATTTATTTGCCTCTTTCTTGATAAGTTCACACTTGAAAAATCGACTCTAATCAGAGCTGCCAAATGTCACGCTTTTGAGTGTGACAGTCAAAAAAATGTTCTCTCACGCTTGTCATTTTCGGAAACTTGGCAGCCCTGGGTACCAGCTTCACCCGAAGGTTTCACCGATATCTCTGTTGAACAGAGGATTATCCTTGACTTAAATCTTGCTGTAGGCCAAGGCAAGGTGTGGGGACGTGGCTTCTTGTCACACCATGAGGTCAGATGACAAAGTTTGATGTGGATGAGCTTGGCCTAGCCTGACTCTCGCCAGACCCTTGTAGTTCCGCCATGCTCCACCAGAGGCGTTTCGCTGAGCTCCACACAAGGGTCTGGACGCGAGGGCAATCCAAACCCCTGCCAGTGATCAAAAAATGAGCAACCAATCAGGAGCGCCGAAGCGAGTGTTTGATTCAAATAACAATGGCGGCACGCAGCGAGGAGTCTTGTGCTGACATTGATTCTGCTATTTCAACCGTTTTGTCGAATCTATCGAGTATTCATTCTTTAAGAGATTAACAGAGAATCGTTTGGAAGACATTTATTGGTGGCAAGGATGTTTTTACTCTTCTTCCGACCGGGTTTGGCAAGAGCTTGAAGAAGCCTAGCACGTCATTCAAAATAACAGGCAAGTGGTTTATCAAATCACATGCGAGGATGTTTTACAAGGACCCGCCTTCATAAATACATCTCCTATCGAGAAGTCCCAGATCCTTGTGTGAAGTAGACAGCGAACTACAGGATCTGGCGAAAGTCAGGTTAAGCTTGGCCTGCACAGAGTCCTGACCTCAATCCAATAGAACACCTTTGGGATGAATTAGAGCAGATATTTAGAGCAAGTCTCCTTGTCCAACGTTAGTGTGTAACCTCGGAAATGCGCTTCTGAAAGAATGGTCAAAAATTCCCATAAACACACTCCTAAACCTTGTGGAAGGCTTTCCCATAATAAGAGTTGAAGCTGTTATAGCTACAAAGGGTGGACGGAAGTCATAACAAACCCCATGGATTAAGACTGGGATATGACTGAAGTTCATATTTGAGTCAAGGCAGGTGACCAAATTCTTTTGGCAATATATAGCCCAGGTCAGGTGGCACACGTTACAACTGTCCTCAGAAAGTTGCAGTATACTTTGCGTCATGTTGTGTATTGTATATGTGACCTACAGCTAGAAAATATCAAGCACGCAGGAAACAGTTTGAGACTGATTCAAAAATATATATTTTATTATTCTCTTTTTTGTTCAAATGTCCAGTCTGTGAAAAGGGCCTCCATTAAAACATTCACATTTATTACTTCCAATATGTAAAAGGCTCAAGGTCTCTAGATGCTTAAAACTATGTGCTAGGATGGACAACAATGACTAGAGATAAACAGGGCACTCAACATAGGCTTGGGTATACAATACAAGGGCCAATCAGAACCGGCTACCTCACAAAGAATGTGACACACAAAAAGAAAAGTAAGCAAAGAGTGATTCACAGCAAATAAGAATGGCACCAGCCAAAGTAAAGCAATGATACACACAAAGTAAAGCAAATATAAGCACAACACAAAATCATAAGTGAGGAGGCCTACGTCATAACCTTGTGTGGATGGACTTAGTTTAAGGCCTGACGCCACTGTCAAGCATTAAGAATGCTGAATGTTCACAGTAGGAGGATACAAGGTAAAGAGAGGTATTAAACCTAATTTACAGTTTTTTTCAATCGCTAACAAGCGTTTGTCCATTCATTTGACACATTTTCAAAACTCTAAACACAGTTAGCACAGCATCGGTCTTTTGTGGCCATACTGTACCATTCACACATTTCATGTTGTTTCCAAACAGTATGCAGTCAGTGAATACATTTCCACAATTCTTACATTTTCTTAACAGACAAGCTATACCAGGGGAATCAGGCAGAGGGGAGCCTAAATAGGGCCAACGAGCTGAATGCATTTTTCAACAGGTTCAGTACAGGCAACTCCCCTACCTCACCCAGCCATTCAGACCTCTCATCCTCCTCCCTAGAACATCCTGTGCAAGTCTCCTCAGTGAGAATGGCTAAGGATCACTGTCCCCAGCCTTCAACTCCCACGATGGACACCACCTGGTCAGGAAGTGCTGAACCTGCATCATACCCCTCCCCCTCCATCCCTCCCACTTGTTTGTCTGTATCCAGTAGTCAGGTGAAAATGCAGCTGAGGAGACTAAACCAGAACAAGGCCCCAGGTCCAGATGGTATCAGCCCAAGAGTCCTGAAGGTCTGTGCGGAACAGCTCTGCGGTATTCTGCAGCACCTTTTCAACCTCAGCCTGAGCCTGGGGAGAGTGCCTATGTCTTGGAAAACATCCTGTCTTGTTCCGGTCCCAAAGAAACCTTCTCCATCTACCCTCAACGACTACAGACCAGTTGCCTTAACATCGCACATTATGAAAGTACTGGAGAGGATGGTCTTGGCCCATCTGAGACCACAGGTGACCACCTACATGGACCCATTACAATTTGCATACCGTCCAAAGGTGGGTGTTGAGGATGCCGTAATCTACCTGCTCCATAGAACACACTCTCACCTGGACAGTACTGGCAGCACTGTGAGGATCATGTTCTTTGATTTCTCATGTGCTTTTAAGAGTCATTGCATGAGAAAACCAGGCAGAGGTAGGAAGATGGGGGTCGGCCAAATCGGCTCATACTTTGTATATGTGATAAGTATGTGGAACTATGAACAGCCATATACTTAAAACCCTCCAGCTGTTTTTTGTTATGGAGTTCTGGGACCCCTCTCAGAGACCCTCAAAAATCCAACAATTCATGGCTGAAAATGACTGAAATTGCCATTTCTACCCTGATTATCCTGATAAAGATATGAACATAAGCTTTATATTTCCATAGAGCCTAGGTAGCATAGTTTTAAAGACCAAAAGGTGCACCGAGGGGTTATCTACACCACTGAAAGCAGAATTTTCCTCCCTCTAAATTTCGGTCATTTTTAAGAAGCATTATCTCGTATTCGCAGTGGCTTTGGTGGATGGTTTTACTGTTGCTGGAGAAAGGAACATCTACTGATTCAAAAACAATTGTCGTCTAATTGGGCCACACATAATGTGTGCCGTGCCAGGAGGGTCTTTAGCAGGATTTTTCCTGTTTTGGCCTATGATAAACCATATTCAGATCGCCATCACATGGCCATACCATGGCATTACATCACAAACAAATGTAATGCCAGATGTTTGCAATGTAATGGCATGGTATGGCCACTCGGTGGCGATCTGAATAGTCTAGTTTCAAATGTCTGTCAACCAAGAACAACAATGCATGCAGAGGTCTGCACTCTTTGAGTGCTTTTCTAGTTAATTAAAGCTTTCTTTAACAATTGTCATACAGTGACACAAAAACTGACCATAAATTACCCTATAGTGAGATATTATTACCTGGTTTATTATACTCCAAAACCCGAAAAAACCCCGTAAAGACCCTCCTGGCACGGCGCACATTATGTGTGGCCCAATTAGACGACAATTGTTTTTGAATCAGAAGATGTTCCTCTGTCCAGCAACAGTAAAAAACACCAAAGCAAATTATGTGAGATAATGCCTCCTAAAAATGACCAATTTTAGAGGGATGAAAATTCTGCTTTCAGTGGTGCAGATAACCCCCTAGTGCACCTTTTGGTCTTTAAAACTATTCTACCTAAGCTCTATGGAAACATAAAGCTCATGTTCATATCTTTATCAGGATAATCAGGGTAGAAATGGCAATTTCAGTCATTTTCAGCCATGAATTGTTGGATTTTTGAGGTTCTCTGAGAGGGGCCCCAGAACTCAACAACAAAAAAGAGTTCGAGGGTTTTAAGTATATGGCTGTTCATAGTTCCACATACTTATCACATATACAAAGTATGAGCCGATTTGGCCGACCCCCATCTTCCTACCTCCTGCTGGTTTTGCCTGGTTTTCTCGTGCAATGACTCTTAACACCATACAGCCTGTGCTGCTACGTGAGAAGCTGCAAAGGATGCAGGTAGACACCTCCACAACTTCATGGATAATTGATTACCTGACTGAAAGACCACAGGTTGTGAGACTGAAAGGGTGTGTGTCTGAGCAGGTAGTTAGCAACATAGGAGCACCACAAGGGACTGTGCTGTCTCCTTTTCTGTTCACATTATACACCTCTGACTTCCAGTACAACTCTGAGTCATGTCACCTGCAGAAGTTCTCTGATGATTCTGCAGTTGTGGGGT
This sequence comes from Sardina pilchardus, assembly GCF_963854185.1. Lineage (NCBI taxonomy): Eukaryota > Metazoa > Chordata > Actinopteri > Clupeiformes > Clupeidae > Sardina > Sardina pilchardus. Next base: position 33,131,247 of record NC_085007.1, read on the forward strand.
GTGTCAGTGATGGTGAGGAGACAGAGTACAGGCAACTGGTGGACCGCTTTGTGACATGGTGCAAAAACATCCACCTTGTCTTGAATGTGGCTAAGACCAGGGAAATGGTGATAGACTTTAGGAGGGCCAGGCCTGAGCTAAATGTCATTTCAATACTGGGTGAGGAAGTGGACATTGTAGAGAACTACAAATATTTGGGAGTTCTTATTGACAACAAACTTGACTGGAGACACAACATGGAGGCTGTATATAAGAAAGGGCAAAGCAGACTCTATTTCCTGAGAAAGCTCAAGTCTTTCAATGTGTGTCAAAATGTTGCAAATGTTTTACCAGAGTGTGGTTGCAAGTGCAATTTTCTTTTCTGCCATATGTTGGGGAGGTGGCATTACAGCCAGGGACACCAACAAACTGAATAGGATCATAAGGAAGGCTGGCATTGTGTTGGGGTCAGCCCTAGAGCCCCTGGAGTTGGTGGTGGAGAGAAGGATGCTGCACAAACTTTTCAATATATTGGACAATACCACTCATCCACTACACAATGTACTGGTAAAACAAAAAAAGTGTTTTCAGTTGGAGGCTACGCCAACTAAGCTGTAAGAAAGACAGATACAGAAAGACTTTTTTACCTACTGCAATAGCACTTTATAATGACTCCCATCTGGGCAGAGAGATAGGAATAACATTTTAAATAATTTTGTATGCATGTTTGTATGTTTTTGTTGAATGTTGTGTTTGTATGCTGCTAAAACACTGTAATTTCCCCTTGGGGATGAATAAAGTATTTCTATCTATCTATCTATCTATCTATCTATCTATCTATACCTCTTAACAAAATGATGGATCGTTTTTCTATTATTTACGAATGTTAACACACAACATCCCACAATAGCAAACACAATATCCCAAACCTTAGATACAGTATAAAAACCTCTGCTTCTGCAATGATATCAGTTCAAAAGCAATTTATCTCAGCTGATAATAAAAAACAATTAAATAAATTATACACGATGTTGGGTAAATTGGACCGACCACAGCCAATTCCAGTCTGACTTAGACTCAGTGGCAGAGGTTATTTTTTTCATATGACATTGACACAGTAAAAGGAGGACTTTGAGGAGTGATGTTTTTGGAAACAAAAACAGAAAAAGACAAACACTGTAATGTCTGAACGAGGTACAGGAAGAGCAAGGGGCCCAGGAAGAAGGGCAGGCCCAGTGAGAGGAGCAGTGAGAGGTGCAGGAGCAGTGAGAGGAGCAGGGCCAGGGAGAACATAGGCCCAAGGAGAGGGCAAAGTAGAGGTGTAAGAATGTGCAGTGGTGGCATTCCAAGGGCTGCAAGAACAGTAGTCAGTGATAAGATTTGTGCCACTATCATTGCCCATGTAATCAACCTAGGCCTTTCACTACTGTAAGAAAGGCTGGTGAGAATACATGTAAATATCAGATGCAATGTTGATAACACAGTAATTTTGTGTTTTTTTTGTTCCCCCCTTTTTATCTGGGTTTTTTGCTGTTGTTTTTTGTTCAGAATGCTCTTGTGTGTTTCATGGATGTTTTGTTCACTGTAGGCAATACGGTACAACTTTTTCTTTTTCTGTGTATAAACAGTAAAATAACATTTTTATTTGCTTTTATTGGAGTGCTTTTGAATGTGAACATTACATGTGGATATACAGTTCCCAACCAAGAAATTTAGTGTAAAAACGGTGGATTGCATGTTTTGCATGCAAATACCTGTAGAACTGAAACAAAAAAGTCTATGCAGTTTTTGTAATGTGAACAAGCCAGTATTTTGAAACCTAGTGTACTCTGACTGACTGCATGTATCTTGTGAAGTGAAAACAAGTTTTATTCTTTGACAGAATGATTTCATTTTGAGTCAGATTTCCAGTGTTTTGGTAAAATTAGTGTGTGCAGAGAAATTACGAGTTAGTGTATATGTAACAAAATGTGGTGTAGCAACATGGAATGTGTTTTTGAGAAGAAAATGATCCATTTGGCCAATCGTGTTTTGTAGGTGTGAGTCTGTGTTTAGAGTTTTGAAAATGTGTCAAATGAATGGACAAACGCTTGTTAGCGATTCACTTCACAATACAATGGTGCTTGGTTTCCTCCTTATTTTTTCTCTCTTTATTTCTTTGAATTCAGAGGCAGACATATGCATTCACTGTAGCAGTTGTTATTCAAGTCATTTTCACCAGGTGAAAAACCTTTAAAAGGACAGACAAAATAGAGACCAAAACAATACATAAGAATACACATCCAAAATAGACATTTAAATAAGCAAAGAAGGTAACACTCCATAATAAGGGTCCTTAATAAATAGCAAACTAGCCATTAACTAACCCTTTGTTAATATTTGTTAACTGTTACTAAAATATCTATTTGCCACAAGTTAATGTTTTTTTTCATCATTAATTAAATATTAGTTGTTTGCATATAATCTGTATGTTAATGTTTTAACAAATAGAAAACAATCTATTAACTAATATTGTATTAATATTTGTTAATAGTTAACTAAATGTATTTTCGGCACAAATTAACAGTTATTTCTTCCATCAAACTATATGTTAATATGAAAGTTAATGACATATTATTATTTAACTAATTGTTATTAAACTGTGCTTCTACCTATCCCAATATGAACCACTCCTTATAGGACCCTTGAAGTAATTGGTTAAGCTTAATTAATATATTAGTAATATATAACTATCAGTATGGAGGACCCTTATAATAAAGTTGGTTAAGTGTAATTAATATATTAGTAATATATAACTATTAGTATGGGGGACCCTTATAATAAAGTTGGTTAAGCTTAATTAATACTTTAGTAACATATAACTATCAGTATGGAGGACCCTTATAATAAAGTTGGTTAAGCGTGGTAAATTAATGTATTAGTAATATATAACTATTAGTATGGGGACCCTTATAATAAAGTTGGTTAAGCTTAATGAATACATTAGTAATATATAACTATCAGTATGGGGACCCTTATAATAAAGTTGGAACAGTAATTATTAATCATTTACAAATATTTATTATAACAACGATAGCAAATATTTTACACTGACTGGATCTCTCTCACTGGAAATGAATGATCTCAGCACACATTGTTGGGAAGGAGGATGAAAATGCTTTATTCATAAAGTCAAAGGACTCTCAAATAGCTTTTTGCTTTCTACTGGAACACTGACCACTGATGGTTCACCTGATGGTCTCCTGGAACACTGACCATGTAAACGCAGTCAATCAATGATAGTTAAACTGATCAAAAAAGATTAACTAGAATGACAACAGAATGTATAAAATATTAAATGAACAGAGAAAGAGCGAGTGGGTTCAACCAGAGAGTGAGAAAAGGAGAGAAAGACAGAAAGTGTTAGTGAGGAAAGGACTTGGAAATGGAGATGTTGGTTTTGGATGGAGTTGATTAGGCTAAGTGGCGTCAGTTAGCACATCCGTGATCGAAGCATGCAGTTTCTTCCTTTAATTTATTTTATTGCGTTGCCTTCAACAATTGCCATACAACAATAAAGTTATGTGTGGTCTGTAAGGAACCAAAGAAGCCATCATTAGTAATACGGTCACTGTACCACATAATCACTGTCTAATAAACAAGGCAGGCCACATGTTAAACTAAGCACCCCATTTGCATCCAATGCTCATTGGCAATTTACTGTCACATAAAGACAGCCTAAATGAACTGAATAGCTGATATCTTTGTTATATTCTATGAACATAACCATATCTCAATCACACACACAACATAAGACAGGATACATGCATTGACATTACTAACCAAAGTGAAAGTATAAGTTTCCCTTAAGGCTAATCTCCGCTTAGCATAACGCTGAGTTAGCATTCCAAACGAGCATGACACACATCCATATCCCACCAACAACAGGCCCTACACATGACTCAGATATGGTTATGTTCATAGAATATAACAAAGATATCAGCTATGTATCTCGGTTACTTTCACTTACTTCGTGTTTTGCACGCACACAAGGTGTTCACACAACTCAAACTGTAGGCAGCAAACTCGTTCAGTGATAGCTGCTAGATCTAACATAACTTAGGAAAACTAACATGAGGCTAAAGTACACAGGAGGACGTTTCTAGGCAACCACACCCTCTACAAAATAAGAGTCTATCATACAGAGTGAGAGAGACAGAGCACAAGAAAGAGATCGAGGGAGAGTATGAGAGAGAAAGACAGAATGAGAGACAGGTAATAAAAACGGGCAAAAATAAAATAAAAATAATAATGTCCTCTTTGCATACAGGATTGATTTGCACTGACTTCTTTAGTGTAGGCTAGTTTTCGCATCAATTTGCTAGCCTACATCTTTCAGGACCTTGGTGAACCTTGTGAGTTTCCAGTGTGAGAGACCCATAGCCTACTGATAGTTAGTTACTAATATATCAATTAAGCTTAACCAACTTTATTATAAGGGTCCTATGAGGAGTGGTTCATATTGGGATGAAGGCAGAAACACAGTTTAATAACAATTAGTTAATAATAATATGTCATTAACTTTTATATTAACATATAGCCTAGCCTAGTTTGTAAATAAACATCTAACATTCTAATGTAAGAACTGTTAACTGTTAATTAGTGCCAAAACAACATTTAGTTAACTATTAACACAATATTAGTTAATAGATTGCTTTCTATTTGTTAAAAACATTAACATACAGTTTATGTGCAAACACCTATTTAATTAATGATGAAAAAAACATTAACTTGTGGCAAATAGATATTTTAGTAACAATTAACAAATATTAACAAAGGGTTAGTTAATGATTAGTTTGCTATTAACAAAGGGTTAGTTAATGATCAGTTTGCTATTTATTAAGGACCCTTATTATGGAGTGTTACCGCAAAGAATTCTAAAGTGCAAAAAACCAATTCAATTAAGCATTATCGCACGAGTGGGAGTGGTGTTGTTGGCCAATATCGCCACGGCTGTGGTTCGGCGCAGGCACGAAGCCGAAGGCTGAGTGCCGTAGGTAACTACAGCCGTGGCGATATTGGCCAACAACACCACGACCACGAGTGCGATAATGCTTTTATACAACAGTTCCATTGCCAACAAAAAAAAAGATAGCTTATTTAGCCCAGTTCCTCCGCTATGAGAAGTAGGCCTAGCTCAGAACGCTTGTGGTTGCTATGCGACTGCTAAGTCAAAGAACATGGAATGCCGTCTCTGGTTAAATCAAAGCGAAGAATCAATGTCGCGGAGTGATTATTAGCTGTGAAGAGTCACCAGTGGTGATATCGGTTAATATCACCACTGATAGAACGCGTCTCGTCCAATCAGATATTGCTAAATCGTTCGACCGGACCTAACTGTTGTATAATAGAAAAATATCAGAATACACATCCAACAATAAACATTTAAATAAGCAAATAATTCTAAAGAGCAAATAACTAATTCAATAGAAAAATATCAGCATAGAAAAATATAACTAGCCTATATGTAGCTCATTAAACAACATAGAAACACATCATCCTTATAACAGTTACACTGACAAAACACGCACACACGCGCTCCACACAGCCTGGACAGATCTGAACTGAAAGTGGCTCATACATTCAACTCATTCACACGCAGGCCATTCGCACTGTTTGGAGAGAAACAAGACTGTTACCACTTATACTTGTATATGAGGAGACACTGCACTGGAAAAATCGCCCATTGAAATGCATAGGGTAACTTCATAACACAAAGATGGCGGGTGTTTACGCCGGTGTTATGTGGTAACTGGCTTCCTATGTCAACTGGCTTCCTTGATGACGTTTCACGATTCATGACGTGTCTTCATGACGTGACAGCCGCTTGAAGATTCCTCAAGCTAGGCCTACTTCATTTAAAACTGGAGACGAACACATAGGCTACGCATGTTATATTTAAATCCAAAATTGTCCAGACACATACATGCACTGAATTATAACCCCCCCCCCCCCCCCCCCAAAAAAAAAGATAATAATTTTATGTATTTCATGGGAGTTGAACCACCAACAAATTAGGTGGTACCATGACACACAATGGTCTATCACCTTACACCACATAGTTGCTGGTGAAACATAATGACGTTTACTTTTCTTAAACTATTATAAGAAGTCAGTGACCGTTACTGTTATCGTAGCAAGTTAACATGGTTGATCATGTTATCTGGCTACCGTGTTATCTTGCTACAGCCATTTAATAGGCCTAGGCCTTCCAAGTAGGCTATGGTTACGTTTAGGCTACAAATGTTTCACTGACTGAAATACAAATCCCGTTAACTTGATTTAGCACGTCCGAGGGAGCTACACCGTATTAGGAATGAGCTTTTGTCTGTGTCGCGTAATTTAGTCCAGATAGTAACAATAACCAAACTGGCGAATATCGAAGTTAGACAGCCTCACTAAGTACAAGGACGTGGGTATCAATTGCACACACTTTTTTACAAGTTATAGAAGGTGCAATATATTGCGCGCGCACACACACACACGCGCACACACACACACACGCACACACACACACGCACACATATAGCCTAGGCCTAGCCTATATTGTGGCCGTTTGAAGATGTCAGGCTACCTCATGTAAAAACTGGAGAAATAGGCCTATGCATGACATATTTCAATGTCAAAATTGTCTACGCACATACGTCCACTGGGTCATGAATATGCCACCGAAAAACACAGATAAATATAGCCGCAAGCGGCGATGGCGGGCCCGAGCACCTGCGGTGCGGACCCGTGACATTTGCGGAATCTAACATAGCAACACGTACTTGTTGGTGGGCATGTGCATGAGCAACACACATGCCCACCAAATTTGGTAAATTTTCATCAATGTAGGCTATGTGTCAACCACAACAGACAACAAGCAAGGTGATGCTATAGAGTCCCAAACCACACCCAAGGCCAGAGCTCTGTCTATGACTAGTGGCAGCAATAACACACAAGCGTACCTAATTGTCGTGAATGCATGTGTCAACAATAATAGACAATGTGCTAGGTGGCGCTATAGAGTCTCTAAGCCACACCCTAGGCCAGAGCTCTATCCCTGACTAGCTGTAGCAATAACACACATGCCCACCAAATGTGGTTCATTTTCGTGAATGTGTCAACCATAGTAGACAATGTGCTAGGTGGCGCTATAGAGTCACTAAGCCACACCCTAGGCCAGAGCTGTTTTTCACTAGCGGCAGTAATAACACACAAGCTCATCAAATTTGATTCATTTTCGTGAATATATGTGTCAGCCACAACAGACAACACGCTAGTGGCGCGATAGAGTCCCTAAGCCACACCCTAGGCCATAGCTCAGTCTCTGACTAGCGGTAGCAATAACACACAAGCCCACCAAATTGTATTAATTTTCGTGAATGTATGTGTCAACCACAACAGACTACGTGCTAGGTGGCGCAATAGAGTCCCTAAGCCACACCTTAGGCCAGAGCTTTGTCTCTGACTAGCGGCACCAATTCCACATGTAGCTTCCAAATTACATCCAAATGATAACCTTTTTTGTGCCTTTTTTGTGTAAAAAATCTGCTTCCAGCATACCTGCTTGGGGGAGGGTGGGTGGAGGCTACACCAGACATGTGAATTAGGCATATCAGTATCAGCTTTATCATAGTATTTAATATTGACTCATTCACTGCCATTGACGTCTTTAAACGTCAATTTAGACACATACGATCTGGCAGAGTTTCAGGCTTGTAAACAGACTGTACTAGCGATCCCAACCGCTAGATGACAGCAGTGCCATTTGGATGATTAGTATCTGCCTATAGTGCACATGCAGCGACAGCATGCAGATTGCAACAAGCAAAGACACTGAAGATCGACCACGGTCAAGGGGGCAGCGAACGTTCTGAGAGTGTAGACAGTATGGCGGCCGCCATGCTAACGAGAAGACCGTGGCTAGCTGGCCATTCCATTGAATCCTATGGGGCGTAAGCGCCACTTTGACATCAAATTACGTTAGAGCTGAAGCGTTTTAAGCCTTTATATGAACATTTTCTATTGTCGGGGTACATACTACATTGTGAAATTGACATAATAATCTCGTAACTGTCTTATCGGCTGAGTAATTAACGTTTTTCGAAAGTCAATGCTAAAGTGTTAAAGGCGCATGCGTCCAGCGAGAGTAAAGCGTCGCCATAGGTCAGACTCGGTCAGACTACGTGCCTACGTCACATGTACGACATCTGAGCCTGCGCAGGAGACCTATGACGGAATAAGAAGACTTAAAAAAACCGTTGAAATTTGCTTCCTCGGTCTCTGCTGCCGTCTACGTGATAGCTCTGTCCATATCTTTTACTGTCTATGACCACAGTGGATCTAGTTTGCACGTGATGCAGGGAATTAATATGCTTACTTCTTACATCAAGAATGGAAAACACGTGAACGGTATGATCCATTTACATTGGATATTGCTATATAGACTAACAACAACTTTGCTAGTGCTAGCTTGCTAAGTCTACCGTCCTGTTCAGAGTCTTTAGCGACCATCAGAGTCCCTAGCAACCTTGACGAGACTGACGAGATAACAGTGCAATGGTGGTAGACATACTCCTGAATCGCTAACGTTAAAAAGTTGATTTTCACAAAAAGATCGTTTTCTCCATGTTTTGGTCAAAATCAGGTGTTTTTAGCTAAACTACCCCATGTTCTACTGACAATTACTAAAGAACGGAAAACGATAGAAACAAACCATTCTTTCCTGGTGAAAGAAGAGAGTCTACTCTTTCATTTGGTACCTTCGGTGTTTACATAGTCATAAAGCTCACCGTTCGGTGGATCTTGGAAAAACAGTCAAAATGCTGTAAAACGTCTGGCAGTATGGAGCGCTCTGCACTGAAAATCGCTGGCAGCCAATGAGTTAAGGAATGTTTCAGACCAATTAACAAAGGTGTTGTCAATATCTGTGACATTTCCTATTTGGTCAGCTAGTGGCAGTAAACCAGGTTAGCAGCTTGGGTATGTGGATATCATCAGATTAATTCAGAGGCGGACATCCCGTTTTCAGAGAGTAAAAGTCCTGCCAAGTATTTGATCTAACCATTTAGTAAACCAGCTCATCCTAATAAGCTGCCAGGTAGATCAGATAGCTATGGCAGGACTTTTGCTCTCTGGAACCAGAAAAGTCTGCCTCTGGATTCATGTTACTAACATTTTGTAAATACATTCTAAAAACTGTTCTGACTTTGGCCAACCGGTGATGCTATGCCAAACAGGCATATTAGCTGTTTAGATGTCATATATACCTAATCTGACTAACCAGATTCATCTAATTATGACATCTACGAAATGCAGTTCTGATTGGTAATCCATATTTGACAACTTAACCTGTGTGTTGCTTTTACATGTATACTGAATTTTGGATATTAATATGTGACGTGCAAGACTAGCATGTTTTGTAAGAAAGAGAATTGAGTCTACATTGTCAGTCCCCAGTTCAATCACAAATATGACTTTCTATTGAATGGCCATTAATATACAAAAAGAGTTCTAAGTGGGAATCCATATTTGAGATGATAACCTATGTTGATATGGTGTACTGTAAATCGTGCACATGTAAGGCTTACATGAATATATTTGCTTCAGATTATTGAATTGATAAATCGTATTTAGAGTGAGTGAGTGAGTGAGTGAGTGAGTGAGTGAGTGAGTGAGTGAGTGAGTGAGTGTGTGTGTGTGTGTGTGTGTGTTTGACTCTGTGTGTGTCTTGATGAAAACAAAACTTAACTAGTAAATCATGATTGTGTGACTTTACTGTATTCTGGTTATTACATTCAATTCCAACCAAGCGTTTTTAACTAGGTCTGGCTTAGTCAGTCCTCAATCCACAAAGTACAAAAATGACTTCTGCTATATCTGTGAATATATATTTGTCTGATCATGTTGTATGTTTTTGTGCTCCATCTAATATTTGTGTGACTATGTGTTTCATTGTATATCTATGTCTTACCAAAAGAAGGCCTACACTTTCTATGTTAACATAGGCTATACAAAAAACAACACAACATAAAACATAACATTAACATAAACATAAAAATAAAAGGATTGCTGATACAGCCCCAACTATTTCTACAAGCATTATTATTATTATTATTATTATTATTGACAGTAATAATTCCAAAAAATAATGATGACATTATTTCTATCATCATCATCTATTATCATTAAACAAGATAAGGTCACGGAGGGCCGGACCCAAAAGCCAAACTCAAGTCTGATCTCAGTTCTGTTCAATTCTATTCTGTTCTTGTAGGCTACAACATTAAGTAAATCGTAAGGTTTTGGTTACTAGGCCTACTAGTAAGAGTAGAGATGAAAATGTGAGGGAGACCAAGTAAAAACGGCAATCATAGCCTATGTCCAGTATTTAAGATAAAGTACCTAATTGTTTGACATTGACATGTTGTTTTTCAGTATACAAATGTAAAAAAAAGCTTCTAATGCTAGCCATGAAAATGTGATGGAGTCAGTAGCCTACAAACTTATCCCTGTGCCACCATTATTTCAAGCAATTTTTCAAAGGCCATCTTTTAAATTAACTACAGAATTAGACTATGAAAATGTGGAGCAGAAAATAGTAGGCTAGTTAATCAACATTCACGAACGAATTTTGAGAATTATGGCTATGTGTTTGCTTTAACTTTATAAAGACTGTGATTGGTCAATCTCGCCCTGTGTGTTCAGCCGGCTGCTTCAAGCAACCTGTGGGTAGTAGGCTATATACTACAGTACTAATTCGCTGACTTAAGCAGATAAACTCAAACATATTTTGGTTACAATGACGTTGTTATCCGATTGTAAACTGTCTATCTATCAGTACCGTTTTGAAATCAACACTTCCTATCGCCACCAATCAGCCGCAGCATTCTGACTACTGTTGCGGTGGTCGTCGACGCAGACACCGGAGACACAACTCGGAGGGTTACGCCGATGTAAAGGCAACTGCATTTATCGACGCAAAACTTTATTCACCAGCACATCGTGTTTCATCGTATGCATCCACACACGCACAGACGTATGGGCGTAAAAATAGCAGTCAAAATAAAAGCAACGATGGTGATTTGCGTGCATCATCTCTATGCTAGGGGCTTGACTGCTGTTTTTTCACGGACCTTACGCGGGCCGGTCAGGGAAAGCCCGCGGGCCGTATGATGCCCATCATGTATGGTCTAATGCTGCATTCCAGACCTCATCTAAACGAGTGGGAGGTGGGACCTACCCTACCTGAAAGGTTCTACCTCCCACTTCAAAGCGTTCCAAGCATTTTGGAGTGGGAGGTTTAGAAAACATGGGTGACCGCCGTAACGTTAGCATATCGGCATAACGTTAGCATATTAGGCTAGGCTAACTGTATAACGTTATAACGTTACTTTCACAATACGTTGTATTCTTTGTTGACACAATTTTAAGTCATAATATGAAGAACAAGTTAATTACTAAAGTTTATAGCGTATTCCTTGAAGTTATCTCTCACGGAGCATGTCTCCATGGGCGCCGCCATAATCCTCCCACTTCATTTTGTTGAGGTCGGGGCAGGTTGAGCTCCTACGAGTTCGCAAGTAGGAGCTCCCACTTCGACAGGCGTTCCAGTGCATCTTTCGTAGTTGGAGGTAGGATAAATCCCACATCCCACTAGTTTAAATGCTGTCTGGAATGCACCATAAATGTTCGCTCCTCGCACGTCCAACTTACATTGTACAATGTAGGGACTGTCACTACAGATGCTGATTATAAACACAGTAATCATTACTTTAGTTAGGCAGAATTAGTTCGTCATGATCTCCAAACTTATTAGGTTAGCAGTCTTCCACTGACAGAGGCATTAGCTGATAGATAGATAGATAGATAGATAGATAGATAGATACTTTATTGATCCCCAAGGGGAAATTCAAGGTCCCAGCAGCTTAAGACACGACACACAACATACAGTACAATGTAAACAATGTAAACAGGAAGATTAAAAAGCAAATCAACAATCAACAATCAACAATGACTAAAGGAGCAGTAGAATACTATAGATAAGGTATGCATGAATGTACTGAGGATTGGTACTGTGATCCAGTCTGAGGTGTGTGTCAAGTTGGTAGTGCAAATAAGTCCAACAGTGCAACAGTGCAAGATAAAATTCTAGTGACCAGTAATAAATATGTACAGTACAAAATGTAAGCATAGTAATAATAATAACAGTACTAATATAAATATATGGACAATTAAAATAAACTTAACATAGTAATAATATAAGAGTTAGACATGAGGGTAGACATGTAAGTCATGCCATGTAAGTGTATAAGAGGGTGGAGGTGCAGATATACAACCCCTGGCAAAAAATATGGAATCACCAGTCTTGGAGGATGTTAATCCAGTTGTTTAATTTTTTAGAAAAAAGCCAGATCACAGACATGACACAAAACTAAGTTCATTTGAAATGGCAACTTTCTGGCTTTAGGAAACATTAAAGGAAATCAAGAAAAAAATTAGTTAATCAGTAACAGTTGCTTGTTTTCAACCAGCCAGAGGGGAAAAAAATATGGAATCACTCAATTCCAAGGAAAAAAATATGGAATCATGAAAAACAAATTGACAAAAGAACACTTCAACGCACCACTAGTACTTTGTTGCACCACCTCTGGCTTTTATAACAGCTTACAGTCTCTGAGGCATGGACTTAATGAGTGACAATCAGTACTCTTCATCAATCTGGCTCCAACTTTCTCTGATTCCAGTTGCCAGATCAGTTTTGCAGGTTGAAGCCTTGGGATGCACCATTTTCTTTAATTCTACTACAGATTTTCAATTGGATTGAGATCCAGACTATTTGCAGGCCATGACATTGACCTTATGTGTCTTTCTTCAAGGAATTCAACAGTTTTTGCTCTATGACAAGATGCATTATCATCTTGAAAAATGATGTAATCATCCCCAAACATCCTTTCAATTGATTGGATAAGAAAAGTGTCCAAAATGTCAATATAAACTTTATATAATAAATAATAATATAAGCATTATTGAAGATGTAACGATCGCCATCTCCCCAATGCCTTTACCTGACATGCAGCCCCATATCATCAATGACCTTGTTTTTTTCAGGCAGTTGTCTTCATTAATCTCAATGAAATGGCACCAAACAAAAGTTCCAGCATCATCACCTTGCCCATTGCAGAAACGCGATTCATCACTGAATATGACTTTCATCTAGTTATATCCACATTCCAATGAGATTTATGAAGACAACTGCCTGAAGAAAACATGCACATATCCTCAGTTGTTGATGATATGGGGCTGCATGTCAGGTAAAGGCATTGGGGAGACGGCGATCGTTACATCTTCGATAATGCTCAATCCAATTGAAAATCTGTAGTAGAATTTGAAGAAAATGGTGCATCCCAAGGCTCAAACCTGCAAAACTGATCTGGCAACTGGAATCAGAGAAAGTTGGAGCCAGATTGATTAAGAGTACTGATTGTCACTCATTAAGTCCATGCCTCAGAGACTGTAAACTGTTATAAAAGCCAGAGGTGGTGCAACAAAGTACTAGTGGTGCGTTGAAGTGTTCTTTTGTCAATTTGTTTTTCATGATTCCATATTTTTTTCCTTGGAATTGAGTGATTCCATATTTTTTTCCCCTCTGGCTGGTCTAAAACAAGCAACTGTTACTGATTAATTAATTTTTTTCTTGATTTCCTTTAATGTTTCCTAAAGCCAGAAAGTTGCCATTTCAAATGAACTTAGTTTTGTGTCATGTCTGTGATCTGGCTTTTTTCTAAAAAATTAAACAACTGGATTAACATCCTCCAAGACTGGTGATTCCATATTTTTTGCCAGGGGTTGTACTATGCATAGAAGTCCAACTCTCCTTTTCCCTTCAGTGAAGCATTGTACAGTTGTATGGCCCTGGGTACAAATGACTTTCTCAGTCTGTCTGTTGTGCATGTCATGGAGCGTAGTCTCCAGCTGATCAAGCTCTTCTGCTGTATGATAATGCTGTAGAGTGGATGACAGTCATTGTCCAGGATGCTGTGTAGCTTGTTCAGGGTCCTTTTGTCTGATACTGAAGTGATGCACTCCAGATCAGCTCCCACAACAGAGCCAGCCTTCCTTACCAGCCTGTCTAGTCGCCCAGCATCCCTCTTCCTAGTGCTTCCTCCCCAGCATGCCACAGCATAGAAGAGGACGCTGGCAACAACAGACTGGTAAAACATCCAGAGGAGCTTGCTGCAGACATTGAAGGAGCGCAGCCTCCTCAGGAAGTACAGCCTGCTCTGCCCTTTCTTGTATAACTTTATATGCACAAGTTACGTTTGATACTTTTTCTCTATGTCTAAATCTTCACTCCTTGCACGTCTAACAGACATTTTACAATGTAGGAACTGCAGAGTAATCATTTCTTTAGTTAGGCAGAATAAGGTCGTTGTGGTTTAATTTGTCGTAGTGGTAACGTCTTCCACTAATAGAGGCATTAGCTAGCTTTGTGGTTAGCTATGGTGAGCCAGATCAATGGATAACGTCATACTGCAAATTGTAAAACATATGTTTACAAAATAACAGACCGGAGAGAGATGATACGTCGCATTGCTATAACTGTCACACTATTAAAGTAATACATCTTCAGTCACATTGTCAAAAGTTAAAAGAACAGTCATGCAACTACACTGTAACAACCTGACAATTACTAGCTAATTCCGCTTCAATCACGGCTTATTTAACAGCACCAAAACTGGACAAGTCATGCTTATTACAGTTAAGAGAACTGATAGGGATGTTCTTTTTTTTTTTTTTTTTTTTTTAAGTATATTTTTTGGGCTTTTATGCCTTTAATTTGACAGGACAGTAGAGAGAGACAGGAAGCGAATGGGTGAGAGAGTCGGGGTGGGATCCGGAAAGGACCACGGGGCGGGAATCGAACCCGGGTCGCCGGCGTGCGGTGCAGGTGCCCCAGCCAGTTGCGCCACGGCTGGGGCCAATAGGGATGTTCTTTTAAATGTATGTCTCGTGACGAACTCACCATGAACACACTAAACTAGATATGGTCTCACTCCAGCAGTGGATATGGCTGATAGCCGTGTTGAAAGTAGCTAGGCTACACTTCCATGTCCCACACAGAAACCCTGTTTTTAAATTGACGTTATGTTTTACAACTGGCGAGAGTTTGCATTATGTTCAGTAGGTAGTTAGACTGAGACCTAGGCTATAATAGGCTAAGATGGACTAACTAGTAGTTGCCCAGTGCTCTCCGTTCCAGCAACAGCTTTGGATCTTTTAAGAGGGGTCTTAAGGCATATTTATTTAATATGCACTTAGTCCTTTGAGTTTGTGATGTGTTATGGTTTGTATAATAGTATTGTTTTGTTATAATTTGTCTATTGATAGAATTTGAAATTTATTTTGCTATTGTCCTTAAATTTAGCCATACCATGCTTTAGTTATTATTATTATATATAATTAACTGAGTGACTTATTTGATTGCTATTCTCATTTCACTGTTTTATTTCTCATTAGGTTAGTGCTTAAAATTATAGTTTTACTGATAATATTACTATTCTCCCTAGTTTGTAATTGTTCACTGTTAATTTAATTTGTATTGTTATTTATTTGTATGTCGCTTTGGACAAAGGCGTCTGCTAAATAACCATAGCCATAGCCATAGCCATAGCCATAGCCATAGTAAACACCATCACTAACTTGCATCACATCATCATAGGTAAATGAAGGAGGTGAGCGCTTTACTTATGGAACCGGATCAAATAGAGACAATAGCTTGCAAAGTGGTGTTTTTGCCAACTTCTGTAGATTAATTGCAACTTCAGCAAAACGGTTACCATACATTCGAAAATAACTCTGTAGGCTACCGATGAACTCCTCCACAAGAAGAAATCAAAACACTGTCTCTCCACGACTCAAGTCAAAGATCTAAGTGCTTACATTCAAGCTTCATCCTGATTGGTTGGATTCGTGCTTACTAGCAAATCAGATGGTGTAAGCCACACCCTAGGCCAGAGCTCTGTCTCTAAGTACAGTTAACAATTCCACATCTACATGCCAAATTACAAGAGTTTTAGTGCATGTCAAGTTGGTGAAAAAGGGCAAAAAAGTTAACAGTAAGAGGATTAAACTATAATAATAATAATAATAATAATAATAATAATCTGAGCAAAAACAATAGGGCCTTGCACCTACGGTGCAGCCGCTGCTACAGCGGCCGCACCTCGGTGCTCGGGCCCTAAATACCATTGCGCAAAACGTCGCGTGAGAGTCAAACCATCGATCCATAGGTCCGGCTTGTCATGGTTGTTCTAACCTTTATCCAATTGTGCCACACAAGTGCTAGAAAATGTTTGAAGTTTACTTTTATTAAAATAAACAACGAAAGTCAGTGATCGTAGCAAGTTAACTTATGGTTGATCATGTTATTTGGCTACCGTGTTATCTTGCTACGGCCTTTTAGTAGGCCTTCCAAGTATCGTTATGGTTACGTTTACCAACATTTCTGACTTAAATAGCCTACTTATCCACTCAACTTGATTTAGTAGCCGATCGTGGGAGCTTGACAAAATGAATGAATCTCGCCGTATTGGAGGTTTTGTCTGCAGCTATAATTCAGGCCGGCTATAATAAACGGGCGAATATGGTCAGACAGCTCCGCTGGACGGGGGTATCAATTGCACTCACTATTTTACAACTGTCTAGGCTTGCAATATATTGTTGTTATTGCCTATAGGCTGTGTGGCTGCTTGAGGATTAGTCATGCTACTTCATGTAAAACTAACACATACATGACACATTTCAATGTCACAATTGTCTGTGGACATAATATTATGCTATGCTACACTGGATCATGAAAACGGCAAATAATAATAAAAGGATATCCTAAAAGAGTCATGTGTCTAACAGGAATTGAACCATTGATGCAAGACACTGTTTTCACTTCAACTTGTCGCCCAACTGCTTACGCCACCTACTTACTTGTAAGAAATAAGTGACTTTAGGCCAAGTATTATATTTACAATTATGGCAAGTCAATAAATGTTATGATCGTAGCAAGTTCACATGGTATTTTATCTGGCCACCGTGTTATCTTGCTACAGCCTTTCAGTAGCCTAGGCCTTCCAAGTAGGCTATCACAAACGTTTCCGACTGAAATACAGAGACTGATAGGTCTAACTTGATTTAGCACGTAGGCGTATTGGAGGCTTTGCCTCTTTAGGCCAGATAGGCCTAGTCATAAACTGGCGAATGGCAAAGTGGCAGACAGCTCCGCTCTGTAAGGACAAGGACGTGGGTATCAATAATGCACGCACTGTTGTACAACTGTAAATAAATAAATAATTTCATAATAAAGTAATAAATAAATTACGTACTTAATTAATTAATTACTTATTTTGAAAAATGGGGGGTTTGTTGTTTATGGCTTTGTCATGTCATTTTTTATTTTATGGCTTTGTCATGTAATTTATTATTTTATATCATTTAAAAAATCACGAGTAATTAAATGCTTTTTATTGTCTCCCATGCTATTATTAATTATTATGCTTGTCCCAGATGACATTGGGTTGTCTTGGTAATGGAATGTGCTATACAAAGAAAGTTGCCAACATTCAATCAACATTCAATCAAGCAGGCTGGGCTGTTGTTGGGCTTGTGTTGAGGTGGCTGACGCCTATGATGGCCCACAAATGAAATGTCATTATCCTATTTATCACAATTCCCACAACCAGTTAGTCTTCTTCATCAGTTGTGTTTCAGTGCTCTGTTTACCTGTCTGTCCCATTTAAATAAATTATGTTATCACCTGGGCTGTTTCTGTGTTCTTATTGATCCCCATGTGTGCCCAATCCCAGAGAATTGTGCACATCTGCAGTCAAATTATTGGCATAATTCACAACACTATATAATATTCAAGATAGAACCCCCATGTTGTGATTGAATTAGGGAGTTAAGTTTGATTTGATACATTTTCAACATGGATCCCAAAAAGGTGACTGAATTAGTGACCTACTTGGAGAAGAACACATTCCCTCATGGGTGCTCCAAGGTTGAGCGTTTAACTTTGAAAAGAAGAGCGGAGAGTTTTGTTATGAAGGGTAATTTATTTTCCCCACTTCATATTCATATGTCTGAACAGGTTTGTAAACATCAAATAAGTGAATGTGAATTGATTATTCCATGCTTAGATGGATATCTGCATTACATATGCAAACGCCGTAAAGGCATTGAGCACCTTGCAAAGGTCGTCACAAGTCCAAGGGAGGCTGAAGAGGTGTTCAGAGACTTCCACGCTAGTTCGCAGGGGGCTCATTGCGGCATGCTGAGGACACACTCTGCCATCATCAGCCGTTTCTACTGGCCTGGCATGGAGAGCGACATCCAGAAATGGGTGAGTTGATGTGTGACCGGTAGGGGGCGCTGTTTGGCCCAATTAGCATCTACCCGGAGGAGCAACCACACCCGCCAAGAAACCCCACTGAGAGGCAGCATTAGTAAAATACATCATCTTTATTTTATCAAAAAGGGAATAATCAGCGCAGCACCTCCCCGGACTCTATGCACCGCCGTGCGTTGCTTCGGCCGTCGTCGAGGGAGCCTAGGTCTCAGCCTGCGGGTTTGGAAGTGTCGCTCACTGCGACCGTGAGGAGGGTGCCACCACACACACTGCTCACACTGCACCGTGAAAGGGGGTCGCTCTGTGTCACTGCACACTGGTCACACGGGTCACACGGGTCACACGGGTCACATCTAAGTAAGGCAGGCTGGCTTCGGTCTCCCAGGTTGCGATGCTCGGGCTATCGGCACCTGGGGATGGTTTCTCTTTGGGCAGGCTAGGGCGGAGGGATGGAGTGGTCGAGGCACTGGGGCTGGCTCACGAGGGCTCTCGGTGTGGCACCGGCCGTCGTGGATCAAGGTGAGAGAGAGCGGGGACAGGCTATCGCTTCCAAGGGGACCGCGATAGCTTAAATCCAGAAGAGGACAATAGATGGAGAGAGAGCAGACAAACAGTAGACAATTAACTGGCTCGGGCAAGCATCAATAGGAAGGGGGGGGGGGGGGGGGAGGGACAGGCTATCGCTTCCAA
Organism: Sardina pilchardus; assembly: GCF_963854185.1. Taxonomy (NCBI): domain Eukaryota; kingdom Metazoa; phylum Chordata; class Actinopteri; order Clupeiformes; family Clupeidae; genus Sardina; species Sardina pilchardus. Next base: position 33,150,340 of record NC_085007.1, read on the forward strand.
GGAGATAGCGTTCGCTTAAATCCAGGTACACAATCACGCATACAGTGAGGAAAGGAGTTACTTAGCTTCCCACGTCGGCTCCTCGTACCAAACCGGACCTCGGGTAACGTGCCCGTCGGATTATCCTGTGTGGATCTCCTGTGTGGATCTCCTGTGTGCCATCTTCTCCCCCGGCTCTCCTCGCTGCCTTCGTTGTACTCCAGTGTGCGTATTCTTCGGTGCAGCCCAGCGTCGACGTCTTCGGTGCTTCCAGTGACTCGTGCCCATGACCTCTCTCTCTAGACTTCGAGTCAAACTCATTATAAAAGCATTCCCCAATTTCCCCATTCTCCAACCGCAAAGCTACCAGGGACGTGCACAGGGGGGTTGCTCAGGTTGCTCGGGCAACTGCCCAGATGGCCTTCTCGACTCATGTTGCCCTTCCGAGGGCAAAAAAATAATAATAAATCGTAGGCTACAATGGATGCAGAATTTCACGTGGGCCTAGAATTTTTAAAAATCGCAAAGTAAAAGTAGCCTCATTCACTTCCATTGTGGCACCGAGAGCGAAAGTCAGAAGGAGGGCAAATTCTGATTACGTAGGCTACTGTAGTTGCAGCGCTGCACGCGACCGGTGTTCTAGTTTGACTGGTTTTTATGTTAACTGGTGATTGCATAACATCAGTGAATATTCAAAAAGGCCCTGCCTACTTCTTAAACGCGTTCTACTCTGCCTCCGCCCCTTAGAGTTTGTATTTTCACAAAATGCTTGCAAGTGAGAGAAAATAATGGATAGCATATGGCTGAAAGCATCACCAGTTTATGTCTAATACATGTTCGTCTAAGCATTAATCACACCCCAGATAGCAAAACTACACTGGGACGGAACTGGGCCACATCTACCACAACATTCGGCACGGATCTGCATAATGGACCTGATCCGGCGTCCAAACGCACATCGGTCCAAAATTGTTTTGTATCCGTTTGACAGATCTGCGGCAGATATGAACTTGCACTCGTCCTGGTCCGTCCCAGATAGCAAAACACACCTACCACGACATCCGGCACGGATCTGAATAGTGGACCTGATCCGGCGTCCAAACGCACATCGGTCCAAAATTGTTTTGGATCCGTTTTACTGATCTGGTGCTAATAAGGGCTAAGATTGCTCCCAACAAACAAGATAACGTCCCGGCGATGATTCAGAGCATTTTAAAGAACGTATTTCTCACCGCGACGTAAAAAGAGGAAGAGTCTAACCTCGACTTTCACCCAATTTCATTTTATGCTGTTTAACTTTCCCCCCCAAGTAGTTCTATCACGGATTACATGGCGTTCGGTGATTATTCATGGGAGTGAGACACCTGTCATTATTGTTAAGCAGACATCGACCTACAGTAATGGTTAGCATTTACGTTCATTAATTTGAATATTGTATGTGATGCTAATATGTCTTACCTGTAATTGCGGCTTGTAGAATGATGATCACGTCCAGATGAATAATCAATGCTTTAGTTAGCTGGATATTTATACCCTGTTAGGTCTGATACTTTCACGACTACGGTGTAATTCCCCCCTAATAAATTACTAAGTCAATGGTCATATCTAGTAATGTTATTGTTCAAAACATCAGTGGAGTAGGTTAGCCTATAAGCTAAGTCCCAAACACATTGTTTCAAAATTCAAAACTAATATTTGCAATGCATGCTGGGAAGCAAACCTCAACAAAGTAGGCCTACACAAAATATAATTAAAGTTATCAGAGAATGTTTAGGTTATATTTCGTATCTAAACCATGAGGTTTATAAAGACATACAATTGTGATAAACATTGTCCTTAATTCTTCTGCAAAGTTTTTTATAGTGGTGACCAGTTGGGGATGTTGTGAATGTCTGCCTAAAGTCATATGTAATATGGGACCTGTATTGCAGATCCGTACCACACACAAGAAGCGCACCCGTACCACACATAGAGGCGGAACCGCATTGCAGATCCGTACCACACAATAAGCGGACCCGTACCACACACAAGAAAAGTAGGCTACCACACACAAAAAAAGTATATATTCTATTCTAAGAGGCCGTACCACACACACAAAAAGTATTCTATTCTAAGAGGCGGAACCGTATTGCAGATCCGTACCACACACAATAAGCGGACCCATACCACACATAAGAGGCGGAACCGTATTGCAGATCCGTACTACACACAATAAGCGAACCCGTACAGGTCCGCTTCTTGTGTGTGGTACGGATCTGCCATAGGCTACGGGTCCGCTTATTGTGTGTGGTAGGCCTACGGATTTGCAATACGGGTCCGCTTATTGTGTGTGGTACGGGTCTGCTTCTTGTGTGTGGTACGGATCTGCAATAGGGCTCGGGCACACGCCTTGCATTCTAGGATAGCCACCATGTTGATAGCGTACCGAACGTAATATCCATTCATGTAGATGCAGAAGACAAGAAGCAGAAATATAGTATTAGCGATTCTTTTCCTCTTGCGATCGTGGGTTGCGCTGTTACACCCCACTACACAGCACCAAGAAGGCAACAACTAAGTAACAGGAACACACTAGGTGGGAGTAAATCCATAGTAATCCATAGTAAACTAAGGAGTGAGGCAATATGGCTGTAGCGACACCGAGCCCTATTCATGGGTTTCATCAGGTCCCTTTCCACAGGTGTATACAATCAAGCACCTTAATTATCAATGCAGACTGCATGGTGCTTGATACACCTGTGCAAAGGGACCTGATGAAACCCATGAATACGGGTCCGCTTCATGTGTGTGGTACGGATCTGCAATACGGGTCCGCTTGTGTGTGTAGTACGGGTCTGCTTGTTGTGTGTAGTACGGATCAGCAATACGGGTCCGCTTATTGAGTGTGCTACGGGTCCACTTATTCTGTGTTGTACGGATCTTCAATACGGGTCCGCTTATTGTGTGTGGTACGGGTCTGCTTATTGTGTGTGGTACGGATCTGCAATACGGGTCTACTTATTGGGTGTGGTAGGGGTCCGCTTATTCTGTGTTCTACGGATCTTCGATAGGGGTCCGCTTATTGGGTGTGATAGGGGTCCGCTTATTCTGTGTTGTACGGATCTGCAACACGAGTCCGCTTATTGGGTGTGGGCTACATCTGGCCCACAGTCAGATACCGTAGGTCCGCTACATACGGATCTAAAGGCTTTCATGCGGATCCGGCCCAAAGGAAATTGCTATCTGGGACAAATAGGACACATGCTATGCTAATAGCAAAAAATTAAATGAAACAATGTAGCCTAGCTACCTAGCGATGGCTGGATTCGAACCGTGGATGTCGTGGACAAAAATATCCCATCAATAGTGGCTTATACCCCTACACTACAAGCTGCTGGAAAAGTAGAGTGATTTTTTAACAATTTATTGGGTTTCTAGTCAAAGTTAACACAGGTTAACATACTGTGAGAAATATACGCCTATGTTAACTGGTGATATCACAATTTAACATGGGCATGCAAGTCTCGAAACATAGCCTTAAGTAGCCTAGGCTCATCTTGCTTCAACCCAGATAGCAAAATCTTTCTGGCCTTTATACGGCCCGAATACTGGTTTTAATTTAGGCATATATGCCGCGTGGAATGCAGGGCCAAGACTGGCCCACACACAATTTTGCCAAACTCATGCCAATGTAGGCCAGATAAATGCCAAAGCATTACCACAGGTTAACCCAAACACCTCAGACTGGCCCATATTCACGCCGTAACTATGCCAGGAGGTACCCATGTAATTGCCAGAATTGTCCCAAGAGCAAGCCATAGCTTTCCCAGATGAAAAAAACCATTGGACATTTTCAGAATTCTTCTGGCATATCTTTGGTTGAGCAATGGCACAACAGATACATGCCGATATATTTTGTGTACATTAGGGTGATTATAAAAGGACACAGAAACATTGCATTTTTTCAAAGGTTCAGGATTTTATTGCTATACAACCGGAAAATACACTAACAGTCAAACATTCATTTCGTAGTGGGCGTAAGAGCCACCAGTGGCAATGTAGACATGAAAGAACAGCCTACAGTAGGCTACACAGTACACAACCACTGATTGAATACAACAAAACGTATTATAATAGTTTGTGTACTGTAGGTCATGGGGATTTGAAAAACTGTTCCAAACACACATCTCAATCTCTGTTAGTTTTTGTGCTAGACACATATAAATGACACCATTAGAAACCTTTAAAAGAGAATGTTATCAATAGAGCACTTTGTAAAAACAATAAAAGAAAATCCTAGGATTTCAGTCCTCTTATCTGAAGCAGGTCCATTCAAATAATTTGCCTTTGAAAGAGCCACTCACTAAGTGAAGTGACACATTTAGTCTGACCTTTTTCCAATTTGTAGTAAAACTACATTTTTTTAATATTCTTTTTACTTATATGGAGCCAACGCCGTTGTTTTCAAGGTACAAACTTCAAAAGTCTTAGCTAGATATATCTAGAGCGTGTTTCTTACCTTTAAAAATATATTTTTTTGAAATAGTTGTGTTAACACTGAATTATAATAAAAAGTAATTTCATTTCATCCACTTTACACTCATAATTATTGTGGAGAACCTCTAGAATATAACCAGATGTGCCACTTTTGCATAGATGTTTTTAGTTAGATGAAAAACTTAAAAATCTCAAGGTATAGTAGACTGCCTCAACGTGCCTGAAAGGGCCCGGACCTCCAAGTGTTAAGAGAATCAAATGTAAAGGTGTCGTTTCACATATCAAACAAAAAAACAAATACAATGCTCTGTCTCCAGGGTGCGTGTGTAATAGTCCACAGGTCTCTCCAGTGTGAAAATAGTTTAAAGGAATAGTTCGGAATTTTGGACATAGGACCTCATTTCCAACTTAGTCGGGGTGATACAGGTCGGTGAAGACCATTTTCAGTGAATTTCTGCCCTTCCTTGAGTTGTAACGATCATCTCGTGCTAACCCGGTGCCGAGATAACGCAAGTCAACTGTAACATCCAGCCTGCCACTGAAAACACTCCACAGAACACCCGAAACAAATAAATTATAACGTCAGACTATCAATGCACATGCCTGTGTTGATAGAACAATGTTAGAAATAAAACTAACCTTAAAACGCATTGCAATAGCCCAATTTGTTCCCTGTATGGCAGTGGCGGATTGATATTGAGAAACTAGTCCCTCAAACTGTAACAAATCATTGAGTTGCAAGGTTAGTTTTATTTCTAAAATTATTCTATCAACACGGACATGTATATCGATAGTCTGACGTTTTAATTGACTTGTCTCGGGTGTGCGGTGGGGTAAGACTGTTGTTGATGTCAGACTGATGTTACCGTAGAAATGCGTGAGCTCAGAACCAGCGTTAGCAAAGGGGGACGCTGCAACTGAAAGAAGGGGTTAAACGCGATAAAAACGGTCTCACCGACCTATATCACCTCGGTAAAGTTGGAAATGAGGTCCTATGTCCAAAATTCCGAACTATTCCTTTAAGAGACAATCAAATGTAAAGATTTCGTTGTACGTGTGTGTGTGTGTGTGTGTGTGTGTGTGTGTGTGTGTGTGTGTGTGTTGGTATAACAGTCCACAGGTCTCTCCAGTGTGAAAATAATTTGAGAAAATCAAATGTAAAGACTTTGTTGTACGTGTGTGTGTGTGTGTGTGTGTGTGTGTAACAGTCCACAGGAGTTCTGTTTTCAGCACTACTGCGAGAACTTCTTGCTAAGCTCGACATGCAGTCTACTCAGAATTCTGTTCACCCACACCATTGGACAGGAGTTTCTTGCCAGTGAGAAGCTTCTGGCCTTTTGGATCTGGACCATGACTTCCGCTCCAATCCAGAGAAATAGAAAGACTTGATGATCTGTAAACAAAAAAATTAACAGCTGTCATGTCCTTTGCAGTAGTGCTGAAAACAGAACATTTGAAAAGATGGGTCACTGATTTTACAGCATAAAACACTAACTTGTATTGCAAAAGAGAATAAAATTACTTCTTACATACTCTGACACATTCTTCCTGGAAGTAGCATAATGTGAGGCCTCTGGAGAATGTTGATAACATCGATGTACTGGAGAATACGATTCAGCCAAATGCGGGTGACGTGGAAGTCCAAGAGAATGTAGCTCAGACAATTGCGGGGAGTCCTGGAGAATGCAGCTCAGCTGTATGCAGGTACCCTGGGAGTCCTGGAGAATGCAGTATATCTATAAATCCCTCTGTAATTGTTCTCCCATCTAATATTAACACAATGAAAAAATAATTTTGAAACTAGTTTCATTCAAAGTTCAGATGCCATGTTTTATATGCAAATTAGTGCATATTTAATGAGACAATACCTCATTTGCATATTTAAACATAAAATTACAGAAAACTTGTAATGCATTTTTTTCTTATGTTGATGTTAGTAATCAACTGGGGAAATTTCATAGTGATATCTGCTAGTTATTCACCTGTAGTGTCTCGCCTTAAATAAGTGTAACTTACACGAGGAGTGCAGTGACCAGAGTGATTTTAATGTTACTAAAAATATATGAGCTGCCACAGGAGCACACATTGGATTTGAATCCCGACGATTTTGAGGCTAAGCGTTCTATGACCTTTGTTCTGAAGTACTGTGCAAATGATTCCAAGTAGTGTATTTCATTTTGCCACATGGATTAAAACTGACTAATGTATATGAATTCCATTCAATAATGTTAATACAATTTCTCATATGTCTACACTTCACTACAATACAATACAATACAATGGCGGACGTTTGATATTTGACTGCCTGAGGAGATGGTTCATGCAAGCTAGATGGCTAGCAACTAGCAGCTACATGGCTGGCATAAATTTCAGCGGCAAAAAAACAAAACGATACATTTCACATATTCAATAGAAAGCGACAAAACCTAAGTTAAGACAACTGTACGAAAGTAAGAATATCATGCAATTACAAGGAACATTGGTCGCCAAACACAACTTACCTTATTTTTACTCCAAGTCGAGCAAGGGTAGGGAAAACTGTCTGGGGATAACGTTAGAGTTAACAGTTAGGTTTGCTAGCTAGTTATGCTAAGAACTTCAAAGCTAAAGCTTCATATTGTTAATTAACTTTAACCCCCTCTCCCCTACATAGCAAACATAACACGAAGACAGATAAAGTTAGGCTACAATTGTCTGTTTGCTCTAAACTAAACAGAGTATTTGTACTTAAATTGCGCCGTTACCTTTCGTGTAGCTCCGAATGAATGGACGTTAATGGTGGCATCGTGTGGTGGCAAGGAGGCAGAATATAAAATGGTTGCCGTCATAAAGGTCAGAGTGCAAATCAATATTTCTTTGTACAATGTACCTAATACAAAAACATGATTTACTGTTAATTCTATGAATGTGAACTTTAAGATAAAATTATATATTCTTAAATTAGGCTATAATAATATTGGTCTTCTTAAATTACGGACTTTACTATTTCTATGAAACTATTAATAATGTAGGCTATTATGTTGTTATTATTAGGGTATTATTATTATCATTATTATTATTATTATTATTATTATTGTAGGTGAAGTACCATAAATAGACACATAATTAGATTAAGCTGACTAAAATCCTTTAGGTTCGTAAAGTGAGTCAGAAAATCAGCCAGGCAAAAAAAAAAAAAAAAAACCCAACCGTCACATTTTCGGGTGTCCAGAAATATGCCGAACATCAGCCAAAGCGCAATTATCTTCTTTGGGTAAACAATCAAAACTCACAATTCAGCCATAAGGTCTGTTCTATGATGTTTGGCATTACTTTGGCTTGCCACTCTCTAGCCAATGCCAGCCAGTGCCATAATCGAGCCAGGTATATGCCAGAAGAATAGGCCTACTGAAAAAACCCAAAAGGTTTTGCTATCTGGGAACTAGCCGGTTACATGTCGGCAGTCCGACATCCTGCCAGTCCGACATCCCTTTCGTCCGACATGCCGCTATTCAGACATGGTGTTATTCCGACATGCTGCCAATCCGATACATTTTAGTACCCCCATTCCGACAGTTTACAAATCCTATTTTTTCCACGTCAATTCAACGGACCCTATGAGCCTGACGGACGCAAAGTGCGTCAAAAAACACACCCATTCTTCTCTGTTACATTGCTCTGCTATTAGTCACAGCGAGATGAGACCTATATTGCATGAAAGAGCTCAGAACCTTTCCAACGAGACTAGACACGTGTCTGTACGATCAAGTATGAAAATAAAAATAAAATCATGAATTTAAATGAAAGTAGGCTAGCATATTTACAGTCTATTGCTCTGCGTTCACCCACACAGCCACTGCTCTCGCATGAATTACTCCGGAACCAGGCATCGCACAGCCATAACATGCATATCAAATGAAAGAGGAGAAAAAGAGCTTTCCATTGATACCAAACACATCGATCCTTTTGTGTTATAGAAACAGACGAAGTGACAAACAAATAAGAATCACCCATACAGAAAAATCCATGGAAAAAATATATGCACATATATGCAGCTGCATCCAGCATATGTTTAAATAGATGGCTAAAATATATTGAATACATATATAGTACCAATATGTATATATGCCAATAAGTATATGTGGAACCAAGCACTGTAACATATATGTGGATATCTTACATGAAAGTCTATGTGCTGAATATATTCACTGAATAGATGCAAGTATATGCGGAACCCAGCACTAACATATATGTGAATATCTTACATGAAAGTCTATGTGCTGAATATATTCACTGAATAGATTTTTTAACGGTTGCTTCAAGTGCACGCGCACACACAGCAATTCCCATCCCCCACCCCTAACTGACTTTTCAACTCCAGCCACAAGTCACTTCAACTGTCACTTTTCTGTCATGAAGCTTGCTGTATGTAAGCTGTACAAACTCTGCCGTCATCATCATATTCAAGGTAAGAATTACAGTACTTTCGTATGCCAATTGAAAACGGGAATCTATTAGAAATGTATTGTTTTCATAATGAAATCTCAACCATAAGTGATTATGATTTGATAGTGTTAGATTAGAATCATAATTAGTTAGCATATAGCTAGCGAGCTAACATCACTAACGTTAGCGATGTTAGCTGTTAATGTTAACGTTTACAGTAACCAACTTCATTATGAGGAATATCTGGAATGGTAGTTAATATATCTAGCAATAATTCAGTCTGAGATGTCGTTATGAATGTACAGCTTTAGTTTGAATTAAATATCAGGCGCAAGTAGCTTATCAAACAGTAGCCTACATTTAAAGTGGCTGTTACCATGCAGGCTGAAGTTACAGACACATGAAAGTTGTTAACGTTACTATTATAATAGTGTTACGTTGCAAACTTCCATGGGACATGGGTAGTTAACATTATTTAAAGGTAATACATGTAGTGTTGATGCATAATATACATAGTGTTGCTATACGTTATCTCACCCCCTGATTTCAGGAACTATAGATCTTTGTGTTTGCAACTTATTCATTTTAGCCTCCTTCTGTTCCTTCTGTTTGCAGGCGGTGTGTTGTGTGGAGGACTGCTGCCCTGAGACCCTGAGAGGAATATTGTCACTTCCAAAGCCCATTACAAGCCTGCAAGTGAGTTCACTCACCAGGTAGAGACTAGAGAGACACACACACACACACACACACACACACACACACACACACACACACACACACACACACACACACACACACACACACACACACACATAATTGCATATAGCATTGGTATACGTGTGTGCATGTATTTGTGTTTGTAAATGTTTAACCCTTCCTTTCATGTGTCTGTTTGTTATGACTTTGTAGTGGGCTCTATGAACTGTCCAGAGCAAAGTCAGTCTGTCCTGATGGCACTACCTGCTACTATGGCTGCTGCTCTCAACCTGGTGTAAGTGCAGTGTTGGGAAGGTTACTTTAGAAATGTAATGTGTTACAGTTACAAGTTACCCTGTTTAAAATGTAATAGTAGTGTAACTATTTGAATTACTTTTTCTGAGTAACGTAACTAATTACTTTTGATTACTTTTTGATTACTTTTCCGATTTTTGAATGATATATATAGTCCCCAAATCCATGCGAAGATTTCGGCCTTGGTCTACGGGCTGCCGAGCAGTTCTGTACAAGCGCACAAGGCAGCAAGGGCATTCAATACATGAATTAGCATCACATTTTTTGTGAGGATAATATAATGATAATCATAACACGTTTACAGGCAGGCATGTAGGCCTACGCTGATGGTGCTGTAGACGTGATAGAACCTATCAGAAGGTCCCGTATCAAACTATGGCTGTGGAGGGAAACAGTTCTTTTTACATACAATATTCTTTGCAAGGTTTTGCTGACAATATTGAGATGTAATTCAAATTGTAATTTTGAAAAAATGCAAAAGTACCTGTAATTGAATTACAAATGTTTCTACAGTAACTGTAATATATTACTGTTACATTTATTTTGTAATTAAATTACGTAACTCAATTACATGTAATGCGTTACTCCCCAACACTGTGTAAGTGTTTGTGTTTTTATCCTTTACAACATTAGGAAGATCAGACCTTATCTGACACAAGATTCCACACAGTTTATTGTACAGATTATGGTTATTTCCAAGCTGGACTATTGTACACTGTTACCTGGCCTGCTTGTGCATTAAGATCGTTACAGTTGATTCAGAACGATACTGAATGCTTTATCTGTGTAGTTCTCTATGTCTCTCCTGTGTATGAGTTAGTTGTGTTGTCTCATTTAAAAATGTTAGGCTATCTGTGTGGACTGCTTCACATTTTCACCTCACCATCATAGATCTTTTCAGTAGTAAACTATTTGAGGATCTAATTGATTGTGCAATTTTTTCAGGGGGCAAGTCTTAAGAGTTGCAGACGGGGGAGCAAAGGGAGTTCCTGGACCCTTAAAGGGTTAAGGCCATAATGGGTGAGTTTATTATATTTGTATGTCTTTCTCTCCAACTCACTTTGTATTTCTATGCAATATTTTTTTGAAGTGAGATAACCTTAAGTGAATATACAGTTATGAACATCATTCATATTCATATAGGCTACAGTCATATGCATAAGTTTGGACTCCCATGCTGAAGTTGAAATCATCTTTTAGAAATTGATCTCAATGCCTTAATGTAGGAAAAGTCCAACCTTTAAAGACACCCCTATGTTAAATTCCCATAGAGACAGGCAGATTTTCCTCATGATTTTGCCTTATTGACTTGCAGTTATGTCATGGATCCTGGATACTGCTCATAGGAAATTATTCATCCCCTTGGCAAATATCAATTTAATGTTGATTTTCTCTTGACCAATATGTTTGTTCTGACTGAACATGACACTGCCACATGCCATTTTTCATCAAAATGTAAAAAAAGTTCCATGTTTCTAGCACATGGTCTTACAACCTTTTGGCATGTGGCAATGTCGTTTTCAGTCAGAACAAACATTGGTTAAGGGAGAATCAACATTAAATAAATAATTCCAGGGGTATGAATCATTTTGTTCCAAATTGCGTGTTTATTTGATCTATTATGTGCATATATCAATACATCTTTAGACATTTTTGCATTGTATGTACACTTATTTGACCTTGTTATAAGTGAAAATCTACTTCTATTGGTGAATCCTGCAAATGAAAGTTTCTTGTTTTGTGGAAATACCACTTATGTAAGATAAACTAAATTATCTTGCAAGATTTGTCAATAGAGCAAGATGATTTTCACTTATAACAAAGTCAAAACTTAAATGTAAAAAGGTATTGCTATAAGTAAATGATAGAAAACAAGACTATAATGGATGAATTTATTTTATTTTACATAACGTATGTCTTTCTCTCCAACTGGCTTTGTATTTCTCTCCAATTATTGTGATTCTGTACTTTAGCATCCGTGGTTGTCACTAATATTTTGCATGTTCTATTTGTATATGTTCTGTCTTTTCCATAGGCCACCCAGAAGAGATTCAGGCACTCCCTCAAGATTGCTGGGCCATGCAATTAATGCCAAACTTACAGAACTGTGATGTCAGTACAGAAACAAAAATAGCAATTTTTAAATAAATTCAACAAAAGAAAACAGAAGAGTTGTGTGTTTCTTCCTCTTTATAATGATACTATGGTTAGTTTTAAGTAAATACTATAGTGAAAACAATTATAAATGCAGAAAACATGAAACCATAGTAGAATATGAACTATATTTAAACAATATATCAGAATATATGTGAGAAATATAAGTCTGAAATATATAGGTCATGTGATCACAATTTTCATGAAGGGTCACGTGATCATTCTTTTTAGTGCCATATATTTAAATATATTTAATTATATGCAGAAAATATAAGAAAGTGGCCAATTTCAAACATGTACTTATATGTTGACATATATTGATACATATATGTAAATATATGTATTTAACATAGATGTAAATATATGTATTTAACATAGATGCCCTTATACTGGAATATATTCAAGCTGCATATATGTCAATATGTTATTTTTCTGTATGGGATAGCTTCGGCTACCGCTATACTTTCGTTTGATTTAGCCTACTCGTGAAACCGTGTTAAAAAGATACGGCTTGCATGTCAGATAAAAGAGGAGAGCTAGAGCTATCCACAGATACCAAATACAACCTTCTAGGCGATAAAACAGACGAAGTGACAGCAAAATAATAACTTAATTTAGCTCCACTTAGTCCGCGAATAATGAGACAGAGAAGAAAACTTGCCATGAACTGCTTTCACTTCCCCGAGTCGTGCACGCAACAGACACATAACCATATCAAGAAGTCTTCACAATGACATTTTAAATGGGAATCTTTATTATTTTACACAATTGGATATAGTTATGACATTAATAGCCTATTAATGACCTCATGTCGGAATGGCACGTTGTTTGAAAAAAAAGTTAAATACCGCCACTGCGACCATGAAAAAAAAAAATGTCGGAGTGGTGGAACTTCCTCCCATAAAGAGACATGCCTCCACTACGACAATTGGACGTCAATGTCGGAGTGCTGGTATGTCGGAATGAACGGCGGTAGCCCAACTAGCCTAGGCCTACTACAAACAGGCATGATCCCTACCACTTTATTCTGTTTTTGGGGTAAAATGAACAAGTAAGGCAAAAATGTGATCATTTCATTGTTAAATTGTGAATCATCTCACAGAATGTCACATGCTTATCTCGAACAGATTTTTAAAAGGCTATGCTGCTCGTAGCCTGTTGCAAAACATTCCTCAGATGTATTGCTAATGAACGTAGGCAATATTGATCGGCTGACAAACATTGCATATAGCTATTCATTTATTGGGAAGACCATGTATTAAATATCCTAACTTCATTTCAGCAGATTTGTGGTGCAATTGAGTAAGGGCATAGGCAGTTACAAATCTTGACGTTTTAATGAGCAGTTCGAGGCCCAGTGATCTTCATGTTTTTTGCATTAGATAAGGTGTTTCTGTCCCTCAAAATGAACAACGTCTGGAATGAGGTCATGCCCGTTTGTTGTTATTGTAGCCTGAAATAAATCTGTATTATTTAAGGCTTGCATTCCTGTGTTTGCTCATGTCATGAGCCATCCCACTTAACGTGGACGTCATGATTTCAGTATAATAAGCTACGCTAGCTCACAGATGCTCAGTGCTTACCGTAGTGCAGTGGTAAAGATGCAGCTAATGGATCATTTTGCCCACGCGAGACTCATGTTCGAAACCCAACAAAATCTTGTTGTTTTACTTGAACAATTCCTTTTTCTAGAGCATCTTGTGTGGATTATGCTTAAGCACACCTGCATGAATCGGTGATGTCGGCATGTTTTTGGCAAGATCTTTATTCCCAATTATCTCACTCACTGCAGCTTCCTGAAAATGTGAATCTCCAGCACTCGAGGGGCGGAGGCAGAGCAGAGCGCTGTTAACGAGTAGGGAGGGTTCTTGTTGAAAATTCAGTGATTTTATGCAAATATCACAATCTGAACTGATCACAAGATACCATGGTACACCGGCACCTGAGTTGAGCCTGCATGACAGTCTATCGCGGCCCTAGACGAAAGATATTGTCGCGTTTGACTGGTGAGACCGACTGCCTCCTCAACGTTGTCGGAAAAGGTTAGTTTGTGATGTATAACAAACGAACAATAATCATCATGAAGATGTATGATATTAATTACAATCTCCATAAATCCAGGCTGAGTTTGCTACGTTTAGCCTAAATAATCAGACAGCCTGCAAGCAGACAAGCAGCCCGTTGTCCCATAGCAGGCTAGCCTACTATTTTTTTGGTATTGGCATAATCCAGTTTGTTTCTCACATTTCGTTTTAGCAAGAAGAATGAATGATGGAAGTAGCCTAATGCATCACATTCATTATTTCATTCAAAATGGTTGAATGCCTAAATCCTATCACTATTGGGGTATTGAAGTAAAAATGATCACTGAAAAAAATCAGGAGAAGGAGAGACAACTCAAGTAGGCAGCAAAGGGCAGCACATCAATGCAGGGTTGGCTACAAAAAAGCCAACCAGCAGGTGAGACAGAGGCCCTTTCCGAAATGGATCCCTACTCACTTCGACTCGGTTAGCGAGTGAACTTCCTTTTCAAGTCCACTCGTGGGTGCGGAGAAAACTCGCATTTGAAGGGTTAGGGCAGAGGTTCCCAAACTTGAGACTGCTGAGGCCCACTTTCAATTCTGAAAATGTTCTGCGGCCCACCCGCCCAAATGTTCTGCGGCCCACAACCGATATTTATCGGTTTGTTTTGTAGTGGCCCATACTGATGATACGATAATCGATAATATTAGCCTATTCTTGGAGAATTGTTTTTATTTTCTTTTAAATGAATAGGGGACAACATTTAATAGGCATAATTTAATTGCAGTAGGCCTAATTGGACATAACTCATAAAAGTCCTCAGATACAGCAGTCAACAGCAGTTGCCTAGGCCTATGTGTGGCTCCTTTAAGTGAACGTGATGTCATTAAGGTGCGAGTGAGTGGCCAGGGACAGTGCATGAATCGTTCTCATATTAGACAGGGAAAAATCCAGAACGATCTAATAAAGGTCACTACCAAACTTTTTCTCAATTGATTCTATAGTACTTTTCCGCGTAGAATCCATTTCTGCTTGGGACATTTTTATATCACGCATAGTTAATGAGATAATTTGCATATTTGAAGACATTAGGGCAATTCCATATCAGTTGGAACAGGTCCGACACCATGGTCCTCAGTTTTTCCTGATTTTTGGTCCAAATGTTCCTCCATGTCTCATTAGAAGAAAACCAAAATGTTAGCTGGGTATCTCGTTTAGTTTCTGAGATATGGCTCTTCAAATGTGGTTAGACGTGTCCTAAAAAAAAGGCTGAAAATTCCTGTATTTAATGAGCACCACTTTTTTTTAAACCCCTCTCCTCTCTTAAGGCTACCATATTATTTTCAAAAAATTTGAACACTGGGGCAGTACCCTGTGTTGTTGTCCAAAATCACAAAGGAATTACAGTCCTTCCCACCATTGGAGACTTATTCATCGAAACAAACCCATATTTTTTTTTGAAAGCAATGAAAAAAAAGCCTGTTTTTGTTCTCTTATGGTCATGAATGCCTAGCACTCACATTTTTAAAACTCTGCATATATATAGTCCATGAGTAAGAGAACATGTTGACAAAAAATTGAGATGTTTTTTTTTCTTATTTCGAGGCTATGAGCCTTCAAAGTTGGCCAAAATGGCGTTTTTCCTAAAAATGCCACTTTTATTGCCTTTTTCCAAGGACAAGATGAAATGCAAATCCAACATTTATTTTTTTCTGCAATAGTGTGGCACTTTAGATCTTGTGAATGTGGTAGATCCGACCTGTCCATTTTAATATCCCCACAGCACATGTCTGAAGCTAGAAAAAATGAAAAAATGTCTTGGCTGAAGGAGGTGTTGGTTTGATTTGTATGAACCTCTTAGAAGGACAATATGGGATGTAAATCCATTTTTATCTTTTTGAGGGATCAGAATGCCATCCTGTAAACAGGATAAAAATGTTATATCCCATTTTTACTCTTTAGTGATCCCTTAAAATATGTCCAAAAGTTGTCAGAAATGGGGGGAAAAAGGCGACTAAATTGAGGGGCTTAAATGGCCAAGTGGATCATCCATATCCGCCTTATATTCAACACATTGGACAAGAAAGGCTTAATATACGAAATTGCCCAAGGGATATCACCGGGCACCCTCTTAAATCTTAAAGAGGTACACCTACTCTACTAGATTCAGCAAAAAAAAAAACTTTAACCGACAAAAGTGAAGTGTTCCTTTAAGGTTCTCGTGAGCTTTTGGCAGACCAGACCAGTCACTAAGCCATGGGGTCAGGTTGCAACCAACCCAGGTCAGACCTGGTTTTGTTGGTTAAAGTTTTTTTTTTTGCTGAATCTAGTAGAATAGGTGTACCTCTTTAAGATTTAAGAGGGTGCCCGGTGATATCCCTTGGGCAATTTTGTATATTAAGCCTTTCTTGGCAGCTTTGGATCCTTTTTGTAGGCGAACTTCAGAGGTCTATGGAGGTATTATAAGAACTGGAGAAAGTGAACAAGTCCCGCCCCCATTCATTTTCAATGGGAATGCTAGGCTAGTGAAAATTGCCAAAATTGAACGATTTTTTCAGGCTTCAACATGGCGTTTCAAGGGGCTTGTTTCCGGTGCCGTTTTACTTAGCCGTGCCCACACTAAGCTCGTGCATGAGCTGAGAGTGGAACAGCCACCAATCAGCATGAGGAAAACGCAGGGAAAACGGCACCGGACATGATGTATTTCTGGAAAATGGCGACGAGGAAGTGCTTTGCTAATCGGCGAAGCTAACCAGTCAAATCCTGACCCCCTGGTGGAGCTTGACCTGCGCTGCGCAATGGATTATGGGATATCTGAGGCCAAAAAGATGCATCGATGCACGCTTGGAAATCACGCCAAACGAAGTACCCAACTAGTGAGAGCGCTTGACTTTCGGACAGTCTATTCTGACGTAACTTCCGGAAAATGCACACTGCCCAGCGTGCACGCTTGACTTCTGGACACAGCCCTATTGTGAGCTGTAGAAGTCCGCCCCTTAAGGGGTCCGGGTGGAACACAGTGGCTTACAACTATTTCCACCTACTGCCAGTCACCCGGTGACAGATGTGTATAGGCTATAATGGTCCATTGCTCTATCTGACTAATGTCTGAACCTAATATCATTAGTCAGATAGAGCAATGGACCATATTCATCATCATTATTACATAATGTCACTCATAACATAATATCCTCATAAATGTTTCAAGAAATTTGGATTTTCTTAGGTTTCTGAGTGTCCAGAGTGCCAGGCCAGGCGGAATACTCTAAAGGAGAAAAAAGCATATATTCCCATTGAAGTAAGTTCAGTTGAAAAATGAATACAACTTTGGCCCAACAATGGATTCGTGCGCTTGTTCATTTTGTTTTCTGATAGGTTTCAGAGCCTTTTGAGTTAGTGGGCATGGACTTGGTGGGAAAACTGAGGCCCACTAAAAGTGGGCACAGATACATGTGTGTGATGGTAAACTACTTCACCAAGTGGGCCAAAAGTGCAAAGGAAGTGACGGCCTACATTTTGGACTGGTTTTATACCTTTGGGGCACCCAAAAGGCCCCCCCCCCCTTGAGCTCTCACTAAGCTGGTGGGCAACAAGCCTCATACATGGGACCTCCACCTGAAGTCCACACTTTTTGCACAGCGAACAAAGCAGCACTTTTCAAAGCAGTTCTCCCCATACTTCTTAATGTTTGGAAGAGAGGCACGTTACCCTAGCCAGGTTTTGGAGAACCTTGAAGTGAGTCATTTCAGCTATTGGATTGTGTTTGAGGAATACTGTATCTGTTTCAATGTTTTTGACTTCTTTAATTTCTACAGGTTACCGATGAAATGGCAGAGGAACTGGTCTCTAATGAGTCTCCAGCTGCTCTGCAAGCCCTGCCTGACTTTCATAAGAGGGTCTTGAATAATATGAGGAAAGTGCAGGACAAGGGGCCTCATTTATAAAGACTGCTACGCACAAAAAAGTTGCGTGAACGGGGCTGAAATGTGCGTACGCACCTTTCACCGTCAACGTCGGGATTTATAAAGAAAATCTATGCGTGAAAAGATGCGCAATTCTACGCATCCTTTTGACCGTCCGTAAAGCTTACGCAAAGTTTTTCACGCATGAAAATAAGCGACATCTAATGGTGAAATCACAAAATAAAGCTCAGAGGGCATTGAAAAGATCTTAACACTTCAACATTTCATTATGTTACCTTCGTGATCACTATCATTCATTCACATCAGGCTATGAGGTTTGTAGCCAAGGCTGCCGACAAATAGGCCCAAGTCTACACTAAACTGCAAACGTTTTCAGTAAATCACGTTTAGTAATATTGATATTGATGTTCCTTAATAATAGTAATATAGCCTAAATGCCTCTCCCGACAGTGCGAGGCTATACTTGCGCTGCTAGTCTAGAAAAGTAGGCTACTCCGAGAGAGCACCGATATCTTGCTAATGTAGCAGGACGAACACTGGTTAGTTCCAAATGGGTAGCAATTAACTTGCTCTCCTTGCCCCGCCCCTGTGCTTAATTGCTTGCACCTGAAAAGGCCTTCAGATCCCTATAAAGGGGGTAGAAGAGAGGCCATGTTGGAAAGGGTCTGTTGCATGCGTGATCCCCGGACGGCTCTCACCCCAGCTCCATGGGCTCTGTCCCTATAGCATTTGGTCAGTACTATGGCTGTTTTGCAGCAAGCCAGCGTTTAGATTCACTCGCCCTGTGCACTGGATCTGCTCTGGTCCGTCAAGGACTGCTGGAAGCACCTTGCCCCATGGTGTCTGCTCCCTCGCCATTTGTACTCAATGTTGACCAAAGTGGTAGGTTCCCTTAAGTTCTATTTTATGATTATAGTGACTTAGCAGTTCATTGTAATGATGATCTCCACCCCTGTAGGCCTGAGCTCGGATGGAAGCCGACAGGCGAGGCTGCTCTGTTTCTGCGCTTTTACCAACACCCGTGTGTGTGTGTGTGTGTGCGTGTATGTGTGTGTGCATATGTTGCATGTGCTGGCCTGTGCTCCACCCTCCCGGCGACCTCCCAGCGGCAGCCAGTGAAGTCTGTTCGGGTGGCTCCAGCTTCCTGTTTGGCCCCGTTGTCGGCTGATGGCATTTGTGTGTGTGTGTGTGTATCAGTGCGAGTTTGTCTTTTGTTTGCCATTTGCCAATGGCTTGTTGGGTGTTTGTGTAGTATTTTGTTCTGTCCTTGTATTTGTCATTAGATGTATTGGGCTGTCTTTGGGGGAACTCCTTTGGTGGTCGCTATCCCCCTTTTTGTGTGCTGTGTTTTAACGTAGCTAGTACTACTGTTAGTCCACCTTGTGGTCGTGCCTGTGTGGAGCACTTTTGATTGCCGTTTGGGGTACAGCGCCCGTTAGCAGGGTAACCTGATAAGTCAGTCTGATTAGTGTCCTGATTTCTGTGTGTCTTTACATGTTGTCTTATGTAATAAAATATATGTAATGTGAAACCTGCGTAAACTTGTGCGCCGCACGGTTTTATAAATCAGAATATTTTTTTGCGTACGCAAATTGCAAGGTTTGTGCGTACGCAATGTTATAGGGTGGAATCTACGCACACCTTTATAAATGAGGCCCCGGGTGCGGAAGAGGAGGATGAAGGTAGGGAGAGAGGACCACTTTGCCATAGGGGACAAGGTTCTCAAGAGAAATATCAGGGAGGAGCAGAGGAAGGGGGGCAAAATGGTGTGTGGTATGCTGGGCCCTTACACCATTGTTGGCCTGGAAGGCAAGAGTGCTGACCTTGTTTCCGACAAAGGGAAATCAATCAGTAAGGTCAACATTGATCAGCTTGCCCCCTATAATGAGCCAGAGGCCCGGATACCCCACAAATGGCCCTGTAGGATTGACACAACCTCCCCAACAGATGAGCCCAGGCCAGGTCCATCATACCAGCCTATGGATGATAGGCTGGAGTCATCTGATGATGAGCTGGATATATATCCTGATTAAGAGCTGCCAGGGCCAGATCCTCATCTGGATGAGCCGGAGCAGGGTCCAGACCAGCTAGCTCATGACTATCTGCTGGAGTCCTCTGGTGATGAGCTGGATGCATCTGCTGAAGAGCTGCCAGGGCCAGACCCTCAAGGGCGTCGTAGTGGGGGGAAAAGGGGGAATACTTTACCCGGGCCCCAAGTGGGGGGAGGGCCCCTAAAGAGTTGAATTTTATTTTCCTTAATAATAAATAATTCCCTTAATTTAAAGATCTTAATAAATATTATTAACGAATATAAATGCAAATATTTTGGGTAATTGTTTGAGGGCATGCACCCTCTCCCTTGCACAAAATGGTTCAGTCCGCCTTCCCCGGCTAGGCACATTTTTGAAGTAGCGTTCATTCTGCCTGAGCGGTAGACGGTGTGAAGATGAAAGCGAAATCCGGTTCCCAAAAAAGGAAAGAGAGGCGAGAAAGGGAGGAAAAGGTGAATAAGGGAAAGCAAGTGTTGACAGCCTTCTTTCCCAAGAAAGGTGAGCCCAATGTGAAAGCAATAGTCTACAAATGAACTCCTTTGATGTTACAAAACACTTCAATACCACCGCGATTATATCAGTCCTTAAACAGTATTAACACAAAATAAGAAATAACATGATGCCTGCTTTGTAGCCTACCACAACATTTCAATAGCCTACTAATTCGAAAATTATTATGAGCTAATAGCTTAACTTAGTAGGCTCAATGTTATAGGTTCATGAGGAAAGGCTGTCAAATTAGCAAAGCTAACTTGTGAAACGCATCACACTCAGTTTCAGAAACTGTCACAGAGGGTGATGCAGCAGCAGACCTCTCACAATCTGGTGATGTGGACTTGAGACAAGGTGAGCCTAGTTTAAAATGAAATCACATGAAAGGCTATACTGTAATGTATTTGGCAACACTGTCATGCTCTGTCTTTCACTGTAGTCTGGTGGTTGGGCGTTTGGCTATAGTCTAATTAAAATACACCATTTTTTTTGTCACAACCATCAGAAAAATAAAATGTTCTTACAGTGCCCTCCAAAAGTATTGGAACACATGCTTAAACACTATACCCCCACACCAACACTATACCTGGCCTTCACCATACGATTTCATTCTCATTGAGCTCAATGCAATTCAAACCAGCTAATAGGCTAACTGAAATAAAACCATGTCAATCTCTTACTATGGTGAAGGGTATAGTGTTGATGTGGGGTTATTTTAATTCCAAAGGCCAAGGGATCAGGGTGCATAGTGTCCTGGATCCATGAAATAACTGGCCTTTAAAAATGAAAATAAAAATTCTCTATGCGAATTTAACATGGCCGCTCCAATAGGCTACTTATGACCCCTGTATTTTAAGGAAAACATTTATTTATTTACAATACATTATTCATTCACAAAGAAAATTGATGGCCTGAATATTTCCTCATTTTTCATATAAGGCATTAAGATCAATTTCCGAAAGATGATTTTATCTTTAACTTTAAGCATGTGTTCCAATACTTTTGGAGGGCACTGCATGTTTTTATGAAGCAAATGAAATTTGAGGAAATTTGACACAGAATATTTAAATATTAAGCATGTTCAGTCACATCCATAAGGCTATACATTGGAATTGCCTGCTAATATATCTATATGCTGGTAGATAGAGAAGATGTAGTGGATGAAGGAAGCGAAAGAGAAGGTTCTGAAAAAAGTGAAAGCGATGAAGAGAGGTCAGAAGGCAGTCAGGGCAGTGCTGAGGAGATGCCATTGCCTGAGGATCCAGCACTATGGCCAGAGAAGTTGAAGAGTGAAGAAAGAGATACAATAGTACGCAGATTGGCGACCAAAGAAAAAACAGATAAAATAACAGCAAAGGACAATGAAGGAAAACCATTTCCTGAATACCTTCAATTTGCAAAATCTGCCAATGGCCGTGAGAAAGTCAAAAGAGATTGGCTAATCTGTAGTCAAAGTGCAGAGGCTCTGTATTGTATCCCATGCCGTCTGTTTTCTCAAGATCTGAAAAATCCATCTACAAGTGCTCTCAACCGTAATGATGGTGTTCAATTAGCACACATAAAATGGCAAAAAATTTACAAAAAATTACCAGAACATGAAACAAACATGCCTCATAAGGAATGTTATTTGAAATGGAAAAGCCTTCAGCATTCATTACTGTCTGGAACAGGAGTTGATGGTCACATTCAAAAACAAATACAGACAGAAATTGAAAAAAAAACAGAATGATTCTTGAGAGGCTCTTGGATGTGACCCTTCATTTAGCATCAAGAAACCTTGCATTTAGAGGCAAAACTTCAAATCTAGATGATGTACACAATGGAAACTTTCTTGGCACTTTAGAGCTGCTGGCACATTATGATTCAGTTTTAAAAGAGCATTTGGAGAAATTAAGGCAAAAGGAAGAGGGGTCAAGGTTAACACACTATCTGAGTCCTGAGACACAGAATGAGTTTATTGATATCTGTGGCAAAAGAGTGCTGAACACCATACTGGCAGAAAGAGAAACTGCAATCTATTACTCTGTGATATGTGACTCAACACCAGATATTTCTCACACTGAACAGAATGTACTGTTATTAAGATATGTTCATCAAGATGTTGAAAGCAGTGATTGGAAGATAACTGAGAGATTCTGTCAATTTAAAAACTTTTACAAAAAGACAGGCAAGGACATCTTTGAAATGATTCAAGCTGTACTGCAAGACAGGGGCATACCATTAGAGGACTGCAGAGGACAAGGTTATGATAATGCAGCCAATATGTCAGGGAAACTGAAAGGTGTGCAAGCCCAGATTCTAAAAGCAAATCCGTTTGCGATATACTCCCCCTGTGCAGCTCACTCCCTTAATTTGGTGGGTGTACATGCAGCTGAATCATGTGAGGAGGTTTCAAATTTTTTTGGTGATGTTAATCGCCTCTATAATTTCTTCAGTGCTAGTCCAGAGCGGTGGGCAATCTTGATGAAAGAAACGAGATGCTCTCTTCATCGTCTATCTGACACTCGATGGAGTGCACGGATTGCTGCTGTGCGAGTTGTGGCCTATCATTTACCGTCCGTTCTGGTGGCACTAGAAGGTGTACTAGACACATGCAACCTTACAAAGGAAGCCAAGTCTGAGGCAAAGGGCCTTTACATTATTTCAAGACCTTTGATGCAGTAGTTCTCCTTACTGTGTGGGTAAAGGTGCTACAGTGTATTGAAAATAGAAATCTAATCCTTCAGACAGGGGATATTTCTTTGGAGTGTGAGGCTGCAAACATCAAGGATCTACAGGAGGAAATACAGGCTATTCGTGATAAATGGGACTCCCTTCTCTCTGAAGCCTCCTTAGTAGCCCAAGCCATGGAGATCCCTGCACATTTTAGAAGGGAGGAGAAGCGTAAACGGAAAAGGAAATTAATGCCTGACGAGAGGAGGAGTGAAGAGGATGAGAGGGAGTGTAGTGCAGAGAAGGAATTCAGAAACAATGGCCCTCATTTATCAAACGAGCGTACGACCAAAAACAGGCGTAAAACAGGCGTACGCTTGTTTCCACGCAAAGTATGGCATTTATCAATGTGAACGTGATCGGTGGCTACGCTCAAATCTCACGTCTAGTCTGAACTCGTGTACGCAAGTTTTTCAGGCGGCATGCATCGCGCAGCAGTAAATCAGCGGTGCATTAAAGAGTTGAATTGATGGACTATCTCGGACATAACACCTTTCCTGAACATGTGCAGCCTATTTTCTGTAATGAGGCATATTATATTGACATATTTCATGGCTTAGAATAGCCATATAGGCGATGATTACTTTCTCTTTGGCAAACGCAACATTCATGAATTAGGCCTAGGCATATATTTTAAAAGGGCAAATTTCAGTGTCGTACGGTTTTGTAATGAATGTATTTATAGTATGATGCGTTCTCTCTGCGAAAATAAAGTCTGTTGCGCTCAAATCGCTCTAGTTTCCCGCCTTCCTTGATGACAGCTTCTAGCTGTCAAAATTAACAAGGTTCAGCTGGACGTCACTGTGGCTCGAGATCACTAATGATCTTTTTTGGACGTATAATGCACCTTCATGTCGTAAATTCTAGGGGCGAGGCCATTAAAATGAGCATAATATAGGGGCGTGATATTTAAATCACGCTTGTTTCCAGCCGCCACATTTATCAACAAATGTTCATTCTTACGCTGGAATTGGAGTGATACGAAAGTTTGATGAATCACACGTGAGTCCCGTCGTAAGATGATTTCTACGCTCAGATATACGCTGGTTTCTACGCTCTGTTGATAAATGAGGGCCACTGTGTTTTTTGTTGCAATTGATAGCATCATCAGTGATCTCAGTGTAAGGTTCCAGACTACAGCCACCATATGTGAATCTTTTGCACTTCTTCTGAGGTTGAAGGATATGTCAGAAGAACAGATAAAGGCAACATGTCAGGCTTTGACAAGAACATACCCAAAAGATCTCACAGTTGAGTTTGAGAATGAGATGCTGCCCTAAACACAATATATAATGCCACATTTGCTCATAACCTGTCTCCTCTTCAGCTTCTCAATGCCATCTATAAGCTACAGCTACAGAGCATCTTTGGAGAAATATGCATTGCACTGAGAATTTTCTGTACCTTACCTGTAACAGTTGCTAGTGGTGAACGGGCTTTCAGTAAGCTGAAACTGGTTAAAAACTACCTGAGATCAACAATGAGCCAGGATAGATTGAACAGCCTTGCCCTTCTCTCCATTGAAAGTCAGTTGGCAAGAAAACTAGACTTTAAGGACCTCATCAAGTATTTTGCCACCAAAAAGAAAAGGGGGGCATGGTCACCACTTGTGGATAGGGCCCATAATTTGGTGCTACGCCCCTGCAGACCCTCATCTGGATGAGCCGGAGCAAGGTCCATCTAATCAGCTGGAATGCAGCTCAGGGCCAGGTTCATCCCAAACCTGTGAGTTTTGCTTTCCTTATTACAATTATTATTAAGTAATAATGTATAATTTTATGAAAAGTTTGGTGTACATGTTGCTTGTCTTCCAGTGATCCTTGACATCTGGGCAGGGAGAAAAGTGAACATTCTGTGGTGCAAAATGGGACCATACAGAATTTTCACTAAAAACCTGTATGAACACCTTGGGCCAGGGAAGCTTCTGGAAAGTGAAGAATGTTCCATGATATTGTCTTTGTTTGCATGTTGCTCAGTAAATAATTGAATTTTCAAGTGACTGTGCAGATCTTTTCAAGGTGATCAATGCCTTCCTTGTGGCACAAATTGTGAAATACAATGCCGACAGTAGGAGGGGGTATGCAATTGACTCTTACCAAATGACTGCCATCTGGCAGGGGTCAACCAAGGGTCTGCGGAAGGTGAGTGTTGTTCAGCTTTTATTAAAAGTGTGTATTTTGACCACATTTCATGACTAGATATCCCATGTGTGTAGCTCTGTCCTTTGGATTATGACCTCCTCATTGGGGCAGTGTGCGAGAGGAACCATTGGACACTTGTAGTAAGTCGGCTAAAAGGCTATTATCACCTTGATGTCTTTTAGCTGTTTTGTGTGTACTATAATGTTGTATAGCTACTTTGTTAAGGCCATGTATCCAAAAGAGCGGAGGGCACTGGTAGTTGACCCCTTTGGTGCTAGAGAGGAGGCTATAGCCAAATGCACACAAATCACAAGGTAACTGCAAAGTTTGTGTCAGTATGTACTCGGAGGCTGAATCCTGTGAGGGCCATAATGATGTCAGATAAATTAAGGAAAATGTATTTTATTGATCAGGGCCTTCATGAGACAAAGGGGAATAAACTATTACAGGTGGAAAGGGGAGATCATTCTGCACCCTACTCAACAAGATGCCACCTCTTGTGGAGATCTGGTGTGCAAAGTAAGCATATGCATTATTTTGGAATATGTTAAGGTGATTCATTTAACTAATGTTGCCTTTCAATTTTAAGCTTGCAGAGGTCATCTTGACAAGTGGAGAGGCATCTTTTGCAACAGATCCAGAGGGAATTACTGCCCTCCGCCTTCACATTGCACAGACGTTAATCAGGGACACTGGTGAGTTTGTTCTTGCCCTTTCACTAGCAGCTTTTGTTGTGTCTTTGTCTTAATGTAATGTCATCCACAGAGGACCTGTCAAACATATGCAGGATATGTGGGGCCAGTCTGGCAATTGTGTAAGTCTGCTTGTGCAAAGTTTGTTCCACACTTTATGGGGATTTATAGAAATATTCTAAATGTAGTCCTCTCTCCCCAGATTGAGTGTGCACTGTGTGGTGTGTGGTACCACTGGCTGTGTGTGGGCCAACGGGCAGAGGAAGGGCCTTTCCATTGCCCTATTTGTTTGTAGGCCTAGATGGTTTTTCTTTCTAGGTCCAGGTAGCCTATTTTTCATTTCCTCCATTAAATGATTTATCTCTTTGTATTTAATTATCAAAACTTAACTTCTTTTCATTTCAAATGATGCAAGACATTGACCACTGCCAAGCAGTTGCATGTTTTAATTTGATATGGGCATATAGAATGGTGGTGAAACCTTTTGTGTTGTTAAAAAAAAAAAACAGGGAAAAAAACATAATTAGCCTAATATATCAGCTAATCAATCAGTTCATATTTATTGTCTCTGTTGATGATCGTTTAAAACAAAGTTGTGTTACATTGTTCCAACCTACCAGGTTGCTACACATATTATTGTATAAAAATACACTGAATGTTTTGTATTTTGTATAGTTTACATAGTTCACCATGTGCCTTCTGAATACTCACTTCTGTAAATGCCTCAATCCTTTCATTCTTTTTTTGTGGTGCAATGTCAATGACCATGTCTTTAATTACATGCATAAATAGTTTGTGAATATTAAACAGTGTTGAAAGTACAAGTGTCTGTGGTAGCCTTCTTTTACAAAATGCAATATGCTCCTGAACAGTGAGGTGGTGTGGATGCTCGAGATATGAGTTAAATTAATGACCAACTGATATTTTTACATCCTCTAATGGGTTCAGTAACAGCATATAGGATGGGATATCTGTGTTGCTTTAATGGTTTGCTAAAGTCTGACATTTCCTAAACCATCAACAGGCTGAACAAAAGCAGTCTGATGAAAATGGTGTCCTTAGTTTGTCAAATTTGGTTCTGGTGACAAAACATGGCTTACATCGCATAAAAAAACTTTCCTTCAAAACCCAATTTATGGTCAAATCAGTGTGTAGCCTAGCGTAGCCTACTTCAACCATTTCAAGAAAAATGTCAAATCCAACCTATTTTTCTCTATAAGCAAGGTTCAGCCTGTAGCCTACTTAATCAAACAGGCGACATTGAAGTTTCACCCACGATAGCTGTGCATAGTCCGAACAGCGTTAGGAGATAATCTGTAACATGGATTGTGCATTTTGTATCAGAAAATTGTTATTTTGTCAGATCAAATAACTCTACGAGATCTAAGTTCAATGTTACACTGCCAATAAACAACTGGAATTGTAGTGTAATGGATAGCGTCTCAGTTTGGGAAGGTATGTTTTGCTCAAAGAGTCACGGGTTCGTGTCCCGCGGGCGCTTTGTCAACTTTTTTTCATACATTGGCTCATAGTGGTTATGATGCGTTGCATTGCGTTACCAGGACATGTTAGACATTTAAAATATGGTAAGGATGTTTGTAGGCTTGTTCCAAACAAGTTGTCTTCAGTTTTGAAGTGACGAAACTGTAAGCGGCCACATCTGTCGAAGACACGTCATGAATCGTGAAACGTCATCAACGAAGCCAGTTGACATAGGAAGCCAGTTACCACATAACACCGGTTTGCACATGTCCCGCCTCTTCCAGTGCCGTTGCTCCAATCATTTTGCCGATCACGCATGCGCAGTCCAAGATTACCAGTAAGAAAAAAGCTTTTTCAGCGTTGATTTGATACAAAACCACCAAACCTTTTCAGCGATTTTAGTCTAATTTTCATCGTGATTTCAAACATGTGATTTTTATGTCCCTTACACCTCTGAACATGGACATGCTCTCTTCCCCATTCATTTAGATAGGGCCTGGTCTTGTTACCATAGACCTACGTTCAAACTGGCTGCCCGACCCCATGGCCAATATGGCTGCCGACTGACTTTACTTGCTTTAAAAAGACTTTGCTGTTACTGATTCTCCCTCTCTCACATGGCGCCTGGACTGAACTGAACAGAAACGCGCCTGCACACGATACTGATAGCTAACGTCATTTCCACTGACTCTGCACACATTACCCATTTTGAATGTGAATGTTTTCTGGTGAATGTATGTTTATCCTGCGATTTACATTGGTTTCCATGGTTTGGTATTTTGAAGAATTTGAATGTGAATTTAATTGAGTAATAAGTCAGATAAGACAGTCATTTAAAGTGAAGGTTTGGTTCAAAAGGAAAAGTGTTAGAAAACAGTAAGTGGGGTTGTTAATTCATGTTGACTCAGTGTCAAAGGTGGATTGATGTTTTTTTGTTTAAAAAGGTGTTTTGTAAGCACAAATAAAAGTTATCTTGTGCTGCGTTTATCATTTCATATCTCAGGAGGAGTAATAAATATTATTTCTCTTAATTATTCTCTTTTGGGTTACTTACCTGGGGGTAGGGGCGCTCCACCTGATTCAGCTAGACTTGGATAGAGTAGGGGTGAGTGTAAAGTACATACATCTCATACACCACATTCCCTTCAGGCAGCCACTGGACACTCCTTACATCCTGAAGCCCACTGTAACCAGTCTATTAAGCCTGCATTTAGTCGGGGCTGCTGAACAGGATACAACTTGCTCGTGCATACACGCACATTGGGGCTGTAGCTATTGGGTGTGGGGGACCTAGATCCTGGCCCACTCAAGGCTCCCTAGGCAAAGTACTATACTATCCCCTACAAGGCGGCGGCAATAACTCCGACCGCCACAATAAGCTTTGTCACGTTCCTCTCGAACTTAAGTTTGCAACTACATTAAAATAAGTCCCGTCCGAATAGGGCTTTAGTTAAGGGAATAACATAGTTTAATATAAAAAAAACGGTGGAGTTTTCCTTAACGGATACATTTTTTTGTGTATTTTAAGTATTGCTTACCAAACAATATGCATATTGTAGTGCGTGACATAGTGACAATTATTTTTTTTATCAGCAAAAGATACCCTTGGTCACAGTGAAATAAAATACTTGAAATGTCCACAATTGTATAAATGAGTTTTGAAAGTATATGGAAAAAGAATACAATATTCTTGATAAACATTTCCTAGTGCTGTGAACAAGGCTATTGACTGAGCAAACATTGCTCAGTGCTGTTCATTAACAGAACTCAATAATGTTAGTAAGGACAACAACATTATTGTAGTTGGGGTAATCACATGGCTTAAGTGCTTTCCCTCATCAGAACTAATTAATATAAGTAAAGACAACAATGTTATTGTATAATTCAGTGTAGTTTCATCAGGTTCTACAATGTGTTACAAACCTTAAAATGAAATATAAATGTTTCTCATTCATTAATCACAGTGCTAAGGATTCAAACACACACACACACACACACACACATACACACACGCACACACACACACACACACACACACACACACACACACACACACACACACACACACACACACACACACACACACACACACACACACACACACACACACACACACACACACACAATGTATACACTTCTCCACCATCTCCACCATAGGTCTTTAGTTTCATAGAGACAGGCATAAACAGGAAGGGAGAGGGAATAAGAGAGATTAGTAAGAGAGCATATTTAAAATGTCTGACCTCAGTTGACATTAGTTATAGATGATATGAGCGGTGAGGATCTAATGACTATTTACTGGATGTCATGGATAGCTGAAGGAACACAGGATGCCTTTCTTGCTATTTTGAGATTATGCTGGGTAAGAGTTTAGTCCTCACACCGCTAAAGTGACATTCACCTTGCAACTGTGAGGAGGGAACACATCCTACAAGTTATTGAAAACTGAATTAAAAATGGAGACCTGTGTGCAAACTGGATCTGGAAAAATTGCTACAGAGCTCCAAATGACTGTTCTACAAAATGAGACATCGGGGGACAGTGACGTTCAAGTGAACGACGAACTTGAAGAGCTTAGCAACAGGTCAACCACTAAATTTTGCACCCCACACAAAAACAACACAGAGAACAACATGAAGTGTCATTATATGACTAGATATGTTATATGACAAGTTATAGTTGAGAAAAGGGTCTGTTATTTCAACAATTCATTGTTGTAGATTGTGATCTAAACAGAATAAAATGTAAATGTCTGTAACATCCAAGGCTGGTTCAAACACAAATAGAACGTCAGAATGTCAAAAGATCTGTCAACTGAGAAACATCTGCCATTACTATGGTAGGGTGACCAGATTTCTCTGAACTAAAACCGGGACACTTTTGTGCGTGATCAAATGTAACGTCAACATGCGACAGGTGAAACTTTTTTTTGTAGCCGTCCTTAAGCCAAAAATTTCATAAATATTGCTGTGTAAATGCACAAATTCTGTGCACTTTCAGTCAGAGATTAGGGCCTGCACTGTCTGACTCCTAAACATTCCTCACCTATTATCTAGCCTATGCATGAAAATTTTTTTTGAAAACGAAACTCAGCCATATTATTTTCTCAACCTTAGTTTGCATTATGTGTGATAACTCTAAACAGCTACTCTTGTCAGATGGCTATTATACATCATTGAAAAGCTTAGAATTCCAGGCTTTCAGTAAAGGTAGGTTTGCCACCTTTTTGGTAACGACCAACCCCTCTGGCTCACGGACTAATTAGGTTATTGAGAATGATGACTTTCTCTTCAGCATTGTCGTAGCGTAACCTGCTAGCCATTAAAACGAGGCAATGAAACAATGTAACGTTGACTGCAAAGATTGTGTAGACTGTTGCGATTGACTGGCACACGATCACACACACACAAATCATACGTTGAACGCTTTATGCTAGTTTCTACATGGGTTTAGGTAGTGATCGGGCTATATTAAAAGCACACTTCAGTAGTGGTTGGTGAAAACCAGGACATATTAGCGTCCCGACAGGCTTTTGTTGGGACTCGGGAGACAACAAGTTGCAAATAATTATTTTGAGCAACAGCCTACGGAATTCTGAACATTGATTCGACTGAACTACCTACTTGATTTTGAGATTATAGCAGAAATGAATTATTCAAAACAGTACTCATTTTTTAAAAATGGTGTCTATGACAATTACATTGAAAAATTTGCAGCAATCATCAGTATTGTTTTCTTATGAAAAGGAATGTTGTCCATTCTTGAGGTACCCTTCATTAAGTCAAGAATTGTTTAAAAACTTCTGATTCCTAAACTTCTAACTTCTAACTACCTAATTAACATAACGTAACATTAGTCTGGCTATCACCATACTAAACTCAATCTTTTCAGATTGAACATTAGTATGGGAAGTCTGCGCTTTATTTCTACTGCACAAGAGACGTGCTCTTTCGGAGGAGGGGCGGGACTGTCGAGCTCTATTGGCATCGTTCAAATCAGTACGACTCTGTACGCTTGGATCAGGGCTGTACGCTAAGCTTTTTCACTAGGAGCACAGGTGCTCCTAAATTAAAAAGTTTAGGAGCACGGAAAAAAAATTAGGAGCACTATGAAATTTCCTTGAAAACCTTCTTGCCTTAAGCAGGATACAGATCATTCACAGCAGTGGCAATCATAGTCTCTGCTCAAACCCTACACACACAGAAAATGGCTTGTCTTGTTTCTATTTCATATTTTGAATTCAGAATTTGTATACATTTTGTTATCAATTTATAGCATTTTAGGATCTGCATAATTACTTATAGCTTAAAATATTCAGTAAACTGAATACTTCATGTTGATTACACTGTAATGATATTACAGGGGTGGTGTGTAGGTCTAATTGAGTGCCTGTCACTTTAAGATGTACGTGAACATAATTAGGTTTCATTCGGTTTTAGGAAAAGAGTCAAGCATAGTTCAAGGATACATCATGTTTTCATTAAATAACTTAAATGTTAAAAAAACGAACAAAGGTAAAGACAAATATTTCTGGTGTAATAGAAAAGATGAGTGTCCACTGTCCAGTAACGTTAACTTCTATGATTTAGGTAGCCTACCATGGCATGGCATCGTGAGTTGTCACTTTTTCCTTGGTCATGTTTAATTGGCTGGGTGCTTAACTTACTCTACCATGACTCGTCTTGGAGTTTGGTAGGCTATAGGCTATCTGTTATATCCAATGAGTGACAACCAGAGCTCAAAATAAAACGTTACAGTATTCTCCTGATAACGTTAGTGGAATGGAATTAATGTGAATGTAACCTCCATACAAAGACGCAGAGTGGCTATATGATGCGCACATTTGTAATGAAAATGTTCCGCCTTTTTAAAGCAGGTGTAGCCTACACCAAATCGTGGTTAAATCCATCATTTAGACAACAGAATCAGTCGGATTTCTCTCATAGAAGTCAACCAGGCCTACAGTATGTCAAATGCAGGCTGGGGTGAAGCTAACACGGTTTCCACACCGTGTTTATCAACCGTGATAATAATAATATTTGAAATGAACACGGTAATTGTAGGCTTTATAGTCAACATTCTTATCATGGTTTGCCGTTTCAACGGTAGGCTAATCGCTACAAAGTCACCAACTGATAACGAACAGATTGAAGAAAAAGAAGAATGGTTTTGGAGTGACATTTCTTGCGTGTGTGAGAGACAGCGAGGTTGATGCTGAAAGCGTGAGTTTCCAGCCAGGAGCAATACTATGAAATTTGCATAGCCTACAGATGCGCGAAAATTGTACTAGCCTATATACTTTGATCCACTTGGTGTGGATTTTTAGGAGCAAAATGCGAATAAAAGAGTTGAATTCAGTACTCGCACCTGTGCTCCCATTTCATATTTTCAATTAGCAATAATATATATTTCCTCGCATTTGCGACGAGGTGCTCGCTGTGTACAGCAGGCCAAGACCCTAAAAAAAACTTTTGATGGCATTTTTTGTTAAAAGTTGGCAACCATGCTAGAAGTTATTAGTAGGGTCTGAGGTTCCAGAATCCAGTGGTTGCCAAAATCATATTTATAATTTAAGGTCAAATTTGAAGGTCAAAAAGTTGGAAACAATAGATTTTAATGGTTTGTCTTTTGGGGGGGCTCTATTTTCATGACATCCTTTTTAAAAGTTAGCAACCATGCTAGAAGTTATTAGTAGGGTCTGAGGTTCCAGAATCCAGTGGTTGCCAACATCATTTGTATAATTTCAGGTCAAATTTGAAGGTCAAAAGGTCGAAAACAATAGATTTCATAGTTCGTCTTTTTGGGGGGCTCTGTTTTCAAGACATCCTTTTTAAAACGTCATTTTTATAATTTAAGGTGTAAAACAGGAAGGGTGTCGCGCCAGTAAATCCAGTCCTGATGGGTGCGTCAGTTCCAAAATTAGTATATTCAGCAGTCAGGAGGAACGGAACTCGCACACCACTGTAGCCGATGCAATTTTTTTTTATTACATTTAAAAAAGTGCTACCCAAAAAGTGCGCGCAGTGCAAAACGTTTTCGGTCCTATTCAGACCATCCTCAATGCAGTAATAATTTAAGGTCAAATTTGAAGGTCAAAAGGTCGAAAACAATAGATTTCATGATTCGTCTTTTTTGGGGGGCTCTATTTTCTTGACATCCTTTTTAAAAAGTTGGCAACCATGCTAGACGTTATTAGTAGGGTCTGAGGTTCCAGAGTCCAGTGGTTGCCAAAATCATATTTATAATTCAATGTCAAATTTGAAGGTCAAAAGGTCAAAAACAATAGATTTTATGGTTAGTCTTTTTGGGGGCTTTATTTTCATGGCATTCTTTTTTGAAAAGTTTGAAAGATTTTTTTGATAAATATTTATTTTTATTGATAAATAATTTGGATATATAGACTTGATATGGCCATTACTCCTTTATGCTATGAATAGCACAAAACGTTCTCTAGAGAATATATTGCTAATGAATAACAAGAATGCTTCTTTATTTCAAGGCAAAATGTCAATGTCAATTCAAATGTCAATTCAGACTGTCTGAATATTTTGTAATATATGCAATGTTTTGCAATGTGCAATTTTGCTGTATTACAAAAAGGCCGTCTCGTCCTGATCATGTTCCATCCCTACATTGTTGAGACATCCATCAGCATCACAACCGCATGCAGGTGTGCAAGGCTGTCCATTCTTAAGGCAAGTGCAGGCATGTGTATGGCACTTGGTTCTACAACCACAAGTTATCAGCTCCAAGCAACTACTTGGAACAGGAGGTTCCTGAGTCACACAACCACCAAGTGTTGGTCTACAACCTTCCAACCACCTGTCTCCTCAGGGATTTCACTAATGGCAGGGTCAGACTATAGGCTACAATGTTTTTTGTCGCTCACAATTGTCGTTTACGATCTACCATGTCACAGTATACGATTTTAGAACCATGAAAACCTCTCCGCGTCTTGGTCAGGAAAGTGGCCACATACACAGAAAGCATCGGTCGCGTCATTACGACTCCCGTCAAATTTCTGACAAGCCAGTCTTTTGGTCGGGCTGTTTTAGAACGTTGTGAATGACAAATCGCAAGTCGTGAAGCATGTCACATTATACGATTCCCTCCGCGTTTGATGTCGTGCCCGATCATTTGAAATCGGATACGGCGCTGTAAACTTGTCGGTCACGACAAATGGCCAAAATCGATATCGTGCAATCTGACCAGGCCATAACATCTACCTTGTCAGATTGCAACCATACCTTTGCCTGGTGATTTGCACATGCAAGATGCAATGACAATTCATCACTTGTTGGAGGAAACATTTCCATTGCCTTTTTGCCTTTCTGAAAAAAGTCATGTCTAGCCCTGTCAATACCCAAAAATGTGCATGGTGCTTTGTACAGATGGCACAAAAACTCCTCAACATAACATTGAGGCCCATCCCGACCAACACCATGTAACCGTTCGGGATGTTGCAAATACACAGTCCAACAAGACTTCTTCCCATGTCCAGCAAATGAGGAGATGAGGAGAGTATCGCAACCAGTTAGGGCATGGAAGCCGAGTACATTATCCACAACTACCCGAGGTAGTTCTCATTGATAAGGTGGACTGGATAGCACTCATATTCCTTGGAAGTCCCACTCATCATCCACACCTTGCAGACTTGGTTTCTAGTGAAGTGAAGAGGCAGAAGGAGGAGATCTGTATCACGGCACTTCACAATGATGTTCTCGTACCCAGCATTAATTACTTCCAACATATGTAGGATGATGCGTGTGTCAGCCTCCTCATGGTTTGCCTGTAGACCATGAATAATTCCACGTGGAAAGTGTGCAATACAGTCTCTACTCTCGGTTTTTATTTCCTTATGATGTCATTATTTTTTGTCATCCGCAAAACTGAAGATTGTTTTATGTAACTTATCACCTAACCGTGTGTTCACATCAGAAGCAACCAGAGTGACGAACGTCATTATTTATCTGCAAATAGGGTGGCCATAGCAAATACGGTGGCAAGGCAAGTTTTATTGATATAGTGCATTTCATACAGGGGAGCTCAATGTGCCTCACATAAAACAAAATAATAAAGCGAAACGAATTGGGTGACCAGATCGAAAAAGTTAAAAGTCTGAATATGCTAATGAACTATGATGTAGCTCGGTGAAAACCAATTGGAATGTACACATTTTCGAATGCCCCAGGCTGACAGGCCAGAGCCGCTCTATGATAAGCTAAATCAAACTTCCCAATATAAAGTCATGAGTGGATAAAACAAATTCATGTCGAATCAGACTCATGTTGACTCTTCTTCAGTGAGCCCGGCGACCTGGTCGCTTCTGATGTGAGTGTTAAAATCGAAATTCTTTTCACATTTACCTATCATTGTGGCAAGAACCTCAGACCCCACTGTTCTAGCATGGTTGGCAACATTTAAAAAGAATGCCATTAAAAAAAACAGGTCCCCAAAAAGACGAACCATAACATTTATTTATTGTTTTTGAGCTGTTGACCTTTAAATTTGACCTTAAATTGTGAACTTAATTTTGGCAACCACTGGATTCTGGAACCTCAGACCCTACTGACAACTTCTAGCATGGTTGCCAACTTTTAAAAAGAATGCTATGAAAATAGAGCCCCCCCAAAAAGATGAACCATAAAATGTATTGTTTTTGAGCTTTTGACCTTCAAATCTGACCTTAAATTCTGAACATGATTTTGGCAACCACTGAATTCTGGAACCTCAGACCCTACTGACAACTTCTAGCATGGTTGCCAACTTTTTAAAAAGGAATGCTATATGAAAATAGAGCCCCCAAAAAAGACGAACCATAAAATGTATTGTTTTTGAGCTTTCGACCTTCAAATTTGACCTTGAATTCTAAATATGATTTTGGCAACCACTGGATCCTGGAACCTCAGACCCTACTGTTCACTTCTAGCATGGTTGCCAACATTTAAAAAAAAAAAGAATGGCATGAAAAAAGAAGTCCCCAAAAAGACAAACCATTACATGTATTTATTGTTTTTGAGGTTCTGACCTTCAAATTTGACCTTAAATTATAAATATGATTTTGGCAACCACTGGATTCTGGAACCTCAGACCCTACTGTTAACTTCTAGCATGGTTGCCAACATTTAAAAAAGAATACCATGAAAAAAAGAGGTCCCCAAAAAGACAATCCATAACATTTATTATTGTTTTTGAGCTTTTGACCTTCAAATTTGACCTTAAATTCTAAATATGACTTTGGCAACCACTGGATTCTGGAACCTCAGACCCTACTGATAACTTCTAGCATGGTTGCCAACTTTTAAAAAGAATTCTATGACAATAGAGCCCCCCAAATAGACAAACCATGAAATGCATTGTTTTTGACCTTTTGACCTTCAAATTTGACCTTAAATTATGAATATGATTTTGGCAACCGCTGGATTCTGGAACCTCAGAGCCCTCTAATAACTTCTAGCATGGTTGCCAACTTTTAACAAAAAATGCCATCAAAAGTGTTTTCTAAGCACATTTCCTGGTGTTGGCCTGCCGACTAATAATCCTTTAACCAATCAGACCAACAATCTGGTGCATCCAACCAAAGGTTCTGGCAGGGAACAGAGGAGATAGATGTGCAAGTTTCCAGCCTGAGCTACCGGGCAAAATCCAAATTCGCCGACAGGTTCACCCAGCCTAACATAACATGACATAAACAAGTCTTGTTCTTATTTTTTTATTATTATTTGGGGTCCAAGCAGTGCAGGTGATTAGTATTGTTTTTCTCCCCCTAAAAATGGTTGTACAGAAAAAACCATAAGGCCCAGAGGCCAATTGTACAAAACATCTGAAGTTAAGATTTCCTTCCATTCTGATTTAAGGTTTCCTTAAAATTAAATTGGTTGCACGAAACGGTAGGTAGGTTGCACGAAACACCTCAAATGTTTTCGCTGAAGTTCGACCCTTAAAGCTTAATTTCTCGTTACATAAGGGATATATTTAAGGGTGTTGCACAGAATACCTTAAATGGTTTCCTTAGTTCAGGAAAAACATTAAGATTTGCTGTATTGAAAAGGATTTTCCAATATGAAAATTCTATAGTTTTCACAAAGATTGTTCAACATTCATTTCTGGGAAAGCTCTTAACACTAGAAGCACCGTGCCGTTCTGACCCACTTATGCCTAGAGGCGCCCCGGTCATTAGACCGCTTTGACGTCCTACTAGAAGCGCCATGCAGGTGTGAACTACTTAAAGCGCGGCTGAGGCGGTCAAAAGACCGCTGAGTCCTCAGACTGGGACGCTGTTACTTACACATAATGATAGCTAGATGGCGCTTCGTGCCCGAATCAAATCGTTTGGTCATAAATTCAGTTTGCACTAAGCCATGTGTCATTCGTGTCAGACCGTGTTGATAGTCTGTGGTTGTTTCATTATGACATAGGCTACAGCACGTTTGAGTTATCTGTTCATTTATTTGTGTTGATTTGTGTTAAAAAAGAGTAAAAACTCTGGAAGAGTTCTCGAACAAACCTTAAACAAACTTGACTTTAACTTTTTCATAGTATTTTATTTTACATTTTGTATGCTACTTAGAAATGTTATTTATAGGCTATTTTAAAACGGAGGCATGTGTTCTGTGATTAGGAGCCTGACCCGACGGAACCGAGGGATGAACAATTTCGACCCAACACCGATGTTGTTGGTTCTCGAGATCCGTAACACCGGCCTGCAGTTTCGGGTTTGGGCAGATAATCTAAGCTCTAAAATGAACTTCCCCAAATTCACTTCTATTCATTTAATAGGTAGCCTATGTTTGTGCAGCCGAGAATGATCACAGACCTGGAACAAAGACGAAGCCTAACCTAGTCTCGTTTCAATAGTAGCCAGGATTTTATGCCGCATTTTACAGGCTACCGCGGCTACTTTCTAAAACAATTTTCATTCATTTAGGGAGAAGCATCTTGTTCCTCGGAGGGAGGGAGATAGAGAGAGCAATAGGCTATGCTGAGCAGGCATAGGCGCGAGAAGTAATTAAAATGGTGAGTGAAAGATGTTTTCCGTTTTGCGAATGTTGTAGGCTATGTTTGCGATGTCTGCTGAAAAGAGCTATATTTTTTCTACATTTTAAGCTAACTTCTATGTGAATTCGTGGTTCAGCATTCAAAAACAAATTTTCTCACACAGTGTGACAGAGCCATGGCCTACTGGTTAAGACTTAGGGCTTTTAATTGGTGGGTTACCAGTTCGATCCCTGACCACTCCATGGCAGAAGTTCCCTTAAGCATGGTATCAAAAAAGTATATTCTATTCTTTTCTATTCACACAACTACACGCACACAGGCGAATTCGAACATTCTGAAACATTCTGCATAATGCGATCAAACATGATTGCGTATTCTTCCACGAGTTGCCTAAACAGCCAGCATACTGCTCTGCCTCACAAATCAAACAACTAATAGGCCTAGCCTACTAAAAGATGCAGGGGGAAGGG
Source organism: Sardina pilchardus (assembly GCF_963854185.1). Classification (NCBI taxonomy): domain Eukaryota; kingdom Metazoa; phylum Chordata; class Actinopteri; order Clupeiformes; family Clupeidae; genus Sardina; species Sardina pilchardus. Next base: position 33,189,368 of record NC_085007.1, read on the forward strand.
TGATGTCCTAAGTGAACTGGTTAGACGAGTGTATGGGGGAGGGGGAATGATAGCCCTGCTAATTGCTCTTCTATTGAATGCCTCCATGTGCAAAGGTTTCAAATAGGCTATGTTTGCAATGGATAGCAGATATTTTGTACATCAGCCCAGTTGATTAGTTCTAGATTGGATTTCTTTCGGCACCGTTCTCATCACGTTAAACCAGCAAAGCATAGCAACGTTGTTGCTATGGGTAAACAAAACTAGTTTTCTGTGTGCTGTCTGGAACTAGCCTAATTTGCTAACTGATGTAATATTGTTTTTAAGTAGCAGCTAGCCTAGTTTGGTTTTTGTGACTGCAACTCAATACAGTTGGGTGTCATGAATAATTTTCTGATAACTCGTCGACTTTGCAGAACTATAGCCTGTAGCTCAGTTTGAATGCAGTAGTTCTACGTGGCGAGAGACGGTTCATAAAGCAACTAGACAATCTTTGACGTGGCTAGCTTACCCTTGAACGTTGCTTTCTCATTTTTTGCGCTGTCCATGAACGTTAGTAAATCCACTAACTGCTAAGCCAAGTAAGACACCAGGGCTAACTTATATTCTCATTTAAACCTCTCAAATTGTTTTTAACAGAAACTCAACACAGTTATGCACAGGTGCAACTGGCCAGTGGCCATGCATCTGGAACCAAATTTGGTGGGCATGTGTGTTATTGCTATAGTTATTCAGAGACAGAACTCTGGCCTCGGGTGTGGCTTACGGACTCTATAGCGCCACCTAGTGCATTGTCTGTTGTGGTTGACACATACATTCACGAAAACTAACCAAATTTGATGGGCTTGTGAGTTATTCCTATTGCTAGTCAGAGACAGAGCTCTGGCCTAGGATGTGGCTTAGGAACTCTATAACGCCACGTAGAGCGTTGTTTGTTGTGGTTGACACAAACATTCACAAAAATGAACCAAATTTGGTGGGCTTGTGTGTTATTGCTGTCGCTAGTCAAAGACAGAGCTCTGGCCTCGGGTGTGGCTTAGGGACTCTATAGCGCCACCTATCGCATTGTCTATTGTGGTTGATACATCCACAAAAATGAACCACATTTGGTGGGCATGTGTGTTATTGCTACTGCTAGTCAGGGATAGAGCTCTGGCCGAGGGTGTGGCTTAGGGACTCTATAGCACCACCTAGCACATTGTCTATTATGGTTGACACATTCACGAAAATGAACCAAATTTGGTGGGCTTGTGTGTTATTGCTACAGCTAGTCAGGGATAGAGCTCTGGGCTAGGGTGTGGCTTAGGGACTCTATAGCGCCACCTAGTGTGTGACCTGTTGTGGTTGACATATACATTCACGAAAATGAATCAAATTTGGTGAGCTTGTGTGTTATTACTGCCGCAAGTCAGAAACAGAGCTCTGGCCTAGGGTGTGGCTTAGGCACTCTATAGCTCCACCTATCGCATTGTCTTTTGTGGTTGTTACATCCAGGAAAATGAACCACATTTGGTGGGCATGTGTGTTACTGCTACTGCTAGACAGGGATAGAGCTATGGCCTAGGATGTGGCTTAGGGACTCTATAGCGCCACCTAGCACATTGTCTATTATGGTTGACACATTCACGAAAATGAACCACATTTGGTGGGCATGTGTGTTATTGCTACAGCAATTCAGGGATAGAGCAGGCCTAAGGTGTGGCTTAGAGACTCTTTAGCGCCACCTAGCACATTATCTATTATTGTTGACACATACATTCATGACAATTAGGTACACTTGTGTGTTATTGCTGCCACTAGTCATAGACAGAGCTCTGGCCTTGGGTGTGGCTTTGGGACTCTATAGCGTCACCTAGCTTGTTGTCTGTTGTGGTTGACACATACATTGATGAAAATTAACCAAATTTGGTGGGCATGTGTGTTGCTCATGCACATGCCCACCAACAACTACGTCTTGCTTTGTTAGATTCTGCAAATGTCAAGGGTCCGCACCGCAGGTGCTCGGGCCCGCCATCACCGCTTGCGGCTATATTTAGGGCTTGAGCACCGAGGTGCGGCCGCTGTAGCAGCGGCTGCACCGTAGGTGCAAGGCCCTATTGTTTCTGCTCAGATTATTATTATTCTTCTTCCGTCTTACCTGTTTGGCCTTTTTTCACCAACTTGGCATGCTCTAAAACTCTTGTAATTTGGCAGCCATTTGTAGAATTACATTTGAAACTCAGAGACAGAGCTCTGGCCACGGGTGTGGCTCAGGGACTCTATAGCGCCACCTAGCGCGGTTTCTGTTGTGTTTGACACATACATGTACGAAAATACACCAAATTTGGTGGGCATATGTATTGTATTAATCTGAACAACTTTTACATTTAAATGATATAGTAAATTTTAGAAAAATTTGAGTTATGATTATGATTATGATTTTTGCACATCACGTATTTTGAAACACTTCTCCTAGACGGTTTATCGAAATCATGTCATATAAGCACTTAAATGATCTTGAGGGGTTGCCCGAGAGGAATTATATCGAAATGGCGAAGGTTTGAATTATGGCGTTTTATTAAGAAACAGGAAGTTTGTGTTAAAGGCAGACAAAAGGTTATGAATTGGATGTAATTTGGCAGCTACATGTGGAATTGCTTCTGCTAGTCAGAGACAGAGCTCTGGCCTAAGGTGTGGCTTTGGGACTCTATAGCGCCACCTAGCAGCACGTTATCTGTTGTGGTTGACACAAACATTCACGAAAATGAACCAAATTTGGTGGACTTGTGTGTTATCGCTATGGCTAGTCAGAGACAGAGCTTTGGCATAGGGTGTGGCGTAGGGACTCTATAGCGCCACCTAGTGCGTTGTCTGTTGTGGTTGACACAAACATTCACGAAAATTAACCAAATTTGGTGGGCTTGTGTGTTATTGCTATCGGTAGTCAAAGGCAGAGCTCTGGCCTAGAGTGTGGCTTAGGGACTCTAGAGCGCCACCTAATGCATTGGCTGTTGTGGTTGACACGTACATTCACCAAAATGAACCAAATTTGGTGGGCATGTGTGTTATTACTAAAGTTATTCAGAGACAGAGCTCTGGCCTCGGGTGTGGCTTAGGGACTCTATAGCGCCACCTAGTGCATTGTCTGTTGTGGTTGACACATACATTCACGAATATGAACCAAATTTGGTGGGCTTGTGCGTTATTGCTATCGATAGTCAGAGACAGAGCTCTGGCCTAGGGTGTGGCTTAGGGACTCTATAGCGCCACCTAGCGCATTGTCTGTTGTGGTTGACACGTACATTCACCCAAATGAACCAAATTTGGTGGGCATGTGTGTTATTGCTATAGTTATTCAGAGACAGAGTTCTGGCCTCGGGTGTGGCTTAGGGACTCTATAGCGCCACCTAGTGCATTGTCTGTTGTGGTTTACACATACATTCACAAAAATGAACCAAATTTGGTCAGCATATGTGTTATTGCTATAGCTATTCAGAGACAGCGCTCTGGCCAAGGGTGTCTTATGGACTGTATAGCGCCACCTAGCGCATTGTCTGTTGTGGTTGACACATTCACGAAAATGAACCAAATTTGGTGGGCTTGTGCGTTATTGCTATCGATAGTCAGAGATAGAGCTCTGGCCTAGGGTGTGGCTTAGGGACTCTATAGCGCCACCTAGCGTGTTGTCTGTTGTGGTTGACACATACATTCAGGAAAATTGACCAAATTTGGTAGGCATGTGTGTTGCTCATGCACATGCCTACTAACACGCACATGTTGCTTTGTTAGATTCCGAAATGTCACAGGTCTCCGCACCACAGGTGCTCGGGCCTGCCATCGCCGCTTGCGGCTATATTTAGGGCCCGAGCACCGAGGTGCGGCCACTGAAGTGCAGACATTCATGAAAATGAACCAAATTTTTTGAGCTTGTGTGTTATTGCTATCGCTAGTCAGAGACAGAGCTTTGGCCTAGGGTGTGGCTTAGGGACTCTACAGCGCCACCTAGCGCATTGTCTGTTGTGGTTGACACGTACATTCACGAAAATGAACCAAATTTGGTGGGCATGTGTTTTGCTATAGCTATTCAGAAACAAAGCTCTGGCCTAGGGTGTGGCTTAGGGACCCTATGCGTCACCTAGCGCATTGTCTGTTGTGGTTGATACATTCACGAAAATGAACCACATTTGGTGGGCATGTGTGTTATTGCTACAGCTAGTCAGGGATAGAGCTCTGGCCTAGGGTGTGGCTTAGGGACTCTATAGCACCACCTAGCACATTGTCTATCATGGTTGAAACATTCACGAAAATGAACCACATTTGGTGGGTATGTGTGTTTTTGCTACAGCTAGTCAGGGATAGAGCTCTGGCCTAGGGTGTGGCTTAGAGACTCTATAGCGCCACTTAGCACATTGTCTATTATTGTTGACACATACATTCATGACAATTAGGTACGCTTGTGTTATTGTTGCCACTAGTCATAGACAGAGCTCTGGCCTTGGGTGTGGCTTTGGGACTCTATAGCGTCACCTAGCTTGTTGTCTGTTGTGGTTGACACATACATTGATGAAAATTCACCAAATTTGGTGGGCATGTGTGTTGCTCATGCACATGCCCACCAACAAGTACGTGTTGCTTTGTTAGATTCCGCAAATGTCAAGGGTCTGCACCGCAGGTGCTCGGGCCCGCCATCGCCGCTTGCGGCTATATTTATTATTATTATTATAGTGGAATCCTGTTACGCTCCATGTTTGGCCTTTTTTCACCAACTTGGCATGCTCTAAAACTCTTGTAATTGGCTGCTACATGTGGAATTGGTAAGGCTACTCAGAACCAGAGTTCTGGCCTAGGGTGTGGCTCAGGGACAGTATAGCGCCACCTAGCGCGTTGTCTGTTGTGATAAATCATATCACTTGATAAATCATATTTAGCCTACATTAACACGCACTGCTTCTTTGTATCTACTTTCCATCTCCCTCTCCCTCTTTTTTTTTTAAACCGGACCGTCAGAAAATTTCTAACTGTATATGCGCAAAGGATTGTGGGTTATTTCTTCACTCCGAGGATCCATCGATGCATCCTCCAAAATTCTCAGAAATTCTCAGAACGAAGGACTCAGTACTTGCTAGAATTTGAAAGCATCCTTGACTTTGGAACAGTGCTTGACGAAATTTGATGACATAACATCCTTGAAAAAGTGGCTTGGAAGGACCAATCCTTAACTTTGAGAAACACCCTGTGTATGTTATTCCTAAAGGTATTCTGAACATATCCTGAAAAATTCAGCTTGTTACTAATTTGTTCCGGGTTTGACTCTATTTTGAGCTAATGCTCTTGGACTATTAATGGAATAACGTACAAAACTGGGTTAAAACAACACAATTTTAACCCAACCACTTAGACAGGTCATTTGCTCAACTTTTTGGGCCTAGTTTTCTGTCAAAGTTTTCTCAATGGATTCCTGGTCAGAACCCCTATTGAAACAGATTAAGACTTGGGGCATGTTAAATTTTGTCCAAAAATTCAAGATGGCCGCCGTATGGGCAATTCCATATCAGTTGGAACAGGTCCGACACCATGGTCCTCAGTTTTTCCTGATTTTTGGTCAAAATGTTCCTCCATGTCTCATTAGAGGAAAACCAAAATTTTAGCTTGGTATCTTGTTTAGTTTCTGAGATATGGCTCTTCAAATGTGGATAGACGTGTCCTAAAAAAAGGCTGAAAATGCCTGTATTTAATGAGCACCACTTTTTTTTAAACCCCTCTCCTGTCTTAAGCCTACCATATTATTTTCTAAAAATTTGAACACTGGGGCAGTACCCCGTTTAGTTGTCCAATATCACAAAGGAATTATAGTCCTTCCCACCATTGAAGACTTATTCATCGAAACAAACCCATATTTTTTTTAAAGCAATGAAAAACAAAAAACCTGTTTTTGTTCTCTTATGGTCATGAATGGATAGCACTCACATTTTTAAAACTTTACATATATATAGTCCATGAGTAAGAGAACATGTTGAAAAAAAATTGAGATGGTAAGTTTTCGTATTTCGAGGCTATGGGCCTTCAAAGATGGCCAAAATGATGTTTTTTCCGAAAAATGCCAATTTCATTGCCTTTTTTCAAGGACAAGATGAAATGCAAATCCAACATTTCTTTTTTCCTGCAATAGTATGCCACTTTGTAGACCATGTGAATGTGGTAGATCCGACCTGTCCATTTTAATATCCCCTCAGTACATGTCTGAAGTTAGAGAAAATGAACAATTGTCTTGGCTGAAGGAGGTGTTGGTTTGATTTTTATGATCCTCCTAGAAGGACATTATGGGGTTTAACCCCATTTTTTATGTTTGAGGGATCAGATTGCCATCCTGTAAACAGGATAACAATTTTATATCCCATTTTTACTCTTTATTGATCCCTTAGAATATGTCCAAAAGTTGTCAAAAATGAAAAAGGCGACTAAATTGAGGGGCTTAAAATGGCCAAGTGGATCAAGTTACACAAGGCTAAAAATGTAATATAAGACAGATGAGATACTGAGGGAGAACACTGTGAAATGTATAACCCCTGTTACGATGGCCTTTGAACCCACTGTGTTAACTGAGGGGGCTAAAAACCACCAACCACCGATCCGGTGGTCTCCAACTTTTTCATATCTCTTGATAGAAAATTTGAGACTTGAAACTCATACATGTTGTTCATCTCTTCAAAGCGGCTTTTTGAGACCATCCATGACTTCCTGTGATAACCGGAAGTTGGTTTAAAACAGGAAGTACACTTTAAAAAGGCTGTATCTCTGGGAAAAACAAAAAACAAAAAAGCTGTTGAGGCCTACACTTTTTGGTTAAGTTAAACCCTAAGGGCGATTTTTTTTTATGTCATACAAAGTGGGTACCACTCAACTCCAAATGGTCTGAAACATACTCCTACACAATCTCTCAAACCATGATTTTGGCCTCAACACTTTGGCCCCAACAGCTTTTTGTTTTTCTTCCCCAGAGATAGCCTACAGCCTTTTTAAAGTTTACTTTCTGTTTTAAACCAACTTCCAGTTATCACAGGAAGTCATGGATGGTCTCAAAAAAACGCATATATGAGTTTTAAGTCTCTTAAGTATAAATGTTCTATCAAGAGATATGAAAAAGTTGGAGACCACCGGATCGGTGGTTGGTGGTTTTTAGCCCCCTCAGTTAACACAGTGGGTTCAAAGGCCATCGTAACAGGGGTTATACATTTCACAGTGTTCTCCCTCAGTATCTCATCTGTCTTATATTACATTTTTAGCCTTGTGTAACTTGATCCACTTGGCCATTTTAAGCCCCTCAATTTAGTCGCCTTTTTCATTTTTGACAACTTTTGGACATATTCTAAGGGATCAATAAAGAGTAAAAATGGGATATAAAATTGTTATCCTGTTTACAGGATGGCAATCTGATCCCTCAAACATAAAAAATGGGGTTAAACCCCATAATGTCCTTCTAGGAGGTTCATAAAAATCAAACCAACACCTCCTTCAGCCAAGACAATTTTTCATTTTCTCTAACTTCAGACATGTACTGAGGGGATATTAAAATGGACAGGTCGGATCTACCACATTCACATGGTCTACAAAGTGGCATACTATTGCAGGAAAAAAGAAATGTTGGATTTGCATTTCATCTTGTCCTTGAAAAAAGGCATTGAAATTGGCATTTTTCGGAAAAAACATCATTTTGGCCATCTTTGAAGGCCCATAGCCTCGAAATACGAAAACTTACCATCTAAATTTTTTTTCAACATGTTCTCTTACTCATGGACTATATATATGTAAAGTTTTAAAAATGTGAGTGCTATCCATTCATGACCATAAGAGAACAAAAACAGGTTTTTTGTTTTTCATTGCTTTAAAAGAAATATGGGTTTGTTTCGATGAATAAGTCTTCAATGGTGGGAAGGACTATAATTCCTTTGTGATATTGGACAACTAAACAGGGTACTGCCCCAGTGTTTACATTTTTAGAAAATAATATGGTAGGCTTAAGACAGGAGAGGGGTTTAAAAAAAAGTGGTGCTCATTAAATACAGGCATTTTCAGCCTTTTTTTAGGACACGTCTATCCACATTTGAAGAGCCATATCTCAGAAACTAAACAAGATACCAAGCTAAAATTTTGGTTTTCCTCTAATGAGACATGGAGGAACATTTTGACCAAAAATCAGGAAAAACTGAGGACCATGGTGTCGGACCTGTTCCAACTGATATGGAATTGCCCATACGGCGGCCATCTTGAATTTTTGGACAAAATTTAACATGCCCCAAGTCTTAATCTGTTTCAATAGGGGTTCTGACCAGGAATCCATTGAGAAAACTTTGACAGAAAACTAGGCCCAAAAAGTTGAGCAAATGACCTGTCTAACTGGGTAAATAGTGGTCGCACCCAAGTTGGGTTATTCACAGGGTTATCTTAACACAGCAAATTGGGTTGTGCAGTCAACCCAGTTGAAAGTCCAACCCAAACATTGGGTTATTGTAACCAAATTGTCAGGTTAATCCAACATAATTGTTGGGTGCCTTGTTCAACCTACTGTGGCATTTATGTTATTTTCACCCTCATTGCTGGGTTACATTGACCTAACTTGTGAGTTATATGTCTTAAAAATATAATAATAATAATGCTAATAATAATAATAATGACAATAATAATAATAATAATAATCAATCAAACAGTCACCATCATCTTCTTTTCCAAGTCTTGTTTGCAAATTATGAATGTTACAACCTCCTTAATTTCCTTCGGGATAAATAAAGTATCTCTATCTGTCTACTGTTTTCAAATCCATTCTATACCTTAACATCTATTCTGACCTGTGTGCGAAATATCCTATTAAAAAGTAAAGAAGTTAACAACTACACATATGTGATTTAATGGGTCAAGATTATCTAGGCTAAATGATCTAAATTGAACAGGTAATCTAACTGGAACAAATATGCAAAGAAACAAAAATGAGTTAGACAGAATAATTTATTTTATTACAACAAACCTAAAAACATGTGCTCCTTTCAATTAGGTCTATGAGGGCATCCATCATCTGATTCAAAGTCAGGCTGCCAGACCTGAAATAGAAAAATGAGAACACTGCATTAAATACTGTTAACAATTCAATTTCAGCAAAACTATTAGACCAGGAATTGATGTAGCCTAGAAATATATTGAAAATCAACCCAGCAGACTGCATTGTCTTTTTTCCAAAGTCCCTCGATAGGCTTTTACTGCAAGTGTTTCCAGCACACATTCAGTAAGATAACAAGCATTTGTCATAGGTTAATACTGCGTTCATGCAGCTCGGAACCTCGGAAATTTCTGACCTCCGATAGCGGAAAAATGACATGAACGCTAGGTCGGGTGGGATTTTTTCCTCGGAGACTCGTGCGGAAGTTTTGTGCCCCGAGGTGTCCGACTTGACGTCACTATCATATTCTCCAACCACGACGGCCTCCCTTGCAACAACACAAGAGGTGAATTTCACTGTCATTACGAATAGGCAAGGTAATTTGTCACTAAATTAACAACACAGACAGAAACACTCGCCCAAGACAATTTCCTTCTTGCTCAACCATACTAAGCAGTTGTAATAACGTATTTATGCGTTTCCTGTATTTATTTTCCGAACTGATCTCATGAACACAATTTTTTCGGAGGTCGGGACTTTTTAAAGGCAGGTCCTCCGAGGTTCCGAGCTGCATGAACGCAGTGTAAGTCCATTAACCGAACTAGCCAGCTATGCTAACAAACTGATGCAACATAAGGGCAGTAGGCTAGCAACTTGACTACAAGCTAACCGTTTTTTTTTTACTTTGCTTAAACTTAACGTTGTGTTGTACCTTAACTTTATTTCCCTCTGTCTACTTACACTAACGTCAGTAGTGTTATCGAAGTGGTTGTCATTCACTAGAATAACACTATGAAGTTTGTAATGTGACGTTAGCTAATTCGCTAGTGTTGTGTTAGCTCGCTAGCTTCATTAGCTCTGTAATAATAGTGGGTGAATTTTCTCCAAATTTGAGCAGTAATCTTACACTATTAGGCTTGAAATGATGACAAATACCTACAGATTACGACAGATACTGCCAAAAATCTTCACAACTCCAGAGAGAAGTAATGACATACTGTTAAATTTCCACGTGTCTCATTCACTTCAATGTAACAAGGTTTGAGCTAACTATCAAGGTGACTGAAGTTGGATTCTCAGGAAAAACAGGCTACTGACGCAACTTTCCGAGTCTCTGGATTGATTTCACATTGGTAGGCTATGTTGAAAAACTAAATTAAATGCAGCTACATACCTTACAAATTGCCTTCATCTCTGTATGTTGACAGTTAGCCTACTGCAGGACCCAGGACCGTTGAGGGAGAAATTATTTTTTGAAATCCCAAACAACCAAACTGCAGTGTTATTGACACCCAGTCACTGGGTAATTTTAACAACCCACAACGAAACTGCAGTGTTATTGACACCCAGTCACTGGGTAATTTTAACAACCCACAGCCTGGGTTAAAAAAACAACCCAACTTTAGGTAAAATAACCCAAGAAAATGAACCAACGTTTTTAACTCAGTGATTGGGTTGAGAAAATAACCCAGTGTTTTTTAGAGTGTATTAATAATCATACCAGATGTGTTAACATGTGTATGATCTTCCCCATTTGTATTTTTTAAACATATTTGCAGCTGAATATTGAACAATGATCAGCTTTAAAACAAGTATGTGTGTGGTAGAAATCAGGCTTGTGCAAAATTCAGAATTGAATTGAGAATGACTCCTAAATTCCAATTCAATTCTTGAGTTTGAATTGAATTTGAATTGAGGTCAAAAACAGGATGCAGAATTACAATTCGAATTTGAATTAAGGGAAGTAGAATTGAAATTCAATGAAATTCAAATCAATTCATATACAGTGCCTATAGAAAGTTATCATACCCTTTTGAAATAGTTACTTTTTTTGTCTTACAGCCTGAAATCAAAACCCATTTTAAAAAAAAATCTTTTCCAGTTTTATTTACAAATGTAGCTGTACAACATCAAAATAATGAAAAAAAAGTAAACAGTTCTGAAAATTAATAAAAAATGAAAAACTAGAATAACAGGGTTGGAAAAGTCATCATACCCCTTACGCAGGTTTTCCTTAAGAATTTTGGTGTACTTGGCAGCATCCATTTTCCCTTCTATCCTGACCAATTGCCCAGTCCCCGCTGAAGAGAAACATCCCCAAAACATAATGTTGCCCCCACCATGCTTCAAAGTAGGTATGGTGTGTTTTGGGTGTGTTTGGGTGTGTATACTGTGTTTGGTTAGCGCCTGGAGCTCAGTCCAAAAACTTCAATCTTAGTCTCCAAAAAGTTTGATCTTAGTCTCATCTGACCATATAAGCTTTTTCCACATGGTAGCAGAATATTCCAGATGTGTTTTTGCACTGAACTCCAAGCGCAATGTTTGGCGAAAACCAACACAGTACACCACCCAAAACACACCATACCTAGTGTGAAGCATGGTGGGGGCAACATTATGTTGTGGGGATGTTTCTTTTCAGCGGGAACTGGGCAATTGGTCAGGATAGAAGGGAAAATGGATGCTGCCAAGTACACCCACATTCTTAAGGAAAACCTGCGTCCCTCTCCTAGACAGCTGAGGATGGGGAGGTCATTCGCCTTCCAACACGACAATAATCCTAAACATACTGCCAAAAGAACAAAGCAGTGGCTTAAGGATAGGATGGTGAATATCCTTGAGTGGCAAAGTCAGAGCCCTGACTTAAATACTATAGAAAATATGTGGATTGACTTGAAGAGAGCAGTCCATCGCCATTCCCTACAGAATTTGACTAAAGTTTAACATTTCTGTATGGAAAATTGGGCAAATATTCCCCTATCTAGGTGTGCAAAGCTATAATAGAGACATATCCAAACAGATTGATGGCTGTAATGAAAGCAAAAGGAAGCTTTACAAAGTATTAAGTCAGGGGTATGATTACTTTTCCAACCCTGTTATTCTAGTTTTTCATTTTTTATTAATTTTCAGAACTGTTTACTTTTTTTTCATTATTTTGATGTTGTACAGCTAAATTTGTTAATAAAACTGGAAAAGATTTTTTTTTTAAATGGGTTTTGATTTCAGGCTGTAAGACAAAAAAAGTAACTATTTCAAAAGGGTATGATGACTTTCTATAGGCACTGTACATAATATAAGGGTACGCTGCAAATTATTTGATTCTTATCAAGATAAAAAAAAATAGATTAGAAGTGTTAGATCATTTATATTGTTTGAAGCGTGAATTTCTTACTTTACGTAAGTGTTCAACTTTACACTATCTTAAATCAAGCACATCTTTTTTTTGTCTCAAATAGGCATGAAATCTTAAAATTAGGTAAATACTGTTAAAATGAGATCTTTTACATCTCTCCCTCAAATTCTCATCAAAATAAAGCTTGTTTTAAGATTAAGTGACAAGAAAATTTGACTTAATTTAAGATGACATTTAAGATTTAAGATATCATCTTAAAACAGCAGTTTATGCTTATAACAACTTATGTAACAAGTTTAAATATACGTAATCTAGATTTGTCACAAGCTGTGGTACTGTGGCGCAACAGGTTACAGCATTAGTACCTTGTACTCGTCCAACTACCCACGGGGACCCATTTCGAATCTCACCTGCGGTCATATCCGAATCTCTCCCCAACTCTTTCACTCACCTACCCGCTTCCTGTCTATCTTCATTGTCCTATCTGAATAAAGGCAAAAAGTCCAGAAAATATTCTTCCAAAAAAAAAGGAATATAATCTAAGGCTGTTTAAATTTAAGTAACCTCATTTTACAACCAGCATTTTATGCTTATATTAAGTATATTTTACTTATTTTGGGGATGTAAAAATTATATTTATAAGTAATCTTAAAAACAGCAATTTCAGCTTATGTTAAGTTTCCAAATACCTCTGTAGACATGCTTATTGCTAGATAATTTCTTGTCAAGTGAAATTATCTTGCTGCATGGACAGAAAATTTCACTTGTTTTGAGTACTTTTACCTCAGATTTAGTGTTTTTATCTTGTTTTTAGACACCCTTTTTTGCAGTGTTTAACAATTAAGTTTCACAAAATGTCAGATATGATCTCAAGAAACACACAATTTATAATTGAAAACAGTAATCAATTACATTTCCAATGTAATTTTCCCTGAACTGAATGTATGTGAGATTCAACACATTCTTCCTGTTGTGACATGTGAATTTGTTTTGAATTGCCATGAATTGAATTCCACTTCCTGTCATTCCAATTCCAATTCCAATTCAACTTCCTGTGGGGTGGGGCCAATTCAATTCAAATTCCAACTCATGAATTGAATGGAGGCAAATTCTAAAATTCAGAATTGTGCACAAGCCTGGTAGAAATACAAAGCAAATTCCATTAATTAATGAATCCACTTTTAGGTTTTATGAAGATTTTACAGTGTTTACCCTTTCTCACCAGTTTAAGGGAAGTGATCCAAGACCAGACTGTACAGCCTAAACTTCAGTGTTTGATGATGGACCCCACCTTCTCCATGGTAACTGTTCAAAGAGAGGACAGTGGCATCATGTGGGAAACAGCTTTCAGTCACTGCTCCAACCCGTGGACATCAAGGGCCAGCAGCAGAGGTTGCAAAGTTTTCTCTAACAAAACAGAGTGTTGTAAAATACCAAAATCTACAAATGCAGGGAAAATAACATTTATCATGGATGAGGTTCACACTCTTAGGAAGAAAAAGGACAAAGAACAGATGAGCGAAAGTGAGCATGTAGTAGCTTCTCGGAACTTGCATGAGCTGACTGATAGACCAGCAATGGTGGAGGTTTCCATGCCCAATATGAAAGATGTGCAGAACAAACAGGTAACAATAAGAGATCCAAGAAAGGAAAAAGAGCAACGCTTATTTCGCCTTGTCTCTGAGGGATCTGAAATACTCAACATCGTGGTGCCAGCCAAAGTGGCCACTGTTGATGAAGAGGAGAGCAAAAAGCTGAAGGACAACCTAACCTACATTGAAGAGTCACATGTACAACCAGTAGATATAGAGGGACGTGCAAATTGTCCTGACATGGTCATTCCTGAGCCAGAACCACAACAAACTGATACACAAACCCAAGAAAAGGAATTACAAGATATTGTACCCGTTTTGCCTTTCAAATTACCAAATAAAAGGCCAGTTATTGATAGTGATTATTTTGACATGTTCACACTGTTGGATGGGAATTCTTCAGGGGTATCTGACAAGAAAGAAGACAAGCACCATCAACCACACAATATGGCTATTAAATGTTTCAAATCTATTCCAGTCAAGCCAGTCATGAAAACCGAAGTCACTCCCCATCTCAAAGAGGATATTATATCCTCTGGTGAAATTGTCAGTGAGCTTCTGGACGAAGTGTTTTATGGAGGCACAGAGAAACGTAACCATTCCCAGTCAGGGGAGGGGTGCCAATGGAACAAAGATGAACTCTCCAAGTTTATAGAAAAGGAAAGTGGCTGTGTCTTATTTAGTAATGAAGACACAGTTCTCACTCCTATCTTTCTCTCCCAAGGGCCACCAAAAATTAATGACCCTTCCCTACTAGAGGAGCCTAAAGCAATGGCATTCTTATACACAGATCTGTATGAGGATGCTCTTGGAACTAAGAAGAAAGAAGAGGATACAGTCAGTGTGACCTCTGAGAAATCCTTCCATAGCAAAGACTCAGAATCAGATTCCAACTGTTACCTTGAAAAGTTTGTTCTGAAAGATGAGACTCCGTTAGTTGAAATGATTGAGGCAACAACAGGTGCTGCCAAAACAGATGGGTTCAGGATGTGGTCCGAAGAGATGTTTGAGTTAGCTAGATTAAACCAAATTGGAAATGAACCTGAGAATGACCCTGAAGAGGATGTTACAGATTTCTTTCGGAACAGTGCCAGTTCCTCCCCTTGTGAAGATGTTAAACAACCAAATTTATCATTAGACGAAAATATAGAAATTAAATGTCGTCGAGTGATATTTGAGGATGAAATTCCACAGAAACATCAAAAGGAGAATAAATCTGAACAAGCACCAGGATCAACACAAGTAAACCTGAACAAGCAGAAGAGTCAAGAAAAAAATAATTCCATTGAAACAGCTCTTGAAGGGACTGACATGACAGAAAAACTCATCACTGACAAATTATCTCTTGAAGATGACGCACATGAAATAACCTATAAACAAGAAATCACTGGTATAGATGCCTTCGAAAGTCACAAAACTAGCATGGCACTTGAAATGCCACTGACACTGGCTGAACAGCAAGCCACAGGCTTGTCTCCAAGGTGCATTCTAGGACTAAGCTCGCTGGAACCTGCTGACCCAGAGGAGGATATGGCAGAGGAGGAATTCATGGAGGAGTGCATAGAGGGTGACAGGACAGAGGTGGAAACAGCCCTCTACACAGAAGAAGAAAGACATATGAGGACTCCGCCTATGACTGGAGATGATACAAATGTGCCCCCAGACAATGACTCTTCTGACCATGAAGCCGCACGTTAAACTGAGGGAGAGGAAGGTTGAAATGAGCCTAATATACGGACAGAAATTTAGATGGCCTCTTCTGTGAAAATTAAATAACACGGGTGGAAGAGACTGAAAATCAGAAGGGAATGTGTCAGAATATCAGCAACCCTGATCCATATGAAGTACCATGGACATAATCAGGGGTCCAGATAGTGAAATAAAGCTTCCATTCCGAGTTGGGAAATTTTCCTGTCATTTCTTTTTGTTCTTAAGACAATTCTATACCAAACTATATGCCACAAGTCTGACGACATGTCTGAAGTCAAATTAAAACATGATTTCTAACCAGATTTATTAAGGTAATTCAAGTTTCAAAATTTCAAGTTATCACATTTGCACACATGCACTTTTCCTAAAATGTACATCCCTTTGCTTAAAGCCCGTGCGCCAAGTTAAATTTGTAATTATGATTAACACAAAATATATAGGGGAAATACATGTTTGACAAGTCGATGTATTGTTTTGTATGTTTTTCGACACATAAAGGCACAATATAAGATGATAAAGTTCGTTATTTTCAGTACCTACATAAAACTCCCCCTACCCGCAAACGAATCGGTTGACGTCATAAGAGTGACTCCTGCAGGTCCCTGAGGGAAATGGCGGGTTGCTCAGGCTTACAGCTGTTAGGCCTACCTGTCGTCAAATAACTCCGCCATGACCCAACTAATTTTATCATCGAAAACTTCCTCATAAAAGTCCAATCATAAGCTTTCCAGTGGTATGATTGGTTAAGGGATTTGTGTGAATCAAGAGTTAAGGTCTTCTTCAGCTGAAGGAAAAGCAGCAAGAAGCAATCACATTCACCTCACGTCGTCTGAAGGAGAAAATGCGGGATCAACAGAGATTGGATAAGTATTTTATGAGGTTATTAGTTGTTATCCATGTTATTACTTCATAATAATTTTTTGAAACGTATTATTTGTAATTATCCTAAGTTATTTTTACCGGTAGGACCGTGTGTGCTATGCCTCATGTGTGGTCAGACTGGTGGTGTTCACTCACATCCGTTTTGTCGAGCTGCTAATAGGTATTTTATTGTCAAATAAACATGTTATTCCGTCGAAATATGTGGCACAATTTCAATTTGCTTGTGAGCTAACCTAGCTAGCAGTTTTTGGGTGTGTGTTTTGCTCGTGCAGTCGGTTCACTTAAGTGGCATTGGTGGCATCAGGGACCACAACGAAATTGCAACTCTCTCACTGTTAATCGAGGTGAGCAAACTAATCACTGAAGTTATGGTAAGATCCCTCATCTAATGTCATAACATGCCTGGCTGTTGAAATTGGGACGTACAGCTCGCTAATAGCAACAGAAGCAAGCTACGTCTAGTGCACGTTTGCATATGTTACAAGTCCCGGTCAGGACCGTGGCAACAAATAATAAATATTCCTGTAAGACAGGAGAAAAGAAATGAGGAGCAGACAGACACCGATGTTAGTGTTTAGTCACGAAGTTGCTTCTGCTTTATTAAATAACAATCAATCAATAAAATATACTTTGAATCCTCAATGACTCTTATAAAGCCCCAATACAAGCGTATTATGGTGTGACATGTCAATACAAATACAATTCCATTCATACATTACATTACATTCACCCATAACTAACATCCATATCAATACTGATAAAATACCACAAGTTAAATTACTTTTACAATACTAATCATGTTTACATCAATGAATAAAAGGCTACTTTGCTTGAACTGTGCAATATTAAATGGCTATACCATTACTTTAAATGGAAACTGTATGTGTAGCTGCCTGGCAGACCACTGACACTATCCATACTGAACATACACCGACAAAACCGTTTCTCATTAAGGCACTCAGTGCTAAATACTAGGCTACATGTAACCCACTCACATTCAAATCAAATATCATTCACTCCAGTATTCAGGACTATATTAAACATTCATGTAATTCGAATAAATCATTAAATCAAGTTATCAATATCTATAATCATTAAACTGTAGCTTATATGTTCAAATCAGTGCATCTTTAACATTAACAAAATTACTGTTTCTTTAAAACAGTGTATTCACTCATATAACCGTATCTTTAAACCTTTGTCAAAATGTTATACTCTTGTTTATTATCCCGTGTCTCATAACACAAATACTCAATGAACTAGATTATCGTAGTATATAAAAACCAGTGTGTGTCAGCTTTAAATGTGCTCGTTAAACATCGCAAGATAGCAATCTTGAAAACCAGTGTGTGTCAACTTTAAATGTGCTTACTAAACATCGTAAGATAGCAATCATGAAAACCAGTGTGTGTCAACTTTAAATGTGCTCACTAAACATCGTAAGATAGCAATCTTGAAAAACCGAGTGTGCTAACTTACTATGCAAGGCTAACTGTCAAATACATGACTCAATACTATTCCTATGAGCCAGTTAGCTAAAAGACGGCGGCTAACGTCTACTGTAGGCTACTTCTCTTTGCCGCCAGAGCTAGCTCGCGAGACGGTAACTGAAAGTTTACCTCAGCTAGCGATCTCATACATTTAAATGTAAAACTAATGTTATGAAGTTTCAATTTACATAAAAATAGGTTGTCAGACAAACATCAATACAGAGCTGACAATCAACAACAAAGAAGGACAGTTTACCCGGCACTAACCTGTAAGACAGGAGAAAAGAAATGAGGAGCAGACAGACACCGATGTTAGTGTTTAGTCACGAAGTTGCTTCTGAAGTGACCGCGGGGGTCCACCACTCAAAACAACCCCAGGTGGAACGTCAGTCTGCATCACTCATTGAAAGTTCTATAGTATAAAAATAAAAGTCCTGCTAGGCATAGTGCCGTTCTAAGTGAATAAGGTAAATATAAATACAGTAAATAAACAAATATAAAACACACCTGTGGTCACCTACTTAGGGGCGCCACACGCTTCCCAACAACAAAAGTGGCTCCCGACACTCTAAGACTCACTCAAAGAAACAGGTGTGTGACTCAAGGTAAGTATGCAGGTAAGTATGTTAGTGTGTGTGTGAGAGAGTTTGTGTGTGTGTGTACCAATACCCGAGGCAAGTATGCAGGTAAGTAGATACGTTAGAGTGTGTGTGTGTGTGTGTGTGTGTGTGTGTGTGTGTGTGTGTGTGTGTGTGTGTGTGTGTGTGTGTGTGTGTATTATGTGTGTGTGCATGGGTGTGGGCCATTTAGTACCCTAACATTGGTGGGGTGTAGGACATGGTTGGAGGGTAAGCTAGGATTGGGTAAGGTGTGGGGTATGCTAATGTCAGGAATGGTGTGTGTAAAGTCAGAGGGTATGGCTGCACTTCCCATGGTGGCACTGGTGGTGGACCAAAGGCGCCTACTGTGTTGCAGTTGGCTGAGGCTTGGTAAGAGGGCTGGCCTAAGGAATGGTACATCAGGGTCTGAGTAGGCCTTCTTTCCCGTGTGGATCTTCGGACTTGAGGCGGACTAGGCTCATAATGAGGCTGCTCACTGATGGCTTGCGGGATTACTGGTCCATCCTGCATATCTTCCGGTTCCCAGGCTGCAGGCATCGGGTCAGCAGGCAAGAAGTCCTCCTCGTGTGGTCTGTGCTCAGTGCTACTGTCCACCGCAGGCACGTTCTCCCTCCTTGCGGCGAAACGCTCACTCCACCGGTCCTCCCTTTCAGGCTCAGGCCATCGGCTGTCGGATTGCTCCGGGGACACCGCCTGACTGGGATTTCTCTGAAGCTCACAGGTTGGCTGGACTTGGCTGTTCCCAGGCTCTGTTCGAGTTGGTATCCTCAACCAGTATCGTGGCTCATCGTCATCATCAGAGGAGTCACTGCTGGGGTTCCAGTCCCTCTGTCTCTCCGATTGACCATTCCTGGCTTTGCGCTGCGGCTGTTGTATGGGTGAACCAGGTAAGGAGGCTCTTTGTCTTTCAGGGGGTGGCTGCTGAGATTGCTGGGGTGGTTCCACAGGTAAGTCGTTGACCAAATGGAGCAGGTTGCGGTGTAGAGTGCGTACTCGTCCTCCACCTGTTTCCGGGGCCACTTTGTAGACAGGACCCTCTGCAATTCTCTCTTTGACGACATACACGGTCTGTTCCCAGTACGATTTCAGCTTGCCTGGGCCCTCTCTGTCTCTCATATTACGCACCAGCACACGGTCACCTGGTTCAAGTATGACACCCTTCAAGTGACGGTCATAATACTTCTTCCCCCTGGAGCTGGACTGTTGACTGTTCTCTGAGGCAAGTCTGTACGCCTCCTTCATCCTAGCGGCCCATTTTTCCGCATAGCCTCTGGGAGACTCAGCTTCATCGTCAGCCATCAGGCCAAAGATCATGTCCACGGGCAGACGTGGGTGACGGCCATACATCAGGAAGAAGGGGGAAAATCCGGTTGCCTCATGCCTGGTGCAATTGTATGCGTGGATGACTTGTGGCAGGTGTTCTCTCCATCTCTCCTTTTCTTTCTCCTCCAGGGTTCTGAGCATCTGGAGCAAGGTGCGGTTAAACCTCTCTGCAGGATTTCCTTGAGGATGGTAAGGGGTGGTTCTTGAATGGCCCATTCCAGTCAGGTGCCTCAGGGTTCTGAACAGGTTGTTCTCAAACTCCCGCCCCTGGTCATGATGGAGTTTCCAGGGGTAGCCAAACCGTGGAATGAAGTCCTCGAAGATCTTCTCTGCAGCAGTCTTCCCAGACTTGTTCTTGGTGGCATAGGCTTGAGCAAACCTGGTGAAATGGTCTACAACCACCAGGATGTACTCAAAGCCTCCCTTGCTAGATTCGAGATGCACGTAGTCAATGGAGACAAGCTCTAACGGTGAGTTGGTGGTGATGCTCCCCATTGGTGCTCTGATGTGTGAGACTGGCTTCTTCTGTTTGATACAGGGGCACTTTCTGGTAACATAGGCCTCCACATCCCGCTTCAGGTAGGGCCAGTAAAAGCGATCTCTGACCAGGCCTAGAACTCTCTCAGTCCCCAGGTGACCCATGTCGTCATGGAGGTGCTTCAGGACCATGGATCGATACTGTTCAGGCAGGACAAGTTGGCTTCTCTGACTTGTGTTCCTATACAGCAGACCATCTTTAAGGTGAAGCTTCTCCCACTCATGCAGAAATCGCTTGGCAAGGCCACTTACTTGTTGTCGCACATCACTGGTAAGTGTGGCGCCAGCCTCTTTCAGTCTGATGACTTGACTGATGGCAGGGTCATCTCTCTGGTTTTTCATGAGTTCATCATGACCGATGATTGGGAGCAGGCCAGGTGGTTGTGAAGGTGGACCTTGTGAGAGGTTGAGGGCAGCAACATAAGCCACATCCTTTTGCCTCGCAGCTCTACTGCCATCCCATGTTGCCAGAACGGTGTCTCTGGACAACTCTTCCGTACAGGAGTGAACATAGCTGTCAATGTCCACAGGCAGCCTTGACAAGGTGTCCGCGTCAATGTTCACTTTTCCTGGCCGGTACCTCACGTCAAACTGAAAGTCAGCAAGCTCACCCACCCACCTGTGACCAACAGCGTTCAACTTAGCTGTACTCAACACATAGGTCAACGGGTTGTTGTCCGTGTAGACAGTGAAGTGGGATGCATAGTAAAGGTAGTCTCTGAACTTTTCACTTATAGCCCATTTTAGCGCTAAGAACTCGAGCTTGCCTGAGTGGAGGTGGTAATTGCGCTCAGCTGGCGTCAGAGTCCTGGATCCATAGGCGATGACTCTGAGCTTCCCTCCCTGACGCTGGTATAGCACGGCACCAAGTCCTTGCTCTGAGGCATCTGTGTGCAACACAAAAGGGAGCTCAAAGTCGGGGTAGGCAAGCACTGGTGGGTTCAACAGGATGTCTATCAGCTGATCCAATGCTCTCTGGTGCTCTGCTCTCCATTGCACTGGTGTCCTGGATGGCAGTTGTGCTCCTTTCCCCTTCTTTGTCTTGGGCTGAGGCACGACAGGAACAGAGTGTGAGGCTTGCAACAGCTCATACATCGGTTTTGCAACTCTGGAAAAATCCTGGATGTACGTCCGGTAGTAACTGAGGAATCCCAGCAGCTTACGGACTTCACCAACAGTGCTGGGGGTCTTGCTTCTCAGTGCCTGGACGGCCTCCAGATCCTTGGGGTCTATTCGGACTCCCTCTGCAGACACCAGCCTTCCAACGTAGCGAACCTCTCTCTGGAAGAGCTCACACTTCGCTGCCCTGAGCTTGACACCATGGCGTTGCAGGGCCTGAAGGATGTGTCTCAGTACCTGGACGTGATTTTCAAATGTCTTGGCATAACAGAGGACGTCATCAAGGTAAGGGATACAACACTCATCGCGCAGAGAGCTGAGCATTTCCTCCATGCTCCTCTGAAATGCAGCCGGGGCGTTAGAAAGCCCAAATGGGATACGCACCCATTCATACAAGCCCCATGGAGTGATGAACGCAGTCATGTGCCGTGACCCCTCTGCAATGAAACCTTGATGGTAGGCTTTCCCCTGGTCCAAGAGGGAGAACCAGCTGTATCCGCCAAGCGTGTTAATCAGATCTTGAATGCGCGGAAGAGGATGTCTGTCTGGAACGGTCTTTTGGTTCAACAGCCTGTAGTCAATGCACAGCCTCAAGGTTCCATCTTTCTTGCGGACACAGACGACAGGAGCAGAGTATGGGGACTTTGATTTGACGATCCACTTCTTCGCAAGCAAGTCTTGGATGTACTCTTTTACTTCTTGGTAGAGGGGTTTGGGAACAGCTGCATAGGATCTTTGGACTGGGATGTCGTCTTTCAGATTTATGCTCATTTGGAGGCTTGGGATGCAGCCGATGTCACCGTCATCCCGTGCAAAGGCATTGGACTCCTCATAGAGCATTTCTCTTACTTTGACTTGTTGTTCTTCAGTCAGATGACTTATCTCCACAGGAGGATGCCACAGCTGGGACGTGGGCTCTCCATGGCTGTTAACAACCTCCACAGGAGCAGGAACAGAGACAGGTGAGTTGACACTATTGACCTGGATGTTGTTGGTCTGGTCTGTCTCCACCACCTTGCAGATTGACTGGATGCTGCCAAGCACTGTGAAGCGGCTCAGCGAGATGCTGTGCTGGGTGTGATTGCACACAGGGATGTCGACATATGGGTGGCTGGTGTGGTGGACTTCAACCAGGCCGTCACCCAGGTCTAGCTGCTCAAGTCTTGAGTCAGAGTGGTTGACCTCAAACAGTGCCACAGGTGAAGAGAAGTTGACAGGCACCCTACATCTGACACGGGCAACACGGCCTGGATGGACGACAAAGTCACGCCGACCAACCCTCACCAGTGCATTACCATGTACATGCTCTCGGGTCTGCACAACAGTCACAATGGCCTCTGCTTGCTCTTCTCCCACCTCCATGGCATTTCTCAGCAGCTGAGCGATGACGGCGACAACCTCAACTCCACCTTCACGACCAAGGATGAGCTCTTGGATGACATTGAAGCCCAGTATTGGTCGTGCAAGGCTCACACGGCTGACCAGGAAGGGCACTCGGATGGCGAGGCTTGGATCTTCATTGCCAGGTAAGTTGAAGGTAAGTTCAACCCATCCATCGTATGGTATTGGCTCTCCATTGGCAGCTGTGAGATCAAGTTCCCTGTCTCCCATCAGCTCACTGAGAGGACGTACTTGCTGTTCAGGTAGGAACTTCTGTTTCCAGGAACGGTCGATGATGCTGACCTGAGCGCCGGAGTCCAGAAGAACAGTGACTGTGTATCCACTTAGATGGCATTTCAGTGTGCATTTCTCTCCAATGAGCTTGGCCACTCTCTGTGATGTTGACTCTGGACCATGTAAACGCTGAGGAGGGACGGTGAGGCTGTTGACGGTCTGAGCTGGTAGGTGAGTATCGTGGTGGGACTGGATACTGCTGCCGGTCACAGGTTGTCCCTTTGCCATGACCGGGGCGCGTTTCCCGACGGCTTGGTCCTTTTCAGGCATCCCACAGCACGGTGTCCCTCTTCCCCACAGACGAAGCAGTGGTTGCAGTCAGTCCGGCCTCCTGAGATGCAGCTGGGGCAGCCACGGACTCTCTCTTTCCTTATCAGCCTGTTTTGCTTGTTGGAGCATTGGCAGTTACAGTGGGATCGAGGCTCAGGGCTTGTTGACTTCACTGAGGGGGTGGCATTGGACTGGAGGGAGCTCACCACCTGAGTCAGGGCCTGCACTTGAGCACTCAACTGATGAATGAGCTCATCTTTGGCGCTGATGTCAGTGCTGGTCTTGCCTCTGCTTACCTCACTGATGTTGGCTTCTCCACTATGGGCATGAGCTGATTTTGGGCGAGTGCTGCGCCCCAGGCGTCGTTTTCTCTCGCTCTCCTCGCTGGTCGTCTTGGTCACCTGCCTAAGGAGTGCCTCATCAGTGACTGCAAGATCTGAGAGAAGGGGCCTTAACTCCCGCCGGACATCATCATGCTTTTCATTCAAGCCCTGGTAAACAGTGTGGAGGAACACGTTCTGTGCTGTCTGTGCCTCGTACTTGATGTCTGCGCCACACCGTCTAGACGTGAACATGACACTCTGCTTCAGGCCCATCATTCTATATAGGAACTGTTGCGGAGTTTCCTGTTCGTGCTGTTTCGCAGTCATGAGTTCCTGGAAGAGCTCAGTGCTACTTTTCTCCCCAAGGTGTGACTGAAGAAAGCTCTTGAGTTCACCTACCGTCATGTCCTCTTTGCTAGCGAGCATCTCTTTAAAGTTGCCAGGCTTGATGATCCGCAGCACTGCTCTGGTGATTTCGCCCTCAGTGTGGTTATCTTTCAGCCCTTCATCGATCTGTTTGCTGATGTTGTTGTAGCTGATGTCTGACGTATTATCGCCAATCTGACCACCATGGATCTTGAACTCTTTTCTGTGTAGGAGGGGAAGATCTCTAAGAGCTATCATGCTTTCAGTGGTGTTAGTGGCATGAGGAGTGTATGAGTGTGGTGATGTGAGGCAAGACTGGTGACAGTCAGGGGCAGTGGGTTGTGAGCTGGCCATGTGGGTGTGGGTTGTGGGTTGAGCACTACGCTGCTTTAGCTTGAGCTCGTTGTGCATTGAGACTAGCTTATCTATCTGAGACTCAAGTGTACTTGTCTCATAAACAGTGTTGGTGTTTGAAGTGTGTGTGTGGCTGATGTTGTTTGCATGAGTGTGGTGGGAACTGGGTTGTAAAAGTGACTCTGTGTCTGAAGTCGGTGTGTGCTGGTGAACACTGGATGGTAAAAGAGACACAGCATTCTCAAGACAAACATTAACATCCCCACCACCCTCAGTATGACACCCACTCTTACTCAGCAAATCATTCACCCTGTCTCTTAGCAAGAGCAGCTGAGACATGCCCTCATCCTCAAGATCCAACAAAGCACTGTCCATATAAGAGCACAAATACTCAATGCAACCCTCATCATCATGTTGGTGCAACTTAGCTGAATCCTGGTCAAGGGGTGGTGAAATACTGGTCGCAAGCTGGTACAGTTCATCAGATGAGAGCTGGAATAGTCCCTTCTTGATGGTCCACACCAACTCCTTCATCTCGCTGTTCGCCATGGTAACCCGTCAGATGCCCTCGGCCCTCGAACTCCCTCGCTCTGGCAGCAGTCAGACGCCCTGGATTCGTCAGGTCCCTCTTGGCACTGATGGTACGTCACCGTCTGGTCCACAGGTTCATGGATCACTGGACTGGCATCCTCCAGCAGGTGGCGCCAATCCCGGACGAGCCCCCAAGAATTTGTTACAAGTCCCGGTCAGGACCGTGGCAACAAATAATAAATATTCCTGTAAGACAGGAGAAAAGAAATGAGGAGCAGACAGACACCGATGTTAGTGTTTAGTCACGAAGTTGCTTCTGCTTTATTAAATAACAATCAATCAATAAAATATACTTTGAATCCTCAATGACTCTTATAAAGCCCCAATACAAGCGTATTATGGTGTGACATGTCAATACAAATACAATTCCATTCATACATTACATTACATTCACCCATAACTAACATCCATATCAATACTGATAAAATACCACAAGTTAAATTACTTTTACAATACTAATCATGTTTACATCAATGAATAAAAGGCTACTTTGCTTGAACTGTGCAATATTAAATGGCTATACCATTACTTTAAATGGAAACTGTATGTGTAGCTGCCTGGCAGACCACTGACACTATCCATACTGAACATACACCGACAAAACCGTTTCTCATTAAGGCACTCAGTGCTAAATACTAGGCTACATGTAACCCACTCACATTCAAATCAAATATCATTCACTCCAGTATTCAGGACTATATTAAACATTCATGTAATTCGAATAAATCATTAAATCAAGTTATCAATATCTATAATCATTAAACTGTAGCTTATATGTTCAAATCAGTGCATCTTTAACATTAACAAAATTACTGTTTCTTTAAAACAGTGTATTCACTCATATAACCGTATCTTTAAACCTTTGTCAAAATGTTATACTCTTGTTTATTATCCCGTGTCTCATAACACAAATACTCAATGAACTAGATTATCGTAGTATATAAAAACCAGTGTGTGTCAGCTTTAAATGTGCTCGTTAAACATCGCAAGATAGCAATCTTGAAAACCAGTGTGTGTCAACTTTAAATGTGCTTACTAAACATCGTAAGATAGCAATCATGAAAACCAGTGTGTGTCAACTTTAAATGTGCTCACTAAACATCGTAAGATAGCAATCTTGAAAAACCGAGTGTGCTAACTTACTATGCAAGGCTAACTGTCAAATACATGACTCAATACTATTCCTATGAGCCAGTTAGCTAAAAGACGGCGGCTAACGTCTACTGTAGGCTACTTCTCTTTGCCGCCAGAGCTAGCTCGCGAGACGGTAACTGAAAGTTTACCTCAGCTAGCTATCTCATACATTTAAATGTAAAACTAATGTTATGAAGTTTCAATTTACATAAAAATAGGTTGTCAGACAAACATCAATACAGAGCTGACAATCAACAACAAAGAAGGACAGTTTACCCGGCACTAACCTGTAAGACAGGAGAAAAGAAAGGAGCAGACAGACACCGATGTTAGTGTTTAGTCACGAAGTTGCTTCTGAAGTGACCGCGGGGGTCCACCACTCAAAACAACCCCAGGTGGAACGTCAGTCTGCATCACTCATTGAAAGTTCTATAGTATAAAAATAAAAGTCCTGCTAGGCATAGTGCCGTTCTAAGTGAATAAGGTAAATATAAATACAGTAAATAAACAAATATAAAACACACCTGTGGTCACCTACTTAGGGGCGCCACACATAGTTAGGATCATTATGCTGATTGTTTGCTCCTTCAGTCCCAATGGATTATGAAACGTATTTCCCAACATTGTTTACATACAGGTTGCAAACTTAGAAAACACGTGGGGAATCTAACTCTCCTACCAGCATGATTAACGTATTAGCTGTCCAGCTATTAGTGGTTTCAATCAGCGCAGCTGAGGCAGCTGAAGTAGCTAAGATAATGAATATATGTCGGAGGAGAAAGAGAAACGCTGCGATAATGAAATTATGTCAGAGGAGAAAGAGCAACGCTGTATGCTGCGACCATAGACTGTATATATAGACCTGGACAGTGTGTCGTCCGTTGGAATTGAAGCAACCGCTAGTCCAGAGCCCCCTGGTGGCTGGCTGCAGTACAATTCGTAGCTCCGCCCATCCCCATGTATTTCAATGGCCAAGTAGCCAACTTTCCGTGTCACTTTTCTCACCTAAAACTAATTTTATATTTACAACATGTTATTCGAAAAAATAGTTTTCAATGTGCTTCAATACACACCATTTTTCTTTTCTCTGTGAAATTATTTTTTTAAAAGTTATTTTAACAAATCTAAATAGGGCGTTGATTGACAGTGCGTGACCGCAGCGTCAGCCGCTTGCAGCCGTTCAGTCCGTGGAGTAGCTGTAGGCTCGGCTGTGGTGATGTTCGTTCGTCAGGCAACTTATCATATTTGTTTTATTTGCTGTTATTACACTTTATACATTGACAGTCATGTTGTGCTGTGCTGTTGGTTGTACTAACGGGCCATCCCAGAGAAGCTCTGTGCAGTTTTTTTTCGGTAAGTGAATATTAACTTAATATTAGCTTGCTAACTTACAGTAGCTGCTATGTAGGCTATGAAGGCTTCTAGGGATCGCTTAGCCGTTTACTTTAGCAAGGTAATTTAATTTTACAGTCATCTGTGTCAGACATCCTTAAAAGGATTAGGTACAAGAATGGTTGTAGTTATTAGTATATCAATGTGTCTGATTGTGCCAGGAATAGCGGTCCAGTTAGCTGACGTTAGGTTACCGGGTACATTACGTTACCAGGTATTTATCTTAGCCTTGTTGTCAGTTTAGCTGCTCGTTTATTTAACAATGTTGTGATAGTTCTTAGACGAAGCCGTGTACGTGGTGTATTGCAAACTTTAACATTAATAGTTCTTGGTTATATTTAATGAGATTAAATATGTTAACACTATGTAATGACCCTATGGTTATGACAGCCGTTTTTCCGATGAAGGCTGTCTAACTTAGCTAACTTTATGTTACCGAGTTAATGTAGCTGTGCTACCTCGGCATTCAGCGATTCCGTAGCTACGTTTCTTGAACGTATAGCCTAGTAGTAGTCAAATGAATGTCATACAAAGACTGACTGAATTAATAAATGTGAACGGATTAACCAGCAGCCTCGCCAGACATCAAAGCATGGCATTACAGCCCCAGTCATCAGCAGCCCGGAGGCATTATGAGTTAAATGTTTTTGGCCTTTGTATACAGAATGGCAGGCATATGTAATGGTTGTAATAAATACACTATGCCCCTTCACAACCGCTTGACATATGAATGTTTTTTTTTACAGTTTTCCTTTAGGTGTGCAGCATGCAGACAGACTGAGACGATGGCTGGTGAACATAAGACGACAAGACTGGGAGCCCAGCAAGTCATCTCATCTCTGTAGTCTTCATTTTGAAGACCATGAATTCACCATTGATACCTATGTAAGCCAATCATTTTCCTGACCAACACTGTGTGGTGATGTAAATTCCAACTCAACCCATTTCATGAATACCCAATTCATTATGTTAAGGGGAATCGTCTGACTTGCACTGCAGTACCAACTGTGTTATCCCTTCCTGACCACCTGGTGAAGAGACCTGCTAGTAGAAAGGCAAGTGGTTATTTTCTTATCCTTTCTTTGTCAAGTGCTGCAAATGAGAAGGAATGTCAAATGGTGGCTGCTAATACATCAGATCAAAATGTGGCTTGTCAGTAGTGAGCAGTTACATTTTTGTGTCACCCAAGACATTAAAATTAAAGAATGATGTCATGGTTGAGATTGTGGAGAAATATCAAAAGAGGATGAGAAAGTAAGACGTGTAAAGTAAGTTTCATGGCATAACACAAACTTAGAACTTTTTTAATGTGTTGTCTGTAATGCTATACAACTGTAATACCTCCTGGAAGTTTTGATTTTATTTATGTTTTTTCACATGGCGGTGGTGGTGCAGGAAGGGGGTATTTTGTCTTCCGCCTCCCTCCTGCACCACCACCACCATCACCAGAGCTGAAGGTCCACGCCACCATCGCCAGAGCTGAAGGTCTACACCACCACCATCACCAGAGCTGAAGGTCTACGCCACGATCGCCAGAGCTCAAGGTCTACAACGCTGCTGCCACCAGAGCTGAAATCTCTCTAAGTTAATGACTAACCCCCCCTCACCCCTTGGCAAACACAATAAAACATGGTCATTTGTGGATATTTTGTATCATCATTATTTTTGCTTAATGTAGGCTTACCAACCATTTAAAACTGTTTACTGGTAATTTGAACTTGTTCATGTTATATCATGTTAAATTCTATAACCATGACCCATATATAATGTGAACATGCCAACGTTTGAATAACAATGGTTTTGATAGCAAGTAAACATTAAGTTTTTCATTTTTATTGTCAGTTTCCAATGCACACAGAGTCCAGCAACCTTTACAATGAGGGCAAATGAGAATAGTTTAAGTTTGAGTTAAGGGATATACTGCAAGTTTAAAATATGATACAATATGTTCATGATCATGAACATAGCCAGTGTCCTACACTGTTCAGGCAATCTACTGTACACCTTTCAATATCACGCTCGACATGTCTGAGGTTGTTCCTGTCAAAGTGGATGAGATGGACGTCCGGGGACTGGAGAAAGGACATGGGAAATGCCACATACAAGAAAAGGCAAAGTTTTATAGCTGATCCTTTACTGTTGACACATACTGGTAAGCATACTAAGCATGCAAAACTAGCAGTAACGTTATTAGTTTGTTTTTCAATGCGGACATTTCATTACTCTGCCAATGGGCACGACAACAGGCAGGCTGTGTTTAAAATTAACTAGCAGCTACGCCAAACACATAGATTCACTCTCCATGTTGAGGTGGTATCAAAAGGTTCAGCCTTTTGATAACGGCAAAACAAAATAGGCCGAGCCAAACATAACATTGTCAGCGTCTGTGTGCTAACGTTAGTCTTAACTATTACAACTAGCTATCGCTACTGGGTGATTCCGCGAAATCGGTGCCTTTTAGCGTCCTTAACTGAAAATCAGTTATAAAATTGCTTTAATAATGAATAAATGTGAAATTTAAAAACTCTTAATGTTACTGCAGATCCCATCATCAATATAAGATCAAGTAAAATCCAATAAATTACTATTTAAAATTATTAAAATCACATTTTATATGCTAAAGGTAGGGATTTTGGCCTGTCCGACGCTATGGTTGTTATTTTTCAACATAACTTCTCATTTATAAGATGTGGGCACAAAGATACAATTTTCACAGTTTTATATTGTTTCAAGTGTAATCTCATTGTTAAGTAATAGTTTTGACATAAATATATATAATTTCTTAGAAATATTAGTCATTTGTCATTGTCAATTCATTGTCCGTCATTTCATATCAGTCCTGTTACTATCACCAAAACCCCCCTATAAAATAATACTACAAACCAGAAGTGACATAATTTCAAGGAAGTGACATAATTTCAGGGGAAGTGGATTCCACAGTTTAAAAAAGGGAAAGTTTCTCTCATCTTAAATGTCCCATTTTTCATGTTTTATCATCAGAGGTAGAGCGGGGTCAGCATACAACATCAGTCCTGTTACCATTATTTAAAGTATATAAACAATTATTTATTAATCCTGATATTACCAATATCTAGAGGGAATAACCTTTCAGATGACATGCCATGTGCATTTCTAACCTTGACCTGTTAGCTAGCAATGAGCAGATTAGCATGAAATCCTCAGTCCTGTTACCCTCAGTCCTGTTACTATTGCTAATAATTAGCTAGCCAACAATGAGCAGATTAGCATGAAATCCTCAGTCCTGTTACCCTCAGTCCTGTTACTAATGCCAATTATGATCTAAAACAGATCATTCTAAAAAAAATCTAAATATGACATAATCTCAATGAGAAGAGGGACCAAAATACTACTTAGATATGTATAAATTGTTGCATAATTGTAATTGGAAGTGTTGTTACAGTGGTAACAGGACTGAGGAAATTATGAAAACATGAAATAAATAAACAGTCATAAAATGGTAAATGGTATAGCTTGAGATGCCCCCACATCATTTTTTGTACTATGAAGATGTCTTTAATGAATGGGTATTGAAAAAAAATAGTTTGCAACAACTTTATTTTTAAAAAAAATAAAGTCGAAAAGGCACCGATTTCGCGGAATCACCCTACTAACGTTAGCTTCTATGCTAACGTAAACGGTAGCAGCTAGCTGCTAATGTCTGATGTGCTTGGCAAGGCTTTTGAGCTGACAACGTTAATATAGCCTGAAGTTATTAGCTAGTAAACTGGTGGCTACAATATAGAATATAAGCTGTGTATTCCACTAACAGACAAGAGGTTTGTGTTACATACGTTACACTTACCAGAGAAAGTTCACCAACGTAAACCTAGACACACGAACGAACTGTCAACGTTCTCAGCCAGGGCGTAGACGCGGTGCGGTGAGGGGCGTGTTTCACTCGTTGTGTGGGCGTGTCTGCTCCGACCTCCTCATCACTGCGCATGCGTCCAATCCTACTGCGCAAGCGTACTTCAAACTGGCTGCAAGATGGCGTCGCCGCGGTTGCTTCAATTCCATAGAACACTGCTGAGTGCAGCCACACTGTCCAGGTCTATATATACAGTCTATGGCTGCGACCAACTAGTGCAGAAGCAGAGATGTAGGCAAGCCTACAAACATGGTAGAAGTAGCTTTCTAAAGAAAAGGGCTTCTTTTTTCCCCCTATAGAAAAAAAAAATCAGATCAGCAAACCTCTCAAGTTAGAAAGTGCAATAAAACCAACTGAAAATGAAACCTGGTGTTTTTCTAGGCTGATTTGACATGGAACTACACTCTCATCTGGCGTAATAATCAAGGCAACTTGCAGCTACTGGCACTACTACTGCTTGTTGTCTATGGGGACTATTTTCAGATGCTGCGTACGATATCACTGTGCCTATGGTACATTTGCAAGTTGCCTTGATTATTACGCCAGATGAGAGTGTAGTTCCATGTCAAATCAGCCTAGAAAAACGCCAGGTTTCATTTTCAGTTGGTCTTATTGCACTTTCTAACTTGAGAGGAGACACGTTTTAAATGGGAAAATTACCAGAAATCTTAGTCACTTTTAAACATGAAGCTAGCAGGCGAGAAGCTAATGGTCTAATCCGATTCAATGATCTATGCTAGGCTGAAGCTAAAAGTTGTATCGCCAGACTCACAGAATGGCTGGATGAACGGGAACAAGGTAAATATCGATTGTTTTGCTCGAGGGGAGGTGGAAAATGAGCGTATTTCCAAAAATGGCGGAATATCCCTTTAAGATTATGTGTAAGTGACATAATAAAACTAAACAACCTGTTCACTACCAGGCTTGTTTTTTTGCTTCTGTTATTTTAGATGGCACAACTGGTGGAAGCAGCCAACTGCAGGACATTGGCAACCATATGACCCCATGGACTATGATGATGGCATGAATGTGGAAGATGGGTAGCCTCTGAATAAAGAGAAAGACAAGGATGTCCTAAATGTGCAGAGTAATCTCTCACCTATCTTTCTTTCTTGAATTTCCCCTTGGTGATCAATAATCTATTTTACAGACATAAACATCATTTACACCCCATCATCTGCTAGGTTTAGATGGACAGATGGACACGTAGGCCTACACATATCAGCTGTGCCAGAACGTACATCACGTATCTGGTGTGAATGTGGCGTTATGTGTTACCTTATGTGTAACACAAGTGTAATATATTGTATAAAGTATGATTTCATAAATATTTGTATTTACAGTTAGGCTACTGTCTTGGTTAATTCAGCCTTCAGCCTTCTGATAATCTCCCCATTTCCCAGCTCTAGGATGCATCTAGTATGCATGCCATTTTTTTTTATTCTTTAAATTGACCTTTACATTTATAGTAATGATCCATGACCTACTGTAGTCAAGTTTGGGTATGTCAGGTGAGTGCAAACCTAGGTAAGCTCCCATCCTTGAGGAGCTTCAACCCCACATGTATTGTAAAATAAATGCTCTTAATTTTGCTCTTCATATTGCAATCTTCAGTCAATCAACAATTTTTCTTTAAATAGAATTTATGTTTTCTGTGTATTGTGTTTAAACTTCTGTACACATTTTTGTTTCCTGACTGCCAGCCAGTATAGCTTATTTTCTGTTTGTTTAAGTTAGGACAAGTAGTCAGTAAATAGCCCCCTTGCTACTTTCACACAATATGACAACTTGTGATCAGAATTATTATTTATTACAGTGCATGAAAATGCACTGTACTGTTCTTCCTCGGTCTTCTTCTTATTACAGTGCATGAAAATGCACTGTACTGTTATTCCAAGGCTTCTTATTATTATTACAGTGCATGAAAATGCACTGTACTGTTATCCCTAGGCTTCTTCTTCTTCTTCTTCTACTACTTCTTATTATTCTTCTTCTAACGCACGCAATTCAGCTTGAACCGTTTAACTTAGAAACTTCATTCAAACTGTGTTACGAAGGTCTTGCTTAGGACATCAACGCAATGTATTTTTTAACTTTGTAACTTTTATACTTTTTAAACTATAAATTAAAAACTATTAACAATTTCCCCATAGACTTAACATTGCTCATTATGACATCACGGCAGCAATTAGAATGTTACCCCAGCTGGTCAGCCCAGAGCCATATAAAGAGAGAGTTGCGACAACTCCATTGACGCTAATGTTCCATATTTTCCCAACAATAGTTCCCGAAGTTAGGATCGAACACTCGTTAACAGACAGTAAAAGACGGTTATTTTAAGATTCTAACGAACAGTCAAAATCGCTTCCGGGAACTATTTGAATAGGATTTGAACTACTTGAAGTTACACGAACCACGTCACAAACCGAATTTTCTGTACCCGGGTTGTCGCAACTCTCTCTTTACATGGCTCTGGGTCAGCCACCTGGGCACCAACTGTCAGTTTCTCTCAGGCTCCTCTCTGAAGACTACATATTCTGTTCCCCTGTATCCTCTGCGCACAACAATATCAAAATAAGTCCTCCTAATTCCATCCAACTTTATATCCATTCATCTTCTTCAAACCATTCACTCATCCACCCATTCTAAACAGTCTGCCTATCAACAACATCAATTAGACGCTCTACATTGAACTTTTAAACAATCTACTCTGTCTCAGGCTGGCTCTCTTAAGACTAGCCAGTTAAATTGATTACACCTGTATCTGTATCCACTACTCTCAGTAGAGAGCTGTGTCTCTCCATTCTACAAGAATATAAGGCACATTCCATCTAACATTCTATCCATTCATCTTCTTCAGACCATTCACTCATCCACCCATTAAACTGTCTATCAACATCTATTAAACAATCTGTCTATCAACATCCATTAAACTCTCTGTCTATCAACATTAATTAGACTATCTACATTCAACTTTTAAATTATTTACTCTGTCTCAGGCTTTAAGAGTAGCCTACTCTGGCTCTCTTAAGACTAGCCAGTTAAATTGATTACACCTGTGTCAATTACTCTCAGAGAGCTGTATCAGTGTCTCTCTTAACAAGAATATAAGGCACATTCCATCCAACCTTCTATCCATTCATCTTCTTCAGACCATTCACTCATCCACCCATTAAACTGTCAATCAATATCTATTAAACAATCTGCCTATCAACATCCATTAAACATTCTGTCTATCAACATTAATTAGACTATCTACATACAACTTTTAAAGTATTTACTGTGGGTCCCTCTCAAGCAGCGTTTATATGTCCTCCCTCGCTCCTCGATCCTCAATTATCTACATAAAGAAAGATAGAAGAAGGGCTAGACTATCCCATTGTTGCCGCTCCATCATTCTTTATGTAGATCAGTGAGGAGCGAGAGAGGACGCGTAAACGCTATGAGAGGCACTTTCTGTCTCAGGCTTTAAGCATACAATCTCATTAAGACTACAGATCCTGTTTCACTACTTCCTCTGTCCACAACTGTTTCAAAATAAAGGTCCTCACTGCAATAATACACTATTAAATCATTTAACCATTGAAACTACTCAACTATTGAACTGTTCAACCATTCCAACTGTCAGTTATCATCCACTATGCCTCCAGTCAGCTACATGAAACCTCCATGTACCTAGCAACCAACATAGCAACCATTAAAATGAAGTGTTTATGACTGTTTCCATAGCAACCAACATAATTTCACTGCAGTAACTTCTTGTTTCCTAATAGTGGCCACCATGGATACCCTAGCAACAAATGTTTCAAAATAAAAGTCCTCACTAGCAAGTTAGCTAGTTAGCATGGTTAGCATAGTTAGCATTTTTAGCATAACTGCAAAAAATCATCAACTAAGTTAGCTAATCAACCTGGTTAGCATTGTTAGCAAATTTAGCATTGTTAGCATAGTTAGCATTTTTAGCATTACTGCTAGAAATCATCGGATAAGTTAGCTAATCAACCTGGTTAGCATTGTAAGTAAAGTTAGCATTGCTAACATAATTAGCATTTTAGCGTAACTGCTAGAAATCATTAGCTAAGTTAGCTAATCAACATTTTAACATGAATAGAAATCATTAGTTAACTCATTAACTGCCATTGACGTCTTTAAACGTCATTTCAGACACATACGTTGACTGCCATTGACGTCTTTAGACGTCAATTGCGTTTTTCAATGGGGAGGGCTCCTGGGTGGGCTTGGGAACGATCTGGCAGAGTTTCAGGCTTGTAAACAGACTGCACTAGCGATCCGAACCTCTAGATGGCAACAGTGCCATTTGGATCATTAGTATCTGCCTAGAGTGCACAAGTCATGCAGAGACAACTAGCAAAAACACTGAAGATCGACCACAGTGGATCTAGTTTGCACGCGATGCAGGGAATAAATATGCTTACTTCTTACATCAAGGATGGAAAACACGTGAACGGTATGATCCATTTACATTGGATATTGCGATATAGACTAACAACAACCTTGCTAGTGCTAGCTTGCTAAGTCTAGCATTCTGTTCAGAGTCTTTAGCGACCATCAGAGTCCCTAGCAACCTTGACGAGACTGACGAGATAACAGTGCAATCGTGGTTGACATACTACTGAAACGCTAACGTTAAAAAGTTGATTTTCACAAAAAGATCGTTTTCTCCATGTTTTGGTCAAAAACAAGTGTTTTTAGCAAAACTAACCCATGTTCTACTGACGATTACTAAAGAACGGAAAACGATAGAAACAAGCCGTTTTTCCCTGGTGAAAGAAGAGAGTCTACTCTTTCATTTGGTACCTTCGGTGTTTACATAGTCATAAAGCTCACCGTTCGGTGGATCTTGGAAAAACAGTCAAAATGCTGTAAAACGTCTGGCAGTATGGAGCGCTCTGCACTGAAAATCGCTGGCAGCCAATGAGTTAAGTTAGAACTGGAATGTTTAATCTTTAAACTGTCTACCTTCACACTATCAACTCTCTGTAAACTATGCAACCACCATGTTTACCCTAGCTACACCTTAGTAACCATATCTACATGATCTATCTATTTTTGCATTTTCATGCACTGGTAATTCCTTGGAATTGCATTTCTAGTTATTAAACTTCTTCTTCTAACGCAGCCAATTCAGCTTCAACCGTTTAACGTAGAAACTTCATTCAAACGTTGTTGCGTAGGTCTTGCTTATGCCATGCCTGCTTTGTATTTTTTAACTTTGTAACTTTTATACTTTTCAAACTATTACTTAAAAACTATTACCATTTCCCCCATAGACTTAACATTGCTCATTATGACATCACGGCAGCAATTAGAATCTTACGCCAGGTGGCCGGCCACCTGGGCACCAACTGTCAGTTTCTCTGGCTTTAAGCATACAGTCTCTCAGAAGACTACATATCCTGTTAACTGTTTCCTCTGTCCACAACTGTTTCAAAATAAAAGTCCTCACTGCAATAATACACTATTAAATAATTTAACCATTGAAACTACTCAACTATTGAACTGTTCAACCATTCCAACTGTCAGTTATCATCCACTATGCCTCCAGTCAACCTCCATGTACCTAGCAACCAACATAGCAACCATTCAAATTAAGTGTTTATGACCGTTTCCATAGCAACCAACATGATAATACTGCAGTAACTTCTTGTTTCCTGATAGTGGCCACCATGGAAACCCTAGCAACAAATGTTTCAAAATAAAAGTCCTCACTAGCAAGTTAGCTAGTTAGCATGGTTAGCATTGTTAGCATAGTTAGCATTTTTAGCATAACTGCAAAAAATCATCAACTAAGTTAGCTAATCAACCTGGTTAGCATTGTTAGCAAATTTAGCATTGTTAGCATAGTTAGCATTTTTAGCATTACTGCTAGAAATCATCGGTTAAGTTAGCTAATCAACCTGGTTAGCATTGTTAATAAAGTTAGCATTGCTAACATTATTAGCATTTTTAACGTAACTGCTAGAAATCATTAGTTAAGTTAGCTAATCAACATTTTAACATGAATAGAAATCATTAGTTAAGTTAGAACTGGAATGTTTCATCTTTTAACTGTCTACCTTCACACTATCAACTCTCTGTAAACTATGCAACCACCATGTTTACCCTAGCTACACCTTAGTAACCATATCTACATTATCTATCTATTTTTGCATTTTCATGCACTGGTAATTCCTTGGAATTGCATTTCTAGTTCTTCTTCTAACGCACGCAATTCAGCTTCAACCGCTTAACGTAGAAACTCCATTCAAATTTTGTCGCGTAGGTCTTACTTACGCGATGTGGGCTTTGTATTTTTCAACTTTGTAACTTTTATACTTTTTAAACTATTAGTTAAAAACTATTACAATTTTCCCCATAGACTTAACATTGCTCATTATGACATCACGGCAGCAATTAGAATCTTACGCCAGGTGGCCGGCCACCTGGGCACCAACTGTCAGTTTCTCTGGCTTTAAGCATACAGTCTCTCAGAAGACTACACATATCCTGTTAAACTGTTTCCTCTGTCCACAACTGTTTCAAAATAAAAGTCCTCAATGCAATAATACACTATTAAATAATTTAACCATTGAAACTACTCAACTATTGAACTGTTCAACCATTCCAACTGTCAGTTATCATCCACTATGCCTCCAGTCAACTACATAATACCTCCATGTACCTAGCAACCAACATAGCAACCATTAAAATTAAGTGTTTATGACCGTTTCAATAGCAACCAACATGATTATACTGCAGTAACTTCTTGTTTCTTGATAGTGGCCACCATGGATACCCTAGCAACAAATGTTTCAAAATAAAAGTCCTCACTAGCAAGTTAGTTGGTTAGCATGGTTAGCATAGTTAGCATTGTTAGCATAGGTAGCATTTTTAGCATAACTGCAAAAAATCATCAACTAAGTTAGCTAATCAACCTGGTTAGCATTATTAGCAAATTTAGCATTGTTAGCATAGTAAGCATTTTTAGCATTACTGCTAGAAATCATCGGTTAAGTTAGCTAATCAACCTGGTTAGCATTGTAAGTAAAGTTAGCATTGCTAGCATAATTAGCATTTTTAGCGTAACTGCTAGAAATCATTAGCTAAGTTAGCTAATCAACATTTTAACATGAATAGAAATCATTAGTTAAGTTAGAACTGGAATGTTTCATCTTTTAACTGTCTACCTTCACACTATCAACTCTCTGTAAACAATGCAACCACCATGTTTACCCTAGCTACACCTTAGTAACCATATCTACATTATCTATCTATTTTTGCATTTTCATGCACTGGTAATTCCTTGGAATTGCATTTCTAGTTCTTCTTCTAACGCACGCAATTCAGCTTCAACCGCTTAACGTAGAAACTCCATTCAAATTTTGACGCGTAGGTCTTACTTACGCGATGTGGGCTTTGTATTTTTCAACTTTGTAACTTTTATACTTTTTAAACTATTAGTTAAAAACTATTACAATTTCCCCCATAGACTTAACATGGCTCATTATGACATCACGGCAGCAATTAGAATGTTACCCCAGCTGGTCAGCCACCTGGGCACCAACTGTCAGTTTCTCTCAGGCTTTACAATCTCTCTGAAGACTACATATTCTGTTCCCCTGTATCCTCTGCGCACAACAGTATCAAAATAAGTCCTCCTAATTCCATCCAACTTTATATCCATTCATCTTCTTCAAACCATTCACTCATCCACCCATTCTAAACAGTCTGCTTATCAACATCAACTAGAGAATGTAATTCCAGGGAAATTACGAGTGCATGAAAATGCAAAAATGTATAGATACAGTAGATAATGCAGATATAGTTACTAAGGTGTAGCTAGGGTAAACATGGTAGTTGCATAGTTTAAAGCAAGCTGATAGTGTGAAGGTAGACAGTTTAAAGCTTAAACATTACAGTTCTAACTGAACTAATGATTTCTAGCAGTTATGCTAAAAATGCTAACAATGCTAACTATGCTAACAATGCTAACTATGCTAACAATGCTAACCAGGTTGATTAGCTAATTTAGCTAACCATTTCTAGCAGTTATGCTAAAAATGCTAACTATGCTAACAATGCTAACCATGCTAACTAGCTAACTTGCTAGTGAGGACTTTTATTTTGAAACATTTGTTGATAGGGTATCTATGGTGGCCACTATCAGGAATAAAGAAGTTACTGTAGTAAAATCATGTTGGTTGCTATGGAAACGGTCATAAACGCTTAATTTTAATGGTTGCTATGTTGGTTGCTAGGTACATGGAGGTTTCATGTAGTTGACTGGAGGCATAGTTGATGATAACTGACAGTTGGAATGGTTGAACAGTTAAATAGTTGAGTAGTTTCAACGGTTAAATGATTTAATAGTGTATTATTGCAGTGAGGACTTTTATTTTGAAACAGTTGTGGACAGAGGAAACAGTTTAACAGGATATGTGTAGTCTTCAGAGAGATTGTATGCTTAAAGCCTGAGAGAGAGAGAGCTGCTGCAGGTGGGGCTGGCCACCTGGCATAAGATTCTAATTGCCCTATTATGATGTCATAATCCAATGTTAAGTCTATGGGAGAAAAAATGTTTTAAAAAAAAATATAAATTCAACGATAAAGTTTTCAAAGTTGAAAAATACAAAGCTGAAGTCACCTAAGTAAGACCTACGCAGCACAGTTTGAATGAAGTTTCTACGTTAAACGGTTGAAGCTGAATTGAACCCACAAAAACGTTAGAGGAAAAATAAAAATAACTAGAGAATGTAATTCCAGGGAAATTACGAGTGCATGAAAATGCAAAAATGTATAGATACAGTAGATAATGTAGATATAGTTACTAAGGTGTAGCTAGGGTAAACATGGTGGTTGCATAGTTTAAAGAAAGCTGATAGTGTGAAGGTTGACAGTTTAAAGCTTAAACATTACAGTTCTAACTGAACTAATGATTTCTAGCAGTTATGCTAAAAATGCTAACAATGCTAACTATGCTAACAATGCTAACCAGGTTGATTAGCTAATTTAGCTAACCATTTCTATTAGTTATGCTAAAAATGCTAACTATGCTAACAATGCTAACCATGCTAACTAGCTAACTTGCTAGTGAGGACTTTTATTTTGAAACATTTGTTGATAGGGTATCTATGGTGGCCACTATCAGGAATAAAGAAGTTACTGTAGTAAAATCATGTTGGTTGCTATGGAAACGGTCATAAACGCTTAATTTTAATGGTTGCTATGTTGGTTGCTAGGTACATGGAGGTTTCATGTAGTTGACTGGAGGCATAGTTGATGATAACTGACAGTTGGAATGGTTGAACAGTTAAATAGTTGAGTAGTTTCAACGGTTAAACGATTTAATAGTGTATTATTGCAGTGAGGACTTTTATTTTGAAACAGTTGTGGACAGAGGAAACAGTTTAACAGGATATGTGTAGTCTTCAGAGAGATTGTATGCTTAAAGCCTGAGAGAGAGAGAGCTGCTGCAGGTGGGGCTGGCCACCTGGCATAAGATTCTAATTGCCCTATTATGATGTCATAATCCAATGTTAAGTCTATGGGAGAAAAAATGTTTTAAAAAATTAATATAAATTCAACGATAAAGTTTTCAAAGTTGAAAAATACAAAGCTGAAGTCACCTAAGTAAGACCTACGCAGCACAGTTTGAATGAAGTTTCTACGTTAAACGGTTGAAGCTGAATTGAACGCACAAAAACGTTAGAGGAAAAATAAAAATAACTAGAGATGTAATTCCAAGGAAATTACGAGTGCATGAAAATGCAAAAATGTGAGGACTTTTATTTTGAAACAGTTGTGGGTAGAGAAAACAGTTGAACAGGATATGTAGTCTTAAGAGAGCCAGAAAGCCTGAGACAGAGAGTTGCTGCCAGGTGGCTTTGAACACCTGGCTTAAGATTCTAATTGCTTAACGACTTTATTGTGATGTCATAATCCAATGTTAAGTCTATGGGAGAAAAAATGTTTTAAAAAATTCATATAAATTAAACGATAAAGTTTTCAAAGTTGAAAATTACATAGCTGAAGTCACCTAAGTAAGACCTACGCAGCGCAGTTTGAATGAAGTTTCTACGTCGAACGGTTGAAGCTGAATTGAACGCACAAAAAGTGACTGAAGACTATAATATCGATAACTAGAGATGTAATTCCAAGGAAATTACGAGTGCATGAAAATGCAAAAATGTGAGGACTTTTATTTTGAAACAGTTGTGGGTAGAGAAAACAGTTGAACAGGATATGTAGTCTTAAGAGAGCCAGAAAGCCTGAGACAGAGAGTTGCTGCCAGGTGGCTTTGAACACCTGGCTTAAGATTCTAATTGCTTAACGACTTTATTGTGATGTCATAATCCAATGTTAAGTCTATGGGAGAAAAAATGTTTTAAAAAATTCATATAAATTAAACGATAAAGTTTTCAAAGATGAAAATTACATAGCTGAAGTCACCTAAGTAAGACCTATGCAGCGCAGTTTGAATGAAGTTTCTACGTTGAACGGTTGAAGCTGAATTGAACGCACAAAAAGTGTCTGAAGAAGAATAATAATAATATCGATAATAAGAACTAGAAATGCAATTCCAAGGAATTACCAGTGCATGAAAATGCAAAAAAAAATATAGATAGATAATGTAGATATGGCTACTAAGGTATAGCTAGGGTAAACATGGTGGTTGCATAGTTTAAAGAGAGTTGATAGTGTTTAGGTAGACATTTTAAAGCTTAAACATTCCTGTTCTAACTTAACTAATGATTTCTAAAAGGTATTCTAAAATGTTAACTATGCTAACAATGATAACCAGGTTGATTGGTTTACTTGGCTAACGATTTCTAGCAGTAATGCTAAAAATGTTAACTATGCTAACAATGCTAACTATGCTAACAATGCTAACCACGTTGATTAGCTAACTTAGCTAATCATTTTTAGCAGTTATGCTAAAAATGCTAATAATGCTAACAATGTTAACTATGCTAACAATGCTAACCAGGTTGATTAGCTAACTTAGCTAATCATTTTTAGCAGTTATGTTAAAAATGCTAACTATGCTAACAATGTTAACTATGCTAACCATGCTAACTAGCTAACTTGGTACTGAGGACTTTTATTTTGAAACATTTGTTGATGGGGTATCCATGGCTGCCACTATCAGGAATAAAGAAGTTACTGTAGTAAAATCATGTTGGTTGCTATGGAAACGGTCATAAACGCTTAATTTTGATGGTTGCTATGTTGGTTGCTAGGTGCATGGAGGTCTCATGTAGTTGACTGGAGGCATAGTTGATGATAACTGACAGTTGGAATGGTTGAACAGTTAAATAGTTGAGTAGTTTCAATGGTTAAATGATTTAATAGTGTATTATTGCAGTGAGGACTTTTATTTTGAAACAGTTGTGGAAAGAGGAAACAGTTAACAGGATATGTAGTCTTCACAGAGAGATTGTATGCTTAAAGCCTGAGAGAGAGAGGGCTGCTGCAGGTGGGGCTGGCCACCTGGCATAAGATACTAATTGCTTAATGATCCGATTGTGATGTCATAGAGGCCAATGTTAAGTCTATGGGGAAATTTGTAATAGTTTTTAATTTATAGTTTAAAAAGTGTAAAAGTTACAAAGTTGAAAAATACTTAGCAGCCTTCCCCTATTTAAGACCTACGTTGTGACGTTTGAATGAAGTTTCTAAGTTAAACGGTTCAAGCTGAATAGAAAAAATGAATTTGATCAGCGGAATAATAAGAAGAAGAAGAAGCCTTGGAAGAACAGTACAGTGCATTTTCATGCACTGTAACTAGAGAATGTAATTCCAGGGAAATTACGAGTGCATGAAAATGCAAAAATGTATAGATACAGTAGATAATGTAGATATAGTTACTAAGGTGTAGCTAGGGTAAACATGGTGGTTGCATAGTTTAAAGAAAGCTGATAGTGTGAAGGTAGACAGTTTAAAGCTTAAACATTACAATTCTAACTGTATGAAGGGTCAAAGTAACAATAATTAAATATAAAGTAAATTACAAAGTAAAATGTCATGTAAGTCATATCACCAAGTATCAAATTTAAATATATCAACGATTATTAAATGTAATCTAATGTAAAGTTTAAATCAATGTCATTTGAATTTTGAATTACATTAAACTTTAAATCAATTGAATAAGAAGTTGAATTAATTTGAAGTCATACATCACATTTATTTGCCCGTTGTTCTCATTTGGAATAAGACTTAACATTTCAGCCTCATGCAATTCCGTGCGCCACCATTTAATTCGAACGCCTTTACTTCAGACTTTGGACTTTGGTACTTCAAGGTTGTACTATCACCTGTCAATCATGCTATGTCCCCCGCCCCCCGCCCATCCACTGAATCTGAGTCGATTTATCAGTTCTTTAGTAATAGTTTCCCCCACTTCATCACCATCACTAGAGCCTTCGTCCTTCGTCTGACGCTGGGTTTCCACAGAGCATGTCACCATGCGAGATCTTCTACTGTCTTTGCGCGAAATAGCCTACGCTTGCTAAAATTTCACCCAGGGGGTGTTGTCCAGCTGTCACACACCTAGCGTTTCGGCTCAGTGGTCAACAGGTTAGCTTAGTGGTTAGTGGTTAGCTCAGTGTTTAGTTAGCTAGACAGTCCAGTGCTTCAGATTACATTCAGGGGTTTATTTAGCCCAAGTATGTTCAAGTGGCATACACACAAAAATCCGTTTGAATGTTTTCATGTTGACAACAATTCATAATCTACAGAAACACCACAGTTCATATCAGCGTGCTAACTATCTAGTCGCCTAGCTTGCTATGTGTTTTCAATTGGTTATAATGGGTCAACAAGCTAACAAGCTAACAAGCCAACCTTCAATGATAGTGTGTCCTGAACACATTTGTTTAGCATATAAACAATAAACCGTATCAAAATAAGCCATTAAAAGTGGTCAAGAAACCTTTATTCACATTTAATACTTCCAGTTACGACCCCCGGAGCCACCGCCATTGATTTGTTTTTTTTCCACCTCTGT
This sequence comes from Sardina pilchardus, assembly GCF_963854185.1. Lineage (NCBI taxonomy): Eukaryota > Metazoa > Chordata > Actinopteri > Clupeiformes > Clupeidae > Sardina > Sardina pilchardus. The sequence goes on from NC_085007.1 coordinate 33,233,876, forward strand.
GTAGCCTACAGTGTACAACGTGGTGATAATTTCGCCTGGTGTGAGTGAGTCTTCCTAAAGACCTGATAAATCAACTCAGATTCAGTGGATGGGCGGGGGGCGGGGGACATAGCATGATTGACAGGTGACAGTACAACCTTGAAGTACCAAAGTCCAAAGTTTGAAGTAAAGGCGTTCGAATTAAATGGTGGCGCACGGAATTGCATGAGGCTGACATTTTAAGTCTCATTCAAAATGAGAACAACAGGGAAATGTAAATGTAGGCTAATGTATGACTTCAAATTAATTCAACTTCTTATTCAATTGATTTAAAGTTTAATGTAATTCAAAATTCAAATGACATTGATTTAAACTTTAAATTAGATTACATTTAATAATCGTTGATATATTTAAATTTGATACTGGTGATATGACTTACATGACATTTTACTTTGTAATTTACTTGATATTTAATTATTGTTACTTTGACCCTTCATATAACTGAACTAATGATTTCTAGCAGTTATGCTAAAAATGCTAACTATGCTAGCAATGCTAACCAGGTTGATTAGCTAACTTAGCTAATCATTTCTAACAGTTATGCTAAAAATGCTCACAATGCTAACTATGCTAACAATGCTAACAAGGTTGATTAGCTAACTTAGCTAATCATTTCTAACAGTAATGCTAAAAATGCTAACAATGCTAATTATGCTAACCAGGTTGATTAGCTAACTTAGCTAATCATTTCTAGCAGTTATGCTAAAAATGCTAACAGTGCTAACCATGCTAACTAGCTAACTTGCTAGTGAGGACTTTTATTTTGAAACATTTGTTGATAGGGTATCTATGGTGGCCACTATCAGAAATAAAGAAGTTACTGTAGTAAAATCATGTTGGTTGCTATGGAAACTGTCATAAACGCTTCATTTTAATGGTTGCTATGTTGGTTGCTAGGTACATGGAGGTTTCATGTAGTTGACTGGAGGCATAGTTGATGATAACTGACAGTTGGAATGGTTGAACAGTTAAATAGTTGAGTAGTTTCAATGGTTAAACGATTTAATAGTGCATTATTGCAGTGAGGAATTTTATTTTGAAACAGTTGTGGACAGAGGAAGTAGGCCTAGTGAAACAGGATCTGTAGTCTTAATGAGATTGTAAGCTTAAAGCCTGAGACAGAGAGAGCAGCAGGTGGCCGGCCACCTGGCATAAGATTCTAATTGCCCTATTATGATGTCATAATCACAATGTTAAGTCTATGGGGGAAATTTTAATAGTTTTTATTTAATAGTTCAAAAAGTATAAAAGTTACAAAGTTGAAAAATACAAAGCTGAAGTCACCTAAGTAAGACCTACGCAGCGCAGTTTGAACGAAGTTTCTACGTTAAACGGTTGAAGCTGAATTGCGCGCACAAAAACGTTAGAAGAAAAATAAAAATAACTAGAAATGCAATTCCAAGGAATTACCAGTGCATGAAAATGCAAAAATAGATAGATAATGTAGATATGGTTACTAAGATGTAGCTAGGGTAAACATGGTGGTTGCATAGTTTACAGAGAGTTGATAGTGTGAAGGTAGACAGTAGATGAAACATTCCAGTTCTAACTTAACTAATGATTTATATTCATGTTAAAATGTTGATTAGCTAACTTAGCTAATGATTTCTAGCAGTTATGCTAAAAATGCTAATTATGCTAGCAATGCTAACTTTACTAACAATGCTAACCAGGTTGATTAGCTAACTTATCCGATGATTTCTAGCAGTAATGCTAAAAATGCTAACTATGCTAACAATGCTAAATTTGCTAACAATGCTAACCAGTTTGATTAGCTAACTTAGTTAATGATTTTTTGCAGTTATGCTAAAAATGCTAACTATGCTAACAATGCTAACCATGCTAACTAGCTAACTTGCTAGTGAGGACTTTTATTTTGAAACATTTGTTGCTAGGGTATCCATGGTGGCCACTATCAGGAAACAAGAAGTTACTGCAGTATAATCATGTTGGTTGCTATGGAAACGGTCATAAACACTTAATTTTAATGGTTGCTATGTTGGTTGCTAGGTACATGGAGGTTTCATGTAGTTGACCGGAGGCATAGTGGATGATAACTGACAGTTGGAATGGTTGAACAGTTCAATAGTTGAGTAGTTTCAATGGTTAAATGATTTAATAGTGTATTATTGCGGTGAGGACTTTTATTTTGAAACAGTTGTGGACAGAGGAAGTAGTGAAACAGGATCTGTAGTCTTAATGAGATTGTATGCTTAAAGTCTTAGACAGAAGGTGCCTCTCATATAGCGTTTACGTGTCTTCTCTCGCTCCTCGATCCTCACTGATCTACATAAAGAATGATGGAGCGGCAACAATGGGATAGTCTAGCCCTTCTTCTATCTTTCTTTATGTAGATCAGTGAGGAGCGAGGAGCGAGGGAGGACATATAAACGCTGCTTGAGAGGCACCCACAGTAAATACTTTAAAAGTTGTATGTAGATAGCCTAATTAATGTTGATAGACAGAATGTTTAATGGATGTTGATAGGCAGATTGTTTAATAGATATTGATTGACAGTTTAATGGGTGGATGAGTGAATGGTCTGAAGAAGATGAATGGATAGAAGGTTGGATGGAATGTGCCTTATATTCTTGTTAAGAGAGACACTGATACAGCTCTGTGAGAGTAGTTGATACAGGTGTAATCAATTTAACTGGCTAGTCTTAAGAGAGCCAGAGAGACAGAGTAAATAATTTAAAAGTTGAATGTAGATAGTCTAATTAATGTTGATAGACAGAGAGTTTAATGGATGTTGATAGGCAGATTGTTTAATAGATGTTGATAGACAGTTTAATGAGTGGATGAGTGAATGGTCTGAAGAAGATGAATGGATAGAAAGTTGGATGGAATGTGCCTTATATTCTTGTAGAGTGGAGAGACACAGCTCTCTACTGAGAGTGGTGGATACAGATACAGGTGTAATCAATTGAACTGGCTAGTCTTAAGATCCAGAGTGTATCCTTAAAGCCTGAGACAGAGTAGATTGTTTAAAAGTTGAATGTAGATCGTCTAATTGATGTTGATAGGCAGACTGTTTAGAATGGGTGGATGAGTGAATGGTTTGAAGAAGATGAATGGATAGAAAGTTGGATGGAATTAGGAAGACTTATGTTGATACAGTTGATACAGGGGAACAGAAAATGTAGTCTCAAGAGAGCCAGTGTGCCTGAGAGAGAGAGAGGAGCTGCTGCACCTGGACTGGCCACCTGGCGTAACATTCTAATTGCTGCCGTGATGTCATAATGAGCAATGTTAAGTCTATGGGGAAATGTTTAATAGTTTTTAATTTACAGTTTAAAAAGTATAAAAGTTACAAAGTTTAAAAATATATTGCACAGGTCTCCTTAGTAAGACCTACGTAGCAAAGTTTGAATCAAGTTTCTACGTTAAACGGTTCAAGCTGAATTGCGAGCGTTAGAAGAAAAAGAAAAATAATAATAATAAGAAACCTAGGAAGAACAATATAGTGCATTTTCATGCACTATAATAATAAGAAACCTAGGAAGAACAATATAGTGCATTTTCATGCACTATAATAACTAGAAATGCAATTCCAAGGAATTACCAGTGCATGAAAATGCAAAAATAGATAGATAATGTAGATATGGTTACTGAGGTGTAGCTAGGGTAAACATGGTGGTTGCATAGTTTACAGAGAGTTGATAGTGTGAAGGTAGACAGTTTAAAGATGAAACATTCCAGTTCTAACTTAACTAATGATTTCTATTCATGTTAAAATGTTGATTAGCTAACTTAGCTAATGATTTCTAGCAGTTAAGCTAAAAATGCTAATTATGCTAGCAATGCTAACTTTACTAACAATGCTAACCAGGTTGATTAGCTAAGTTAACCGATGATTTCTAGCAGTAATGTTAAAAATGCTAACTATGCTAACAATGCTAAATTTGCTGACAATGCTAACCAGGTTGATTAGCTAACTTAGTTGATGATTTTTTGCAGTTATGCTAAAAATGCTAACTATGTTAACAATGTTAACTATGCTAACCATGCTAACTAGCTAACTTGCTAGTGAGGACTTTTATTTTGAAACATTTGTTGCTAGGGTATCCATGGTGGCCACTATCAGGAAACAAGAAGTTACTGCAGTATAATCATGTTGGTTGCTATGGAAACGGTTATAAACACTTAATTTTAATGGTTGCTAGGTACATGGAGGTTTCATGTAGTTGACTGGAGACATAGTGGATGATAACTGACCGTTGGAATGGTTGAACAGTTCAATAGTTGAGTAGTTTCAATGGTTAAATGATTTAATAGTGTATTATTGCAGTGAGGACCTTTATTTTGAAACAGTTGTAGACAGAGGAAGTAGTGAAACAGGATCTGTAGTCTTAATGAGATTGTATGCTTAAAGCCTGAGACAGAAGGTGCCTCTCATAGCGTTTACGCGTCCTCTCTCGCTCCTCACTGATCTACATAAAGAATGATGGAGCGGCAACAATGGGATAGTCTAGCCCTTCTTCTATCTTTCTTTATGTAGATCATTGAGGATCGAGGAGTGAGGGAGGACATATAAACGCTGCTTGAGAGGGACCCACAGTAAATACTTTAAAGGGATATTCCGCCATTTTTGGAAATACGCTCATTTTCCACCTCCCCTCGAGCAAAACAATCGATATTTACCTTGTTCCCGTTCATCCAGCCATTCTGTGAGTCTGGCGATACAACTTTTAGCTTCAGCCTAGCATAGATCATTGAATCGGATTAGACCATTAGCTTCTCGCCTGCTAGCTTCATGTTTAAAAGTGAGTAAGATTTCTGGTAATTTTCCCATTTAAAACGTGTCTCCTCTCAAGTTAGAAAGTGCAATAAGACCAACTGAAAATGAAACCTGGCGTTTTTCTAGGCTGATTTGACATGGAACTACACTCTCATCTGGCGTAATAATCAAGGCAACTTGCAAACATACCATAGGCGCAGTGATATCTTACGCAGCATCTGAAAATAGTCCCCATAGACAACAAGCAGTAGTAGTGCCAGTAGCTGCAAGTTGCCTTGATTATTACGCCAGATGAGAGTGTAGTTCCATGTCAAATCAGTCTAGAAAAACGCCAGGTTTCATTTTCAGTTGGTCTTATTGCACTTTCTAACTTGAGAGGAGACACGTTTTAAATGGGAAAATTACCAGAAATCTTACTCACTTTTAAACATGAAGCTAGCAGGCGAGAAGCTAATGGTCTAATCCGATTCAATGATCTATGCTAGGCTGAAGCTAAAAGTTGTATCGCCAGACTCACAGAATGGCTGGATGAACAGGAACAAGGTAAATATCGATTGTTTTGCTCGAGGGAAGGTGGAAAATTAGCGTATTTCCAAAAATGGCGGAATATCCCTTTAAAAGTTGTATGTAGATAGTCTAATTAATGTTGATAGACAGAATGTTTAATGGATGTTGATAGGCAGATTGTTTAATAGATATTGATTGACAGTTTAATGGGTGGATGAGTGAATGGTCTGAATAAGATGAGTGGATAGAAGGTTGGATGGAATGTGCCTTATATTCTTGTTAAGAGAGACACTGATACAGCTCTCTGAGAGTAGTTGACACAGGTGTAATCAATTTAACTGGCTAGTCTTAAGAGAGCCAGAGTAGCCTACTCTTAAAGCCTGAGACAGAGTAAATAATTTAAAAGTTGAATGTAGATAGTCTAATTAATGTTGATAGACAGAGAGTTTAATGGATGTTGATAGACAGATTGTTTAATAGATGTTGATAGACAGTTTAATGGGTGGATGAGTGAATGGTCTGAAGATGAATGGATAGAATGTTGGATGGAATGTGCCTTATATTCTTGTAGAATGGAGAGACACAGCTCTCTACTGAGAGTAGTGGATACAGATACAGGTGTAATCAATTTAACTGGCTAGTCTTAAGAGAGCCAGCCTGAGACAGAGTAGATTGTTTAAAAGTTCAATGTAGAGCGTCTAATTGATGTTGTTGATAGGCAGACTGTTTAGAATGGGTGGATGAGTGAATGGTTTGAAGAAGATGAATGGATATAAAGTTGGATGGAATTATGAGGACTTATTTTGATACTGTTGTGCGCAGAGGATACAGGGGAACAGAATATGTAGTCTTCAGAGAGGAGCATGAGAGAAACTGACAGTTGGTGCCCAGGTGGCTGACCAGCTGGGGTAACATTCTAATTGCTGCCGTGATGTCATAATGAGCAATGTTAAGTCTATGGGGAAATGTTTAATAGTTTTTAATTTACAGTTTAAAAAGTATAAAAGTTACAAAGTTAAAAAATATATTGCACAGGTCTCCTTAGTAAGACCTACGTAGCAAAGTTTGAATCAAGTTTCTACGTTAAACGGTTCAAGCTGAATTGCGAGCGTTAGAAGAAGAAGTGGAATAACTAGAAATGCAATTCCAAGGAATTACCAGTGCATGAAAATGCAAAAAAAGATAGATAATGTAGATATGGTTACTAAGGTGAAGCTAGGGTAAACATGGTGGTTGCATAGTTTACAGAGAGTTGATAGTGTGAAGGTAGACAGTTTAAAGCTGAAACATTCCAGTTCTAACTTAACTAATGATTTCTATTCATGTTAAAATGTTGATAAGCTAACTTAGCTAATGATTTCTAGCAGTTGTGTTAAAAATGCTAATTATGCTAGCAATGCTAACTTTACTAACAATGCTAACCAGGTTGATTAGCTAACTTAACCGATGATTTCTAGCAGTAATGTTAAAAATGCTAACTATGCTAAAAATGTTAGCAATGCTAACAATGCTAACCATGCTAACTAGATAACTTGCTAGTGAGGACTTTTATTTTGAAACATTTGTTGCTAGGGTATCCATGGTGCCCACCATCAGGAAACAAGAAGTTACTGCAGTATAATCATGTTGGTTGCTATGGAAACGGTCATAGACACTTAATTTTAATGGTTGCTATGTTGGTTGCTAGGTACATGGAGGTTTCATGTAGTTGACTGGAGGCATAGTGGATGATAACTGACAGTTGGAATGGTTGAACAGTTCAATAGTTGAGTAGTTTCAATGGTTAAATGATTTAATAGTGTATTATTGCAGTGAGGACTTTTATTTTGAAATAGTTGTGGACAGAGGAAACAGTTAACAGGATATGTAGTCTTCTGAGAGACTGTATGCTAAAGCCAGAGAAACTGACAGTTGGTGCCCAGGTGGCCGGCCACCTGGCCTAAGATTCTAATTGCTGCCGTGATGTCATAATGAGCAATGTTAAGTCTATGGGGGAAATTGTAATAGTTTTTAACTAATAGTTTAAAAAGTATAAAAGTTACAAAGTTGATAAATACAAAGCCCACATCGCGTAAGTAAGATCTACGTAACACAGTTTGAATGAAGTTTCTACGTTAAACGGTTCAAGCTGAATTGCGTGCGTTAGAAGAAGAATAATAAGAAGATGAAGAAGTTGAAGACTAGGAAGAACAGTACAGTGCATTTTCATGCACTGTAATAATAAGAAACCTAGGAAGAACAAGATAGTGCATTTTCATGCACTATAATAAGAAGATATCGGATAACAGTAGAGTGCATTTTCATGCACTCTAACTAGAGAATGTAATTCCAGGGAAATTACGAGTGCATGAAAATGCAAAAATGTATAGATACAGTAGATAATGTAGATATAGTTACTAAGGTGTAGCTAGGGTAAACATGGTGGTTGCATAGTTTAAAGAAAGCTGATAGTGTGAAGGTAGACAGTTTAAAGCTTAAACATTACAGTTCTAACTGAGCTAATGATTTTTAGCAGTTATGCTAAAAATGCTAACAATGCTAACTATGCTAACAATGCTAACTAGGTTGATTAGCTAACTTAGCTAATCATTTCTAGCAGTTATGCTAAAAATGCTAACAATGCTAACCATGCTAAGTAGCTAACTTGCTAGTGAAGACTTTTATTTTGAAACATTTGTTGATAGGGTATCTATGGTGGCCACTATCAGGAATAAAGAAGTTACTGTAGTAAAATCATGTTGGTTGCTATGGAAACGGTCATAAACGCTTAATTTTAATGGTTGCTATGTTGGTTGCTAGGTACATGGAGGTTTCATATAGTTGACTGGAGGCATAGTTGATGATAACTGACAGTTTGAACGGTTGAACAGTTAAATAGTTGAGTAGTTTCAATGGTTAAATGATTTAATAGTGTATTATTGCAGTGAGGACTTTTATTTTGAAACAGTTGTGGACAGAGGAAACAGTGTACAGGATATGTAGTCTTCACAGAGAGATTGTATGCTTAAAGCCTGAGAGAGAGAGGGCTGCTGCAGGTGGGGCTGGCCACCTGGCATAACATTCTAATTGCCCTATTATGATGTCATAATCCAATGTTAAGTCTATGGGGAAATTTTAATAGTTTTTATTTAATAGTTCAAAAAGTATAAAAGTTACAAAGTTGAAAATTACATAGCTGAAGTCACCTAAGTAAGACCTACGCAGCGCAGTTTGAATGAAGTTTCTACGTCGAACGGTTGAAGCTGAATTGAACGCACAAAAAGCGTTAGAAGAAGAACTAGAAATGCAATTCCAAGGAATTACCAGTGCATGAAAATGCAAAAAAAGATAGATAATGTAGATATGGTTACTAAGGTGTAGCTAGGGTAAACATGGTGGCTGCATAGTTTACAGAGAGTTGATAGTGTGAAGGTAGACAGTTTAAAGCTGAAACATTCCAGTTCTAACTTAACTAATGATTTCTATTCATGTTAAAATGTTGATTAGCTAACTTAGCTAATAATTTCTAGCAGTTGTGCTAAAAATGCTAATTATGCTAGCAATGCTAACTTCACTAACCAGGTTGATTAGCTAACTTAACCGATGATTTCTAACAGTAATGCTTAAAATGTTAACTATGCTAACAATGCTAGATTTGCTAAAAATGCTAACCAGGTTGATTAGCTAACTTAGTTGATGATTTTTTGCAGTTATGCTAAAAATGCTAGCTATGCTAACAATGCTAACCATGCTAACTAGATAACTTGCTAGTGAGGACTTTTATTTTGAAACATTTGTTGCTAGGGTATCCATGGTGGCCACTATCAGGAAACAAGAAGTTACTGCAGTGTAATCATGTTGGTTGCTATAGAAATGGTCATAAACGCTTAATTTTAATGGTTGCTATGTTGGTTGCTAGGTAAATGGAGGTTTCATGTAGTTGACTGGAAGCATAGTTGATGATAACTGACAGTTGGAATGGTTGAACAGTTAAATAGTTGAGTAGTTGCAATGGTTAAATGATTTAATAGTGTATTATTGCAGTGAGGAACAGTTGTGGACAGAGGAAATAGTTAACAGGATATGTAGTCTTCAGAGAGATTATGCTTAAAGCCAGAGAAACTGACAGTTGATACAGGTGTAATCAATTTAACTGGCTAGTCTTAAGAGAGCCAGAGTGTAGGCTATGCTTAAAGCCTGAGACAGAGTAAATAATTTAAAAGTTGAATGTAGATAGTCTAATTAATGTTGATAGACAGAGAGTTTAATGGATGTTGATAGGCAGATTGTTTAATTTAATAGATGTTGATAGACAGTTTAATGGGTGGATGAGTGAATGGTCTGAAGAAGATGAATGGATAGAAAGTTGGATGGAATGTGCCTTATATTCTTGTAGAGTGGAGAGAGACAGCTCTCTACTGAGAGTAGTGGATACAGATACAGGTGTAATCAATTTAACTGGCTAGTCTTAAGAGGGCCAGAGTGTGCTTAAAGCCTGAGACAGAGTAGATTGTTTAAAAGTTGAATGTAGATCGGCAGACTGTTTAGAATGGGTGGATTGAGTGAATGGTTTGAAGAAGATGAATGGATAGAAAGTTGGATGGAATTAGGTAGACTTATGTTAATACAGGGGAACAGAAAATGTAGTCTCAAGAGAGCCAGTTTAAAGCCTGAGAGAGAGAGAGAGAGCTGCTGCACCTGGACTGGCCACCTGGCGTAACATTCTAATTGCTGCAGTGATGTCATAAAGAGCAATGTTAAGTCTATGGGGAAATTGTTAATAGTTTTTATTTAATAGTTCAAAAAGTATAAAAGTTACAAAGTTGAAAAATACAAAGCACATATGGCATAAGCAAGACCTACGCAACGAAGTTTGAATGAAGTTTCTACGTTTAACGGTTCAAGCTGAATTGCGAGCGTTAGAAGAAGAAAAATAATAAGAAGAATACTAGGAAGAACAGTACAGTGCATTTTCATGCACTGTAATAATAATATCGATAATAAGAAGATGTCGGATAACAGTAGAGTGCATTTGCATGCACTCTAATAAGAATAAATCGGATAACAGTAGAGTGCATTTTCATGCACTCTAATAAGAATAAATCGGATAACAGTAGAGTGCATTTTCATGCACTCTAATTAGACGCTCTACTTTCAACTTTTAAACAATCTACTCTGTCTCAGGCTGGCTCTCTTAAGACTAGCCAGTTAAATTGATTACACCTGTATCTGTATCCACTACTCTCAGTAGAGAGCTGTGTCTCTCCATTCTACAAGAATATAAGGCACATTCCATCCAACATTCTATCCATTCATCTTCTTCAGACCATTCACTCATCCACCCATTAAACTGTCTATCAACATCCATTAAACAATCTGTCTATCAACATCCATTAAACTCTCTGTCTATCAACATCCATTAAACTCTCTGTCTATCAACATTAATTAGACTATCTACATTCAACTTTTAAATGATTTACTGTCTCAGGCTTTAAGAGTACTCTGGCTCTCTTAAGACTAGCCAGTTAAATTGATTACACCTGTGTCAACTACTCTCAGAGAGCTGTATCAGTGTCTCTCTTAACAAGAATATAAGGCACATTCCATCCAACCTTCTATCCATTCATCTTCTTCAGACCATTCACTCATCCACCCATTAAACTGTCAATCAATATCTATTAAACAATCTGCCTATCAACATCCATTAAACATTCTGTCTATCAACATTAATTAGACTATCTACATACAACTTTTAAAGTATTTACTGTGGGTCCCTCTCAAGCAGCGTTTATATATCCTCCCTCGCTCCTCGATCCTCAATGATCTACATAAAGAAAGATAGAAGAAGGGCTAGACTATCCCATTGTTGCCGCTCCATCATTCTTTATGTAGATCAGTGAGGAGCGAGAGAGGACGCGTAAACGCTGTATATGAGAGGCACCTTCTGTCTCAGGCTTTAAGCATACAATCTCATTAAGACTACAGATCCTGTTTCACTACTTCCTCTGTCCACAACTGTTTCAAAATAAAGGTCCTCACTGCAATAATACACTATTAAATCATTTAACCACTGAAACTACTCAACTATTGAACTGTTCAACCATTCTAACTGTCAGTTATCATCCACTATGCCTCCGGTCAACTACATGAAACCTCCATGTACCTAGCAACCAACATAGCAACCATTAAAATTAAGCGTTTATGACCGTTTCCATAGCAACCAACATGATTTTACTACAGTAACTTCTTTATTCCTAACAAATGTTTCAAAATAAAAGTCCTCACTAGCAAGTTAGCTAGTTAGCATAGTTAGCATTGTTAGCATAGTTAGCATTTTTAGCATAACTGCAAGAAATCATCAACTAAGTTAGCTAATCAACCTGGTTAGCATTGTTAGCAAATTTAGCATTGTTAGTATAGTTAGCATTTTTAGCATTACTGCTAGAAATCATCGGTTAAGTTAGCTAATCAACCTGGTTAGCATTGTTAGTAAAGTTAGCATTGCTAGCATAATTAGCATTATTAGCGTTACATCTAGAAATCATTATCTAAGTTAGCTAATCAACATTTTAACATGAATAGAAATCATTAGTTAAGTTAGAACTGGAACGTTTCATCTTTAAACTGTCTACCTTCACACTATCATCTCTTTGTAAACTATGCAACCACCATATTTACCCTAGCTACACCTTAGTAACCATATCTACATTATCTATCTATTTTTGCATTTTCAAGCACTGGTAATTCCTTGGAATTGCATTTCTAGTTATTATTAAACTTCTTCTTCTAACGCAGCCAATTCAGCTTCAACCGTTTAACGTAGAAACTTCATTCAAACGTTGTTGCGTAGGTCTTGCTTATGCCATGCCTGCTTTGTATTTTTTAACTTTGTAACTTTTATACTTTTTAAACTATTACTTAAAAACTATTACCATTTCCCCCATAGACTTAACATTGCTCATTATGACATCACGGCAGCAATTAGAATCTTACGCCAGGTGGCCGGCCACCTGGGCACCAACTGTCAGTTTCTCTGGCTTTAAGCATACAGTCTCTCAGAAGACTACATATCCTGTTAACTGTTTCCTCTGTCCACAACTGTTTCAAAATAAAAGTCCTTACTGCAATAATACACTATTAAATCATTTAACCATTGAAACTACTCAACTATTGAACTGTTCAACGATTCCAACTGTCAGTTATCATCCACTATGCCTCCAGTCAACTACATGAAACCTCCATGTACCTAGCAACCAACATAGCAACCATTCAAATTAAGTGTTTATGACCGTTTCCATAGCAACCAACATGATTATACTGCAGTAACTTCTTGTTTCCTGATAGTGGCCACCATGGAAACCCTAGCAACAAATGTTTCAAAATAAAAGTCCTCACTAGCAAGTTAGCTAGTTAGCATGGTTAGCATAGCTAGCATTGTTAGCATAGTTAGCATTTTTAGCATAACTGCAAAAAATCATCAACTAAGTTAGCTAATCAACCTGGTTAGCATTGTTAGCAAATTTAGCATTGTTAGCATAGTTAGCATTTTTACCATTACTGCTAGAAATCATCGGTTAAGTTAGCTAATCAACCTGGTTAGCATTGTTAATAAAGTTAGCATTGCTAACATTATTAGCATTTTTAACGTAACTGCTAGAAATCATTAGCTAAGTTAGCTAATCAACATTTTAACATGAATAGGAATCATTAGTTAAGTTAGAACTGGAATGTTTCATCTTTTAACTGTCTACCTTCACACTATCAACTCTCTGTAAACTATGCAACCACCATGTTTACCCTAGCTACACCTTAGTAACCATATCTACATTATCTATCTATTTTTGCATTTTCATGCACTGGTAATTCCTTGGAATTGCATTTCTAGTTCTTCTTCTAACACACGCAATTCAGCTTCAACCGCTTAACGTAGAAACTCCATTCAAATTTTGTCGCGTAGGTCTTACTTACGCGATGTGGGCTTTGTACTTTTCAACTTTGTAACTTTTATACTTTTTAAACTATGAATTAAAAAACGATTTCCCAATAGATTTAACATTGAGCTATTTCCCCATAGACTTAACATTGCTCATTATGACATCACGGCAGCAATTAGAATCTTATGCCAGGTGGCCAGTCCAGGTGCAGCAGCTCTCTCTCTCGCTCTCAGGCTTTAAACTTACACTGGCTCTCGAGACTACATTTTCTGTTCCCCTGTATCAACTGTATCAACATAAGTCTTCCTAATTCCATCCAACTTTCTATCCATTCATCTTCTTCAAACCATTCACTCATCCACCCATTCTAAACAGTCTGCCTATCAACATCAATTAGATGATCTACATTCAACTTTTAAACAATCTACTCTGTCTCAGGCTCTCTTAAGACTAACCAGTTAATTGATTACACCTGTATCTGTATCCACTACTCTCAGTAGAGAGCTGTGTCTCTCCATTCTACAAGAATATAAGGCACATTCCATTCAACTTTCTATCCATTCATCTTCTTCAGACCATTCACTCATCCACCCATTAAACTGTCTATCAACATCCATTAAACTCTCTGTCTATCAACATGAATTAGACTATCTACATTCAACTTTTAAATTATTTACTCTGTCTCAGGCTTTAAGCATATACACTCTGGCTCTCTTAAGACTAGCCAGTTAAATTGATTACACCTGTATCAACTACTCTCAGAGAGCTGTATCAGTGTCTCTCTTAACAAGAATATAAGGCACATTCCATCCAACCTTCTATCCATTCATCTTCTTCAGACCATTCACTCATGCACCATTAAACTGTCAATCAATATCTATTAAACAATCTGCCTATCAACATTAATTAGACTATTAAATCATTTAACCATTGTAACTACTCAACTATTTAACTGTTCAACCATTCCAACTGTCAGTTATCAACTATGCCTCCAGTCAACTACACGAAACCTCCATGTACCTAGCAACCAACATAGCAACCATTAAAATTAAGCGTTTATGACCGTTTCCATAGCAACCAACATGATTATACTGCAGTAACTTCTTGTTTCCTGATAGTGGCCACCATGGATAACCTAACAACAAATGTTTCAAAATAAAAGTCCTCACTAGCAAGTTAGCTAGTTACCATGGTTAGCATAGTTAGCATAACTGCTAGAAATGATTAGCTAAGTTAGCTAATCAACCTGGTTAGCATTTTTAGCATAGTTAGCATTGTTAACATAGTTAGCATTTTTAGCATAACTGCAAAAAATCATCAACTAAGTTAGCTAATCAACCTGGTTAGCATTGTTAGCAATTTTAGCATTGTTAGCATAGTTAACATTTTTAGCATTATTGTTAGAAATCATCCGTTAAGTTAGCTAATCAACCTGGTTAGCATTGTCAATAAAGTGAGCATTGTTACCATAGTTAGCATTGCTAGCATAGTTAGCATATTAAGCATAACTGCTAGAAATCATTAGCTAAGTTAGCTAATCAACCTGGTTAGCACTGTGAGCATAGTTAGCATAGTTAACATCTTTACCATAACTGCAAGAACTCAGTAGCTAAGTTAACCAATCAACCTGGTTATCAATGTTACCATAGTTAACATTTTAACAGGAATAGAAATCATTAGTTAAGTTAGAACTGGAATGTTTCAGCTTTAAACGGTCTACCTTCACACTATCAACTTTCTGTAAACTATGCAACCACCATGTTTACCCTAGCTACACCTTAGTAACCATATCCACATTATCTATCTATTTTGCATTTTCATGCACTGGTAATTCCTTGGAATTGCATTTCTAGTTAGAGTGCATGAAAAATGCACTCTACTGTTATTCCACTTATTCTTATTATAGTTCTTATTCTTCTTCTAACGCTTTTTGTGCGTTTAATGCGGCTTCAACGGTTTAACTTTGAAACTTCATTCAAACTGTGTTGCGTAGATCTTACTTAGGTGACTGGAGACATGTATTTTTCAACTTTGTAACTTTTATACTTTTTAAACTATTTAATTAAAACTATCAAAATTTCCCCATAGACTTAACATTATGATTATGACATCACCGATTAGAATCCTATGCCAGAACTCTCTCTCCCAGGCTTTTAGAATCCTATCCCAGAACTCTAAGGCTTCTAGAATCCTACTGTATGCCAGAACTCTCTCTCTCAGGCTTTTAAGCGTACAGTCTGGCTCTAATAAGACTACAGATCCTATTCAACTGTTCCCTGTGCCCAAAACTGTTTCAAAATAAAAAAAAACCTCACTACCATAATTCACTATCAAATCATTCAACCATTTAAACTACTCAACTATTTAACTGTTCAGCCATTTTAACTGTCAGTTGTCATCAACTATTTAAACTACTCAACTATTTATACTCAACTATTTAACTGTTTGGCTATTCCAACTCTCCGTTTTCATCAACTATGACTCCCTCCAACTGTTTCTACTGCCTGAAACTAAATTCACTATTAATTAATTCAACTATTTAAACTACTCAACTATTTAACTGTTTGGCTATTCCAACTGTCAGTTTGCATCAACTATGACTCCCTCCAACTGTTTCTACTGCCTGAAACTAAATTCACTATTCATTCATTCAACTATTTAAACTACTCAACTATTTAACTGTTTGGCTATTCCAACTTTCCGTTTTCATCAACTATGACTCCCTCCAACTGTTTCTACTGCCTGAAACTGTTTCAAAATAAAAGTCTTCACTAAAATAATTCACTATTAATTTATTCAACTATTTAAACTACTCATCTATTTAAACTGCTCAACTATTAACTGCTCAACTATTAAGTGTTTGGCTATTCCAACTGTCCGTTTTCATCAACTATGATTCCCTCCAACTGTTTTTACTGCCTGAAACTTTTCAAAATAAAAGTCCTCTCTCAAATAATTCACTATCAATTAATTCAACTATTTAAACTGTTAAACTATTTAACTTTTCATCCATTTTAACTGTCAGCTGTCATCAACTATGACTCCCTCCAACTGTTTCTACTGCCTGAAACTGTTTCATAATGAAAGTCCTTACTACAATTATTCACAATTAAAGAATTAAACATTTAAACTGCTCAATTAATCAACTGTTCAGCCATTTTAACTGCCAGTTGTCTTCAACTATGACTCCCACCACCTATTTCCTCTGTCCACAACTGTTTCAAAATAAGTCATTAGTGTCCTTATTCCGTATTTAATAATGTAACTATTTAAACTATGCAACTATTTAACTCTTTAGCCATTTCGAATAACAGTTGTCATCAGCTATGTATCCCACCAACAGTTTCCTCTGCCCACAACTGTTTCAAAATGAAAGTCCTCACACAATAATTCTCTATTAAATAGCTCAACTATTTGAACTACTCAACTGTTGTTGACTCCCTCCAACTGTTTCTACTGCTTGAAACTGTTTCTTAATGAAAGTCCTTACTACAATTATTCACAATTAAAGAATTAAACATTTAAACTACTCAATTAATCAACTGTTCAGATCAACTGTTATTTAAACTATGCAACTTTTTAACTCTTTAGCCATTCCGAATTACCGTTGTCATCAGCTATGTATCCCACCAACAGTTTCCTCTGCCCACAACTGTTTCAAAATGAAAGTCCTCACACAATAATTCTCTATTAAATAGCTCAACTATTTGAACTACTCAACTGTTTAACTTTTTGCTCATTCCAACTGTTAATTGTCATCAACTATGACAACAATTTTCATGCACTCGTAATTCCCTGGAATTGCTTTCTCTAGTTATTATTATTATTCTTTTTACCTTTTTGTGCGCGCTATTCAGCCCGAACCGCTTAACGTACAAACTTGGTTGAAACACCGTTCCGTAGATCTTCCAAATATCTACAAGACAATCTATTTGACATTTTTGAGAAGTTTATACTTTTTGAGATATTTGTAATTAAAAGTGTATTTTTCCCCCATAGACTTTAATGGAGAATGTGATGTCATAATGGGCCAGAACTCTCAGTTCCCAGTCTAGTTAGAACACTGCCCTGTGAATCCAACTGTCACTTTTAAGCAAAGATTCTAGAACAGAGCTCCACTATAGAATCTTTTGCCTCTGGCTCTCCCTGAACTACATGTAGGCTCCTGTAAAAATGGAGTTTTGTTTTATTAACTCAATGTACCAGAATGCTTTGTACATCACTTGTTCATGTGTTTATGGCATTCTAGACCTGGGGCCCGTTGCACAAAAGCAGAATTAAGACATCCAGGATAAGTTACTGAGCCGCGATCACTGAATCCTAAACAAGAGCATACCGGCTGAATTGGTTGCACAAAGACCAATCCAGGATGAGCAGACACGGATTCATCAAGCCAGGTGTAAGTTATCCGGTGTATGTGCGCGTTCTCGTTTCTCCCCCAATAACTCGCGGTTGGAATAAAAAAGACGCGAAAAATAGCGTCTTGCACACAAAGTAAACAACCGCTTTTGATATAGACTAACAACGAGGTAAAGTTTTACTTTTTTGGATGGGGGATCATGATTATTTCTGTTACATAGCGGGAGTAGGTGTGGCAGATCAACTGAATGCAAATTTACGTATGCACCCACGTGTGTGAGAGCTTCCTTGTCTCGGCACGCAACGTCATTAGGAAGCGCTTTGCCACCGCAAAGATGCACAAAGTATCTTGATTTGTCTTAAAAGCCGAATTAGTTCAAAACACCTTCGAAAAATGTCCCCTCCACTTCCAATCAACTACTACAGCAGCCTATTCATCAAACATCTGTCAAAAAAGAAGCAAACAACGAGTAGGCTATATATATGTTATTAATTATAAGGCCACCATAATTTAAATGACATCCATATGGTATTAGGCAGACATTCTGCTGTGTTTTGCGAGTAAATGCATGTTGCAAATAATATATAAATGGAATCTACAGCTCTTTAAAACAAATCACGTGGAGGTCTCATTTGAATGACAGCTAGCTGAACCAATCAGATAATGTGATTACCATTAGAATCAACTTATCTTGGCTGTGAGCCTGGTCAGGAGCAGGCTAGCTCCACAGAATAAATCGCCATGGTAACTTATACCATAACATATCCTGCTGCCCCCTATCCCGCTTTTGTGCAACTGGATCACGGATAAATTGAGCCAGGATAACCAAGATATCCCGGGTTAATCCCTTATCCTAGTTTTGTGCAATAGGCCCCTGTACGCCAATCATATGTGTTTATTTGTTTTTGCTTTTGTTTGAATTGTCATAGTTAACCAATAGTAATGTCTATTTGTTTTATGCCCGCGAAATCGCGGGGATCTGAGAATTCCATCTCCTCAGAGAGCCCGGAGCCGCTCAGTCCCAGTCCAGAGCGTGAACAGAGACAGGTCCGTTTAATTTGTGCTCCCAGTTTTAGTTCGTTGGAGACTTACCAGTACTTGCTTGTACCCAGGCCCACGAACCTTTGTGACAAACGGGGAACGGTACGCTGTCTGGTTTCTTGGTTTTGCCGTTCAACCGACCTCCAGCTCTCAAGCTAGCTACCTGCTGTTAGCTAGCTGCTAGTGAGTGTCACCTCACCTCTCCGGACCCGCAGCTTCCTGGACGAGGAACTCGCACGCTCCGGTGCTGAGCCCACCGGAGCTACCGACTGTCCGGCTTTTCCTTGCTGTAAGGGAACTCAACTGTGCTCCGGTGCTGAGCCCATCGGAGCTACAGCGTCAAGGACCCCTGGTGTTTCTTCCTCCGGTGCTGAGCCCACCGGCGGACCGACCCCGCTGCCGCTGGTGTCTGCAGCTACATTTGGTTAGCTCGAGGCAGCTGCTGGGCTTCCGCCTGCGCCCGGACAACGGCCATCGGTTCGTCCGACCGAGTTGGAGTGGAAACTTCGTGAGTACACTTACACTGACACACACACACACACTCGGTTTCCGAGCGACCGGTGAATCGGGACCGTACGGGCATTGCAGCGGTTGCTGTCCTGCCTGCAGCTCATAGAGCTGCCTCCGTGTATGTGCACCAACGGCAAGCGCTTGGGGGGGTTGATTTTCTATTTGCATATGATTGTTCATGATTGTTTGTATTTGTTATTTGTACTCACATGAGTGTAATATATATAGTAGCTTACTATTTACTCTGTGATTATTTACTCTGTTATTTTCTATGGTTTTATTCTTGTCTTCCACACTGGTAACGTCACTGTTTTAGCTCAAAGCTAAAACGCTAGCCGACCATTGCTGTTAACGTTCGGTTAACATTCCTGCAGCTAGTGAGGGTGAACATTTGTTTCCCCCTCCTCTCTTCCTACTGTTTTAAGCTCTTGCTTGTTAAATAAATAGTATATTGTTATTGCATTATAGTCTTGGGTGTTTTGGTAATTAATTTACACGCAACCACCATTAGGTTTATTTAACACATTTCCCCTTTTATATTTGTTCTATAAGAGTACATTTATACACAAGCTTTCAGGTAAGTGTAGTATTCCTATAGTGGAGGCACCGCGCTATATTTTAATTATTCTATTGTTTAATGCTAGCCTACTGGTAATTTAAGGAGATTTCAGCCAGCTCACCACACCACCGCTGAGAGCTTGGGATCCTGTTTTGCGCCACTGTTAATTTAAACCTGTATGTTTTGCCTGTGCCTTAATAACGCACACTTAGAAAGGGGTTACATACACATAGGGTGCGTTCGTAAATTGCACTCCGAGCGCTCCGAGCACACTCTGAAACTTTTTTAACCGTTCGTAAATTCAGAGTGTGGATGGAATTATCGTTCGTTTATTCAGAGCGTCACACTCTCGGAGCGCCCAGAGCGTACTCTGGGCACTCCAGCTGAAAGGACAGAGTAGCAGAGTGTGACGTCACATCAGTCAGCTAGTAACGATATGTTATGGTTGATATGTTGTCTAAAGGTCAATATCTTCCTTATGTGACTTGGCATGCATTGAGATACTGTTGATGCAGGAGGGTTTAAGGATCAATTAAAAAGTATGAACCATTACTATTGCAATTAGTTTAAGTTTTGGTCCTTTTTTGAGCTAGATTGACTGGCCTAAGGTGTTGTATAGCTATGGCAGGGTTGCACAAAGTAAATATGAATGTACTTTGTGCTACTGAATAATGCAGCTGAGATGTCATTGGACGTGCGTCGTAGGTGCACGTTGTTTTGGTTATTTCAGTATTTATATATTTATTTTATTTTGCAATTAGGCTATATAGGCTATCAGAAGGTGCTGTATAGCTATGGCAGGGTTGCACAAAGTAAATATGAATGTACTTTGTGCTACTGAACAATGCAGCTGTACGGTGGCCCTGAAGTGCAAAACACAACACAAATAAGACAACACAATACAAAGAGAGAAATCACGGCCCCGAAGTGCACAACACAACACAAAAAGAGACAACACAACACAAATAAGACAACACAACACAATTAGAGAAACCTCACCTCGGCCCCGAAGTGCACAACACAACGGCAAATCACACAACACAACACAAAAAGAGACAACACAACGACATTACAATTTTTGCCTATTGCTTACACACTAAAATCAAATGCTTACACCAAAGCCTCAATACCTAAAGTTCTTGTATTATACTTTACACACAGTGTAACCATAGCTTAAACACATTCTCTGCTTTGCACATTGTTTGCAATTCTGCAAAACACTTTTTGCGAAACACTACACACGTTTTCTTTCTGCAAAACACTTTTTGCAAAACACTACACCCTTTTTCTTACATTAAACTCTTCGTGCAAAAACAAAATCCCCTGGTATCATTGGCAAAACACTTTGTTCAAAATGCTACAGTCATCTGGCAATTGCAGGCACTTACATATACACCTGAAAACACTTGCACAGAAAACAGAACACCAATCAGTCTGAACCTTAGCACTACAAATAGGCCTCAGGTAAGCCATTTTGAGAACTTTGCAAGCATGGAGGCAATGAGAGTGCGAGTTAGAGGAGGACAACTACAGAGAGGAGTTGGATGTGGAAGAGGACGTGGAAGAGGACAACAAAGACAGGGACCAGTGAGGAGACGTGTGTCAGATGACATCAGGGCTACTCTGGTGGACCATGTCGTCAATCATGGCTTGTCCATGAGGGAGGCTGGGCAAAGGGTCCACCCTAACCTCAGTCGCTACACAGTAGCTTCAATAATTAGGACATTCAGACGGGAGAATAGGTATATCTTCAAGTTTCTATTCCTACCTATTCTGTATCATATTACAGTATTACTGTACTACTGTAACTGTACTGTACAAACATGGATAGTGCTGTGAAGTATGTAAAGGAATACCATTTTGATGTTACAGTACTGTGTACAGTATGAAAGTACAGTATGTGAAAAAGAACCCAATCAATGACATCTTTTGGTGGCGTTTTCTACAGAATGGTTAGACGACCTGGTCAAGGTGGACGGCAAAGGCTGTTTTCTCAACAGCAAGAGCTTGCCATTGTGGAAATGGTGAGAGAAAACAACGCAATTCGGCTCAGAGAATTGCAACAGCGCATAATTGCCAACAATGCTGTATTCCGCAACATACAAAGGGTCAGCATTACCACACTCATCGCATCTTGAAGACTCACAATTTCCGCATGAAACAGCTCTACAGGGTGCCGTTTCAAAGAAACAGCGACAGAGTTAAGGATGTGCGCCAGGAATATGTGCAGGTCAATATTTTCTGTTACAGACTGTTCTGGATTTTGATGCTGCCGAGCAGCCACATGAGTTTATTTATGTGGATGAGGCAGGCTTCAATCTGGCTAAAACCAGGCGCCGGGGCCGTAATGTCATAGGACAAAGGGCCATTATCAATGTCCCTGGGCAGCGTGGAGGAAATATCACCTTGTGTGCCGCAATTAGCACTCAAGGAGTCCTGCATCACCATGCCACCTTAGGGCCCTACAATACAGGACTTATAATTACATTCTTGGATACACTTTATACAATTTTACAGAACAGACCAGAGCAGCCCAGGTTTGTTGTCATCTGGGATAATGTCAGTTTCCACCGGGCTGCTCTGGTCAGAGATTGGTTCAACAATCACCTCAATGTCATAGTTCTGTTCCTGCCCCCTTACAGCCCATTTCTCAATCCAATAGAGGAATTCTTCTCAGCTTGGAGGTGGCCGTCAGCGGCCGTCGCCGGCCGCTACAGGAGAATACAGAACGGCCGGCAGCGGCCGCTATGGGGTGTATGGGGTCCAATATTCTTTAGAATGCTTATTCTAAAAACATTCTAATTGCTGTTTTGTCAGTATTTCCTGAGGATAAATGCATAAAAACAACCCTCAATTTAACATATTTCCACCAATTGGATTTTCATGGACTTTTACTATGGTGTTTAGATCACCAATTGAAATATAAAAATGAAAAAATAAATACATAAATGAATTCTGTTGCAATTAGTTTTGGGTCAAGCCTTACTTTGCCTGGACTAATAGGCTAACTGTGCGTTCAGACCAAGACCGTCAAAAGCGTCTAAGTCGCTGGTGAAGCTCATAGCTCGACGCTCAACCCAGTTCGGCGCCGAAAGCGTCAAAGCCATGACGTGAAACATTCGGACAAACCACAAGCAACAATCCTGCGAGTTTGACATTCTGATTAGTTGACGCCGAACCGTGTCATAGCTCATTACCATAAAGTTAACTGAGGCTCAACTTTTTTTTGATGCCCATGAAACTCATGAAGCCACGCTCACGCCCAGAACGCTTTTGACGCCGGTAACGCCGACTCTCCATAGAAAATGAATGATTTCCGGCGCT
Organism: Sardina pilchardus; assembly: GCF_963854185.1. Taxonomy (NCBI): domain Eukaryota; kingdom Metazoa; phylum Chordata; class Actinopteri; order Clupeiformes; family Clupeidae; genus Sardina; species Sardina pilchardus. The sequence continues at coordinate 33,256,870 of NC_085007.1, forward strand.
CTTGACGCTTTTGACGGTCTTGGTCTGAACCAAGGGGGCAGGCATATTTCCGGAAGTAGAGACACGAATTAAGCTGGTGATCAACGCTCTGCTAACTTCCATGGACGGCCATAGATTGCAGATTTTTTTGCGATCCCATAACTTCAAATAACATGTGCCCTGTGTCGCCCTTATAGCTTCTGTGTATTCTATATAGGGTATCGAAGGCAAAACTAATTCACTTCTTCCCCATATATAACGTTGGTTTCCCGTAAAGAAGTATAGTTAGCATGTCGGTTGGAGGGAAGCTAACGTTCGACAGGAGATTCCCCGTAATGTTTGGATAAGAAGCTCAGTCCAGCCTGCACGAAAACCATGACGGAAAGTCATTCGCAAGATCAGTGAAAAAGCGTGTAGCCTACGGTTGCCTACTGTTTGATAGGGTAAAGCACTACCTAGAGGCAAGTAAACATAATAATAATATTAAAAACGAACGTTAATAATGGATTGACAGTTATTCGGAAAATCCCATCTATCAGACGAGTTACAGCAATAGGGAGGGAAAGTAATCTAGTGGTTGCGTTCCTAGAGGCTAGTGGGAGGGGATGGGATTTTCTTTTAGAAAAAATATATCTCGGCCCATGATGGGAACTTAGTTAAATGCCTTCAATATGCTATGCATTTAGGTCAGCTCTATTGCTTCTAGTGGTCATACTTTATTTTTTAAGATCAGTTTAATTGTTTTGAGTTTGTTTGTAACATGGTGATAACGAACTACAGTAGCTACAATAGCATTTGACGTCACCAGTTTGGGCGCTTCATCTCCAACTGATCAAAACGGCAATTTGCTTAACTGGTTTTACATATTTTTGTAATAACAGAGAGCGATGTAAACCGCGTGGTAATTACCTTTATGTTGGGATAACTTGTGTTTTGCTCCTCACACAAGAGCTGGCAGTAAGTGTGATTGTCTACTAACTAACCAGCTAACAGGCTAATAAACAAACCATGCTAGGTGAGTAACGTCGTCGAAGGGTGTCACATCACTTGTAGTTGTAGTCCATTTATGAAATGAAACGAGCAATTACGTTGTTTTAAAATAAGGCGAAATAGGGTCTGATATTTTCACAGTTAGTAGATTATTATAGTATGCAGACTGAAAAATATTTTTGGTGGATAAAATCGCTGGTATAGCTGCGTAGTATTTATTTGAAAAGTCAGTCTATGGGACTTAACATTGGAGCTGCTCTTCGATAGGAACGCAACCGCTTGGGGCGCTGGTTTTCACTTTCCCTCCCTATGTACAGGATGGCTAACGTCACAAAATGAGTACGAGTCTGCGCAGTACGATGGAAAGTAAACGGATTTTTGTTTCAGCCCCCTCCCATTGAGAACAACGGAGTCTGTTTGTCCATTTCTTTTAGGTCTATGGTCTGAACCAGAGACACTTATAAGGACTTTGTCTGAACGCAGAGTAACAGTGCCCTTTCCTCGCTTCGCTCTTATATGACGTCACATAAAGGGTAGTCGTTGTGACGTCACAAAAGTATTCTCCAACTGGGGACAGCGGCAATAATGTCATCAAATTAGTGGAGATTATGGCGGTTCGTAGACGAATGAAATCTGAACGATATAGAGCAGTTATGATGTTATTTAGATTGCGAATTCTTCAGTTAAATCACTGTCATTTATCGCCTAATAGGCAAAGCTAGATTTGACGATTTGGTTTGGCCTGATTTAGGCTATAGCCTAATCCTGAGCAAGCGACGAGCCTGCTGTTCTGCGCACAGGATGGATACCGTCTGGAAATTCTGTAGTTTTTTTATTCGAGGAAGAGATATGGGCGTACGATAGACTTGTGATCTAAACAAAAAAAACTTACAAACAAAGATACGTTTCTTCACTGACACGACTCCAACATATTTCTGTGGATTTCTATCGCCCAGTCTGTGTGCTACCGCTGCTTCGTGGTTTCCCCGTGTGACTAATCTAGCGAGCTCCCATGATTTTTTTCACGGTTCAGCGGCGCTCACGGGTGAATAAACCCAAGTTATGTCCTTCGAAAGATAATAAGTTGGATTCGGCAAGGATGAGCACGGATACGCAAATGTTTGTTTTAGATGGATAAGCGTTAACGAGCTGACAGACTGGAACTTGTGCACTTTACACACAAACTTGTAGCCTATTCCCTGTCAGCATCGACTAAAAATACAGCAGTACCTTAATTTGCTCCCCACACACTATTGGAATGTGTCTGCCAATCATCTTCTGTGTCGGTTGTCGTGAATGCCTGATTGAGAATGACGATACCCTGTTTTCTTTTATCTGCACCGATGCTTGTCATCATCATGGAACAGTACGTCAACGTTAATTGGAGTTAACTTTTATCGGTGGAATTTACTATCTAATTGTATTGGAAATCATGTCGGACTAATGGGAACTTCATCCTGAAACCACTTCAGTCCACCATACCAGAAAACATTTAAACGCCTCTCCGCTGTTTCACGACCGCGTCAATTTGAATATCCAAGCAAAATGGGGTATGTAGCCTAACCTATCACTGTTGGTCTCTGACTGTTGTTTCAAATCACATCAATCTTATCTCTGTTGTAAATGTTGACCGTCAGACAAGAAACAGTAGAATATTGTATTGCAGTGTAGGATAGCCTAGGCTACAGCTGGTATCAGCGTCATGCTAGCTGTCAAACATGCCGTGCATGGAAGGCTAAACATTGTGAACACAGGACAGACATTACAAACCGAGAGAAGGGCACCAGACGAGACATTATGACTAGACCACCTCTTACCTCACATTAGTAGTCTAACAGTGACATTCACATTCAGACCTTTGCGGTGCACATTTCTGTGTTAGTAAGAGACAGTAATTTCATTGCTAACGTTGGGATTTTTGTGGGCTGAAATCACTGATCTCAACAGTGACATCCGCGATTGCCTTCAAGTTCTCATCTGGGCTATCGGCATAACGTGGCTTGACATCGCCCAAGTTTTCTTTGACAGTACGTTCAAAAGACAATATTGTCTTTGACATTACCCAAGATGCCATTATGGTCTTGAGTAAATAACTTTGGAGAGAACGCGACTTTAATCCCCCCTTGAGTTAATCATATTTTATTTAGCAGAACTGCACTGTTCCAGGTTCATTTGTTGCGCGTGGGGGATGGGATGGTCATCTGATCATTCTGAAGGGGGCACATCAGTCTGACCAATGTTGCCAATATATTCATTACAGCATTGCCCATACATTGATTGCCAATATTGCCAATGCCAATATATTTACACTGTAGCCTAAGATAAGTCACTCTACTTGCTATCTGTGGTGTCAGCCTGAGTAAGTTAACCAAGTTTGTTTGGTTAGCCTATAATAACACACTTTTAGTGATTAGCAGTGAGGCACAATGATATTGTTTCAAACCGAGTATGAGTAGGCCTATTTGTGTAGGCCTAGCCTTCGATTTGCCGGTAACGGTATTTCTACCACAAAACAACTTGCATGAAATTGCAATTAATTTCCTGCTCTGTTACAATAAACCTAAAATAAATAACAATGTGTATCAAATCAAATATATAAAATATAAACAAACAATTAGCTAAAACAAGTCTACACACTGGCACTGTCTTCATATCTTGTAGTTAAACAAATGATTAGCTAAACTATTTTGCACTGTCTCTCTCACTAAAATCTGATAGGGCTACAACATATGAACCCATGTGACCCTGAGAGACCTATGTAAAATTGGTGTGGTTCCTTGTGCGTGGAGCGAGTGGCTACTCAATGGGAGAGGAAAAAGATCCTGTTGCTGCTGCTGCAGAGCTCGTCTATTGCTGAGTTAGTGAGGGAGACTTTCACTGTTTAAACTAGGCTATTGGCCATTGAAAAAGCTGTGATTTTCGTTTTGCATCTGCCTGTTTCTCAGTACTTACACCCCTCCACGATGACCTCTATTTATGACACATTTTGTTTTTATTAAAAAAATATATTTCAATTAATTTACAGCTCTGATGAAGGAAAAAAACCCTTCTCCCGGTGATTATGTGCCACGATTATAATTGCTAGATGCTGGCGCTATGCCAGATATGCATTTTTCAATATGCACAAACTTCTGTCCTTGAGAAAAGTCTTTGAGGGGGGATGCTCTTGTATCCTTTAATCCTTGTCCATTGGGTTACCATTGATTTCAGCCTACTTGCCAGGTGGTGGAGAGGGAGGGGGGGCCTCCCTCCTGACCCCCTCATAATATAAACACCTGGAAATGGTAGAGGTAAAATCAGTGAAATAGCCATTGTATCTAGTTGCACTATACCATGCATTTTTGGCATGTGGATATCATTACCATAATAATTAATAACCTGTGAAGTTTCAGCCAAATCAGCTCATGTATTATGACTTTATGACATATTGTGTTTGTTCAGCAAGGTATTTAAATTCATTGCATTGCAAAACAATCCCTCCAACATTCAACCTCAGCAACATACACTAAATTGCCAAAAGTATTCGCTCACCTGACTCACATCAACTTTATAGTCAGGTTCACTTTGTAATTTCGTGGGAATTTTTGGGGGATTTGCTAAACTATAAATTTTTGACCCTTTATAGGGCACTCATTAAATCTTTGGAAATTCTACATTTTAACTTCAGAAAGTTAATGGGGGATGTTAAACTATGTTATCAATATTTTTCAGCTTTGCATAGCAAATCAAGGCCAATGAAGTTACCATATGTTTTGCCTGTCTGGGGGGAAAAAAAGTACAGAGAGTGAATTTGAAAAAAATTGTCTGATCAACACCATACTTGACACAGAGCATCCTCGGCTGATGCCTCACCAGCCCATTTCAGTTTTTTCTTCGGAACTTTTACCGTTCACCCGTAACAGCCAATCGAAGTTGCGGCGAAGCCGCCAAACAGAAAGTGAGCTTATATCTCAGCAACCCCTGCATGTATCAAAACCAAACTTGGTACATGGACTCGTGACCCCATGTATCTTTTTAATATAATTAAATGGCATAAATGGCATACACAGGTGCTTAGTACTATGAATGCTATACTCCTATGAACCGGTGTATAAAAATAAATACAACTATAATCACTAAAGTACCACTTATATTTGCTCATGATTGTGTTTTATCACTAACCAGTATTGAGTCATTAAAATAAATGCACACAGTACTAGGTCTCACACTAACCATAAGCACCTGTGCCATTTGATTAAATTAAAAAGATACATACATAAGGCATATGTGTAAAAATGGACACTTGTGCCACTTATGTGAACAGGGCATATGATCAAATATAGTGCATTTAGTTTTTAGCCAAACAATATGCTATTTTTTAAAAATGCTATGCAAATAACAACAATCAATGTTTAGTTTTGATGCTATTATGATAGTTGTGGCATGAGCCAGGTTCAAAAACCTCAAGTATGTGATTTCTGCCAGATGGTTGTGTTTGAGGTGCGGCAGTCCACTGCTGATTGGTCAGATGCTATGATGTCAATATTTGTAAGATAGCTTGATCTTCCCTAATTGGCTGAGAGAAAATGACTCCAAATGGAGGCAGGGGGAGGGAATTTTCAGTGTGTGCGGAAGTGACTACATATGGTTATTTGCCCCATAAAGGGATAAGGAGTCAGAAAATCAATGTTTGCATTTGCTCAGGTGTCTTTATGGCGGCCATATTGAAGTCTAAAAGATGGGCGTTGTTATATTGGCGAGACACAGTTGAATAGGGTAAATATGCAATATGCAAATTAGGCTTTATCTAATTAAATATGCACTAATTTGCATACAACTTTAATTAGTAAAAGCTCTACTTCTGAATAAGCTAAATTGTTCATTCTAACTGCTAAACCAACATTTTCAAGGCCATGGAATCAAATGGTGCCAGTTACAAAGCTCCAAGACTTTACCACATTGACATTGAAGCGGGTCAAAAATTACCCGGTACGGTTATTTTCTTGCAATTTCATTGTAATGGAAAGTTGTTTGCATTTAATATTCCATGATCCTCCTAAACAATGTTTTATTAATCTTCTCATTGAAATACATCCATAATATGGGTTAAACAAACTATAGCAGTTGGTCAGATAACTCAGAGTTTCTTTTATTGAAGAGTTCAAAATGAGTTAACGTAAAACTTGAATGTTCTGGAACTATCAACATGCATATATAGACCACAGTATGATTAAGCAACCTTTTTAAGTGGACAGTGTCTATACATCATCATAATCAAGAAGATGCCTATATATCATAAGGCCAGAACTGAGAGACTCAGGAGAAGCTTCTATCCTCAGGCCATCCGAATCATGAACTCACACTATACTGAAATTGCACACATTCATTCCACTCACAAACACATTTTAACACACACACACACACCTGACTGCGGCACTTCATATCACACTTCTCCATGCACTCCACAACACTTACAATAGTTTTCAACTTTTACAAAAACACCTGACTGACCTCCTACCCCACCTTAGGATTCCCCGCCACTCACATACACACACACACACACTTACAGGCTCCCTCTACGACCCCAGGCAGTTGGGTTGGCCCCTTGAGCCGTGGATCTGCCCAAGGTTTCTTCCTGAACGAGGGAGTTTTTCCTTGCCCCTGTTGCTCCTGGGTGTCCCTTGGTGCCCGAACACACGTACACACACACACATACATCATTCACCCCCTGCAGCTCTTTCTCTTACTCACCCCCATGCACTTTTTAGCAATGGGAACTATCGTGGATTGTTTCCATAAGTCAGGGACTGTCTTAAGGTCCAGAGACAAATTAAAAATGTGTTTAAAAATAGGGCCAAGTTGCTCTGCGCAGCAGGAGAGCAAACGACCAGAAATATTGTCTGGTCCTGGGCTTGTTTTGAGTTTGCAGACTTTGAAAGTCTTAACCACACTCTGTAGGGAAAAGCAGGGTGCTGGCTGGGTGGTGGATAGCAGGTTATGTTTAAGGTCTGAAATTTCATTTTTAAAATTTGTTTTAAACAATTTGTTTAAACAACATTGAGGCAGGGAGCTGAGAACCCCCAGCACCAGCGGGCCAATCACAGGGCTTAACATAATGGTGACTGACATGCGACCAGAAGTTGCGACGGTAACGCATCCTGTTATTTGAAAACAAGAAGATGATTCGTTTAGCATTATCCTATTGCGTGGAGAGGGAAGGTTACGCATCCTGCTGCTACTTGAAAACAAGAAGATGATTCGTTTAGCGTTATGCGGGGAGGGAATTTGATAGACAACTGTTTATCCCACCCCTCCGATTGAGCCCTGTCTATGGTGAGTGTCCAGACCCTACATCTTGATGTGGGTCTGGCTCTTCAGGCTATAACCATAGTTTTTACAGAGTCCAATGCTGAGCCTAGGCTATTGGTGCTTAGTTTCATCTCCACTTTGTGTTTGTATTCTAGCTTAGCCCTTCTTATTTAACGTACCCAGGGCTTGTTATTGGGGTATGTTTTGACAACTTTGGTTGGGATGACAGTGTCCTCACAGTATGTCACCCATGAGCTGACTACATCAGTGAGCTCAAGCTGGGCATACACTGTGCGATTTTTGGCCCATTTTGCCACGATTTTTGAGTCATGCGACTATTTTGGGGATCGGGCCGAATTTTGGCTCAGTTGTGCGTCTCGCATCGTGTAGTATACATGGGGTAATGAGAAGCGATTACCACCTCCCGACCACCTCCCGACCACCTCCCGATCAATCGGGAGAATATCAAACTTGTTTGAAATCCTGGTCGCCCCTCGTGAGTCTATCGCACTGTTGAAGCACTGTTTGAGCCGATTTACCTCAACCTGTCACACTACACATGCACGAACACAGATACGGACAACAAAACAAAAGGTGTTGCCATAGTCTGCTTATTTTAAGTGACTTGGGCTTGATTTTGTGTGAAGTTGCTGGTTGCACGCAGCGCCTACACGTAGCCTATACTACACAGGGGGCATTTTGAACCTAGGCTATGCAGCTGCGTCGACTCTCACTGTAGGCTCCTCTATGACCACCCCAGAAATGTAAAAGGGGTTCGGGGAGGGGATGCAATAACCTTTTGGGGTTGTGTGTTTATTATGGCTTATTTTCAGAGACCCTGCTGCGTATTTCTCCTCACGTGACCTGGCAACACTGAAAGCAATTAGACAACACGGAGCCGCATGGCAGCACAGCTGATAAAGTTCCAGATAAAAGAGTCCGACGAGTTGTGATATGGACGTACAGTGTGAGCAGTCAAATCGCATCCGACCATCGGATCGTGTAGTGTGAGAACAGGAATCGTGAGCTGCCCCTGCGAATTCACTCGTACAGTATGAGCAGCAGCAGAATACCGCGATTGAAAAAATCGCACAGTGTATGCCCAGCTTAATGTTTTGGGATGACTGAATAAACTCCTCCCACACAGAGCAGTCCAGGCACCCCTGTAAGGTCAGTTTAGCCTCCTCAGTCCATAATTTCACTTTCCCCTCTGCAGGCATGTGCGATAGGCTGGGATGAGGTGCACAGCTTTGTGATCAGCAGAACCCAGGGGAGGGAGAGGGATAGAGTCAAAAGCACCTTTGATTGAACCATAGCATTGGTCCAAAATCTTGCCTTTTCTGGTGGGGCAACGTACATATTTATGAAAACACTTCAGTGCCTTTTTTAACGAGCAGTGGTTGAAATCACCCAGGATCAGATTGGGGGCATCGGGAGAAAGTGCCTGTAGTTTATTCACTGACTGTTGGATTAATTCCAATGCAGAGCTTTCATTGGCTTTCCGGTGGATATAAACAACAGTCACGAATAATTGGGGGAATTCCCGAATTCTCCATAGTTCAATGTCCTTTGTACACAGTTGTTCTCTTACTAGTGTTGTTTCACACCAGTGCTCGTTTATGTACAGACAGACACCACCTCCGCGCGTCTTGCCGGTAGTTTAGGCATCCCGGTCCATGTGTAATGGCAACCCAAAACCATCAATCTCCAGGTCGCCATCGGTATCCATCTCCCCCAACCAAGTTTCAGTCAGGGCGAGGATACACAAGTTCTTGTACTCATGTTGGTAGGGAACAAGGGCCTGCAAATTGTCCGTTTTATTCCGTAGTGATTTTGTGTTGGCTAGGATGATTGAAGGCAGAGGGATGCGTGCCAAGGACCGTCTTGATCGCTGCCGTACCCCGCCTCTCCTGCCTCGCTTCCTGGTTCTGTGGCGCGATGAGCTGGAAAAGTTTTCGTTTGTCCTGTCAGCGTAGAGTTCTGTGGTGTTGGGGAACAGCAGGTCCGGAGGTGGCCCGGCGTTCACAAGTCTCTGGAGTATACGATCCGGGTAGGGTTTGTCGTAGTATGCCAGCCTGCTCCCAGACAAGCCCATAGAACAACTAATGCGAAACACCCCACTCCATCTCGGCATGCTGTTAGTCCTTAATAGCGAGTGATGTTCAGTTATTTACGCTTACTGGCGAAAATAAACTTTTGTAAAGAAAACAAACAGAACAAACAAATGAAGACAATACACTACAAGCTACAAGCTGCTGGTCACTGCGTGCACATGTGCCCTCATTTACTCATTTCCTTTTAGTTCCAAACACACGTCTGACACTCCGCGAGTTTTAAACCTAGAAACATGTAAGTGGCACCACGAGAAAACTTAGATCTTCTAGTTTTCAAATATATATTTGTTATTATTATTATTACTATTGATGGCGATTTTTAAGAAGAACTAGAAATGTGCATATCCGAGGACCTGCAAGAGTGGGCTTGCAAAAATGCTAACTATGCTAAACAGGTTGATCAGCGAACTTGGCTAATGATTTCTAGCAGTTGCTACCCGTAAATCGCGGCCAACTTTGATAAGCCTCGCTAATTTTAGAGAGAGTTCAGTTCCATTACTCCCGCTAACAGGAATCTCAGCTGAGTTGCTGGGGTAACATATGCTTCTGAACTAACCTGGTCGGTGGCAGCAAAGATCCTTAATTATTGACAAGATAGAGCAACGTAATGCATCTCTATGGAAGCAAAATTCGAACAGTTCCTGTCTGCTTAAAGAGGCGTGTTGCAAAGACGTCATAGTGGGATATCGATCTCTGTCAGATCGGCAAGCAGTTCAGTTTGAATGTTAGCAGGTCTGCTTAAAGGGGGATTTAGCCCCCCTCCCCCTTGTGAAGACAGAACGCGGAAATGATCGAACGTTTGCGCCTCTCGCTCCGCTTTAACCCTCTCTGGTGGCAGTCTAACTGCCGAGCTAAATTAATCTGTGTTGCAAAAAAAAAACACCAGTCGGAAAACGAGTCCCAAACCGTTGGTTCCGTCAGCCTGTGCTATCGTCACCTGTAGCCTACAACTTAAAAAATAGAAGGAGAAACTTTTTTCCGACAGTGTTGCAAGCATTGATTAAGGCTACCTATTCGCTAGTTTCAAAGAATTTCTGAAAATTATGCAACTTACATTGTTTGAACTTGATCTGTGTGTGGTCCAAGGAATTTTGCGGCTCTGCATAAAGTACGTCTTTCGTGGTGTCATGCCCAGCGTGACAGGATATCAATCTAGGTATATTTAGGCTATGTTAACACAATAATATTGCCATGTTTAGTTTGAAAGGCATCACTATTGATAAAGGGTCATGTACAGTAGCTTGTTCAGTGACAGTAGGCAGGCTGTCAGTGGGCTATACGATGCAAGGCAAGCCAGCCTATAGCCTAATTCTGTAAAGGCTATAATAATTAAAACCGCTTCATATAGTCTATTGATTAGGCCTATAGTTCGGATATCAAACCAACTGTATTACACAAATTAAATATGAAATGACATATTGAAAGCCAATATTGCATTTCAGATAATTATATTTCACAAACACTTTGGCAGAACTATATGCTTATGGGAGACAATAGGCTAGGTTTTCTCCCAATACTCCCAGGACAATTAGGCTACTAATTTATTTTATGACCACCGAAAAAATATTTCAGAGTGAACCCTTTTATCTACAAACGTAGGTTATCTTTATTGTTGAATAGCCTATGCCAAAGTTGTTTTGAGTTTAAATAGCCTGCTTATTCACTCATTTTGTTCAGAGTGAAGACAATCAAAGTCACAATTCAAAACATCATAATTAGGCTGTTTAGCGATTTACAGTAGCCTACGATTGCGTTATTATCCTTTTCTGTAGGCAACTATATATTTTTTTCACTCTGTGTTCAATTTGATTACTTCCGATGAAAATCCTGTAGATGGCGCTTGTAAATCGAACTGCAATCGTCTAGTTTGCCTTAATTTCACGACATTATATCCTCTTTTCGTCAATCTATTGTTTCGGTCCACTTTTCTACCTCGTGCACGAGCAGACAGGAAGCTGATTTAAGCCTCGTTCAAATAAACGAGGCCAAGATGTAGCTAACATAAGTTAATGGAACAGCTCCAAGTAAAAGTTGGTGCTAGTTCAAGCCAGGTTATTTCTCTTAAGCGCCGCCTTTATTAGCGAGAATGATGGAACCCCCCAACCCCCCAGGTTGATTAGCTAACTTAGCTGATGATTTCTAACAGTTTTGTTAACAATGCTAACTATGCTAAACAGGTTGATCAGCGAACTTGGCTAATGATTTCTAGCAGTTATGCTAAAACTTGCTGATTAAGCTAACAATGCTAGCTAAGCTAACAATGCTAACCAGGTTGATTCGCTAACTTAGCTGATGATTTCTAGCAGTTTTGATAAAAAATGCTAACTATGCTAACCAGGTTGATTAGCTAACTTAGCTAATGACTTATATTATGTCAACAATGCTTAAAAAAAAGGCTGCCAAAAAAAAACTAGAAAATGTAATTCCATGGAAGGAATTACCATTGCATGTAAATGCAAAAAGGTTGCTGACTGTAAAACATATTAGGCCTATAGTTAAAAAGACAACTAGGCTACACAGAAGAATAGATAAATAACAATAACCCAATTGCAATCCCACTGAAATTACTTGGAAAGTCACATTTAAAAAGTGATTTATGAAAATGCATCAAAATTGTGGATATATTATGGAAAATAACTCATTTATTAGAATTTAAAAGACTGAAATGAAGTTGCCAACTTCAAACGAGTTGCAAGAGCTGACACTTTAGTAGCCTACAGTGAAACGACTGGTAGGATAGCTTATAGCCTTCATATCTACACTAATGCAGGTTAAAAGTAGGCCATATAGACTTAGACACCATTGGAATACGGAATACAATCTCAAACAATGCCAAGCAACGATGATGCAGCAACAGGTGGGATATCTAGCAAATGTAACGTTAGCTTACTGTAGGATATTTTATGTAGGCTATATTACAGGATGAGCTAGTATGTTCTTCGAAGTGTCAGGTGTGTGATTGTCCTAATAGGAATGTACAATAAGCTGTTAACAAAGGTTTTTAATTTGTGAATGATACCGAAAGCTTTAAATCATTGCCTGGCTGGCAAGTCCCTATAGCTGAATCGACTAGCTTGCTAACAAACGTGAAAATGATAGCAATGCAGTTTGTGCTAGAAACTACTGTGAGAAGAAGGCTTGAACCTAAATGTCTATCAGGTTTGACTTCACTTAAAACGCTGGGTGAAGATCAGTCGTGTAGGCTGCTCTGTCGAGATGGCTAAAAGCCCTTGTGTAAGCCCTGTTGGCCTTGCAGCCTACCCAACGTTTAACCTAGCCTGGAGCAAGTTTGGTTGTCGTTAGCTAAATACAGTGTTACATTTACGTTGACGTTAGGTTAGATTGTTTTTAGCTGTTGATAACGTTACCGAGAGCAAACCGGTTACTGTAACGGTATAAACAAATCAAGTAAGGAGTAGCCTAACAGGAGACAAGACGATAACGTCCTGGTTTACAGCAGATGTGGCGGCATGGTAGAATGTTTTCATAGCTGTTACAGCTTAATGAGTAGACGTAACATTCAGGTTTAGCCTGGTTTAGCGCAGCAAAGATCCTTGATTACTGACAGCTGAGCACTGACGTAACAATTAATCTTTGCCGCCAAAGGGTCTCAATGCAAACTCTATGGGAATTTTAATCTCTTTTAGCGTAAATATCTCAAAAAGTATGAAGTTCACAAATGTCAAAAATACAATCGTCAAATCTCTGTTACAAGATCTTTGTAGGAATGCTTGAATGACGTCAAACGGTTAAGTGGTTTTAGTGTTATAAATCGTTGATTTTGGTCGGAAGAAGAATAATCCCGATAATAAGAACAGGGATAACAGTACATTGCATTGACATGCAATGTAAATACCAAAAAAAATATTCCCCATTCATTTCAATGGGACCGAAAACCAGCGAAAAACGGGAATACCGGAAAAACGTCAACCGGCAGCCATCCGCCATGAACAAGCAAGCTACACCGGATCAGGGGCCTCATTTATAAAGACTGCTACGCACAAAAAAATTGCGTGAACGGGGCTGAAATGTGCGTACGCACCTTTCACCGTCAACGTCGGGATTTATAAAGAAAATCTATGCGTGAAAAGATGCGCAATTCCACGCATCCTTTGGACCGTCCGTAAAGCTTACGCAAAGTTTTTCATGCATGAAAATAAGCGACATCTAATGGTGACATCACAAAATAAAGCTCAGAGGGCATTAAAAAGTATCTCAACACTTCAATATTTCATTATGTTACTACCTTCGTGATCACTATCATTCATTCATATCACAGGCTATGAGATTTGTAGCCAACAAATAGGCCCAAGTTAACACTAAACTGCAAACGTTTTCACGTTTTCAGTAAGTCACGTTTAATATTGATATTGATGTTCCTTAATAATAGTAATATAGCCTAAATGCCTCTCCCGACAGTGCGAGGCTACTTGCGCTGCTAGTCTAGACTAGAAAAGTACTCCGAGAGCGCCGATATCTTGCCAACAAACAGCCAAGCATAACAAACCGAAAACATAACCTCCTTGGCCGAGGTAACAGTTCATGTTCATAGTGTCCCTAACGCGAAATTCATTCGAATTAATGCAAATTGGTTTCTGTTGACTTCGGCTGACATTGACACCCACGGATGTGTACGGAGATATTGCTTTCGTGAACCAAATATAAGCGCCTATAGTAGGCCTAATAAGAGGCCATAAAACCTTTTCCATAATTGTCTCTTAGGTTGTATTCTATTAACGCCTACCGTTCAAGCATCTACACTCACCTTACGTCTTTTCTCTCATTTGGGCCACAAATTACTAGGCTGCAAGATATTCCGAGACAACCAGAAACTCATCTGACATAAAATAATGTCCCACGCATTATTATTAGCCATACGAGTATTTGTTTATTAATACTTGCACTTTATGCTATGGTGCACAGTAGCCGATGAGCCCAATACATGGCAAAATGTAGGATACGGTTATTAAGTTATTTTAAAACAGAATTATATCACTCGGTAAACCTATACTTATTTCACAGTAGGCTACACTTGTCAAACGTGATATTGCTGTCAGCCAACTTTCACGTCCTTCTTCAGATTGATGTGACGTCTCTATCATGTCAACGATAGCCAATAAAATGATCGGTATAAATGCTAGAATATTCATGAATCGTTTTGCATGAACCTTTTATGGGATATTGTGGGACGACAATGGGAGGAGTGTGGTGCTCGTGCACGCACGCACAATTCAACTCAGGTTGGTATTTATAAACAGCCGCCTGCGTAAACTTGTGCGCCGCACGGTTTTATAAATCAGAATATTTTTTTGCGTACGCAAATTGCAAGGTTTGTGCGTACGCAATGTTTTAGGGTGGAATCTACGCACACCTTTATAAATGAGGCCCCAGGCCTGATTTTTTAGTGTTGGAACAGCGTCGATAGCTCAAAGGCTCTAGGAGAGGAGGCGTCTTAAAAAAATGGGACGGGAATAAATAAGTATAAAACTTAAGAAGAACTATAGTGGGCCTTGCTTTACAGCAAGCCCACTAATAAAAAGAAATCCAAGCATTTTCAGCAGTTCAGGCAGGATTTTTGTGGACGGAGACACGCCTATCACCATTCAGATGCTAAGATCACAGGCAATTGAAGGTGTCATTGGCTTTTGAATGGTAAGAACACGCCCGATTCCACTGGCCACATGGCTCTGTTTACTTACTGAGAAAGCCTAAAGGCTGGCTTACATTGCACGATTTTGGCCTGTTTTAACAGTCGGCGACTAAATTTCCAGAATCAAAATCTTGGGAGTTGTACTAGAATCGCAGCGCGCTCCCGTCATCTAAATCGTTTAGTGTAAGGTGCCAATCTTAGCGGTTTTAAGTCCGTCGGAGGCAGTCTTTTTCTAGTTTTGCCGTTACGACAATATCAAACATGTTTGATATTATCGGAAGTCTTTTCAATCGTGGCTCATGCAAATAGTGACGTGAACATTAAAAACCAATAGTAACCTCTCGCGAACACGAAAACAGGAAGGGGCAAAATAGGCGACAGCTGTAGCCTATATGATTATTTGTTATTTAATTTCTTATAATTTATTAGTCGGCTATTCTACGAGACAGAACAACTCTATATCTGTTAGTGATGTCACACATCAAACAATGCTGCAGAAACGCGAAAAAAATACTTTGATATGAGTAGGCCATCATGTGAGTTCCTGTTAATGATGACTTGTAGCCTATTGCACGATGGAAATAATTTGAAGGAATCTAGCAGCAGTCTTGTAAATAGTGACCCACAGTCTTTGCCAAATCCTAATCTGAGACTGGCCTGTGATTAGACTGTGACTTAAAACTCTGTCTTTACATGTGAGAGGCTCTGAGACTGTAGTCTTTAAAAAATCTTTTCCAAATCTTTGCAAAGTCTGTCAATGTAAGGTGGGCTTAAGGAGACCAGCTTTATATTAAAGTGTCTGCTAAATAACTATAACCATATTGATCAGCTACCACAAGTAAACATAGGTAGGCTACTGCATTGCCATAGTCTCATCTGTTACATTCCGTTTTGAGTTTGAGGTAAAAAAGGTCATGTTTTGCCTCACCTTTTATGGCGCGACTTAACTCATTCACAGTGTTGCCAACTATTTCAAATGGAAAGTAGCTAAAGCCAGCTCCAAAAGTCGCCAAATGTCGCTAGATGACGTCACACGCTAATTTGCATATCAATTGCGTCATTACGTCGTGCCCCCCCCCCCCCTCAAAAAAAAACAAAAAAAAAAAAACATTGAGGTCCCTTTAAAAACTCGTTATGCCTGTTTGCTTTTCTCATAGCCTACTAATACAGTATAGGCAACTTTAGAGCCTAATTCAAATATATTTAATTTAATATAGCTACTTGTATGTTAATTGATACACTTTATACTTCTGGATAGGCTATAGGCCTACTTTACTATCTTGTCAGATCCTACATCAGAATGAGCATTACTACGTGGCTGAAAAGCAGTAATTTCCTACCTATTCCCCTGCATCTGCTTTTCACCGATTGAAGTCTGAACTTTATCACATTATGTGAATCTCTGAAGGTTCCCGCTTCACTTATGGATACAATGTTTAATTGTGGCTCTATCACACGGTCAGCCTATCACTGAAAACAGAAGTTGCGTGATCACTGTTTTATTTACTTTCATTTTGCGTCATATAGCTGGCGTCAATAATTTAATAAAATGGCAGGGGATGGCCAGGATTAGCTGACAGATCTGTAGCCTAATGCTTGCTTGTAGTTCTTGGAAGCTCTTCTGTCCGAGCTCAACTACTGCCTGCCGTTTTCGAGCGTCCAGAATCCAGACCGCTGTCTTGCATTTGCTGCCACTGAGCAGAGCAGCCACTCGTTTAAAGCACGAGGCTGCCTGTAGAACGTAGTCGAACTGAACCTGCGTGGTGGTGCACACAGCTGTGTAGGGACGGGAGCGGGAGGGAGAGGCGGCCAGGGTCGGGAGAGGGAGGGAGGACGAGAGTTCAGAGCTGCGTGAAGTGCAGTGACAAGGAGGGGGAAAAGTCGCCAGACACACGGAAAAGTCGCCAGATTTGTTGTCAGTCGCTAGATAAGATTTTCAGTCGCCAGAGACGACCAAAAGTCGCTAAATCTAGCGACAAAGTCGCTAAGTTGGCAACACTGCTCATTCAATCCAAAGAGGGTAAACGCAGAGATCTATGGTATTTGTTTAATCAGTGCAGCTGTTGCGTTTTTTATCCTATCTGATGATTACAGGGCTCCTATAATCACAGCTGAGATCGCTACTCAGGGTGTGTGCAGGTATCCTTTTAAACTCTGTGAGGCTCTCACTTTGCTAAGAGGGGGGTGTAGGTGCCACCGTCTTTAGACCAGGCGAGATCTTCACCTTGCTAAAGACTACCCACTGAGCAAAAACTGGTCCAAAATATGTCCAGAAGACGTGGTCGCCGTCTTCCGAGTAACCAGAATGAAAGTTTTTAAGACGTATTTCCTGGACGTTGAATAGATGTGTTGTTCTGGGTGTGATATAGGCGTCGCTTGAAGACGTCTGAAAGACTTAATTAGACATCCAGAAGACGTCCTCACGGTAGCCAGAATGGCAGAATGTCTATTTGCAACTAATTTTGGCTGTCTATAGACGTCCCGAATGGGGTCAGGCTGGACTATTGTCCCAATGTCATTTATTAACTGATTCTGGCTGTCAAATAGACGTCCAGATTATGACCTAGCAGAACGATCATTTGCAACTAATGTTGGTTGTCTATAGACGTCCAGATTATGACCTCGTAGAACGATTATTTGCAACTAATGTTGGCTGTCTATAGACGTCCTGAACCGGGTCAGGCTGGACTATTGTCCCAGTGTCATTTATCAACTCATTTTGACTGTAAAATAGACGTCCAGATCACAGCCTGGACAGACCACTGTTTTTTGGACGTCCGTAGACGTTGCTTGCTCAGTGGGTAAGTACTTCCTTTTTTCGACTCTGCGAGGCTCTCACTTTGCGAAGAAAGAGGAAGTATTTATCAGTGTTGTGTATATCGACGCCTTATTAAACTAATCGCCTAAGTCATTTTTTCCAACTTTTCAGGAGACACAAAAAACTTCACCAAAAACTAACTGAATGATATTTATTGACACTTTTTTTTGAAAAGGCCATACAAATTGATGACTGTTGACATAGTAATAATAATTTTAATAAATTATGTATCATAACAGATACAAAATGACTTAGGCAATTTCATGAACATGTCCATGTTGACTTAGGCAATTCCATAACTTCAATTCTGTCAAGAATAATGCAATAATAGACAAACTAAACATACTATGAATGCATGTACATCTTAAAATATCAATACACTAAATTTAAATCTTTTCAATTATATATCCCAACTCCTGTCTCCCCTCTCCCATCATCTTCATTTCTCTTTCTCTTCTTTGGGCTCTTGCTTATTGGTTATGGTTATGGTTATGGTTATTTAGCAGATGCCTTTGATGAGGCAAATGGTAAAATAAGTGATGAAACTCAACAGGCATGATGGGTTTCATTGACTGGAGGTCCTAGAACTTCCTTTGCTTTATTGGCAAAGAAATCTAGGCTAATTTGGGACCTGTACTCGCTGTGGCAGTTCACCCATAGAGTGCCTTCTGTAAAGGGACCTTGAAATAAACCTTGCCTTCACGGCTGTATTGAAGTGCCCGCAAGTCATGGGAAGTAAGTTCAAGTAATTTTCAGGAAATCATCATGCTTGTGAGATTTCCTGAAAATGACTGGAACTTACTTCCCAAGCATCAGACCAGTAAAAAAGGCTGGAGATCCAACTGTACATGACTTGTGGGCTCTTCAATACAGCCGTGAAGGCAAGGTTTATTTCAAGGTGTCCTTCACAGAAGGCACTGTAACTGCCACGGCGAGTACAGGTCCCAAATGAGCCAATATGTCTCCTTCTGCTTTGCCAATCAAAATGATGGGAGAGGGGAGACAGGAGTTACTGTGTGTTCACACCGCCGGCGACTTGAGCTTCCAAAATCGCTCAGGACGCCCTGTAAAGGACGCTGTGGGAAGCTGGGATCAGCTTGGATTCTTTGGCAGCTCTGACGTAGTAGCATTCTATGTTCGTTGCTGGTCGTTTGGTCGCTGAACCGCGTCATAGCTCATTACCATAAAGTTAAACCATTTTCAACTTTCTCTAGTCGCTCAAGACGCCCAAAACGCGACGCCGACGGATTGGTCGCTGCTGGCAGCTGAGAGAAGCCGGCTTCCATTGACAATTAATGACCTCCGGAATCTTTGGAAGCTCAAGTCGCCGGCGGTGTGAATGCACAGTTAGGATACACAATTGAAAAGATTTCAATTTAGGATACAAGGATACAAGGAGTTTTATTTGTCACATGCATATTATTACTAAAGTAAAGAATGCAGTGAAATTTGTTCCTTCGCCTGTTGTGCATATATGGAGGGGGGGTAGGGGGGGTTGTAGAGGGGCAGGATAAGTGCAAAAGCATTTAAGTGCAAGGGGGGGGGAGTAAGCTGCAGGGGGTGAATGATGTATGTGTGTGTGTGTGTGTTGCAGTGTGCTGTGTGTGTGGAGCAGTGGCATACTGATGATCCAGAGGGTAGTGGGCAGTATGTTGGATGTAGCTTAATAAGACGCTGGTAAGGGGCAGTGTGTGTGTGTGTGTGTGTGTGTGTGTGTGATGGGGGGCAGTGGCGTACTGATGATCCAGAGGGTGGCGGGCAGTATGTTGTATGTACTGTATGTAGCTTAATAAGACGCTGGTAAGGGGCAGTGTGTGTGTGTGATGGGGGGTGGGGGGGGGGGGGGGGCAGTGTGCTGTGTATATGGGGCAGTGTCGTATGATGATACAGTGGTTTGGTGGGCTGATGTTGTCTGTAAGTAGTGTGGCTTCCTATGATGCAGTGAAGAAGGGGAGAGGTGAATTAGGTTAGGTCAATTTAGTCTATTGGTCACTTGTATTTGTCTTCATGAAGGAGTGTACTCAAAAAGGAAAAGTTTAATGACTTTGCTGCATTTAGACACTATAGGAATTCTTTATGTAATTCCAGTTAGGTACCCTATTTCTCACAGCTCAAGTGTAAGAAAGGTGCTAATGTTAAGCTAAGCTAAAGGTAGCCTACATTAATGCAAGAAAAACACTACTGTAGCTTTATGGACTGGCAATTAACTTGTTAGTAACTGGTAAGGATAATATGATCTAGCTGCTAGATGCTCCTACAAGTCAATGATTCGTTTGAAAAGAAACAAGGAAATATTAGAAGAAAACCATGTAGGCTAGATGAAACATTTTGAAAAGACAAAGTTTAGTAGCTACAGATTGTGTAGCCACTCCATTCTGAATGATAGCTTCATGGGCTTGCTATTTCACTTATAGTAGCCCAAGGCTGACTTAATATAATAAAAACAAAACATAACTGATCACTATTCAGCCTATAGCCTGACCTATGTTATACAAATTCTCAGTATACTTACCAGTTGGGTATGACCCCTGGATCATGTCAATAACTTCATCTTCAGTGAACAATTTCTTTCTCCTTGTTGCCATTTTAAGACACATGTAAAATTGCCTAAGTCAAATTAACTTTGACTTAGGCGAAATGAATATTGCCTAAGTCACACTATCAAGACCTATTGATTCAGGCAATTGTAATTATTGGGAAAAAATACATGTTCTAAGTAATTTAAGATTTTATCAATTTCACCAGAGGTGGCAGGCATAAAGAGGATAAGATTTAAGAAAAAAAATGAAATTTGAAAAAAAATGACTTAGGCGATAAGTTTAATAAGGCGTCGATATCTCTCTCCTTTATGAATCAAAATCCTTATTACCTGCAAATGTGCTTAATTATGTGATTCTCTTCTTATAGAGGGACTTGGCCATTTACTGCCAATTTACTGCATAAACTAATCTGTGACAGTGATTTCTAAAAGTCTTCCTCCCGTTACAAAGGCTGTCGCCCGTCAGTGGAGGGACAAAGGGGACCTATTCCTCGTAGTCACAGAAAGATTCAACCGTATATAACTTTTCTAGTGACAAACTTCCATGATATAGAAGACCATTAGTAAATCTAAAAGTTTCCCAAATCAGGAAATAGCCTACTTCTCAATTTAATGTCATCAAGGCATATAGCCTACAATTGGTATGAGCATGCAATGTGCGTCCTTGCGCAACTTATAAAGTGTCTCGAAAGCCCCACGTCTGATCTTTCGTGCAATAAAGGTTTCATCTCGCTGCAATTTATAATCGCGGAGCAAATATGACGCACTCGGGCTCTATGGGTTTTGGTTTTTGTTTTGGTCCATGAAGACGTTAATAAAGAATTTCTTAATAATATTCTATGACTGCATTTCATGCTTGGGAGAGCTTCAAGGCATTCATGTGAGGAACGACTGAAACATAATATGTAGGCTATAGGAAAATCCTTAGGCTAATTATGTTCAATGTTGAGTCAAATAGCCTAATTTTTGGATGAATGCTGACACGGAACAAAAAAAGGCAGACTAAATGCATGTTTCCCAAATTCTGAGCAATAATAGGCTATATATGGGTAGATGACATGACGTGGCTTTTTCACCGTCACAGAAGATAAAACACAATTAATTTCACATTTTCACATTTTAAAATACTGTAAAAGGTTAAACATTTTCTTGCTTTACATGAATTTGTTGTTTTAATACCTGAGTCATTTATCGTTTTTTCAGAACTTTGAGCCAAACCTTAAAATTGTCCTATGGTGTGATGGTAGACAACATAATTATATAAATGTTAACTTTTATAAATAGAGGAAATAATGCTTAAATTTTTTAATGAACGCTCCTGGCATAATTGTGCAAGTGTCTATTTTACTAAGTGGTAATCACTTTTCCCATACATACATTTCTAAAATGGTAGGAACTCCGTAAAGTTCGTCACAGAAAAAAATGTCCTTTGGTGTTATGCAACAACCTGATGTTAAGTTGGCCAAAATCATGGACAACTACATTTAGTTGAAAGACCCCATTCAAGGTCATGTGACTGAAGACCCTAATGAAGCCCTGGAGCAGTGAACATGGTGAGAATTTCTCTCAGAATTGCTCAAATATTCAACTATGTTTTCAGACCACTGAAGTTGTTAAGTTGTATTGTCCTTTGGTGTGACACCCCTAAATGCCATTTTTGTTTTCAAATTTGTATTTTTAACAGCAGGACTATGTAATATTATGCAAATGCATGATGTCAGTTGCTAATGACAGCTCAGTTAGTATTAGCATGGTCATTAACTGCCACAAAAGCTTAAATGTCCTTTGGTGTGACAGGAAATGTCCTTTGGTGTGACACCTAATAATGACTTAAATTCAAATATTTATTGCTGTTTTAGAGACGACATACAATGTTCTGAAGTGTTACTAAAATAACTATAATATAAAGTACATAAATCTGAAACTTTTTTTTATAACAGAAAGAACCTCCCTGCAGGACCTGTGGCCCAACCTGCCCCGGAACTTCCAGTGTTGCCACCAACGAATATAATGTCATTGTAGATAATTGTGTCAAGTATGATTAAAAACTGCTCTAACAGCTGAAAAAACAGCCTGACCAGCTTAAGGTGGTTTGCTGGTTGACCAGCTTGTTTGACCACCTTATGATGGTTAACCAGCTATAGACCAGCAAAAGTCTTGCAAAAACATACCTGCAGCTTACGATGGTAATTCTGCTGGTTTTGCATGTCGTACCATCTCACGCTGGTCATTTTAGTTGGTGTTGCTGGTCTACATTGCTGGTTTTTACTGGTCATGCCAGCTTATGTTGGTGATTCTAGCAAACCAGCATGGCCATCTTACACCTACAATGTCAAGCTTGGCAGGCTGGTCACCAGCATGACCATCTCACACCAGCTGTATCCCACACGACAGGCTGGTCACACCAGCATGAACAGCTTCCTTAGATGGTCACGCCAGCATGTCCACCTGGTGGCCTAACCAGTTATACCAGCAAAAACCAGCAATAGTTGGAGAAAAAACAGCAAAAAACAGCTAAAACCAGCTACCAACATAAATTGGTTTCTTGCTATTTTTTCAGTAGGGATGTTTTAGATAGAGTGGACTTCATGAATGTAACGCAATGTTTTAGAATGGAATTTCCCTATTGAGGATTGTGGTCCCTCTTTTGGCGATCAAAAACGGATGGTCAGAAGCACCACGTTTATAGACATTAAAGGCATGGCAGTCCACATTCACTAATTTAATGGTGTGATTTTGTCAGGTGCTGGACACAAAAGGGTTGTTCTTATGTCTCTTAATCAGTCACGGGTGTGTTTTGGGCGTAACATCCTTTAAAACAATGAGAATAATATCTATCATTTCCTTTAACAGCAAACAATGCAACTTCACACAGCAGCACATTTGAAGGAATCTGCATGCACACAAGACTATATGGAACAGGGATTCCACTAAAACTTGGTTTACTAAAACCTGCTTGTGACTAGCAGAGTATAGCCTACATGCATCTGCACTCACCTATTATTTGAACTCATAGACAAAGTGAAACTTCACAGTGGTTTCATAGTCGACAAATTAGTTCAACACAGTTAAGTACTATTACTATTGATTGACAATGGGTTATCATCAAAAAAATAGCCTGGAAAAAGCAACACTTATCCAACAAATGTCCTCCTTTATCACTGTTACAATAAACACTACATATATTCTGACTCACTTCATGCAATAACTATCTTTGTCCTTTAGTGTGACATTTTGTCCTACAGTGTGACAAACATAAAACAACAGAAAAACATCCTTAATTTCAAAACATACTTTAAAAAAAGCCAGGTTTGGCATGAGGGGAGCTCCAATAATAGCTCCTCTTAGATAGGTACAATTTCAAACAGTTTTGTAAGGTTGGCGGAAAAAAATGTATCGACATTCATAGGAAAAAGTCAATCAAGTGCATCTATTCATGGTGAAAATGATTGTAATTAGTACTTTTATCTGAAATAAATAGAATTTTAAGAAAATAATGATTAAATAATGTGAACAATTCTGTTTCATGTATTTTTTAATGTTATTCAATATCATTTCTTAGTACTTTTTAAATGTCACACCATAGGACACATTCACAGTGCAGATGAGTGTAAACGTGGAAAAAAACATGTGAGGTCATTGACAAAATGAGTGACCACTATTATTTTCAGAAACTACAGTTTCCATACTATATAAATATTTGCTTTTTTTCTTTTAAAATTATGTTTTCCAAAAAAAGCACTTTTTCTTGGCCAGATGTCAACTACCCATATAATTAGGCAACAGATATTATTGTTTTACATGCATATGCCATATGAGACACCAATTTTGCGCAGCTCAATGGCGCTACGACTAAGTTAGACTACTTTTTACAATAAGCGGGTCGGGAAGTGGGTCGGGTCCAGTATTTCAATAATTATTTTTTGCGGTTCGAGTTGCGGTCGGGTTAGTTGTAAACGGCGGGGCGGGGCGGGTCGTTCAGACACGTACCCGCGCATCACTGGTACACAGACAGGGCGTTCTGATTGGCTAGGCTGAACTCGAGCCTAGCGCAGGCTTGTCCTCAACGGTGCGACCCTAGACCATCCCGCTAGGCAAAATTTTTTTTGCCCGCTAGGGTGCGTCTAGATTTCTAGGCTACCATGCTTCTGCAAACCACTGATTTTTAAAAATCCCTCCGAAACCGACTGAGGGGGCTGCATCTGTGTAGAAAATCATGGCCGCAGAAGTTTCATGTTCTTCATTATAGAAGAAAGAAATGCCGTTCCAATTATCACATAGGTAACTCCAGAAACACAACTCTGATCTACAGCCGTAATCCAAGTTAACATAGTCATGGAGGTTTCCTACAGATTTAGCTAGGTCCAAGAGCCTGGATACGAAAGAGCGACCTCCAAAATTTGGAGGTCCTAATAAAGAAAGCAAATCTCTTTTTGACATAGAACGAACTTGGGCTTGCCTCATTACCTCTCTAATACGATTCAATTTTTCGAGAGGCAAGGATGCTTGCATAAGATTGCTATCTACAACGATCCCCAGAAATTCTAGACGTTTGAGTGGAACTAATGTTTTTTCCTCGGATAGAGGAACACCTAGTCTTTTAACTCATTGGCTGCCAGCGATTTTCAGCGCAGAGCGCTCCATAGTGCCAGACGTTTTACAGCATTTTGACTGTTTTTCCAAGACCCACCGAACGGCGAGCTTTATGACCATGTAAACACCGAAGGTACCAAATGAAAGAGTAGACTCTCTTCTTTTACCAGGAAAAACGGTTTGTTTCTATCGTTTTCCGTTCTTTAGTAATCGTCAGTAGAACATGGGTTAGTTTTGCTAAAAACACCTGTTTTTGACCAAAAAATTGAGAAAACGATCTTTTTGTGAAAATCATCTTTTTAACGTTAGCGTTTCAGTAGTATGTCAACCACGATTGCACTGTTATCTCGTCAGTCTCGTCAAGGTTGCTAGGGACTCTGATGGTCGCTATAGACTCTGAACAGGACGGTAGACTTTTAGCAAGCTAGCACTAGCAAAGTTGTTGTTAGTCTATATAGCAATATCCAATGTAAATGGATCATACCGTTCACGTGTTTTCCATCCTTGATGTAAGAAGTAAGCATATTTATTCCCTGCATGGCGTGCAAACTAGATCCACTGTGGTCGATCTTCAGTGTGTTTGCCTGTTGTATATGTTTCTGCATGTGCATTCTAGGCAGATACTAATCATCCAAATGGCACTGCTGCCATCTAGCGGTTCGGATCGCTAGTACAGTCTGTATACAAGCCTGAAACTCTGCCAGATCGTTCCCAAGCCCACCCAGGAGCCCTCCCCATTGAAAAAGGCAATTGACGTCTATAAACGTCTGTAAAGACGTCAATGGCAGTGAATGAGTTTAACATTTGCTTCAAAGCATTCATGCACCGACCTGGATCTGCATTTGGGTAGTCCACTAGTAAAAACTCATCCAAAAGATGAAGCACAAAAGGGAGCTTCCAATTGTTAAGGAGAATCCAGCAGAGTGAATCTGACAGTGTCGAAATTTTTTGGGCTGCTACGACAACCGAAAGTAAGCCTTACGGAAAAGTACATTTGTTCTCTCCATGTAACACCAAATAAATGCCACTGTGAGGGGTGCAGTGGCGTAACTTTAAATGCATCCGAAATACCTGCCTTTGACAGCCAAGCTCCCTTTCCTGCTTGAATAATGATTTTAATAGCATGGTGGACATAACACAAGGAAAATGCTTCTAGAGGAATCAGACTATTAATGCTTTGAGCTCCAGTTGTGGTGAGGAGCAGATAAGTCAATTATTAAACGTTTCTTCCCCGAATATTTACGTGTAGCTATTCCAATAGGATTGATGTGGGTGACAGGAAAGGGCGATTCTTGGTATCATCATCATCATCATCATCATCCGTTTTTTATTCAGGGAGAAATTGACTGTGCATCAAGCTCTTTTACAGCAATGCCCTGAGTTAGAAAACATACAACAACAATAATCAAAATAACAAAACAAGAACAATAAAGATACAAAAGCCAAATAATAAAATAATAATACATGAAATAATAATAATAATAATGATAAAATAGAAAGAAAAAAGAAGAGGATGTAGGCTATGTATAAATAATAATCAGACAAACAAGAAACATACATAAAACAACAGAGGCTAGACGGAGCGGCGTAGTCGCCAACGTGCCCGTAACACCAAAGACAAACAAACAAATTTAAAAATAACAAATCGCTATACAAAAATAAATAATGCCAGACGGAGCGACGTAATAGCCAGCGTACCCGTGACACAAGACATACAAAGACAGACACCAAACAAAAATCAACAAACAATAAAACAACACAAACACTCAATAGGTCCCAAAAGACAATGTTGGCACAAGACAAAAGATGCCGGATGGAGCGGCGTAATCGCCAGCGTACCTGTGACCGTGACACCAAGACATACAAGGCAGAGAAACAAACAGAAATCAAAATAAATAATAAAAACAAATAAAACCATTAAAGTCCACGATAACTTAGTCCTGACTGCATACAAGTTAGACAGCAGCAGCTTGGCAGTCACAGGTAACAGCACATCGCCCGCAGTTGGTAGCTAGGTCACCCGCAGTTGGTAGCTAGGTCCTCAGCTGCTGTCCTGCCTAGACGTTGAAGTGCAGCGCTTCACGGATGGAGGATATGAGGTCTTCAACTCAATGGACTTCCGTTTCAATGGCATATCAGCATACTTGAGGCAGCAAAATAATGACTAAGAAAAAGCACAAGACTATCGAAAACAGCGTAAATAAAGAGTAAAAACATTTATCTAAACAAATAAATAAATAAAAATGAACAGAATAAAACATAAAATTACGAACATTACATAAAAACGAACAAAAACTAGCAACTGATATGGTATGGGCCAATCATAAAACCTTTTGTGATCTCTTTCTCTATTAGGACATCAACCGTTTCAGGTTCATTTAAAGCAGACTGCAAATGACGTAAATGACTTTTTTGGCAACGATAATAACTCAGCCATAAATCCTTGAATGACAAAACAACGATTGGGATGTTTTTTAAGTGCTTTCCCCAGTTCCGGAATGTTGACTGGAGTAGAGGGCTTTATTTCTTCTTTAGAAGACGGGCACGACGAGGACATAAGGATTTCGGATGCCCGTCTCCACAATAGCTGCAAGCATGAACAAATTTGCAGTTGTAAAACCTACACACATTCTCGTTGAAATTGTAACACAGAGGTGTAGTAAGAGGAGTCACCTTAGATTGATTCTCCAGTTTAACAGCGGGCGTGGATTTCGAACATAGATTGGAGCAATGCGAGAATGAGCCACAGAAGCTGCAAGACAGAACTTGATGGCCTGTGAAGTGCCTGCTCACGTCAATAACAGACCAGTCCAGTCTCTGATTAAATTTTTGGATGAACATGGCAGCTTTAGTGGAAAAGGACCTATGGTTATCGTAAAATTGTGTCCCACCATATGACATGGCCAAGTCTGCTATGATCGACAAATAAGTGTCCAGTTCAGCTCTACGGTCTGGATACACCTCACATATTACATCCTGAAAACTCCGAAGGCTAGAAAGAACTGAGGCAGAGTTAGTGTTTTTGACAGACGGGGATCGCTGTCTTTGAGTGTTACATCCCCACAGTCCACCACGCGTCGGTCATGGACTTCGGAGTACAGCAATATTTTAACAAGATTAACATCTTTACCTGCGAGGATTTGGCTTCGTAGCTGAGAGGAGATTGCAGCGGCAGGAGGAAAGAAGGGGTTCCCGGTGGAGACTGGGACTGCAGTGCCCAGGGTTCTTCGCGGGGCGGCGAAAATCCCTGCTTGGTGAAAGTTGTCGTTGAGCTGCTGTTTGGAAGCTGGTGTAGAGGGTAGACCTGAGAAGGCTGGAAAGGTTCCATTTTCAATACACTGGATCCTGGAGTTAAGGTTAGAGAGCGTGGATTGGATTGAAGACAGAAGAGGAAGAAGGCCCGTGTCGTCTCCCCTGACATCCATGGAGCCACCTGCTTGGGAAGGGTTCCGACCCTTCTTCGCCGCTGTTGAGACTGAAGTCTCTACGGCCGCGCAGTGCTTCCGTTTCTCCTTAGCCTTTTTTGGGGCAGACGAGGTTGGATCTAGGCAGGGCTGTACGCTGTGAGCAGGTCGTCGCAAATGCAAGTAAATATTAGTGCGAATTGTAAAAAATATATTGTTGCACACGTGCGAATACTGATTTCAACCCTTTAATTCGCATTTTGCTCCTAAAATGAATCAACACCAAGTGGATCAAAGTATAGTAAAATTTTCGCGCATCTGTATACACATTTTAGAGTTGACAACTCTTGCACCTGGCTGGACACTCACGCACTTTCAGCATCAACCTCGTGCACTCACACACACAAACACGCAAGAAATCCATTCTTCTTTTTCTTCAGTCTGTTCGTTAGTTGGTGACTATATGTAGCGATTAGCCTACCGTTGAAACGGTGAACTATGATACAAATGTTGACTATATTACCGTGTTCATTTAAAATATTATTATTATCACGGTTGATAGCCTACGGTTTCCACACCGTGTTTATGTTAAATTCCTCCCAGCTTCACCCGAGCCTGCATTTGACATAGGCCTGGTAGACTTGAAACAAAAATGGTATCCTACTGATTCTGTCGTAACCACGATTTGGTGCTACACCTGCTTCAAAAAGGCGGAACATTTTCATCGCAAATGTGCGCTGTATCATATAGCCACTCTGCGTCTTTGTAGGCTACGTTCACATTAAATCCATTCCATTAACGTTATCAGGAGAATACCGTAACGTTTTTTTTTTAGCACTGGTTGTCACTCATTGGATATTACAGATAGCCTATACCAAACTCCAAGACAAGTTATGGTAAGTTAAGTAAGAGTAGGTTAAGCACCCAGCCAATATGACCAAGGAAAAAGTGAACGGGACAACTCAATGCCATGCCACGGTAGGCTACCTAAATCATAGAAGTTTACACTGCTGGACACTCATTTCTATTAGGCTACACCAGACATATTTGTCTTCAGCTTTATTAGTTTTTTTTAACATTCATGTTATTTAATGAAAACATGTATCCTTGAACTATGCGTGACTAGTATTTTCCTAAAACCGAATGAAACCTATTTCTTATTATGATTATGTTCAGTACGGTACTTAAAGTGACAGACTTCAATTAGACCTACACACCACCACTGTAATATCATTAAAGACAAGTGTAATCAATATGAAGTATTCAAGATATTGCAAATGCTATAAATTGTTAACAAAATGTATACAAATTCTGCATTCAAAATATGAAATAGAAACAAGACAAGCCATTTTCTGTGTGTGTGGAGGGTTTGAGCAGAGACTAGGATTGCCACTGCTGTGAATGATCTGTATCCTGCTTAAGGCATGAGGTTTTCAAGGAAATGTCTTAGTGCTCCTAAATTTTTTCATTTAGGAGCACCTGTGCTCCGTAGGTAGAAGAGACATGTCCAGGATAAGAGCCAGAAGACCTATACACACTCTCATTTACGCTAAGTTTTTTGGCAAAGTTGCAGAAAAAGCAGATTGGCAAAGGCAGTTTAAATAAGCGCTCTGAATGATCTCCGCCAATGAAAGCAGGGCTTGGCCGGCTGGCACTCAGCTGGTAATCAACTGAGCGATTAGATTGACAGTCAGCTGAACTATTCAGGGAAGCTAGCGAGACTCACCCCGCGTACACACTGTCTCCGTCCGTCAACGGATCTCATTCACTTTGCATGGGGCGGACTCGAAATGCATTGTGGGTCCGTCCGTCGCTTCAGCTCCGTTGCCTCCGTCAAGAAAGTTGAGAAATGTTCAACTTTTCAGGCAGCGACGGATCCGTCAGCCAATCAGATCACGTGTATGCAAATACACATACGGCAGATCCAACCTCCGTGATCCGTTGACGGACGGAGACAGTGTGTACGCGGGGTCAGCGATACTCCGTGACCTGCCTGAACTAACGCTGTGCTCCATTTAATCTAGTAAGAAAGCAACCACTTTAGAATTTTTAGGCCGCGTTCACACTGCAGACGAATCTGATTCCTTCTCATATTCCTTCACACTGCCTTTAGCAAGTGTCCAAATTGGATATGGCTCTGTTCAGACTGGGTCACATTAGTAACAGATCTGACAGGTTGCTGTAGCAACGAAAACAAACATTTCTGCCATCAGGAGGAAATACTTGCTAATTTGGTGTGATTAAACATAGAACAATACAACATTGAATGCATGAACACTCACTGAAGCTCCGCTTCAAACTGTTGGAAGGCTATTTAATTATTTAACGGCATTTAATAGAACAATGTGGATTCTTGCAACTTCCATAGAAACAGAGCAGAGACTGTATAATGCATTGAGTATTGTTAAGTCACGTTTAATATAACATGGTCAAAAGACATAGCCGTAACGTTGCTCCACAACTCGAAATAGGTGGGCGGTCACGCACGTAAAGTCAAGTCACGGACAGTCAAATCCGATCTGAGTGTTGGGAGCTGTTCAGACTGAGACGCATCTGTCCATATCCGATACGAATGTGATATGAAACTACCTCCTGGATGTGGTTTGCAACCGTTTCGCAAAAATCGGATTTCATGTGACCTGTCACTGTTCAGACTTCAAAAGTGACATCCGATACAAATCTGAATGGGCTAAAAATTTGATTTTGGCTGGGAGTCTGAACGCAGCCTTAGTGAAACTCAAGATATATTATTACTAATTTGACCTGCAATGCAATCTGGAACCATCCTCCTTTTACTCCCATATACACAAATTGTGATGAAGTATCTTACTCCACCTATCTACTTTTTGGAGCGTAGCATGGAGAGGGGCACAGTGATCAGAGATATAGTTTGTGTGCGTCACAGTCTGTCTTTGTTCAGATTCGAGAGGTAATTTCAAGTAGAAAACGTAATTTCGAGGAAATTACCAGTGCATGCAAAAGCAAGACATACATCAACTCTTTGAATGCCGCATTGTTTTTGGAAGCTATGTCCCAGAGTGCCGGCAAGCTACATCATTTTTTACTATTTTTGTAGAGGTGAGCTCTCAGTGGGTGAAAACCGTTTATTTCTACGTGTCTCCATTCTCGAGATATCCCAAGCCAAACTGTGGCTGGTTTTCATCAAAATCCCTGTTTGTCTTCTAGAAACGGAGATATAAGCCGCTTTAAGACAGACGTACATTTCCGCAATGTTCACAGACTTTTTACGGAGGGGGCTTTTTTTTGTTGTGTTGCCGCCACAGCTGCTATGTGCATGCAATCGCGGAAACTTGCACTTGTCAGTATTGATCAAAGACTCTAGAACAGAGCTCTGTTCTAGAATCTTTGGTGATGATCAAGGGAAGTGTTACCCTACGTGTATTTAAAGCGCCCTATGTCAATGAACAGTTCGATCTCTCTAACACGCTGCAGGTAATGCAGCAAGGCTACCTCTTCCATAGCCTAGGCTAGCCTACTCCCGGGGTGGTTCTCAACTCTCTCCTCGATGCTCGGTCCCTGATCTGCTAACTAACACTGGATAGACTATCCCATTGTTGAGACTGCCACCTTGTGACGAACCCACAAAATTACTAAATGACCTTGTATTGACTTGACGTCCCTGATTGGACACAATTCATGCGGCAATATCAATCAAATGCTGCGTTGTGATATAATGTCCAGATAAAATGTCCGGATCGTGAGATTTCATGAGTTTTCGATCGTCATCTAATTCAGTTCTCTTCATGATAGACTTCCAAAAATCACACATAAGGTGAGTTAGAGTGTCTTGTTTCGTAATTTAAAAAAAAAAGCTAAAAACGCAATATTGCGTTATTGGCACTCTACGCATGGGAGCTAAAAACGCAATATTACGTTGTTGGCACTCAGTGAGTTAAGATAGAATGTGAAACAAACTTTAATTTAGAAACAGTTGTGGACAGAGGAAGGTGAACAGGATCTGTAGTCTTAAGAGAGTCCGATTGTATGTTGAAAGCTTGAGACAGAGTAGATGTGGCTTATGTGGCTAGACAGAGGAGTGTGGCTTATGTTGCAGTGAAGTGGGGGAGTTAGGTTAAGGTGAGACTGTTGTGGAGTGCATGGAGAAGTGTGGTATATATGAAGTGCTGCAGTCAGGTGTAAGTGTGTGTGTGTGGATGAGTGAATGGTTTGACAGAGAGAGCTGAGCAGAGAGCAGTAATGCAGGTGCAAATCAATTTAACTGGCTGTCAATTACCACTAGAAGCACCAAGCGCCGGTCATTTGACCGCTGACGCGTATTACTAGAAGCGCCGTGTAGGTTTGACCTAGATATACCTAGAACTGCCGGGCTGCGGTCTTTTGACCGCAGTGATTACAAAAAAAAAAAAATCTTTTCACTCGATTAAATTCCAGGACCCTACGTTCACGACTTTTCCTAAATACGCGCGTTTTATCACCCAGAAATTTTACATGCACACCGGTACAAGCTAGTTTAGAGCTATTTTGCGCTCACTTATGTGACAACACTATGTTATCTCACTTTCGGCCATGTTTGTCCAGGCTGCTATTCTCTTTTCTCACAGCAGATGTCGCAAGGGTTTCCTGTCAGTCGGGCATGAGAATAATATTTTACCATAAAATATATAGTTTATATAGGCTATGTGCAATATGCATTATATATGTGTGTTTTATATGTGAACTATTTTTCATTTACATGGCATAGTCTATGGAGGCGATTTACAGTGGTAAAATGCAAGTTTTGAAAATGTTGCGACGTTGTTCTATTAGGCAGGCCTACGTGTGTAAAAAAATATTTTCAGCTGAAATTCGTCGAAGCCTATTTATGTAGCCTACGTAATGCCGTACATTCATAATTGTATATCTTATCTTCTATTTGTAGGCTATCTTTTAAAGCTCAGACTAATGTATAAGCATTTTCTTACATATTTGCTGGACAAACTGAGTTGCGTCGCTTCAAATACCTATTTCCATTTATATGCAGTATCAAATGTTAAGTGGCGCAACGTTAACTCGCTCGACTATTACGCAGGAGATCCGGGTTCATAACTCGGCACGAGCGAAATAATGTAGTTTATATTGACTGAATTCACTGACCGTTTTTCAACGTCAACGAACAATTATTCTTTGTTAATGGTTTTTAATAACAAACTATCTCAAATAAACGGATGAATCACAATACTGTTTAGCCTACCATTAACGGAAAAAAAAATTCGCCAGCCAATAATTTTCTGAGCCAAATTGAGCCGCCATCTGACAAACTTTGACTAAGCCAGTTAGACTTTTTGCATCTAAAAATAATTATATCATAGAGACACGCGAAAAATAAACGATAGCCTAGAAACTAGGCCTACATGAGATTTTGGACACACACATCAGTATTGTGCTCGTTGCTACGATACACAGGACTCACAGTGAGTTGACGACCAATTGAAATGACATGGGGGAAAGAAGCGAACAAGGTAGCTTTACATACTTTCCTAATTCCTACGTAGGGCTACTCAGACTTTTGTTAAATCTTCAGGGCCCGGTTGCACAAACACCAAAACCAAAGATTGATCATATGAACCAAATATTCTGGAACAGACGGATTTACAGCATTGTACGCGATAGGCTATTAGCCTACTGCGACTTCCATCGTTTCCTTTCCAGAGATTGCTGCGCTGTTCACAACGCATGCAGTCTACATTGAAGTGAAACGTGCAGAACGTTGTCCAAAACAATACAATAACATTGTGTGTTTAGATCTAGTAGCCTACAATATAGACATCTGTAGACATGAAGTGGCAACTAAAGCCATTATCAGTCAGGAAAACTTGGCGGTTACAGCAGCATTTAGGTTTTGGCTGAGCCAGCTAGCCAGCCAACAACTTCATCAGCCAGCCGTTATTCTCAAAGCAAATGGCTTCGGGGTCTATACATAACACACTATCCATTGCAAAGATAGCCTATTTGAAACCGATCATTCCCCCTCCCCCATACACTCGTCTAGACTACTTAGGCTACAGACATCACCGCGGCATTGAGGACAATTAACTGCCTCCCCACCCCCACCCTCTCTCTCTCTCTGTCCCCTGCATAGGCTGTAGGCTGGCTGTTCAGGCAACTCGTGGAAGAATGCGCAATCATGTTTCATTGCATATGCGCGTTTCAGAATGTTCGAATTCGCCAGCGTGCGTGTAGTTGTGTGAATAGAAAAGAATAGAATAGAATATAGCCTACTTTATTGATGCCTTGCTCAAAAGAATTTCCACCATGAACAGGTCGGGGATCGAACCAGCAACCCTTGGGGCTTAAGGCCGAAGCTCTGACCAGTGGGCTACGGGTCTCCTCTATAAATAGGTTAAAATGTGTGTCTCCATGCTTAATCTTGAATTCACATAGACGTTAGCTTAAATTGTAGAAACAATAGGCCTATAGCCTTTTTTCAGCAGACATCGCAAACATAGCCTACACATTCGCAAAACGGAGAATATCTTTCACTCGTCATTTTTAATTTGGCTAGGCTACTTCTCGCGCCTATGCCTGCTCAGCATAGCTCTCTCTATCTCCCTCCCTCCCGAGGTAGCTAGAGATGCTTCTCCCTAAATGAATGAAAATTGTTTTAGAAAGTAGCCACGGTAGCCTGTAAAATACAGCATGAAATCCTGGCTACTGTGTAATTGAAACCAGACTGTTAGTCTCTTTGTTTGTTCAAGAACTCTTCTAGAGTTTTTGCCTCAAATAACACAAATCAACACAAATAAATGAACAGATAACTCAAACGTGCTGTATGTCATATTATGAAACAACCACAGACTATCAACAACACGGTCTGACACGAATGACACACACATGGCTTAGTGCAAACTGAATTTATGACCAAACGATTTGATTCGTGCACGAAGCGCCATCTAGCGATCATTATGTGTAAGTAACAGCCTTCCAGTCTAAAGACTCAGCGGTCTTTTGACCGCCTCGCCGCGCTTTAAGTAGTTCACACCAGCACGGCGCTTCTAGTAGGTCGTCAAAGCGGTCAAATGACCGGGGCGCGGCGCTTCTAGGTATAAGTGGGTCAGAACGGCACGGCACTTCTAGTGTTAAACTTGATAGGGCCAGGTTGGGCAGCTGGCTGTGCAATTATCTCAAATATCTCAAAAAGTATAAAGTAGAGGGCTGCATTGGGACTGGGACCCAACGCAAATCTCATGGGAATGTGCGGTATGAACTTGACTGCGGGCGGGAGTGGGCGGCAGAAAAAAAACTCTGCGGGATCGAGATTTAGCATAGCAATAAAATGGAGAGCATAATTGGAGTGGAAAGCCTAGCCTAGCCTCCCATTGAGATACAGTGAGGGTTTAATTGTTTGTCGTGCGCGGTCTGTTGCGACTGTCATGAGGCAGAGGAGCTGTGATGCCCCTGGCTCGCTCCATGCATGATTATTTTTTATTTCTTTCCCGATATCTCAGACAGGCGTCCGTCATTTAGTACACAACGCACTGGGGGTGTGCAACTGTTTTTAACTTAACGCAGTCTATGTTCTGGCTATGTGCGTGTAATAGTGCAAACTGAGTTTTTATAGCCTAATGATTAAACAAAGTTCTAGCCTTGTGTGTGTGTGTGTGTGTGTGTTTCCGATGGTAACGGTCATTCAAGCAGCTGTTTTTTTCTCTTGCGGGATGGGAGAAGATACAAAATCAATGCATGTCTATTACAGTGCGGGCATAAATTATCAGAATTTCGCGGGGGCGGGCGGGACTAAACATATACATTGCGGGTGCGGGCGGGACTGTAACACACACTCCGCGGATGCGGGCGGTAATGGTCAGAATTTCTGATGATGCGGGCGGGATTGGGATGAAGAAAACAGTCCCGCCCAGGGCTCTAGTATAAAGATTACAGAACTGAAATATATTAGTCTAGTCTCATTTTCAAGACCTACTGTACATAACAAAGTTTGAACCAAGTTTCTACGTTAAACGGTTGAAGCTGAATTAGACGCAGAAATTTTGGTTAGGAGAATAATAACTAGAGAATGTAATTCCAAGGAAATTACGAGTGCATGAAAATACAAAAATGGTGAAGACTTTTATTTTGAAACAGTTGTCGGTAGAAGAAAAAGTTGAACAGGATATGTAGTCTTAAAGGGATAATCCGGAGTGAAATGCACTTTAGATCAATTTTTCGGACTATTGGGAGTACATACATTGAGTTGACACCAAAATTATGTCATTCGGATGTATTTTGAGAAAGTTCGAGTTCACCGTTTTTAGCCAAAACTCGTTAGCCTGGAAGTGACGCGGGCATGTCCTTTCGCCGCTACAAAACGCTATTTTTATACCTCTTCTACTGTTCCAAACAACACT
Organism: Sardina pilchardus; assembly: GCF_963854185.1. Lineage (NCBI taxonomy): Eukaryota > Metazoa > Chordata > Actinopteri > Clupeiformes > Clupeidae > Sardina > Sardina pilchardus. The sequence goes on from NC_085007.1 coordinate 33,293,608, forward strand.
ACACTTACGTGGTAGTGAGAAGAGGATCCCTAAAGCCAAACCAAAGTATTCCCACGTCTTTATGTGGTCGGATAGAGAGTCCAGAATGAATTTAATCGAGTCCGTACCTTTCCGGAAATGTTAATAAAGTGTTGTTAAAACGTTGCCAGCTGCAACCGCGACATTTCCGGAAAGGTACTGACTCGATTAAATGTATTCTGGACTCGGAAGACAACATTCAACATTCTTCACTTCTAGGCCCTGGAATGGTGTTTTGCCATGGAGGCCTGTCCAATTAATTTGGCAGGCCAAGTCGTTCTGCAGAAGCATCTTCATGACCCTCCACACAGTGTCCTTGAGGGTCACGCCACCAGAAATGCCCAGTGTCAGCACCTGAAAAAATTAAAAAAAAGTTTTGAAAATATAAATGTTCATTGCAGAGCTGGGGCAGTTGATTCACAACATGGGTGGTTTGTTCCTTTAATCCTCTAGAAGCCAAGTAGTTAATAGTGGGTCAATTTATATTTTTTAATATATAAAATGTTGATTTAACAGACATTTCAGATGAAATTCCAGTGTGAACCGTGCATGGATTCACACACAAAAAAAGTAAAGGAAAAAACAGCTAAAAAAAAATCTGGTCCAAATACTAATGATGAAAGCAATTATTACCAACTCTTCTCTGGCTTTATCCTAATGTCACAGTCCAGCGCCAAAAGGTCCTCAGCATCCCTCAACGGCAGGGAACTTCTGTCCATGTGGTGTAGGTGTAGAAGAGAGATCCTGAACAATCCGCAGCAGATTTCTTTGCATATCACACATCACCTCCTGCTTGGCAGTGATCTCTCGTAGTAATGCTGAAACAAAAACTGTTCAGTCCTTGCTAGCTATTACATAGAATTGTATTGTAAATGGGAATAGAGCATCATATAAGGTCTCACCAGAGTGCAGATCCATCTCAGAAGCAGCATGAGGGGCAAGAGACTGGAATGGCTCAGGACTTCCGTGGTGGCGAGGCGGCTGAGAGGCAAGATGGTAGGGCGACACTTGATCTGATGAGGAAATGGCCTCACGCAACAGTGACGGCAGAGGTGGAATGGAGGGCACCTTAGGGAGGACTGGTTTGCGCTTCACAGGCTCCTCATCAGACTCCTCCTGACTCGAGAGGAAGCGCTGGTTTGGTCTTTGAAGAGAGAAAAATAACTAAAGTGAATTGCACTGCCTACTATGGAGACCCGTCTATAAATAAAACGGTATAAAACTGAAGTTTTACAGTAAATTAAATCTCACAGTTACGGCTTCACACCAACTACCCCACATACTATTTTTCAGTGCTACTTCTACAAGAAATTTGGCAACTTTAAATGCTTAAATCTTTTTACATGCCTTAGTTTAGAGACAAACTTTATGTAGATAAACTGAAAGCAACAAACATTATCCTGGATTCAGCAGATTTGTGACATACCTGGTTTTTCTTTTTTCTGACCTCCCCTCCTCTGCTTCTGACTGGAGGTCTGTGTCATCTTCTGCCCGGCGAAGTTTCAACCTTGCCTCACTTAAGGTATCTGTCAAGAATGGAAACCAAGTGAAAAACAAAGCTTTATCCAAACCAGTATTAGTGTTGTGAGATAAGATCATCATGATTGTTATATATTAAAGGAATAGTTCGAAATTTTGAATATAGGACCTCATTTCCAACTTAGTCGGGGTGATATAGGTCGGTGGAGACCGTTTTCAGCACATTTCATCCAGTTGTTATAGTTGCAGGGTTCACCGGTGCTAAGCTGGTGCTGAGCTAACGCAATTCAATGGTAACATCCAAAACAGTCTTACCCACTCCACAGAACACCCGAGACAAATAAATTAAAATGTCAGACTATCGATGTACATGTCTGTTGATAGAATAATGTTAGAAATAAAACTAACCTTCAATCTCAATGATGTATTACATTTTGAGGGACTAGTTTCTTAGTAGCAGCGGAATTTTACTTTGTAGATTAGTAGTACTGCGTCAAAAAGTAAAACAGAACGCGAACTCCAGTCGGGATACCTAGCACTGGCGAACCCTGCAACTATAAGAACTATTCCTTTAAGGGCTCTTACAGTCAACGCATTGCTACGCATACTTGTCTGCAAGGCTACGCATCACTACGTTTTGGTTTGAATTGGGAGTTTCAGATTGTCTTCACCCTCAGCCAAACGAGTGAATAAGTAGGCTATTTAAACTTATAACAACTTTGGCATAGGCTATTCAGCATTATAGATAACCTACGTTCAGTGTTGGGCAAGTTACCTAAAAAATGTATTACTTGTTACTGTCATTTCAAAGTAATGTGTTACACTACAATATTACTGTCTTTGAATTGTAAAGCATTACACTACTACTGCATTACTTTTGAGTTACTTTCACCAAAAAAAATAATGTAATATATTTATATACATTATGTAGCTTATTATGCTCGATCCAGCTAGCTCAATCATAGGCAGAATTTTCAGAGTTTAAGTTTGATAAATTGCACTAGAGATACGGTAACTTTAGGCCTAGCTTACTCATTAAAGTCAGTGCCCACCAGTGGCGTGCGGTGAGGTCTGTGGCAGGGTAGGCAGTGGCCATTCACATATGTAAATTCCATCCGTACACTCGCAAATATTAGGCCTACTATATTTTCATGGTAATACTACTTAGTCATTTCACAGAATCAGAGGCGTCACTAGGTGTGCAATTTTTTATTTTTTAATTTTTTCAACCTACGGGGGTCCTTTCTCCCCCAGGAAATTTTGAAAATTGGGCTGTTAAAGATGCAGTTTCGACGTATTTTGAGAAGGAAAGGGAGAAAATTCGTTGGGGTCCTTCTCATCATATTTTAATAACAAATAGCCTAAAGCTAATTTCCCTCACTAGACCTACTGGTATTTATGGGGGAATAAGAGGTGGGAAATCGTTTTAACTGAGACCCAAACTTTTTTTTCTGCCCGTGACATGATGAATACCTGGTGCTTTGTTGGCTTCTTTAGTAGGCCTAGCTATCACGCCAACCTGCTGCAAACATGAGACATCTTGTAGGCTACTGTTGATGAAATATAACCTCGTTTTCTAGCCTCTTGGTGTACTTGGTCGACCATGGTTATCCGTCTGGGTTTTTAATTAGATAAACTACATAAATCCACCATTAATTTGCCTCCTCCCTGCTGTTTGTATTGTTTGTGACTTCAGTGTGAGCTTTTCATGATATTTTTTACAAATATGTGTCGTCCTTCTTTTTAAAATGAAATTTACTCAGGGTAGGCACGTCACTGGTGCCCACTATATTATAGCCTAAAGCCAAAGACCTGACAAGATACACTTTTTTTGCATTTCTATTCCACTTGAACCTCAGGAAGTAAGGAGATTTGTGGCAGCTAATATTTATTGATAATGTTTATTGTGTTTAACAGACAACCTTTTGAGGCCACGACACACCTTGTCATTGCTAGTCTGGACGGGGGTTTTGCTGGCAAGATTCCTAAAAGCTGGAGACTCCACTGTTGACAGCGGATGCATATCTTCAACCATACTTACACAAGGCTCCTTACTTCTTGGGGTTCAAGTGGCATCGCGGAACGGGATAATTTAGCTGCTTTGTTTAGTCTCCTCTCGTCCTTAGTTTGCTTTCTTTTTACTCACGTAATGTTAGCGTGGTATCGCTCTAAATGTTTTGTGAAATTACTTGTGCTATTGCCTGTTGGCTAGATCTTTTGGTTTCGCACATAAAGTTAGTCAATTAACTACCTTGTTCCATCCTCATATCTTTGTCTCTAACAAACTGAAAGTATGTCCATCTTCAACCTGTACTGTCCTATGTCAAGCCTGCTTAAGCTTCAGCCATCTTTTACAAGTAAGAAAAAACCTTCGAGGCCTCTATTTGCGCGGATTTTTTCTCCTCTACTGATCCTGCGTGGCGATAGTATAAAAACAAAACACTTAATTGCAATGTAACTCGAGTTACTGACCTTTGTACCGAGTAAAATATTACAGTAATTACATTACTTTTGTAATTTGTTACTCCCAACACTGCCTACGTTCATAGACTAAAAGGGTGCACTCCAAAATATTGCTTCGGTGGTCATAAAATAAATTAGTATGAGCGTGTATTGTCTCCCATAAGCATAGGCCTAGTTCTGCCAACGTGTTTGTGAATTATAATGATCTGAAATTCAATATTGGCTTTCAATTCGTCATTTTATATTTAATTTGTGTAGCACACAGTTGATTTGATACCCATGGACTAGCCTATCATCAATAGGCTACATGAAGCAGTTTTAATTATTAGTAGCCTTATAAAGGCTACAGAATTAGGCTATACTTTGGCTTGCATCAGATACAATGTAGCCCACTGACATAGCCTACTGTCACTGAACAGGCTACTAAATGTGCATGCATGACCCTTTATCAATAGTGCACATGCCTTTCGTTAGAGAGACTGCATGTCGTTTGGAGCAGCGTATCGGTAGGCTATATACATGTATTAAAAGCAGAAAAGATGGGGGCGCAGTGGCTACAGTGCTCATGCCATGAACGGGTCTGAGTGCCCACGGGGACCCAGGTTCGAGTCCGACCTGCGGTCATTTCCCGATCCCACCCCATCTCTCTCTCTCCACTTGTTTCCTGTCTCACTCTTCACTGTCCTATGAATAAAGGCAAAAAAGCCCCAACATATATACTTTAAAGCAGAAAAGATTTTCAGCTTGCTTCGGGATTTAATTCACTTTTGGATCGTTTGATGACAGTTCAAAATGCCGACGTTCCTAACCCTGCTTGCAAGTGCTATCTGGTGGTTGTTTGGGTCATTGCAGCTTCACGGGGGAAAAATAAATAAAATACACGTGAATCACACGCTAAACCAGCCAATTGAAAGTGGTACCCACTGTAACCTCCTTGGCGGAGGTAATAAGTAAACTTGAGAAGAACAAGCAGGTAGATCAAGTCCACTAATAAAAAAAGTTAAGAAAAGCAATAGTGGGCTTGCTGGATCAAGCTGCTTTACAACCGGATAATAGAAAATAATTGACTTTCTACAGAGCGCATCAGATTAAGAAATTCAACCAGACAGTGGAAACATAAAGACTTAAAGGCTAAATTTAATTGAGACCTCAAAAATGTCTCCCATTACAATATTGAAGCCTTAATAATCACATGTGGTGAGACTGTGGCTAGCTTCTCTGGCCTACCTCAATGTAGCCTAGGCCCACCGATCAGCCTCTTTCTGTATCCACCACTGCAGCAGAGGTCCATTTTTCTTACTTACTTTTTTTTGGTACGGACCATGCAAGAACATTCAGATTCTCCCAAAGCTGGGTTGGGGAGCTCCAGCAGTGGTTTTGCTATCTGTACATCCAAAGATTGAGGACTGTCTGGGTCAAGGGCACACATTGCCTCCTTCTGTTCACTAAATCTTGTGTTCATCTCCCCAGTGACACTGTCCAGCGTGCTGAAGAAGAGCCGCTTGCACTCTGTCTCATCTCCTCTGTGCTGCTGCTGCTGGCCTACAGTGCTCATCACCCCATACTGACTCAGGTGTGTAGGGACTTGGCGCATTCTCTTGTCTGTGTCTGATGCGTCATGTGGGTCAGTGGTATTCTGTGCCAACTCCAAATCACTCTTGAGATTCTCCATGCAATCCAATCAAGGAAGGCGAGGTTACCATAACCACAGTACGGTGTGCTCTTTTAAGACTGAACATTAGTCTGGGGAGTCTTTGCTTTATTTCTACTGCACATGAGGCATGATTAATAGGCATAGTTCAAATGACTCTGTATGCTTTTGGATAGTCCTTCAACCAATCAGACCAACGATCCGGGTGCGCCTTTTGGATAAGCTAGTTTGAGATTGGACCCAGAAGATTTGGACAGGAAGCAGGAGAGATAGATGTACAGGTTTCCAACCTGAGCTGCAGGGCGAAATCCAAATTACCGGCAGATCAGGCAGGGTTTACCCAGCCTATGAAAGTTGTCAAGATGGAATTTATCCATCGGTGGAAGCATCGTAATGCTCAAAGACGCAGCTTTTGAGCACACTGCTGACATTGTGCGTCAAATTTAGACCCCTTGTAGCGCCCTTTACCTGTAGTTTCACTTAAGGTAAAGGCCTGAGTTATGTTAAGTGGATCTCTCCTTACTTGTGTCAACACTTTTAAGAGCTTAGTTAAATCAAATGACAGACTATAAGTATTTCTCAAAGAATTATAAAGATCCCCTCATCAAGACAAAGAATACAGTTTAGATACAAATGGCTGTTAATGTATTGTTTTCTTTTAAAAGGCAAAAGTATCGTAAAGTTATATAAATAACAAGAAATATATTAATATGAAATATAAATACTGTATGTTTAACAAGGAAGATATTGATTACTTACAAAGTACAGTAAATAAGTAAAGTATCAGTAATATTGCACATTACCTTAAAAGAGGTAAGTGTGACTGGTAACAGGATTAAAATAAACAATCAATAAATAGAATATAAACTTGGTGGCAATAAATTGACCAGCAAGTGTTATCGAATGTAAACACACCTCTGTTAAATATATTTAGCACACCAGAATAAAAAGGGTTTAAAAGTTTATAATACCAGAGTATAATTAATTAACTGTAGGTTTAGAGTATGGTTAAAATGGGTGTATATTTGGAAATATAGAGTATGAATAAATAGGCTAGGTTTAAGTTTGGAAGTACAAGAGTATGAATAAATAGGCTAGCTTTAAGTTTAGAAGTACAAGAGTATGATTCAATATGTATATATTTAGAAATACTAAGTGAATAGATAAGTTTAATGTATAGTCAAAGTAAGGCTATACAAGGCAGTCGCTACAATGCTGAAACCTTTAGCTTGGCTGAATGCCCGTCAACAACTACCCGTTCAATTACATTAAATCAATATAAAACTCACATAAAGACAAAGACAATGTGGGCCCACACACACACACACACACACACAGTATCGAGAGTTCCCTTATCGTTGCAGGCCTGTGTCGCTGCTTGTGCTCGGTGAGGCTACAAACAAAACAGCCACTTCACTCAGCTGAGCCTGAAAAGTAAAAGGGTAACGATACCTCCATTAACGTTCGCTCGCGCCGGCCGGCAGACCCCAAGCAATGACAGTCCGGCGGCGGGGTGACAGCATCCAAACAGAGGGAGATGAAGAGACAGATGTCCAGCGTTGCCAGAGGAAGTATTAGACACCCGGAAGCCTAAACCGCTATCTGGTTTTCCTTCAACGTCGTCCGGCAAACAGTACTCCCGAGAAGACACTTCACTGACCTTGTTAGCTTAGTTAGCTGGCTAGCTTGGTTAGCTAGCTAGCGACGCCACAGTTTAAAGTATACACAACAGACAACACGAAAACAATCCTTAACTTAGGAAGAGACTTCTGTTGGTTCACTTATCACAAAACAAACGAACTCATGAAAAACAGTTGCCGAATAGATAACTGCTCAATCAAAACAATACGGACTATATATTAATCAGTTCAGCTCTCGTCTCCCGCACCACTCTCAGGGCGTCTTCTTTTTTCTTTCTAACGCTCGTGCGTCTCTACAACAAAAACCCGGGGACCCCTGTATCAACGGTGATTGGCTGTAAGCCAGTCTTAACGTTCTATGGGTTACAAGGTCTACACATAACATCTTGAAAGTTCTCAACAACTATTTATATCTTGAATGTAGTTTTACTTATTTAAATAGGAGCATATTTATTAACTATTTATGTCTATTTATCTATTTAACTTTTAATCATAATATTTATTCCCCTATTTTCCCTGTGGGTTACAATTAATAATTAATTAATTTAGACCCCTTAAGGCCCGTTCACACCAAGAACGATAACGATAACTATAAATAATTATCGCCCTCGTTAATATGAATGACAACGTTCACACATAAACTATAACGATAACGACATGAAGAACGATATTGTTGCTGATCACTTTCAGAGCGATTTTGAGAACGATAAAAAGCTAACAGCCAATCAGAGCCCATAATATTCTAGCCATCACATTCATTAACATGAGGAGAGACTTTTCTTATTGTTGGCCAGTGTGGACGCTTTTATTGTTATCGTTATAGTTATCGTTATCGTTCTTGGTGTGAACAGCCCTTTAGACTTGGGGAAAATCATAGGTGCAGATCTCAGGTTTTCTTACCTTTAACTCCTCTGATTCTTTGGTAAGAAATGTACTAGCAGTACATAGATTAAGGCCATTCAATTCCAGTTCAATATGTAAGGGGGCAGCAGTACGGTGTACATTTTACGACATCCTCAGACTCAGTTGTCAGACTCAGAAAAACATCCGTCATCCTCAGACAAAACTGCCTCAGCATCAGAAACACCTCTGTCATCTTCAGGCAAAACTGTGTCAGCGTCAGAAAAAACCTTGTCATCCTCAGACTCAGGTGTCAGACTCAGGAAAACTACCGTCGTCTTCAGACAAAACTGCCTCAGCGTCAGAAAAACCTTGTCATCCTCAGACAAAACTGTGTCAGCGTCAGAAAAACCTCTCTCATCCTCAGACAAAACTGCGTCAGAAAAACCTCTCTCATCCTCAGACAAAACTTTCTCAGCGTCAGAAAAAACTCTGTCATCCTCAGACAAAACCGTGTCAGAAAAACCTCTCTCCTCCTCAGACAAAACTTTCTCAGCGTCAGAAAAAACTCTGTCATCCTCAGACAAAACTGACAAAACATACAAACATAATTGTGATTACAGTATTTCTGTCTAAAATCATGCATGATACCAATGAATCATTCCATAGGGCACGGAATGAATAATTTAATTAGTCTGTGAACCGAGCTAACTAGCTAGCGGACGCTAGCTTAAAAAGCAATGGAAGTGAATGGCAGTAACCATGACAATATAGCTATGCGCTGCCAGGTCACTGACAGTTGAAAGACTCCGCTTAAACTGTATATACCGGTGCAAGTTCACTTGAGTACAAACTACCCACTTTAACTAATGTCACTAATGTTATTCAGGTAGTTGTCATTTCAAAGAAATGACACAGCTCCGATTAAAATGTTACCTTAGCTAGGCGGCTAGCTAGCTAGCCAGCAACCAGACAGTAACCAACAGCAGCATGGTCTGATATTAAGTTATTTTCTTAACAAATCCATACACTAAAAATTACACTATTAGGCTTGAAATGATCGGGAAAACGTACAGATTATGACAAAATATTCCAAAATATCGTCAACAAATCCAGAAAGCCATAATGACCAATTTATTGATAACATTCCACAAGTATCCCATTGATATTAATGCAGCGAGGGCGTAGCTGCTACTCCCCTTGTGGGGCTAGCTGTCTGGTTGCTGGCTAGCTAGCTAGCCGCCTAGCTAAGGTAACATTTTAAACGGAGCTGTGTCATTTCTTGACAGAGGATGACAGAGGTTTTTCTGACGCTGAGGTAGTTTTATCTGAGGATGACAGAGGTTTTTCTGAGTCTGACACCTGAGTCTGAGGATGTCCTAAAATGAACACCGTACAGCAGTGCTGTCACTGCGGTACTATTTACGTGACATATCTTTAGTCTTGAGGTATATGTGTACAGTGAGGAGAAAATGTATTTGATACCATTCTAAAGTTGCCTAAAAAGAGGAATATAAAATCATCATTTGACAATTGATCTTAAGGGTATACTATGCAGGATTGGCGATTTCATCGCCGGTTTCACTTTCCCTACAGCTTTAGCATGTATATTTTACAAAACTCCTCAATCGGTCAGTCTGCCGTGCCTTTTCATGAGACTTTACATGACACCTCCTGGAGTAGAGCATGGGTGCATGCCCGAGGTCTCCTGAAGTTGCAAGCGTGGTTCTACCGCTACAGACCAAAAAAAGACCAAAAAAACCCACCGTTCGACCGGTAATGACTCATTTAATCATATATAACAGTATGGAACGAATTGATTAACTGAAAAACGTTGCATAGTATACCTTTAATGTCTTAATTTAAAAAAATTGTCAAAATAAAACCGCTAAGTACACCAATTTTCTTTGAGATTAAAGAATGCATCATAAATAGCCTGTTTGATGCTCATTGAGCTCAATGCAAATCAAAGAGGCTAATAGGCCTACTGGAAAAAGCACCATCCCAATCTCTAGCTATGGTGAAGGGTATGTGATGATGTGGGGCTATTTTAATTCCAAAGGCCAAGGGAACTTTATCGTGATGCATAATATCCTGGATCCATGAAATAGCTGACCTTTAAAAATAAAAATCTGCCTGCCCCTATGTTAACCCAATGTGTTAAAGGAATACGCCACCCAAAAATGAAATTAAGCTAGTCTCGGTCACCCCCAGAGTTAGAACAGTGAAAAAAACCCGGTTAAAATCCGTCCGGGCATTCTCCTGCTTTGGGAGCAGCGATGTTAGCTTTAGCTTAGAACAGTTGCTGTAGTTGAAGGGTGTCAGTGAGCACGTCCTCCAAAAAGTGACCGAGACGTCTACATTTTTTTCTAAATATATCTTGGGAGCCGTGTGTTCAAAACGAGTACAAATCATAATGCAAAATCGAACGAGACTATTACCTGGGCAGATCTTTACTTGGAACTATTTTCAGCCTCATCGCCGACGAAGCACCGCTAGCTAGGCGCAAAGTTCTCACGTAGCACCACTTGTGAAGTTCCAGTCGAAGCTAGTTGGGAGTTTACAAGACTGCTACGTGAGAACTTTGCGCCTAGCTAGCGGTGCTTCGTCGGCGATGAGGCTGAAAATAGTTCCAAGTAAAGATCTGCCCAGGTAATAGTCTCGTTCGATTTTGCATTATGATTTGTACTCGTTTTGAACACACGGCTCCCAAGATATATTTAGAAAAAAATGTAGACGTCTCGGTCACTTTTTGGAGGACGTGCTCACTGACACCCTTCAACTACAGCAACTGTTCTAAGCTAAAGCTAACATCGCTGCTCCCAAAGCAGGAGAATGCCCGGACGGATTTTAACCGGGTTTTTTTCACTGTTCTAACTCTGGGGGTGACCGAGACTAGCTTAATTTCATTTTTGGGTGGCGTATTCCTTTAAATTCCCATAGGGTTACATAGGGGGTCAAATACTTCTTTCCCCTAGCATTTAAGGAAAACATTTATTTATTTACGATACATTCTTCAATCACAAAGAAAATTGGTGTCCTTGGCGGTTTGATTTTTACTCATTTTTTGAATTAAGGCATTAAGATCAATTGTCAAATAATGATTTTATATTCCTGTTTTAGCATGGTATCAAATACATGTGCTCCACACTGTATATGTATATGTATATAGTAATATAGCATTGATTTATTTTGGCCCTGCTTGTTGTCTGCTGAAATGCAGAGTGAGTGGCAACAATTGCTTGCCTAATTCTTTATTTGTAGATCCACATCTATCTCTCATTCATGTTGTACATGATTGTTGCTTGATGTATATGATCAGTCTGTGTTATTTTAATATATTATGTAATACTGATTGAATCCCCTCCCCCATAACATTGAAAACCACAATGAGTACAACATCACAAATGTATGAAGCTAAATATATGTGTAGCTTTAATCTTTAGATTATAGCAAGTGTCAAACACATCTGAAAATGAACCAGGGCTAGACTCTAGTGGTGTATTATCAGCTAAAAATAAGTAGATTCAACCCGGACCTACGGTATGTAAGCTGCATGGCAATGAAACTGTCCTTCAGAAGGTTATGAATGATTTGTTGGTGGTGTGTGAAAAAGGGGAACTCATGTTGCTAGACTAGTGGCACATTCAATAATATTGATAAACTAGTTCTACTCAATAGACTGGTTTGGTGTCTGTGGGACTGCCATGTGGAATTGCCTATTTATGTACAGTTCAGTTATGTGCTCTTTTAAAGTTTAACTTACAAAATAGATTAAGCTGTTGCTGAGCTGGCCCAATTTTAAATTGTATTTTCTAGCATCTCTTAGACCACATCAACATTTCATCTTGAATTGGTTGCACAGTGTCGTACCCCTCCTCTAAAACCCTTGGCAGTATAAGATCAGGATTGAACCGCATTGTTAGCAATATCATATAACGTACGCATAGCAACATCCTGTAACAACCAACTGCTGATCATCAACGTATTCACATGGGGAATCACAGATTTTCTTATTTGCTTCAGGAAAGAGAAAATAAAGCCAAATAAATAAACAATGATGGAGACAAAAAAATGTGTCTCAGAGTAGACACACATCAGATAGACCTACATTGTCTACCACAAGTTTTCTTGGCCATCCCCAAACTTTTCCCACAAAGTTGGGAGCATGGAATTGAGAGTGAGTTGGAGTTGGGAGCTTGAAGCCAAGATCAGGGAGGTGTCCCTCCACAGGCATAAACATACTGCCAAAAGAACAAAGCAGTGGCTTAAGGATGGGAAGGTGAATGTCCTTGAATGGCCAAGTAAGAGCCCTGACTTAAATCCTATAGATAATCTGTGGATTGACTTGAAGAGAGCAGTCCATCACTGTTCCTCACAGAATTTAACTGAATTTGAACAATTCTGCAAGGAAGATTGGGCAAATATTCCACAATCTAGTCTATTCCATACTATAGTTCATGACAAATGACATTTGGAATGGCTGGACAGTTAAATGGTTGGATAGGTTGGGTATGGAATTCACAAAAGATTTTGAAATTACACAACTTAAACAGTCCAGCCCTTCTTTTTAAAACTTTGTTTTTATTGGTATTCAACAGTCAACAAATACATTCATACACATACAAAATTAAATGTACATATAGACATAAAACATAATATAATAAGATGAAATGAAAATAATGAGGCCTAGAACATGAGGGGACATTCATATTCTGAATTTTTATATTGACAAGTTATGTCTACCTTACAACTCCTTTAATTTATTTGTTTATTTAAAAGGGACAATGCACATCAATTAACATTCTTTGTTTACACTCAAAATGTAAATGTGCCAGAGTTAGCAAAAGAGCTAGTTTTCATCTGTAGTCCCTCAGTGATTGTGGTCTCAATGATAGTAACCCATTGTTTTTTTTTGTTTTTTTGTAAATTATATTTTATTGGTTTTCCTTTCATGGCTATGGCTATGGCTATGGCTATGGCTATGGCTATGGCTATGGTTATTTAGCAGACGCCTTTGTCCAAAGCGACATACAAATAAATAACAATACAAATTAAATTAACAGTGAACAATTACAAACTAGGGAGAATAGTAATATTATCAGTAAAACAATAATTTTAAGCACTAACCTAATGAGAAATAAAACAGTGAAATGAGAATAACAATCAAATAAGTCACTCAGTTAATTATATATAATAATAATAATAACTAAAGCATGGTATGGCTAAATTTAAGGACAATAGCAAAATAAATTTCAAATTCTATCAATAGACAAATTATAACAAAACAATACTATTATACAAACCATAACACATCACAAACTCAAAGGACTAAGTGCATATTAAATAAATATGCCTTAAGACCCCTCTTAAAAGATCCAAAGCTGTTGCTGGAACGGAGAGCACTGGGCAACTCATTCCACCAACACGGAACCACTGAAGAATAGGATCTACAATTTGACCTAGCATGTATGGTTGGTCGACATAACAGACGCTCCTCAGAAGATCGCAATGGGCGGTTGGGAATGTACATCGTGATTAAAGAACTGAAGTAGCTGGGAGCAGATCCAGTCAGTGTCCTATAGGCCAGAGTGAGAGATTTAAATTTAATTCTGGCTACTATAGGGAGCCAGTGGAGAGTAACTAGGAGAGGGGTTACATGTGTCCTCTTTGGCTGATTGAAGACCAGTCGTGCTGCAGCATTCTGAATCAACTGTAGTGGTCTTAAAACACAAGCAGGTAGGCCAGCTAACAGAGAATTACAGTAGTCCAGCTTGGAGATAACCATTGCCTGTACAAGAAGCTGAGTGGAATCTTGTGTCAGATAAGGTCTGATCTTCCTAATGTTGTACAGGGTATACCGACATGACTTTGCAATTGAGGCAACATGCTCAGAGAAAGTAAGTTGGTCATCAATTATGACACCCAAGTTACGTGCCGATCTGGTTGGAGTCAGTGAGGATGAATCAAGCTGGATATTGATCTGTTGGGGAATAGCTGTTTTTGCTGGAAACACCAAGAGCTCAGTTTTGGAAAGATTAAGCTGAAGGTGCTGATCCTTCATCCAGATTGAAATGTCCTTCAGGCATGCAGAGATCCGATGGGAAACACTAGAGTCCTCAGGTGGGAAGGATAGGAAAAGTTGAGTGTCGTCCGCATAGCAATGATATTCAAATCCATGAGAGCGAATAATCCCACCTAAAGAAGTGGTGTAAATAGAGAAAAGGAGGGGCCCTAATACTGATCCTTGGGGGACTCCTGTAATGAGGTCATGAGACTTTGATATCTGTCCCTGCCAAGACACGCTAAAAGAACGCCCTTTAAGGTAAGACTTGAACCAGTCAAGAGCTTTCCCAGAAATTCCCAGTTCATATAGTGTAGAAACGCATTATATACAATGACAATATAAATGCATAGAATGTCTTACAAAAGTCAACATTAGAATCAGGAGACCGAAAAAGCATAACATTGACCATCAGTTGTTTAAGTTCTGGGTCAAATTCTGGACTTGAATACACTTAAACACTCACATACACATATAGACACAGTACAAAACACGTCATAGAAAAGAAAGAAAAAGAGACTGTAAAGGTTGAAAAAAGTCCCAAACGCGCTACACAAACACGTCGGACGTTGTCCCTTTACATGCGTGAAGAACAATGGATCAGTAGCCATGTGGAGTTAAATGGTAATATTATTAGGAAATTCACCACGTTAAATCTGACTCCATAAGACATATTGTACCTCTAATAAATTACCAAATAACTCGTTTGTTTAACTATGACAGAGAATGGCATGGCACACTAAACTTTTAGAGATATGCAAACTGAGCGAGGAGAATTAACCATTTATTAGGCCTTAAGCCTTAGGTAAGAGTAAAAGTATCAGTAATTATCCTTAAACAAAGGAACAAAGGATAAAGTAATCTTAACCTCAAAACAAACAATAAACTTGGACTTAAACCTTAACAAGTTACCAAGTTACAATGCTACATACACCAGATAAAACAATATATCAAATAATGAAAATAACAAACCCCATAAAGAAATCAAAAGATAGGGAGAGAAAGAGAGAGAGAGAGAGGAAGAGAGAGAGAGAGAGAGGGAGAGAGAGAGAGAGGCCGAGAGGTCAGTCTGACCTCTTGCCTAGACCAGAGCAGAGAACCAAGAGAAGAGAACATCACTGCAAGAGTTTCTTCTTTTCATTCATCCAGCCACCCCCAGCTCAGCAGGGCTTCTTTACCTGAAAGTGGGTGTGGCGTCTAAAACTCTATAGTGTATTTCTTAGTCTATAACCATGTACAAATATATTAGATTGCAATGAAACTGTGATTAGGCTGTTGCCCACATTACAAGTATTAATTCAAGACCAAACATGGATGTATTATCATTTGTCATGAAACAGATACATTTCAGTTTTCAACATTGGTCCTGAGATATGTGGAGAGGGGAAATGTAGGTGTGTCCGAGGGCCTTTAAACAAATGGCCGGCTACACACACAATAGGGACAGTTCAAATGCAAATAGATCACCTGGACACAAAGGAGTCTAGCTGTGAGGTCGTCTCCCCCGTTCTGAACTTTAGAGGATGGAAAATTACCAGCTTTACAGTCGCCCAGTTGACACTGTGAAGTCATTATCTCATAAGTGTCAAAAATGAAAGCTGGCCATCCATATTCACATATTTGTCCATAGTGTCCAAAGGAATCTCTCAGAGTAGTTTTGACATTAGTTGACCGAGCTTCTCCGGTCTGAAAGAAGTTCTCAGGATCAGGTGAGCATTGCTGTAGCGTGGAACATTCTTCTTCGTGTAAAAGCAATCTGGAGTTGAGCAGAATCGTGAGAGTACCGTCTGTCTGCTGTAACATTAGAATATCAATAGTCTTTTGCTTTTCGATGAGTTGGGCATGTATACAGGGAAAAGACAGGAAAGAGAGAAAGAGCAAAACAAACAAACCAATATACAAATTTCAAAATAAATGGAATTAAACACATTCTGGTGTATCTCAAATTGAAAAAAATGTTTCATAAGATAAATCATCTTTGTCACTGGCATTATTTGCATACTGAAAACAAATCTATCAAGAAAATCAAATCAAATAATCAAAGAATGTATATAAATGATTGGTTAAAAGGAAAGCAAATTAGTTCATCCCAGCAGTTAAAATTCTTCAATTTAAATCATTAATCGAAATTTCACTTGTGTGTGACTGTGTGTATGTGCTTTATCACTTCTGACACTGTAAGAAGTCAATATTTTAGCTATAAGAATAATTGTACCACCAACATCTGTCTATGTGCTTTGAAGCAAAACATTTACAGAATCTATGCCCTTTTATATAAGCATACAACAAAGTCAGTATATAACATTTATCTTATACTTAAATGTGTAAATTATTTTTAGAGTGAGCATGAATGTTAGTACAACACTGTCTGCCACAGCAGTCAGCCATGTGTACGTCTCCTTGGCAGATCTGTGTGTACAACATTTGTTCAATTTAGAAGTAAATCAGAGTGTGTCAGCAATTAATTTGGAAAAATTAAGTAAGCATGAGTCATCCTTGATTGTTAAGCTTCACACAGGCATCCAAAATCCAACTCAATAGGGTTTAGTGTTAGTCAATGATCTGTAACATGCACACCTAAGGAATTATCTCTCTATCAGGGGCTTATCTGTAGTCATAAAAGATTTTACCTCATATCCATAACTCTTTTGCTCATGGACCGTTTAACGACAACAATGTCTTTATATCAGACTAGGCCTAGTTTTTCACGCAGAGGCTCTTTTGGCTTGGTGATAACAACACTGGTATAAAGCAGGGATTATTTCGTTTGGCTAGCCCTCAAAATGAGTACATATCAAAAAAAAATGTAAAGAATAAGCATACTACTGGCATTAGTAGGTGCTTTCAAGCAGAAACACTTAAAGGTCTATCCCTCTACAGGGGCATACAACAAAGCCAGTACATATCGTATCATCTTCAAATTAAATAAACAAAAACTCATTGTCTGGATATGTGACTAACAAATTTCTCATCAGAGAAAACAACCTCGAGAGGGCACTGTTACAGGTTATCATTAACTGGGAGATGGCTATGCATTGAAAGGTGTTAAGACCCGGCTGAACAGTCTAATTATCCGTGATGTCTCATTTTTAACTGCAGATTTGATCATAGTGAGAAGTTCATCTTGCAAACCGTTTTGTTGTTTTTGAGGAGGCTTGTTGTTTCGCTCGCGGCGCTTCAGGTAATATGGCGGAGGTTTCCCCAATCCGAGGGTCCAGCATTGTTGCTCGTCATGGCCCACTTTATGGCACGAATTGCAGAATCTGCTCGCTTTGGGTCCGCGTTTGTGGCCTTGTCGTTTCTTGCTTAAGTCTTGACTTTTGGTGTCCATGCGTTGGACGGCCGCCATTGCGTATTCATCAGGTCCAGGAGAGACAGACCTCCTGGTGTTTGGATTGTCTTGCAAAACAACAATGTCTGCAGGGACCTCATTAGAAACATCAGCATCTCTCACATCAGAACAAGATTGTAAAACATGATCAGAAACAGCATCGG
Organism: Sardina pilchardus; assembly: GCF_963854185.1. Lineage (NCBI taxonomy): Eukaryota > Metazoa > Chordata > Actinopteri > Clupeiformes > Clupeidae > Sardina > Sardina pilchardus. Next base: position 33,311,258 of record NC_085007.1, read on the forward strand.
TGTTCACCGTAACATCTTTTGCATCAGTCATTTGCATTGAATTGCGAAGTGTTTCAAGTTCCTTCACTTTCTTTTGTAATAATAAAGACGCAAGGCCTTCCGCCATCTCCCCCTCATTGATCGTCCAGAAACGATATATTTCAAACTCGCTAGAGTGAATTGTGATTCCTTTACGTGCTAATTTGTCTAGTGTGAATTTTAATGTTGTTGTCCATGCAGATAATATCATCTTTTCAAGTGTGTCGTCCTTTATGAGGACCATAGCTGAGAGTTATTTTTTCTGAATATGGTGAAATGTTAACATCAATAATGTGTGCGCTTTTGTCACACGTCTTCAAGAAATGTTAAATTTACTCACCAAATTTCAGAGATAGATCAAATCACTCACGATGACGATTCGCTGCTGTTGAGTAGAGACGTTTACATCTATTGTTTAAGGCGCGGACCGACGTAACTGGAATGCTTGTTTTAAAAGCAGTTTCAGATCACTAAAGGGATGTCACCAACTGTAAGTAGGCCAAATATACAAGAATATATTTCCCACTTTTATACGTGTTCTGTCTACGTCCGGCGCTTCGATGAGGTTGAATTGGACTGTAAAAATATCTGAGAAGTTAGATGGCAATTGTATTAGGAATTTCACCAAGAATCTGACTCCATAGATATATTATACCTCTAATACATTACCAAATAACTGATGATGTTAACTATGGCAGAGAATGGAATGGCACACTAAACTTTTAGAGATATGCAAACTGAGCGAGGAGAATTAACCATTTATTAGGCTTTGAGCCTTAGGTAAAAGTAAAGTATCAGTAATTATTCTTGAGCAAAGGAACAAAGGAGAAAATGAACTTAACCTCAAAACAAACAATAAACTTGGACTTAAACCTTAACAAGTTACCAAGTTACAATGCTACATACACCAGGTAAAACAATATATCAAATAATGAAAATAACAAACCCCATAAAGAAATCAAAAGATAGAGAGAGAGAGAGAAAGGCAGGGAGAGAGAGAGAGAGAAAGAGAGGGGCAGAGAGGTCAGTGTGACCTCTTGCCTAGACCAGAGCAGAGCAGGAAGAGAAGAGAGCATCACTGCAAGAACTTCTCTTTTTCATTCATCCAGCCACCCCCCACTCAGCAGGACCTCTTTACCTGAAAGTGGGTGTGGCGTCTAAAACTCTATAATATAGTTCTTAGTCCACAACTGTACAGATACATTAGATTGCAATGACACCGTGATCAGGCTGTTGCCCACATTACAAGTGTTAATTCAAGACCAAACATGGATGTATTACATTTACAACATACATTTTATGAGTATTTCAGAAGTTGTCAATTTGACTTTCACTGAATCGATGGGGGAAGTGTTGATGGCTGTTTGATGGGGTTCCGGCCACAGCCAGCTGAGACAACAATGAGCTATCAGAAGCTCACACAGATGTAAATTAGCAGCAAAAGGCATTCAGCTCTCATCTGCCTCAAAGGAATCTGAAAACCTGCCTTACAAGACTAAAGAAAAACAAACAAACAACAAAAAAACAACAACCAAACAAAACAAAAACAAAAAGAGGCCTTTACGAATGACACAATCCTGTAGGTGTATATTAAATGTTATTTCCACTTTTACACACAGCTAGAGAAGTGCACAATACAAATTACAGATCGGCAGAGGGGAACTGAATTGATTTCAGATGTTCAAGAAAAGGATTCCAAATTTTGTAGAATTTAGTGGTGGAACCTTGCAATGTAGTCCTCATCTTCTCCAGCTTGGAGTAGGACAAAAGATCTCTCAGCCAGTGATAAATTGTGGGAGGGGTAGAGGATTTCCACCTGAGAAGGATCAATCTCCTAGCCAAAAGGGTGGCAAATGCTATAAAGTCAGCCTTGAATTTAGGCATCACTAGGGTAGAGGGCAGCACTCCAAACAAGATAGTTATTGGGATAGGATCAGAGGGCACATTTAATATAGTAGATAAGGTATTGAAAATTTCGGTCCAAAAATTATGGAGAGTTGGGCAAGTCAAAAACATGTGAATTAAGGTGGCTGGAGCCTGCTGGCATCGATCACAGACAGGGTTTATATTAGGGAAAATTCTAGAGAGCTTTTCTTTACACCAATGAATACGATGGAGAATTTTAAATTGTATTAGACCATGTCTGGCACAAAATGAGGAAGAATGGACATGGTACAATATTTTCTCCCAGGTATCCTCATCCAACACTCCCAGATCCTGTTCCCAAAGTGTCTTAACAGAACACAGGGAGTGATTGTATTCTGAAAAGATTCTACCATACATATACGAAATGAAACCCTTCTCCCTAAAAGCTGGTGCTAGAAACATGTCTTATTTCGTATCTTGTGGTTTTGAGGGAAAATTAGGAATTTCAGCTTGAACAAAGCTACGGATCTGCAAGTATTGGAAAAAATTACTTTTTCTCAAAGAAAATTTTACAGTCAGCTGCTGAAATGAGGCAAAAGTTCCTTCTATGTATAAATCACTGAAATAAGTGATACCCGCCTATACCCATGCAGAGAAGGCCTTGTCCATCAATGATGGGGGAAATGAATGGTTTTGTTCAATAGGAGCATGTAGCAAGGAAGGAAGAATGCCAAAATGAAGTTTGAATTGCCTCCAGATTTTGAGAGTAGTCCTAACCACTATGTTCTTTGCGTATCGTATAGTAGGAGAATTTCCTGGGGAGTATTAAGGTTTTGCATCCACGAACGTCATAATGCCTTAATGTCATGTGACCGTTTGTTTACAACTGGAGTGGTAGGCAGAGTGGTAGGCAAAACCGTACATATCAACGTGGTAACATTATGTTACACATAGGACTACTGTAGTTACTACGCTTTCAAATATCTCCGAAATGTATTTTTATGATCGAAACACAGATTAAGAGATGGCAACTACTTGCGTAGAATTTGTTTGTTTGTTTGTTTGTTTGATAGTTTCCGTTTGTGGTACGGTATGTGTCGCCATCATAGACATAAAACATAGGTCGCCACCTGACGAAGTGGTTAGGAAAATGCAGGAGCTGTAGCCTAATGTAAACCCTATTAGAAAGTCAGTTTCTGGTTAAGTATAATTTGTAAATTCATAATTATTTATTTGATAAAAAAAAAAGGAATGTTCCCGTCTTAAAATAGTAGCCTAGAATTACGTTACATTACGGTTGTCCTAATCGTTCAGAAAGAAAATTGCCAGCAAAGACTGCAAACAAAGTGTGCCATATCCGAGACATTAGTAGCTTAGTCTACAACTGATTGAACTGAAATTATGATGGACAGAAACGTGTCAGTGTCCGGCTAATTTTATGTCAGGTTGGTGAATCTTATTTGATTAACTAGCGGTTTAGTGTTGAGTCCTCGTGTTGTCATGCATCTGGTAGCCTGTGCTAGCTACGTTACTTTAGCCTGCTACTTACCCTGCCACAATCTTATCTTTACACGCCAACACAATCATTCATTTTTTACTATTTACGAACGTGTAATTACATCGAAACTGGTCACATAATTATAAGCACCATAGTTTGTCTTTTCAAAACGTAGCACTAACACAACATGGCCAAATAAATGACAGAACTAGCCTACCTGGTGGTGCTCACATCCATGACGTGCAAAACTATTAACTACAGTGAACCAAAACATGACTTGTAATTGTAGGCTAACATAAACCACAACTGGGTCACATGAACCCAAGTTATAAGTTATTATGCGTGTTTCAAATCCAAGTTGTTGTTAGAGCTATTATATCAGCGTCAATTAGCATTCCTTGATAGCCAGTGGCCACGTCTGTCACTTTAACTTTAAGCTACTTTGCAAGCCTTTGCATCAGCAGATGGATACTTGCAAACGTTTTTAGTACAATATCTAGCTTACAGTTGTCTATAAAGCACGTCTTCAAGCTCTGCAATGCTGATTACTACCTACCTACTCCAGTAAGACACAGTTGTAAATAAAAGTCTAGCGAGTCTGATTAACAGTTACCTTAACAAGATAGGTTGATTAGGCGAGCGAGGCTACTGTCCACCAAACGAAGACAGCAAGTAGCATAAGCAACATAAACAAGCAGCTTTATGTGTCCACTCACTGTTGCGTCTGTTATGTCGACCAACCATACATGCTAGGTCAAATTGTAGATCCTATTCTTCAGTGGTTCCGTGTTGGTGGAATGAGTTGCCCAGTGCTCTCCGTTCCAGCAACAGCTTTGGATCTTTTAAGAGGGGTCTTAAGGCATATTTATTTAATATGCACTTAGTCCTTTGAGTTTGTGATGTGTTATGGTTTGTATAATGTATTGTTTCGTTATAATTTGTCTATTGATAGAATTTGAAATTTATTTTGCTATTGTCCTTAAATTTAGCCATACCATGCTTTAGTTATTATTATTATATATAATTAACTGAGTGACTTATTTGATTGCTATTCTCATTTCACTGTTTTTATTTCTCATTAGGTTAGTGCTTAAAATTATTGTTTTACTGATAATATTACTATTCTCCCTAGTTTGTAATTGTTCACTGTTAATTTAATTAGTATTGTTATTTATTTGTATGTCGCTTTGGACAAAGGCGTCTGCTAAATAACCATAGCCATAGCCATTTATTTTTATGACAAGTTTATTTAAATGATATGATAACGCTGCCCTATATGAAGCACAGCCAGCAATCGTATACAGTAGTGCCTTTTGCAGTGGGTACACAAACCGAACTGAACCGTACCAAAACGTAACGTACGGAACCGAACTGTACCCTAGCCTACTGCCTGGAGGAAAAGTAGCTTTTAAGATCCAAGGCAGAACATGTATGGGGAGGACGTGTTCACGTGTCATGTGTATAAAAACGAGGTGAAAATATGCCGACCTGTTGTGCCTGTTCCATGAGGCGGCAGTGTGCTTAGGCGTATCGCCATATCTAGCCTGTTAATCAAATTAATGTATTAAAAAGTTAGGTTAGCCAGCGAAGGTTCAGTGCGTAGACTCGCCGCAAGCTTGCCTACCAGTTGCCTACCCGTCGGCGATGGAACATAGAATCACGTGACCCAAAACGTCACAAGCAAAACCTTAATAACAGTGCCGAGAGAGGACGGTTTACAGGAAGCCGCTTCAATACTTAGCCAGGCAGCAGTGTGTTCTGAATTGGTGGCTTGCAGCCAATAGTGCATTATACGCAGATGAGTAGCCCAATAATAATATTGGAAGTTGGGTAGAGTAAGACCACCAAGACACTTAGGTCTTTCTAAGAAAGCTTTGTGAAGTCTTGGAGGTCGTCCCTGCCATAGGAACTCAGATATCAAACTGTCTAGTTTACGGAAGAATGCTTTTGTTAAGTAGACTGGTAGACATTGAAAGAGATAGGAAAATGTTGGTAAAATATTCATTTTGATAGAGTTGACACGTCCAGCTACAGATAGGGGAAGTAGAGACCAGCGCTTTAGATCTTGTTTTGTTCGAGTGAGCAAAGGTTCAAAGTTGGCTCTAAAGAGGTTTTCAAAGGAATCTGTAATCTGAATGCCTAGGTATGTGAACTTATTTGAAACAACTTTAAATGGGACATTTTGTGATGGGAAGTTGCACCCAACTGCATTCAAAGGGAATAGCTCACTTTTATCATAGTTAACCCTGTAGCCTGAAATTATCCCAAAGTCCTCCAGAGTGGAAAGTACATTTGGCAGTGATAAACTGAGGTTAGAGAGAAAAAGGAGCAGATCATCTGCATACAGTGCTAATTTTTGTTCAACCTCACCCCTTAACTCATTGGCTGCCAGCGATTTTCAGTGCAGAGCGCTCCATACTGCCAGACGTTTTACAGCATTTTTACTGTTTTTCCAAGATCCACCGAACGGTGAGCTTTATGACTATGTAAACACCGAAGGTACCAAATGAAAGAGTAGACTCTCTTCTTTCACCAGGAAAAAACGGCTTGTTTCTATCGTTTTCCGTTCTTTAGTAATCGTCAGTAGAACATGGGTTAGTTTTGCTAAAAACACCTGTTTTTGACCAAAACATGGAGAAAACGATCTTTTTGTGAAAATCAACTTTTTAACGTTAGCGTTTCAGTAGTATGTCAACCACGATTGCACTGTTATCTCGTCAGTCTCGTCAAGGTTGCTAGGGACTCTGATGGTCGCTAAAGACTCTGAACAGGATGCTAGACTTAGCAAGCTAGCACTAGCAAGGTTGTTGTTAGTCTATATCGCAATATCCAATGTAAATGGATCATACCGTTCACATGTTTTCCATCCTTGATGTAAGAAGTAAGCATATTTATTCCCTGCATCGCGTGCAAACTAGATCCACTGTGGTCGATCTTCAGTGTGTTTGCTAGTTGTCTCTGCATGACTTGTGCACTCTAGGCAGATACTAATGATCCAAATGGCACTGTTGCCATCTAGAGGTTCGGATCGCTAGTGCAGCCTGTTTACAAGCCTGAAACTCTGCCAGATCGTTCCCAAGCCCACCCAGGAGCCCTCCCCATTGAAAACGGCAATTGACGTCTATAGACGTCAATGGCAGTCAATGTATGTGTCTAAATTGACGTTTAAAGACGTCAATGGCAGTGAATGAGTTAAGATTCCAGAGATTTGTGGATGGGAACGTAAAGCTATAGAGAGGGGCTCAATGGTGATTGCAAAAAGTAAAGGAGATAATGGGCAGCCCTGTCTGGTACCACGCTGGAGGCTAAAGTATTCAGAGTTTATACTATTAGTTCTGACGGAGGCAGAAGGGAGGGTGTATAAAAGCATTACCCAGGAAATTAATTTTTCACAGAACCCAAACTTTTTAAGTGTATAGAAAAGATACTCCCACTCCCCTCGGTCGAAGGCCTTCTCTGCGTCCAGGGATACAACAGCCTCCGAACAAGTGGGTGAAGGGGGGGCATACATAATATTAAATAAATGTCTGATATTGAAAAAGGAATGTCTATTTTTGATAAATCCAGTTTGGTCAGTAGATATTAACGAAGGCAGGATTGAATCTAAACGCATAGCCAACACCTTAGCTAATAATTTAGCATCCACATGAATCAATGAAATTGGCCTATATGAGCCACAGAGAAGTGGGTACTTGTTTTTTTTAAATATTAAGGAGATAGATGTTTGCTGTAGAGTAGGGGGTAAGCAACTATTTGTAAAAGACTCATCGAGCATTTCAAGTAAGAGGGGGGCCAATTGATCTGAAAACTTCTTATAGAATTCGATGGGGTAACCATCTGGGCCAGGACATTTGCCACTTTGCATAGCACAAATTGCTCTAGAAATCTCCTCTAATGCGATTGGTTGTTCCAAGCCTGATGCTGAGGCTGCATCTAAGCCTGGTATGGAAAGGTTACTGAAAAAAGAGTCCAACTCTGCCAGCCCACTTTGATTGTCAGAAGTGTACAAATGACTGTAGAAGTTTTTGAATTGATCATTTATAAGTTGTGGATCAACTGTAGTGCCTGTCTGTGCGTTCATTTTTAGAATTTGATGAGCTGAGGATTTTTGGCGCAGTTGATGAGCTAGCAGCTTGCTAGACTTGTCACCTTGCTCATACTGGGCATATCTACATCTAAAAAGCAGATCTTCAGCTAGAGTGCTTGACAAATTATTAAATTCAGCTTGTAATATAAGTCTCTCTTTATATGCATCTGGGGAAGGAGAAGAGGCATAATTTTGGTCAAGTTGTGAGATCTGAGACAGTAAATTTGCCATTCTTCTCTCTCTCACTCTTTTCTCATAGCTCGCATATGAGATCAAAAGACCCCTGGAGTACGCTTTAAATGTTTCCCATAGGATAGAGGGGGTAGTGTCCTCAGTTTTATTTATCTTAATAAAAAAATCAATATTAGTGGACATGAACTTTACAAAGTCATCATCTGACAATAGCCGGGTGTTAAAACGCCATGGTGGACATGGCTTTATATGGCCTTTCCAGTTAAGTTCAAATGTCACAGGGCCATGATCAGAAATAACTATAGGGTTATAGGTGCAGGAATGCACAGCAGGGTCTCCACACCATCCAAACCAACAAAGGCCGGGCTATCTTCGCCAAATATGTCAATTATGATATCACTATATATTGACGGTTTCGGAGGAGGGCCCCCACCTGTCGGTTTTCTTTTTTTGTCCGATGCATCTTTTCTGGCTTTGCTGAGCAGGTCTTTCCATTTTTTTTAATGTCTTTCGTGGAACGGTGGCAGTCAGCACAGTCATTGACCGCCTCCGTTATCTCCCCCCCAAGTTAAACGTTTTCGTTTGTTGGTTACCGAATTAGACTGCTTGGCAGTGAGCACATCTTTGTGCTGGCTATACAATTCAATTAATCTTCTAATCTCCATGTCGGAGAAATTAATCTTTCTTGTCTTTGGGGTCGACATCGTAGATTTCTAGATCAAAGCGTTGAATGACAGATAATGACTAAAACCGTTTAGTGTATCCTAGCAACGTTTGTTCTTAATTCTCATTCGGAATTCTCACATGGACGCGCATGGCTAATACCGGGTGTAGTTAAGACCAGGCGTAAGTTCTGCTGGTGCAACTGACTTAAGTTGAATTAAAGCTGCGAGCAGCAATGTGGGGGCCAAGCTTTGGAAATATGGAAAGGCAACCCCCCCTCCGCCCCTCCCCCTGTGACCACCATAGAGGAGTATTTGTGTGCTTTTGTCTGGGCTTGAGAGAGAGAGAGAGAGAGATGAAAGCATTACTGAAAAATGAGCTGACTTTCTGTGATTATAGCGCCCCCATAGTGGTCAAAAGACATGACATGGGAGAGTGGGCGTGTGCAAATGGAACCCCCCCCCACGACCACCATAGAGGAGGGTGTGTGTGCTTGTGTCTGGGTTAGAGAGCGAGAGATATGAAAGCATTAATGAAAAATGAGCTGACTTCCTGTGATTCTAGCACCCCCCTAGTGGTCAAAAGACATGAAATGGGAGAGTGGCCGTGTGCAAATGGAACCCCCCCCCCCCCCCTACGACCACCATAGAGGAGGGTGTGTGTGCTTGTGTCTGGGTTAGAGAGCGAGAGAGATGAAAGCATTAATGAAAAATGAGCTGACTTCCTGTGATTATAGCACCCCCCTAGTGGTCAAAAGACATGAAATGGGAGAGTGGGCGCGTGCAAATGGAACCCCCCCCCCCACGACCACCATAGAGGAGGGTGTGTGTGCTTGTGTCTGGGTTTGAGAGAGAGAGAGATGAAAGCATTAATGAAAAATAAGCTGACTTCCTGTGATTATAGCGCCCCCCTAGTGGTCAAAAGACATGACATGGGAGAGTGGGCGTGTGCAAATGGAACCCCCCCCCCCCCTCGACCACCATAGAGGAGGGTGTGTGTACTTGTGTCTGGGTTTGAGACAGAGAGAGAGAGTGGATGTGAAGAAAATAGGCAAAATTAATTTCTATTTTTTTTGTTTTTGTGTGTGTGTCCTTGGGATGTGTTCCTAAGTCCACTTACCAAGTTTGTTGTCGATAGGTGAAAGTGTTGTTTATTATAGCGCCCCTAGTGTTCAAACGTCACCAAATTTAGTGTAGGTCCTTCGGATGTGCTCACAAGTCCACGTACCAAGTTTGGTGTTGATACGAGAAAGTTTTACTAATTATAGCGCCCCTAGTGGTCAGTGTGCACCAAATGTATTGTACGTCCTCAGGGTGGGGTCCCAAGTCCATATACCAAGTTTGGTTTCGATACGTGTAAGCATCGCTGAGATATGAGCCTACTTCCTGTTACTATAGCGCCCCCACAGTTGTCAATGGGCACCAAAGTTGTTGAGGCTTCTCTTAATTGGGTTCTGAGCCCATGTTCTAAGTTTGGTCTTGATACGTGAAAGCCTTGCAGAGATATAGGTTCACTTCCTGTGTGGCGGCTTCGCCGCCAATTTGGATTGGCTGTTACAGACGAGCACTTCCGTCAATTGTTCCATAAAGCAATGCAATGATAAGTCATGGTCTGAAGATGGTCTGTGCAAATTTTGGTGAGAATCGGATGAAATCTCCGACCTGTGAAACTTTTTGAAAGTTTTGATCTTGGTCTGTTGGTGGCGCTACAGCGTTTGTGGAAAAATCTTGTTAATTGGTGGGTGGGGCTATACCTATTGCGTTAATGTACTGAGCAAGTTTCAGCTTGATAGGTCTAAGCATTTTAGAGTTATTTGCATTAATGTTCTTGAAAAATTGATGAATTTTGACCTGTTGGTGGCGCTGGAGTTTTGGGCTCTGGGGTCTGAAAATTGAGGTATGTGGTCATTGGCTTAGGGAAAATAAGTGTACCAAATATCCCAACTTTTTACTGTATGGTTCTTTGGTTACATAGAGAATAGGTTCACATGCTGTTTTTTGGTGCGTCACCAACTTTGATTGGCTGTGACAGGCAAACGCTTATGAATATTTATTAACAAAGTGATAAGTCTTGAGTGGCCTTGTCTGAAGGTCATGTGTGACAAGTTTGGTGAGAATCGGATGAAATCTCTGACCTGTGAAACTTTTTGAAAGTTTTGACCTTGGTCTATTGGTGGCGCTACAGCGTTTGTGGAAAAGTCTTGTTAATTGGTGGGTGGGGCTATACCTATTGCGTTAATGTACTGAGCAAGTTTCAGCTTGATAGGTCTAAGCATTTTAGAGTTATTTGCATTAATGTTGTTGAAAAATTGATGAATTTTGACCTGTTGGTGGCGCTGGAGTTTTGGGCTCTGGGGTCTGAAAATTGAGGTATGTGGTCATTGGCTTAGGGAGAATAAGTGTACCAAAATATCCCAACTTTTTACTGTATGGTTCTTTGGTTACATAGACAATAGGTTCACATGCTGTTTTTTGGTGCGTCACCAACTTTGATTGGCTGTGACAGGCAAACGCTTTTGAATATTTATTAACAAAGTGATAAGTCTTGAGTGGCCTTGTCTGAAGGTCATGTGTGACAAGTTTGGTAAGAAATGGACAAAATTTGAGACCTGGGTAACTTTTAGAAAAATTCAGCCTGACCTGTTGGTGGCGCTGGAGTTTTGGGGTTTGTTGTCTGTAAATTTAATAGATTCGGGCAAATTTGAAGTTGAATGAGTGTGCCAAATTTCAGAACTCTGGAGTGTATGGTTGGCTGGGAAATGGGCAATGTGTAATAATAATAATAATAAGAATACGTACAATCACTAGGGGTTGCCTCGCAGCTTCGCTGCTTGGCCCCCAATAATAAGAATACGTACAATCACTAGGGGTTGCCTCGCAGCTTCGCTGCTTGGCCCCCAATTCCAAAGACAGGTCTTAACAAAGACCAATTTAGCAGTTAGGACCAGGCGTAGCTAAGCCCTGTTGGTGCAACCGGCCCCAGGTGGCTGGCCAGCTGGCGTAAGATTCTAATTGCTGATGTCATAATGGGGCAATGTTAAGTCTATGGGGAAATAGCTCAATGTTAAATCTATGAGGAAATCGTTTTTAAATTAATAGTTTAAAAAGTATAAAAGTTAAAAAGTTGAAAAGTCATAGCACACATGTCCTAAGTAAGACCTACGTAACACAGTTTGAATGAAGTTTCTACGTTAAACGGTTCAAGCTGAATTGCGTGCGTTAGAAGAATAACTAGAAATGCAATTCCAAGGAATTACCAGTGCATGAAAATGCAAAAATAGATAGATAAACATGGTGGTTGCATAATTTAAAGATAGTTGATAATGTGAAGGTAGACAGTTTAAAGCTTAAACATTACTTAAACAAACTTGTTACAGTGCATTTTAATGCACTGTAACATGAAGAAGCCTAGGAAGAACAGTACAGTGCATTTTCATGCACTGTAATAAGAAGACTTGGAATAACAGTACAGTGCCTTTTTTAATGAACTGTAATAATTAGAAGAAGAAAAAGAAGAAGCCTAGGAAGAACAGTACAGTGTATTTTCATGCACTGTTATTATTGAATTAATCTAAGGTTGCCTATCGAGTCTTTCTGGTTGAATTGAAGGCTATTTCCTTCTGATAGGCCTATAGGTGATTTTCTAAAACCATTTTCATTCATTTCAACAATGGTTTATTGAAACGTCGTTTGATTAATTTCACCAGTCATCACCTTCATTTTAATGATTAAATGAGACGGATATGCGGTCTTCATCATTAAATGCAGTTGAAATGCGGATTGAAACTTTCTGCCACCTGGTGGTTGTTTGGGTACATTGCCTTAGCCTTGAAAAAAATCGGCTTGACAGCCTACTCTTCGGGAGTCCCGCGGCAAAAGGTGCATTCTCAACCCGTACCCACTGTAGGTTAAACGGTTAAAAAAAAAAAAAAAGCTTACGGAAAAAGTGGCAAGCGGAATAATAAGAAGAAGTCGAAGCCAGGGTCGCCTGCAGGAATTAATGGTACACACACCCACATATTGTACAATATTTGTCCGTTTCTCGGTTTTAGGTTTGTGCATTGGTCAAAAAAGTAGCCTACATAGCATAACATCCACATGCAATAATACAACAACAACGTCTAACAGTGACCTACTCATTTGGACAACTATACACAGCTAAGTTAATGCTAAGTTACATTTAGTTTTGTTCTAGCGTACTGTTAATGTCTGGTTTTTAACAGTTGTATTAGGGAGGGAAAGTAATCTCATCGCCCCCTGCTGGTTGCATTCCTAGAGGCTAGCGGGAGTGGATGGGATTTTCTTTCAGAAAAAAAAATATCTCGGCCCATGATGGGAACTTAGTTAAATGCCTTCAATATGCTATGCATTTAGGTCAACTCTATTGCTTCTAGTGGTCATACTTTATTTTTTAGGATTAGTTTAATTGTTTTGAGTTTGTTTGTAACATGGTGATAACAAACTACAGTAGCTACAGTAGCATTTGACGTCACCAGTTTGGGCGCTTCATCTCCAACTGATCAAAACGGCAATTTACTAAACTGGCTTTACATATTTTAGTAATAACAGAGAGCGATGTAAGCCGTGTGGTGATTACCTTTATGGTGGGATAACTTGTGTTTTGCTCCTACTCACACAAGAGCTGGCAGTAAGTGTGATTGTCAAACTTAACTAACTAGCTAACAGGCTAATAAACAAACCATGCTAGGTGAGTAACGTCGAAGGGTAAAGTCACGTCACTTGTAGTTGTAGTCCGTTTATGAAATGAAAAGAGCAATTAAGTTTTTTTAAAATAAGGCAAAAAAGGGTCTGATATTTTCACAGTTAGTAGATTATTACAGTATGCAGACTGAAAAATATTTTTGGTGGATAAGATCGCTGGTATATTTGCGTAGTATTTATTTGAAAAGTCGGTCTATGGGACTTAACATTGGAGCTGCTCTTCGATAGGAACGCAACCTCTTGGGGCGCTGGCTTTCACTTTCCCTCCCTATGCTAGTTTAACGTTCTTTTCCAAAACGCTATATCCACCATTTCAATGAATTTTCATAAATATTTTTTTTCTAAATTTTGTTTTCAAAGTCATTTCAGTGGAACTGTATTGGGTTATGTTTAGTTGATTTATCTTTGACTTTATAATGTTTTAAGAAATGGATTTATAGCGTTTTGGAAAAGAGCTCTTATTGTCTACCTTGTTATGCACATCTGGAATAACTTATCTAGCTTTGCTGCCTCTATCTCCCATTCTTTCTGTTTTCATTGTTTAAAAGAATTTGCGATATCCATGATGAGTATTGAGTTAGTGATTTAGCTTCACATTGTGTGCTGATAACCATTATAGATAGCCAAGTAAATGAAAACAACAAGTAGTTGCGCACCTGTGTTCGTAATCTCTCCTGCTCAAGCAAAATATGTGCGCGTGGATATACAGTAGCTCTGCTTTAAAGAGGAATTATGCAGGATTGGCGATTTCATCTCTGGTTTCGGTTTTGTTTTTCGTTTTCGCTCGTTTTATGCTTGCATATTTCTCTGCAGAGCTTCCCCGACAGCTTTAGCGTGTATATTTATACATATATAGGCTATATATAAATATATAAATTGCAAGCGTGGTTCTTCTTGTTCCTTACGCGTCTCTGACTTCCAGATGTAAACTGAAGACGATCGCTTATCAGAAAGTTGCAAGGTTGCAATAGCGGATAGGGACACTGGGGGCGGGAGGAAATATTACTGTTTTCGATTAAACTGGTCAGTCAAGCAAAACAACGATCTCTGAGCGATTTTATGACTATGAAAAAGTTGCATAGGGTCTCTTTAAGTTAATTTGGATAACGTGTTGACTAACTTCAGAAAATTGTAAATAGCCTGATGGCATCCAGCTAATGGGATACTGTGCATAGTTGGGAAGTTATGGTAGGCCATTTTTTTGTGAATACACATGTGCAAGGGCAATTTTCTCTCCTTGATGAGTAGCCTCATGGTACGCACAGTGCGTACAGACCTACGCCTGCAGGTGCGCCTGGTTGAAGCCTAGGAAAAACAGTAGGCCTATACTGTAATGATAAATGTAAACTAGTAATTTTGTTTTCAATGTTTCAACCTTCTGGAAGGACAAGAACAAGGGGTGCAAACCCATTTTTTGTATGGCAATTGTACACCATCAACAGAGAATGTACTGTATGAGTATGCCAGCTATTTGGGGAAAATAGCATATTTGCTGTCTACCTCTTCCTCTGTCTAGAGTAGAAAGAGGATCTTTCTCTTTTCTGTGCGTATTTAGCTTTAGGTAAACAAACAAACAAAAAAAAACCCTTATTTGTGCTCTCTATGATCTTTGTTTTTCAGGTAGTAATTGAAATATTAAAATTAAAGTAGGCTATATAAAATTAGCTAACTAAACTTACTAACTAAAACAATTTCCCCATTGACATTCTAGGGACCGTCCTGACAGCAAAATAAGGCAATGAATATGCCTTGCAGCTGTGTTCTCCATTCAACCCGAGCAAAATGCAATGATCCACTTCCATGATACTTACCGAGCAACTACCATGGCAAGCAACACCTTGTATGCATTAGTATTAACTTCAGAAAATGCATCTCTGTTCATTTCTCTCCCTCTAGAGAACAACCGATCTTCAGCACTCGGGCACATGTTTTTCAGATTGATCCTAACACCAAGAAGAACTGGGTACCAACCAGTAAGCATGCGGTCACAGTCTCCTACTTCTATGACAGCACACGTAATGTCTACCGCATCATCAGTCTTGATGGCTCCAAGGTGTGTGTTTGAATGTAATGTGTCTCTTTGCATTGATTCTATGAACTAGTTCTCTAGATCTAAAACACAATCTCAGGTCTGTATTATACTGTTACACCAGTCCTATCAGATTTTTAGTCTCGGTGCAGAATTTAAGTCTGAATATCTCGTCAACGCCATAAACAAAACTAACCATCATAAGTACTGAAATAAAAACCTCCCCCAAAAACAAGACACAAAAGTCCAGCAGCCGGTTGCACCAGCTGAACGTAAGTTCCATCTTAACTAAGTTCGACTGTAAACTGGCGCTACGTTGAGGTTTACGATCTACTAAAATAGAACGGGTTGCACCAAGCAGATAGTTTCAACGTAGGCACTAAGTTATGACTTAAATGACATACTAACTTACACCACCCTTTCCCTAGGTGTAAGTCCCATCGTAACTATTTTGTTAACATGTTTTTTTTTTCATTTAAACGGTGGAAATGTTACTTTTAACAAAGTATAAGCCGAGAAGATTACATACGCGACCCTTACACACATTTAATTTACTTCGGCAGTGTTTGAATCATGTTATTCTGGAAATCGTAGGCCTAATGGACCTAGCGGTACAAATACCAAAGCTATCCACTCAAAGCACGCATTTCCTTGCTGTTTATTGAGCTGTTATCAGAGATTTCATTCTAGCAGCTAGTCATATTAGAAAGATTTACCGTTACCTTAGCTATCCACTGCAGTAGCCTAACTTAGGTTACGTTAGGCGAACAGGGGTTGCTGAAATGTTTCCAAAGCACATACAACAAAATAAAGTCTTATTTAAAAATGCAGCGTTATTTTATTCCATATAACAAAATAATTGTGGAGGAAGTCAAACTTCAACGTGGCTTTATCATACAATGGCAGGATTAGCAATGTCTGCTAACTAAGAGTTAACTGTTAGCTAAAGCCTTATTCGGACGGGACTAGTTTTACAGGGGGATGTAGAGTAATGCAGGTTTATCACTAGGGATGTAACGATGCATCGTGACACGAATAAAAATCGATACAAATGCGTGACGATTCGCACCGGTTGATAGAAAAAATGAATCGCGATGAGTCACGTGACTTATGTCACTAGGTACGGGGCACAAAACGAGGGAAGACGACGGTAGGCAACAACTTTGAACTAGAGTGTGTGTGTCAGGGTTCGTATGGGTGCTTGAAATCCTTGAAAATGCTTGGATTTTAATGTGGTGTTTTCAAGGTTTGAAAAAGACATCATTTATGAAGTTGTTTTGTTTTTGCCACGCGTTCGTGTCCAGTTTGACGTGTCTGGATTTTCCGATAATGACAGCAATCTTGTGATGCTGATATTGACTTTTAATTTCTGCGCTGTAAACTAGTCTAAGCTACTGTGCTTGAACGAAGTTAGCTGTGACAGACTAACCTACTGGTTTTCATCGTTTTAACCACAAAGCCTGTCGACCTTAGGTCTACTCAATTGTTTAGTTAACACCTTGTCATTTCGCGTTTGTCCCGCCGTTCACCTCCGTGCGCCCCATGTACATCAGAACATATGTCGGGATAGCCATCTCACTATGAGAAAACATATGACGATAGTGCTAAGAGATTAACACGTTGGCATGCTTGGTAAACATCAGTCTTGCACATAATATTGAGCTGATTTTTTTAGTGGAAATGGCTTACTGTAGCATTGTGCTGATAGATGGAAAAAGTTGCCTATTTAAAGGCACAGTCTGAATTTTAATCCTAGCTCTCCATTTAGTGTGTGCACTTGAACAACTATAATGATGTAGCATATAACAGTAGGGCCTGCCATTTATTTTAAGAGGAGAGGTGTAGGACATAATACTTTGGAAGGAGAGGGAGTGGTGCAATTTGATTTTCTTTGGAGCAACCTCTTCAAACAGCATCAATATCAAAAATCGTGATAAAATTGTATCGTGAACAAAAAAATCGTGATCCATATCGAGTCGTGAGTTGAGTGTATCGTTACATCCCTAATAGGGAGGGAAAGTAATCTCATCGCCATCTAGTGGTTGCGTTCCTAGAGGCTAGCGGGAGTGGATGGGATTTTCATTTAGAAAAAATATATCTCGGCCCACGATGGGACGGAGTTAAATGCCTTCAATATGCTACGCATTTAGGTCAGCTCTATTGCTTCTAGTGGTCATACTTTATTCTTTAGGTTTAATTGTTTTGAGTTTGTTTGTAACATGGTGATACAGTAGCTACAGTAGCATTTGACGTCACCAGTTTGGGCGCTTTATCTCCAACTGATCAAAACGGCAATTTGCTTAACTGGCATTACATATTTTTGTAATAACAGAGAGCGATGTAAACCGCGTAGTAATTACCTTTATGTTGGGATAACTTGTGTTGTGCTCCTACTCACACAAGAGCTGGCAGTAGGTGTGATTGTCTACTAACTAACCAACTAGCTAACAGGCTAATAAACAAACCATGCTAGGTGAGTAACGTCGAAGGGTAAAGTCATTACTTGTAGTTGTAGTCCATTTATGAAATGAAACGAGCAATTGCGTTTTTTTAAAAAAATAAGGCGAAATAGGGTCTGATATTTTCACAGTTAGTAGATTATTACAGTATGCAGACTGAAAAATATTTTTGGTGGATAAGATCGCTGGTATAGCTGCGTAGTATTTATTTGAAAAGTCGGTCTATGGGACTTAACATTGGAGCTGCTCTTCGATAGGAGCGCAACCGCTTGGGGCGCTGGTTTTCACTCTCCCTCCCTATTATGTAAAATGAAGTGATGTACTTAGTATGATTTCTTGTATTTCAAAAGAAGAGTTTTGTCGTGCAGTAGCACCAGTGACATGAATCCCCCATTTTTAAAGGTACATTATGTAGGATTTTAAGTGTTTTAGTACCTCAAATCGACGTCTTCATTCATAAGTAGATCCTCTTTGGTGTAAAATAACATATGCCAATGATCTGACTTGTCCTCCTGGCCGAAGAATCACTTCCCGGCATTTACATTGAAAGGGACGTTACCGGAAGACTTCCATGTCTTTCCGGTGTATGAATGGCCGAGAGGGACACACTACCTGTTAATACCGCTGGGGAAAACGCGTTTCACGTTGCACAGAGAAGCAGCGTGAAGACGGCCATTTCTATACAAATTAAGACTGCAGATTCGTAAAGAAACGCAAGCACCCACATCATAAGTGTATCTAAATTAGCTATGTATCAAACATGACATTTTACCGTGACTCGAGGAGCTGTAACCAACTTGTAAGGTTGCGTGTACAAAACCGCTAGCTTAGCTAGCGAACATCCCTACCCATTAGCTGCTAACGCATTTGGTGCAAACGTTAGCTAGCTAGCTCGGTTAACAGGCTAAATAAAATGGTTTATTGTGTCTGAAAGTGTGTTTTATTGGTATCACACACAAGTAACGACAATGGGGAAGTTTCGATTTTATGTTATTTCAGGTTAGTTTGCAACAACAAGTTTAACCACAGTCCTTAGCTACCTAGCTAGCCAGCCTGACTAGCCCTTCACATTAACTTTCTATGTACTGTGCTACTGCTAGCTAGCTATTGTGCTTAGCTCGGTTAGCAACAGGCAAAGTGAAATAATTTACGTGTCCGAAAGTGTGCTTTATTGGCATCACACACAAGCAACGACAATAGAGAAAAGTAGGAGAAAACTAGGAGACTGGAACTAGGGCCATTGATAGATAGATACTTTATTGATCCCCAAGGGGAAATTGTCTTGGTAGATTCACGAGATGAACCTTATGCTACAACAACCTGAATGCTTTGCAACGGCTTGCAAATGCTGGCAACGATGTGCAACGTTTAATCATAGACAGTAAAAGATAATTTCATTTAATTCACACCTCTGCAACAGTTTTGTCTCGTCGCAGATCTTTGAGTTATGTGTTTGACTAGAGATGGCTACCGTAGTCTCTATAGACTGCGATATAATCCCTAACCGCTAGATGGGAGAATTTCACAATGAAATTTCCTCAGGCTTACACAGTGTCCGTTTAATAAAAATGATCATATTTATTTCACATTTTGTATTTAAATATTTGCCTATGTAATTAATGTGATAGTTATGCATGCATTATTATTGCAGTTAAATTATTTCAAAAATATGTTTTTGGCCTCAGAATTTGACCTTCAATCTGTATATGGGGGTTGGGACGGGCACTTATGTGGTGTTTGGAATCCTATAAATGCTGACATTTACAAATAAATACGGTCACCTTGATGGCTCAAAAACATGTGGTTGTTCAGTTAAAGGTTGGGTACGGAATTCGCAAAACGGCCGGCAGATTTTGAACAAATACAACTGAAGTCCCTCCCTCCATGGACGCACATGCACGAGCGAGAATTCAGATGCGCGAGAGCGAACCAGGCTAAATGAAATATCTGAGTTTAGTGCTGGCCCGTTGGTTCACCTATTCCACTGTAGCTCCAAGCGGTTAAGTTTCGGTTTCATGTTTACAACACTCTTCGAGTCACGTTAAAATGTAATTTTTGCTACATAGCTTATTTATTGCGTAGGTGATTTAGTTTCCGTAGGTATCCGCTGTCTTGGTTTGTATGGAAATGAAGTGACACATACAGTACAACAAGAGGGGAAAATAGGGGACGTGCAGCAGGCCTAGTTGGTTTTGTTTCAGCACTGGCTTGCGGTCACCAGCTTGGAGTATACTGTATGTGCACGAAAGGGGTGCGCGTGCGAGGAGGAGTAAGAGGAGTAAGACCGTTAGATTGACAAACGAGCTGTGAAATGATGGTATAGGGTTTAGAATACTATTGCCTGGAGTTTTTCGAGCCATGCCCGTTCCGCAGATGATTGACGTGTTTAATTTCCATTTCAGTGCTTCCAACTCAGTGGCTGTAAGTGGGTTAGGAATAGAGATCGCTAAGACATGTGACCAAAGTCATCAAAACACAAAGAATTATGGGTACGTTTGGCTCGCCTGATGCCAGCCCATGTAAACTAGTGGGTCTGGGTCTATGATCTGGCATGATAATAATGAAAACTAAGCGTGAAAAAATTGTGTGAAAAACAGTTATAATCTCGCGCTTCCTTAGTGCTGCTATCCAAGCCATTCCTCGCCTTTTTGTCACCTCTGAAACATGACGTATACTATTATTTTTCCACGCTGGAAAACTATAAAAGATAAGCTTCATGTTACTCTATTGAATTTTATAACACAGCAGGTAAACGGCATTTCGACAACTGCACTTCGTTGTTCCCGCACGTCAGTAAAACAACTTAATTTTGGGGCACCTATTCCCAAAATGCGTTGCGTTTTACGTCACGTTCTCAATCTCTATAGGATTTCAAGTGATTTTGCAAAAATGGCCAAAAAAGCTAATTCCATACCCTACCTTTAACAGGCTATTGTTTTACTTAGAAATACAAAGAAATTGCAACAATTGAGTGTTTTTTTTAGTCAACTATTTCTTATTGAAGTATGAGAGCTTTGCCTCCCCTGACCACACACCCCTGCAAATTACAGACTGACACTGAAACAAGCCTGATGTTGATGTTGGTAAAACTTCCAAGGTGAAAACTGGAAAATTAGCCTAACCCTTGGTTGGATTTATGTGGGATTTTTCAAGAAATCAGAGGGAAAAAACGTTCCATTAATCCATATGGTTTCCAAGATATTAGCAAAAATGCAACAGCCCTGGTTTCGTATTTGTGAACCTAATCAATATTTTTCAGGCCATTTTTCGACCAACAAAGAATATGTTCTTAAACCGGTTAGGTTCAGAATCTTTGAACCTTAGTGCTATGTGGTAAACCAGCCCACATTTCAACCAGTTTTGAAGGATGTGTCATCAACAATGGATGTTGTAGGCATGAACAGAACAGAGGATGATATGACAGCTGTCCCATAAAAATGGAAGAAATGAACTGTGTAAAATGCTAGTTTACATCTGCAGTGCAGACAGTGCTAGTTGTAAGTTGTTAGTTTTGTTTACTCATGGTAACAGTGGAGAAAAAATCATGCTTTTAGCTTTTTCCTCTCCGAGCAGTAGAATTACATGCTCACTCTGGTTTGCTGTAAAATAAACCCCAACTATTTTTTGATTCCAGCTTCGAACCTAATTGCCACATTCTGAATCATTTTCTGTTTGATCGAATTGCTCTGAACTGTTCAAATGTTCGTTTGCAAATGGGAATGGAACTGGTTTGCTGGCAGTGGAAATGGGCTATCAGTGCCCCTGTGCGGATCAAACACCATTGGGTGATTCGTTATTTGTGTATAGTTGTAAAGTATTTGTCAGTATAGTCAGCATCGGAGTGACATGTTTTCAATTAAAATGTTCAATTTAATTTCACTTATAGAGTGCCAAAACATTACACATGTCTCATGGCGCTTTACAGAGTGTTAAACATTCAGAGAAAGCTCATGAGTGACAGGGGTGAGGAAAACCTACCTAGAATTGGGGATACATATAGGAAGAAACCTCGGACAGATCCAAGAATCAAGGGCCCAACCCATCTGCCTAGGGTCAGTTCAAGTACAGTACAGTAAGGTCATTTTTAGTGTCAGAAAGTTCAGATAGTCCAGTGTAGGGAATAAATTGTCCATAGGGATTAGGAATTGTTTTAAGGAGGAAGTTGGGTCGCTAGGATGCGTGGGCCAGGAACCCGGCAAGGGGACGACAACAACAGGCGATGGTAGGGCAGTCAGGGGTGGGACTCAGGGCTCAAAATTAGCACCAGCCACCAGCCAGTAAATGTTTAAGTTGGCTGGTAGATTTCAGACAGAAAATACGTATTTCCTATTTAATGGCTGGTGGATTTCACCAGTTCATCTGTCTCTGGCTGGTAGATATTCACATTTCAAAAAGTTAATTTTGACCCCTGGTGGGACTTCAAGTGTGATGACGACCAGAAGAAAGAGAGAATGTTTTCCTCTAAGTTCTTTTAAATCCAAATAATCATTAGTGATGTCAAAAGAACACCAATATGCTGCTAGTGAATGTGATGCAGTATTTGCACTTTACAGGCCATCATTAACAGTACCATCACTCCCAACATGACCTTCACCAAAACATCTCAGAAGTTTGGCCAATGGGCTGACAGTCGAGCCAATACAGTCTATGGCCTTGGCTTCTCCTCAGAGAGTCAATTGGTTAAGGTGAGTGTGGGAAAGTATTACTAAGTCTTGGTTGAAATTCAACGCAGAAGTCACAGTGTGCACATCATTGACACCTATCACCTTCTCTCCTATGGAGGATTTTCTGTGACATATTTAATTACAGTCCCCTCCATAAGTATTAGAACACATGCTGAAGTTAACTATATCAAATCATCCAACCTTTAAGGACATACATATTCTTTGTAAATGATTAACGTATCATAAATAGATCAATGTTTTTCCTTAAAATACAGGGGTCATAGGGTTAACGTGGGCGTTCCAATACTTATGTGTTGAAATTCCCGTAGCCTTTACAGGCAGGCACATTTTTTTATGATTATTTTTTTGAATGGCATTTATTTCATGGATCTAGGGCACTATGCACCCTGATTAAGTCCCCTTGGCCTTTGAAACTAAAATAGCCCCACATCATCACATACCCTTCACCATACTTATGGAGGGGACTGTATTAGGTGTTCCCACACAACGTCATAAAGCAGCGGGATCCCTGTTGAGGGTAGACTACAATAGCTCTACCCGGTAGAGCCTCTCGAAGTCTGAGGGTATGAGAGCTGAGGCGAATTAAAAAAGTATCTTGGCCTGGGAGAAAAATTTAATGCGTGCGAGCAAGGTGAATCATTACGTGAATACTGGTGATATTAGATGTGTGTACTAAGGACATTAGGCAATCGGAGACCACCCAGTGAAGATGGATCATGATGTGAAAACTCCGCGGGCACAGCCATATTGGCAGCCTCACTCCTTAGTTTACTATGGATTTACTCCCGCCTATTAGTGTGTTCCTGTTACTTAGTTTTTGCCTTCTTGGTCGTATGTTACTGTATAGTGGGGTGTAACAGCGCAACCCACGATCGCAAGAGGAAAAGAATCGCTAATACTATATTTCTGCTTCTTGTCTTCTGCATCTGAGTAAATGGATATTATGTTCGGTGCGCTACCAACATGGCGGCAATATTCCTAGAATGCAAGGCGCGAATGCAATATTCCTAGAATGCAATATTCCTAGAATGCAAGGCGCGAGCCCTATACCACGAAAAAAGCACAGAGAGAGGAGCATCTTTGAGCAATGGATTTAATGACGGCTAAGGTTAGCAGGCAATCGGAGGAGGAGGGGGACTAATGAACGCCAAATGTGAGTAAACGGTGTAGTTATGTTGATTGCCCAAATGATTACTCATACTGTTAGTCCATACAGCTAACCGAACTGTGTCGGTGATTTAGATGCAGGCTTTTTACCCCTGTGTGAGAGAGCTGGTGTATGTCAATCTGAAGCGATCTGAAGTGATGGCAGGAGGGCTAACTTAGGTTATTGGCTAGCGCTACACGATGTAAACAAACTCGTCCGAACTATTAGCTCACAGCAAATTGACCATGGACACAGCGATGTCAGATAGAAGATTGGTATTCTGAATGTTACATCGATGTAATAAATGTGTAACAATTATCCTTTATACAGCACTTGCTGCTAGCAGACTAGCCCAGTTAACAGGTAAATGAATGACCAGCAGTGAGTGAACAGTAGTCTTTGGGTGCCCTGTGAAAATGACTGTCCTTTATACTATCACTTATTGTGCTCACATGAACGGCCTTGAACCAAGCTTTCCAACGATATGTATATTGAAGGTACCGTAAAACTTCAAACAATAGCCGAGTCCCAAATAGACGCATGTCTCTTTTAAACGCCCGGTGTGGCTACAGATTTGGGGTTACAGGCCGGTCTCCAACAGAAGCCTGGTCTGTTTTTTTTAGTTTCGGGTTGTATTTATTCTTCTTATACCCGTCAGATCGCCAGCAGGTGCAGATTGCGCAGACTACATTTATAATTGCATGACTGCGGAGGTGAAAGCCAGAGATCCAAATGCTTAACTTTTTTCGACAATGGCCTATGTCCTGCATTAGGCTACTTTATTAATGCCATTTTTTTTTTTTAATTGCGCACTAGACAACATATTTTATCACGAACTTTCTTTGTTTAGTTTCACTTTCTCTCGATTCTCCGCGTTTCTCCGCATTTCTCTCAATACTGTGGCGGAAAAGAAAAAGACTTGATTTAAATGACATTTAAGCTGATAGTTGTCAAATTTGCCTAACAAAATTCGGGAGAAGCAGATATTTCTCGGTTGATCCAAAGAGGGTGCGTATGGCTGAGCTGTAACGTCTGTCTCCAAAGAGGGAGAGCCCTGCGCATCGGGAGCTGCGCAAGCAAAGCAGGCAAGTGGAGGAGAGCGACGAGGAGGAGGAATTCGCAAATCAACTTGTAGTAGCCTAGTTGAGGATCACGGTGATAGCGATTAATAGGATCAGTTGTTTTACAGGGTAGCATTCTTTCTTTATTGTTGATGTGTTATCAGGGGCAACAAGTTCACAGGCTCGATGGTAACTTGAATTGTTCAGCCCGCTGTCACATCGTTTCGTTAGGCCTATTTTAAGCTGCCAATAATTTAAGGCATATCTAATATAGTAGGCTAATTCTAATATGATCTGATTTGTGAAACACATTTGAATTATAGTCTAAATAAAGTAGCCTACCGTAATATAATGTGGTAACCTCTTGTCATGCTTTCCGTCTGCTTATGCTATTGGGTAGTTATTTCTAATCCTACAATAAACCTACACTCAACTAACAACACTAAATTAAACGCCTGTCTCATATAGACGCCTGTCTCAAATACACGCCGGTGCATTTTGGCGATTTGGCAAAATAAAAGCCCGGGCTATTGTTTGGAGTTTTACGGTATTACAGAACCTAAGATAACCACATCCAAAGTTGACATGGTTCTCCCGTCACGATATGCCAGAAGAGAACAACTTTTTAAGCGGCGTGGACAACGGGAATGACTGCTATGTGTTCATATCTTCACTGGGTTGAACAAAACGTATGTTTTTCCATGAAATGCGTTCACTATATGAAACTGTATACTGTCGAATTATGCGAAAACGTGAAATTCAACATTTTAACACAGAAGTTTGTTTATTGTAGCCTGGCAAGCCAAACTATACAGAAATGTATAGTCTGGGGTCGGACCATTCACAGAGCTGAAGCCTGTGGGTGGGATGAACAGTTGTCTTTCAACTTGCCTCTGCACGTAATAGGCCAGCATTTGTGACCAATCGCAGCCAGTCGGCAGAACGGCAAATACATCCTTCTTTAAAACGAATGACTTGAGTGGCTCTTTCTGCTCAACCTTCAAAGAAAAGCCCAAGTCTAACTCCCCTAAAGCCGATTCAAACGAGCGCGCTTCATTAGCCTCATCCAAGGTTTTGCAACACGGTCTCACACCCAACTCGTCGAACGAGGACGCATGGTCCAGCCCAGGGGGTCAGGATTTGACTGATTAGCTTCGCCGATTAGCAAAGCACTTCCTTGTCGCCATTTTCCAGAAATACATCATGTCCGGTGCCGTTTTCCCTGCGTTTTCCTCATGCTGATTGGTGGCTGTTCCACTCTCAGCTCATGCACGAGCTTAGTGTGGGCAGGAGCTCTCCTTCTGTACCTTACGTCAATCGGTAACCTGGCACTTAATTGGCTAAGTAAAACGGCACCGAAAACAAGCCCCTTGAAACGCCATGTTGAAGCCTGAAAAAATCGTTCAATTTTGGCAATTTTCACTAGCCTAGCATTCCCATTGAAGTGAATGGGGGCGGGACTTGTTCACTTTCTCCAGTTCTTATAATACCTCCATGGTCCTGCCCCCTGGAAGCCGAAGGTGAGCTAAGGCGGGCTCAAGGACTCCGTACACAGATAGAGCGTTCTGATTGGCTAGGCTGGCCTGGAGTCTAGCGCAGGCTTCGCCTCAACGGTATTTTTGGCCGCTAGGGTGTGTCTAGATTTCTGGGCTATGTTTATTGTGGAATAGTATGTGCGACTGTTTTCGCTATGGAGGGTCACTGGGTATATCGATGGTAAATAATTCCAGTCATCTGAGAGGTCAATTATTCTGTATGGATCATTTCCCCCTATTTTTGCTATTTTTGTGCTGTATCTTATCCTCTCTTCTGAGGATGGTCTAAATAATTGTGTGTGTTAGCCATGATGGCTATCTAGCCTATGTTGCTTGAGCTAGCCTCTCCCCTCAAGATGGCGCTCTTCCGGGTATTCCGCAATTCTCTATGACGCTGTGCAGACACTTAATATGTATCAATCTATCTTTCACTGCAAGTGTCAATTTCTTGGTCAATAAATGCATCAAGAAATAAATGCATCAATATCATTTCAATTACTATTTCAATTTCTTTTTCTATTTTTTCTTAATTTGTTTTCAAGATTTACTGACACATCTCATGAAGAAATAAAACATTTATTGAAGGATACATAGAAAAATAGATTGAATGTCTGCCTCACCTCATTATTCACAGACCAATCAGAAAAGGCCTTTTTTGCATACTATCCTTCAAATCGTCAGCCTATATGGCAGTCTATCCTTCAATCTTATTTTCAATTTACCCTTCAATTTAAATAATATTTAAGCATTAAGTATTTAATTATTGACATATACAATGACAGATTTATCAATATAATTACAGATGTTCAGAAATCCTCCTTACTATCCCAATGCCTGAGTATGTTTCATAGTTTGCAGAGAAATTTGCAGAGTTTAAGGAGGCTGCACGTCTGGCGAAAGAGAAGTCCCAAGAGAAGATGGAACTGACTACCACTCCTTCCCAAGTGACTCTTGCCTCTCCCACACAGGTCTATAAATCATTTAAACTTGTCCTCTTTGTAACAACATTCTTGCAGCATCTTGTACATTCAGTTAATGGGGTGCAGTAAGGCAGTTCCAGTAGCAGTAGAACTGCCAATGCGAACTTGTAGGAGAACACCATGTTATTGGTCATAATGTCAGAATGTGTTTGCGATAGAGGTGAATGCATGTACTAAGCTTCGCTAATAGTTCTAACTGACCTATGTGGCCACAGTGAACATCAGTTCTCTGAAGAACACGAGACGTTAACCCTTTCTGCCTCATTTGTTGTTTTTGCATGACCAATCTTTTTCCATATCAGATTGAAATAAATTTGATTAAAGATTTCAACCAAACTGTTTACCTGAACAACTAGAAAAGCACACAAAGAGCGCAGACCTCCGCCTGTATTGTTCTTTCTTGGTTGTCATACATTTGAACCTACACTTTTCAGATCGCCACCACGTGGCCATACCATGCCATTGCACCATTAAGCAAAAAACATAACCACCTCCTGAATTCAGACGGTGATATGGATCACTTCCCTGAAATTTCATCGAAATCCATCCATCCATCCATTACTTTTTGAGTTATCTTGCTAACAAACAGACAGACAAACATACAATCAGACCCCGAAGAAAACCTAACCTCCATAACTGATTTGCACTTAATCAGCGTTTACATGGAACAAGCATTTAAATGGCTGTTAGGTAACTTCAGTAATTTCTTTGCCAATTTCTCACTTTTGTTGTCTTTTTGGCTCTGCCACGATGAACATCTAAAAAAGGAAGCCATCTCATAGTTAGTAAGCATGGCTAACTGGTGCTTTAGGGGGGCATGTGTATGTCCTGAGAATTTTCTTTTATACACACATTTTTTGGGGGGATTTTTTGCCTTTATTCAAATAGTGAAGCGTGAGACAGGAAGTAAGTGGGAGAGAGAGATGGGGATCGGGTAATGACCGCAGGTTAGGTTCTTTGTGGGCACCCGTGCATGGTATGAGCGCTGTAGCCTGTTGCGCCACAAACTGAGGGTATACAGTATATATATAACTATATGTTTGCTTGTTTTTGATGTTTCTCATTATTAAAGGAATCAGCAACAGGTGATCTCCAGTCACCTCTGACACTAGAGAGTGTTAATGGCACTGAGGATGAGAGGCTGATACCTGATGCAACACAGAACATAGAGCTGCAGGCAGAGACTAATTCAATGCTCTTCCCTCACAGGTATTATTTATATATATATATAAATATATATATATATTTGGGTAGTTGAAATGACGTGGCTTTTTCACCATCACAGTAGATTAAAAGTAATTTATTTCACATTTTCATCATTTAAAACTGTAAATGGTTAAACATTTTACATGAATTTGTTTTAATACCTGAGTTATTCATCAAAAATGATATTAAGCTGGGCAATATCATGGACAATACATTTAGTTGAAAGACCCCATTTAAGGTCATGTGACTGAAGACCCCTATGAAACCCAGGAACAGTGCACATAGTAAGTATTTTTTTCGGAATTGTTCAAATATATGTCTTCACACGTTTTTTTTTACCTTTGGTGTGACACCACTAAATGTCATTTTTTAATTCAAATTTGTATTTTTAACAGCTGGACTATGTAATATTATGTACCGTAAAACTTCAAACAATAGCCAGGTCCCAAATAGACGCATGTCTCTTTTAAACGCCCGGTGTGGCTACAGATTTGGGGTAAAGGCCGGTCTCCAACAGAAGCCTTTTTTAGTTTCGGGTTGTATTTATTCTTCTTACACCCGTCAAATTGCCAGCATGGTGCAGATTGCGGACACTAAATAGGCGCGTTCAAGATGGCTGCGCAGCACAAGATGCACGTGGTTAAAAATCTGTCCACGATGGTCTAGATGGGTGTGTTTTCGACTCGGCAGTCGGTATCACATGGCCTCAACTTATCGCGGGAGCAAGGCGTGGCCAGGCAGCTGCGGAGCAGCAGAGCAGCCGCTCTGGAGGTACTGCGGAGCGCAGCGGAGCCTAGACCCTGCCTTCATGACGTCAGGTCTTTGCCCTAATTGGCGAAAATTTGCAAATTCCTCCTCCTCGTCGCTCTCCTCCACTTGCCTGCCTTGCTTGCGCAGCTCCCGACCAGATGCGCAGGGCTCTCCCTCTTTGGAGACAGTTACAGCTCAGCCTTTACGCACCCTCTTTGGATCAACCGAGAAATATCTTGCCGCTGCTTCTCCCGAATTTGACAACTGTCAGCTTAAATGTAATTTAAATCAAGTCTTTTTATTTTCCGCCATGGTATTGAGAGAAACGCGGAGAAACGTGGAGAAACGAGAGAAAGTGAAACTAAACAAAGAAAGTTTGTGATAGAATATGTTATCTAGTGCGCAAATTTAACAAAATGGCATTAATTAAATAATGCAGGACATAGGCCAATGTCGAAAAAAGTTAAGAATTTGGAACTCTATAGCTGGCTTTCACCTCCGCAGTCATGCAATTATAAATTTAGTGTGTGCAATCTGTACCATCGATGATCACCACCACCAGATGATCTGACGGGTAGGCTATAAGAAGAATAAATACAAAAAAACAGACCAGGCTTCTGTTGGAGACCGGCCTATAACCCCAAATCTGTAGTCACACCGGGCGTTTAAAAGAGACATGCGTCTATTTGGGACTCGGCTATTGTTTGAAGTTTTACGGTAACTTGAATTGTTCAGCCCGCGGTCACATCGTTTCGTTTTTTTAAGCTGCCAATAATTTAAGACATATCTAATATAGTAGGCTAATTCTAATATGATCTGATTTGTGAAACACATTCGAATTATAGGCTAAATAAAGTAGCCCACCGTAATATAGATAGATAGATAGATATACTTTATTCATCCCCAAGGGGAAATTACAGTGTTTCAGCAGCATACAAACACAACATTCAACAAAAACATACAAACATGCATACATACAGAAAAAAATATTTAAAATGTTATTCCTTTCATATATAATGTGGTAACCTCCTGTTGTCATGCTTTCCGTCTGCTTATGCTATTGGGTAGTTATTTCTAATCCTACAATAAACCTACACTCAACTAACAACACTAAATTAAACGCCTGTCTCATATAGACGCCTGTCTCAAATACACCCCGGTGCATTTTGGCGATTTGGCAAAATAAAAGCCCGGGCTATTGTTTGGAGTTTTACGGTAAATGTATGATGTTATTTGCTAATATTTCAGTTAGTATGAGCATGGTCATTAACTACCATAAAAGCTTAAATGTTCTTTGGTGTGACAGGAAATGTCCTTCGGTGTGACACTTTAGGTAGGACCATACTTCTCTAAGAAGCTATTAAAACAAATAAATAAAGTTTGTTAACATACTTTTCATTCTTTTTTGGCAAGTTTTGATGATTTTAAATTCAATAATGACTTAGATTCACATGTTTATTGCTGTTTTGGAGACTACATAAAATGCTCTGTAGTGTTACTAAAACAATATAAAGTACATAAATCTAAAACTTTTCTTTTAAAACAGAAAGAACCTCCTGTGGGACCTGTGGCCTAACCTGCTCCTGACCTTCCAGTGTTGCCCCAACAAATAGAATTTCATTGTAGATGATTGTGTCAAGCATGATTAAAAACTGCTTTAAGAATATGCTTTAGATGGAATGACTAAGGGGGGAATTCTCCCATGCACGTAAGGGTGCGTAAGTCCAAAAAAACGCGCAACTACGCGCATTTCCCTCTAAGTGAATTCTGCCATCCACTTAAAGGTTGGGTACGGAATTCGCAAAATGGCCGGCAGATTTTGAACAAATACAACTGAAGTCCCTCCCTCCATGGACGCACATGCACGAGCGAGAATTCAGATGCGCGAGAGCGAGCCAGGCTAAATGAAATGCCAGCCTGGTGTCTACAGCACTATGAGCTCTAGTCTCCATACAATCGCTCACATCAACTTCCCCAATTACATTCTTTATTCACCTCCAAAGGGTTGTAGGTAATAGTTCCACAAATCAGACAAGGTAGATGATTTTATAGCCTACATTATGGTAAAAGCACCAATTAGGCTACCAGCCCTTTCGTTCGGAAATTATAAAACAACAATGCATTTTAATACACCAAAACAACATTTGATAAATACCTTACATTTTTCAGTAGCCATAGGTGTGTTTATTTGGACAGAATCTGGTTTGGTTCTTACCAGGGCGTTTATCTCCTGAAATACCCGAGTTTAGTGCTGGCCCGTTGGTTCGCCTATTCCACTGTTGCTCCAAGCGGTTACTTTTCGGTTTCATGTGTACAACACTCTTCGAGTCACGGTAAAATGTCATTTTTACTACATAGCTTATTTATTGCGTGTGTGATTGAGTTTCCGTAGGTATCCGCTGTCTTTGTTTGTATGGAAATTAAGTGACACATACAGTACAACAAGAGGGGAACATAGGGGACGTGCAGCAGGCCTAGTTGGTTTCGTTTCAGCACTGGCTCGCGGTCACCAGCTTTGAGTATACTGTATGTGCACGAAAGGGTCGCGCGCGCGCGCGGGGGGGGAGGGGAGGAGTAAGAGGAGTAAGACCGTTAGATTGACGAACGAGCTGTGAAATGATGGTATAGGGTTTAGAATACTATTGGCTGGAGTTTTTCGAGCCCTGCCCGTTCCGCAGATGATTGACGTGTTTAATTTCCATCTCAGTGCTTCCAACTCAATGGCTGTACATGGATTAGGAACAGGATTTCAAGTGATTTTGCAAAAATGGCCAAAAAAGCTAATTCCATACCCTACCTTTAAATCTGCCATTTACGCGTGGTAGAGAGTTGCGCGTTTTGGGTGGAGCAAACCCAAAATCTGGGTGTTTCTTATACAACTCTTGCGCGCATTCTGCCATGGCTTAAGCACTTTTCCAGCTACGCACTCTGAAGGGCTGGAATAAGGTCGAGCGCCACTACAAGGTGAAACAGCATATTGCTCATGTCGGCAGAAGGCCTAGTTCTAAAGACATATAGGCAACACGGAATTTACAAATTTACATTACACTATCAAATGTGATGCTTATAAGCTGATACAGCTTAATGTATCCGCATTACAGTGTTTACTGGCTTCATAGACTACATTGTTAAATAGTGAAAATCCCGTTATAATCACCCACTTTCAGTATTGGAGTTTACCGATAATGCATCTTCAGTTTTAACTTGACGAGAAGTCATAATCCCATAGCATACTTTGTTCGAATCTGTCCGTTTCTTTCCAACTTCACCGAAGTCATCCATACATTTGCACAGACGTCTGCACTATAGTGGAGCAGCATAGTTTATTCTCTCGTCCTTTAATTCGTTTGTAATGGAGATTGAACTCGTTATGCCAGTCTCTCTACTGTGTTCGAAGCTGCAGATGTCAGTCTACATATGTCTTAGCATAGATAAATTGATATTATGCGAGGCAGCTGCCAGCGAAACCTTTTCGTCAACCGTGAGTTTTTGAATTATAAATCTACACACCTCTAGCACGTCTTGACTCTTTATAAACAAACGTCAAAGCAAAAGTGAAATTTCGTAAAAGTAGTTTCTTTGTTAAGCTACGTGATGACACCATTTTACTGTAGGCAGTTCTTTATTCAGTTCACCTTGCATACGTTTTCAAAATCAAAGACTGGTTGGTGTTCTTTCTGGATTTAAATGGCATTCAGAATGTCAATGAGAACGTCCACGTTCCACGTTTTCATATCAACCTAAATTAAGTAGGTGGTAGATAAGTCTGGTTATTTTTTAAATAAATCACGCCTCTTTCATAAGGCCGTCTTGATTTGGAAATTGCGCTATGTGGGTGTGTCAGAAGCAGGGACGGCAGAATGCGCGTAAAACATAGGTGCGCAACAGACACGTGTAAAAAAAAAAAAAAAAAAGCATACGCACTATTTACGCGCGAAGGGGAGAATTCCCCCGTTAAATACAGTCAAATACAGAATCCAGTACAAAGTAGCACTGACTGTTTTTAAAGCTTTAAATGGTTTAGCACCTGTGTATGTTGTGGACATGTTATCTCCATACATTCCAAAGCGATCGTTAAGGTCTGCCTCACAGTCTCTGCTTAACACCCCACGATCACGTCTGACACAAAAAGGAGACCGTGCTTTTAGTGTGTTTGCTCCTAGGCTATGGAACAGCTTGCCCAATGAGCTAAAAAACATAGCTTCTGTGAATCAGCGCTTAAAACGCATTTTTACCGTATTGCATTTGACAGCTACTGACCTTGCATATGATCCTGGTTAGGGTATCATTCTCCTTGTATTGTATTGTATTGTATTGTCTTTTGTCTCTGTTTTTGTTTTTTTGTCCTTCTGTCCCTCTATTTATTCTTGTATGTTGTTTTTTAATTTATTTTTTCGTATACTGATTGTGAAGCACTTTGGTTTTAAATGTGCTATACAAATACATTTTACTTACTTACTTACTTACTTACTTAAATGACTAATGTTATGCAATGTTTTTAAAATGGAATTTCCCTGTTTAGAAGTATGGGCCCTATTTTGGTGATCAAAAATGGATGATCAGAAGTGCAAAATGTATAGACATCAAAGGTGTGGCAGTCCACATTCACTAATTTAATGACATGATTTTGCGATAAGGTGCTGGGCGTTCTTATGTTTCTTATTTTTCAGTCATGGGTGTGTTTTGGGCATAACATCCTTTAAACCAATGAGAATATACACTGCAAATGTTCAGGGTTAGTGGCGTGCTCAGTCCTCTTTGTTTTTTTTTAATGCTGCTTGTTGTTGGGTGCTCTTTGGTCCCAGGTAAATAGTTTGTGTAAGAAAAGGAGAAAAACATTTCCCCACGACCAAGGCACTCCAGAGGTTTAAAATGTCCTTATTTTGAAACTGACATGTCCAACAAGGACCTTAAAATGCCCACGCGTAGCGGCTGGGGCCTTCATCAGTGCATAGGAACATGGGAAAAGTCAATGGCCCTCATTTATCAACAGAGCGTAGAAACCAGCGTATATCTGAGCGCAGAAATTATCTTACGACGGGGCTCACGTGTGATTCATCAAACTTTCGCATCACTCCAATTCCAGCGTAAGAATGAACGTTTGTTGATAAATGTGGCGACTGGAAACAAGCGTGATTTAAATATCACGCCCCTATATCATGCTCGTTTTAATGGCCTCGCTAGTGCTGGGCGGTATGGGCAAAAATGTATATTACAGTATTTTTCAAAATTCTGACGGTTTCACGGTATATGATGGTATTTTTCCATGCATAATCAGGTGTTCGCAACATTTTCTATGGGTTGACCAAGGAATTACTGCAGTTGATTGACTTAGGATGGCCTATTTTACTGTCATGATAAGTGAATATTGTAGAATAATTCCACACTAGTAGTAGTATTACAGGTTGCATGGCCATGATGCTGTTTACAAAGAGGCACTCATGATTCTAATGGGCAATTGCAGTCAAAATACAGAACTTTTACTATGCAAATTGCACAAACCTACACAAAAGGTAGTGCAAATACTTATGCTTCAAGTTCAAGCCCAAGTACACTGTTTTCAAGTAAATATAAAAAGGAAATATAAAAATATAGCCGCAAGCGGCGATGGCGAGCCCGAGCACCTGTGGTGGGGACCTGTGACATTTCTGAATCTAACAAAGCAACTCATAGTTGCCCACCGAATTTGGTTATTTTTCATCAATGTATCTGTCAACCACAACAGACAGGCTAGATGGCGCTATAGAGTCCTAAAGCCACACCCTCGGTCAGAGCTCTGTCTCTGACTAGTGGCAACAATAACACACAAGCCTACCTAATTGTCGTGAATGTACATAAAAGACAACATGCTAGGTGGCACTATAGAGTAAGCCACAGTCTAGGCCAGAGGGGTATTTCACAAAAGCAGAATTAAGACATCCAAGATAATCGATAAAGCCAGGTTTGACATAGCGTTCTCTAGTCATCCTTGCTAAACTCGTTTCACTAACGCCAATCCAGGATGAACAGGAGCGTCTATGTCAAGCCAGGTGTAAGTTATTCGGGATGTGTGCGCGTTCTCGTTTCTCCCCCAAATAACTCACGGTTGGAATAAAAAAGACGCAAAAAATAGCGTCTTGCACACAAAGTTAACACCGCTTTTGATATAGACAACAACGAGGTAAAGTTTTACTTTTTTGGATGGGGAATCATGATTATTTCTGTTACATAGCGGGAGTAGGTGTGGCAGACCAACTGAATGCAAATTTACGTATGCACCCACGTGTGAGAGCTTCCTTGTCTCGGCACGCAACGTCATTAAGAAAGCGCTTGCAAAGATGCACAAAGTATGACTATAGGCCTATATATATCTTTATTCTGTCTTTAAACCAAATTAGTTGAAAACACCTTCGAAATATGTCCCCTCCACTTCCAATCAACTACTACAGTACGCTATTCATCAAACGTCAGTCAAAAAAAGATGCAAACAACGATTTTGTAATTAATTATAAGGCCACCATAATTTAAATGATATCTAAATGGTATTGGGCAGACATTCTGTTGTGTTTTGCGAGTAAATGCAAGTAGCAAATAGTATATAAATGGAATGCAGCTCTTTCAAAAATCGCATGCAGGTCTGATTTGAATGACAGCTAGCTGAACCAATCAGATAATGTAATTACCATTAGAATTAACTTATCTTGGCTGTTAGCCTGGTCGGGAGCAGGCTAGCTTCAGAGAATAAATTCCCATGGCAACTTATGTAGCATCTCTTTTGTGAAACCGAGTCAAGGGTAAGTTCATCCAGGATAACCAAAAAATCCGGGTTTAATCCCTTATCTAGGTTTTGTGAAATACCCCTCAGATCTCTATCCCTGACTAGCGGTAGCAATAACACACATGTCCACCAAATCTGATTCATTTTCGTGAATGTGTCAAACACAACAGACAATGCGCTAGGTGGCGCTATAAAGTCCCTAAGCCACACCCTAGGCCAGAGCTCTGTTTCTGACTAGCGGCAGTAATAACACACAAGCTCAACAAATTTGATTCATTTTCCTGAATGTATACGTCAACCACAACAGGTAACACACTAGTGGGGTATACTACAAATCTCGATTAGTGGGTTAGCGAGGTATGTTGCGCTCAAAGCCAGGGTATGCTGTCATACGAAAGTGGATTTGTTTTAGCGTCACTGTATCACCATGGTATCTTATGCTCGCAACCAAACCTGGTCGGGAGCAGGTTATGTCCTTAGTTATAGCTCAAATCGTGAAAAATCACCGCCCTCTGACCAATTCTAACCAATCCATTATCTTGAAAAACGAAGTTATCTCACGTGTGCTAATCTGTCATACTTCGAACAGGTTCAGCCCTGCCTCTGTAAACATTTTGAATCTCGAAGGCGCTTTTAACTATGTTGTGCGTGCAAATATGTCACTACTATGGACGTGCATACCATGCAATGTTTGATGACCATCGATTTTTTGATGTTATGGGTTAGACACTAAAAAAGACCACCCTAGATTTCTCTGCCACTCATAAATGCGGAAGTAATCGTTGGTTAACCGAGGCTGTCTTGTGCGTCTCCACGTTTCCCGATTGGTCAAAGTCACCCCAACCACGAGAACGCGCACAGATCTGAGCTGAAAGCCTAGTTTGATAAATTCATCCGTGAGTGAGTTTCGTAGTACCACTCAACTCTGATTGCGACTTTCGTTTTTAGCGATCCAGGTTATCCTAAGAAAGCTTGGTTATGTTCAGCGAGCTTCGTAGTATACCCCACAGGTGGCGCAGGAGTCCCTAAGCCACACCCTCGGCCAGAGCTCTGTCGGTAGGCGCGTTCAAGTTCAACTCCAAATGACCTCTTG
Organism: Sardina pilchardus; assembly: GCF_963854185.1. Taxonomy (NCBI): domain Eukaryota; kingdom Metazoa; phylum Chordata; class Actinopteri; order Clupeiformes; family Clupeidae; genus Sardina; species Sardina pilchardus. The sequence goes on from NC_085007.1 coordinate 33,348,005, forward strand.
CAGCAACGAGAGCTGCCGGTGACAGCAGGGGAGGGGATACAAACGCTGCTATGAAGTTGTACACTCTCTACTTCCCGTAGTCTAGACTTGACCATGTGATGAAACATGAGGCACGGACCCGCATGGACCCTTGTGGATATGAAGAGGCATCTAAACACCTGCACATATGTCAGGGATGAAAAAGCCAAATAGGGCAAAGACCTGACGTCATGAAGGCAGGGTCTAGGCTCCGCAGTACCTAGAGGGCTGCTGCGCCGCTGCTCAGCAGCCGCCTTGCTCCCGCGATAAGTTGAGGCCATGTGATACCGACTGCCGAGTCGAAAACACACCTATGTAGACCATCGTGGACAGATTTTTAACCACGTGCATCTTGTGCTGCGCAGTTTTTGTGCTGCGCAGCCATCTTGAACACGCCTTCTGACAAGCAATAGCAATAACACACGAGCCCACCAAATTTGGTTAAATTTCGTGAATGTATGTGTCACAACAGACAATGCGCTAGGTGGCGCTATAGAGTACCTAAGCCACACCCTAGGCCAGAGCTCTGTCTTTAACTAGCGGTAGCAATGACACACAAGCCTACTACATTTGATTAATTTTCTTGAATGTATGTGTCAACCACAACAGACAACATGCTAGGTGGCGCTATAGAGTCCCTAAGCCATACCCTAGGCCAAAGCTCTGTCTCTGACTACCGACAGCAAAAACACACAAGTCCACCAAATTTGGTTCATTTTCGTGAATGTTTGTGTCAACCACAACAGATAACGTCCTGCTAGGTGGCGCTATAGGGTCCCGAAGCCACACCTTAGGCCAGAGCTGTCGCTGACTAGTAGAAGCAATCCCACATGTAGCTGTCAAATAACATCCAATTTATTACCTTTTCTCTGCCTATAACACCAACTTCCTGTTTCTTAATAAGACGCCATAATTCAAACCTTCGCCATTTCAATATACTTCTAAAATTCAAAAATCTGGTCGCAATTCCTCTTGAGCAACCCCTCAAGATCATTTTAGTGTTTAGATGACATGATTTCGATAAACCGTCTAGGAGAAGTGTTTCAAAATATGTGATGTGCAAAAATCATATTCATAATCATAACTCAAATTCTTCTAAGATTCACTATATAGTTTAAATGTAAAACTTGTTCAGATTCATACAACACATATGCTCACTAAATCTGGGCCATTTCCGTGAATTTATGTGTCAACCACAACAGACAACGTGATAGGTGGCGCTTTAGAGTCCACCTGAAACCACTGTACAGTGCCTACGGTGCAGCCGCTGCTACAGCGGCCGCACCTCGGTGCTCGGGCCCTAATAATAATCTGAGCAAAAACAATAGGGCCTTGCACCTACGGTGCAGCCACTTCAGTGGCCGCACCTCGGTGCTCGGGCCCTAATTAGAAAAGCACTCAGAGAGCGCAGACCTCCGCCTGCATTGTTCTTCCTAGGTTGTCATACATTTGAACCTAAACTGTTCAGATCACCACCACGTGGCCATGCCATACCATGCCATTACACCACTAAGCAAAAAACATAAGGCAGATGCTATTTGCACCCGGGTGTAAATAGTGTCTATAATCAACAATACTATTTACACCCGGGTGTAAATAGTATCAGTTAGAACTGGATGAGCTGTGAAGAGCTCTGAAATGTTAGAACAAAGGCTCACCTGGCCTTCTACCTGAGCTGTATTTAGGTCTTTGGGATGTAGTGGGTGCACATATGCTCAACCTTTTAAATTTGCGTTTAGATGTGGGACTTTTCAGACTTTTCACCTTAAAAACAGCACTGATCACTCTGCTGTTGATAACGGGAAAGCATACCCTTGTGTGCTCCAGTTTCAGGCCAATATCCTTTTATTGCAAGTGATCTCAAAGTCTGAGTCTCAATTTCTCGCCTCACAGACTCTCCCATGAACTTTAGGGGTTAGGGCTGTCCCATTGCAAAATTGTGAGGGAATTCTAGGGAATTGCCAATAATTCATAGCATTGTGATGTGCAACCCAGGGTTACCCAAAGAAAGACTGAAGCTTTTTTTGAAGCTTGAAAAAACATCAGTAAACAACTGCCATACAACGTTGTTGTCAATACAAGGACGCTGTCTCATTCCTGCTATTAGCATTTTTAAATCATACGCCCTCGATCACTTATCAACAGATATCAGTTAAGTATTTGGGGGTTCAAGGCTTAGTATTAGGGATGAGATGCCACAGCTCTTGCACTACGCCTTGAAAAGGTCATTCATTCCCTAGTTAATATGGTCCAAACAGGATTCATCAATGGACGTTTTGCATCTGATAATGTGAAGATTGCTACACTTTCTAGATGCTGCAGACACACCCAAATCAATGTGCATGCAATACTCTTACTCGACGAAGAGAAAGCCTTTGATAGGCTAGAGTGGGAATATACTGTATATAGGCAGCATTGCATTTTTTTATCTACAAATATGATGACACTGTACCACTCAGCTTTTGCAAGCATTCTAACAGGTGACATAATCTCTCCCCTATTTCCTTCACAGTGTGGAACAAGACAGTGGTGTCCACTTTTGCCATTTTAATCTATATGTGCAACAGTAGTGAAATCAAAACCTAATTCCTTGAGGCAGCCTGTCAGATAGATCTGCTTAATTTTGTGTCTGCTCAAAAGTTTAATGAATTTGTCCTTGGCCCATGCTACATATCATACTTCCACTAAGTTTCATGAAAATCACACCAATCGTTTTTGCACAGATAAAGAGCGACAGACAAAAAGGCAAACCAAACTGAAAAAAACTCCATGGCGGGGGGAAGGGCTATTTATGAGCTGTAAATGACTGCTGCTCCAAACCATAATTCCTAGATCTCTCGCCTTCAATTACTTAGTTCTGTGGTTTCAGCAGCTCCACCATAACCAAGCACTGGGAGGCAGAGCTTGCAGCCCTGAAGGGGAATAATGCCAAGCTGACTGCAGCACTACTGGAATCTACAGCCAATGTCAAGCAGTGGAAGCAGCAGTTGGCAGCCTACCAGGAGGAGGCTGAGCGATTGCACAAAAGAGTGAGATACATAATACACACATACAGTGCCATTTCAAGGTGTAATGTATCTATACTTTGTGTTCATATTGATTCATTTCTCTCTGAAAACTCAAACAGAATCCTATTCGATTCAGTGATGGGTTTCTCTTCGTTAACCACCAATTAAATCATTCTAAGGATCATATTCTTACTTTATTAAATGTCTAAAATCATTATTATTGTTTCCTAGGTGACGGAGCTAGAGTGTGTGAGCAGCCAAACTAGTGGTATTAAGATCCAAAAGACAGAGCTCAATCAGACTATAGAGGAACTGGAAGCAGTGCTGAAAACCAAGGAAGAGGTTACCAACTAACTTCCAAACACTGTTAACTGGCTGTCTATAAGTGGTCATTTTTGATTGGTTCTTTTAATCTTCTGGTTGAAAGAGTCTGATTTTTTGACATTATACATTATACCCTCTATGTCTTTAGGAGCTGGAGCAGCTAAGAGAAAAAGTACAAAATGCCAATCACCTGCAGACTCAAAGGGATTCAGTTTCTGAGAAACTTAAAGTAAATATGCACACAAAAAAGCTTCTAAAAGTTTTCCATTATTGTAACTGACCTTGATCATGTGTTTGTATACTGTACGTGTGTGTGTGTGTGTGTGTGTGTGTGTGTGTGTGTGTGTGTGTGTTTGTGTGTGTGTGTGTGTGTGTGTGTTGGAGTATGGGTTCCTGGCCAATAAAGCTGATTCTGATTCTGATTCTGATTCTGATTCAGGAGACCGAGTTACATAATCAAGAGCTGGAGGTGCAACTTCGCGATCTAGAGCAACGTTTGGAGAGCAGTCAGCTTGAGCAGGAAGCCTTCAAGAAGAGCTTGCGTTCTCTGCTAGAGCTGCTAGATGGCAAAATATTTGAACTGACTGAGCTTCGTGATAGCCTTGCCAAGCTAATTGAGGGCAGCTAGGGACTGCAGAGACTGCCATAGAGGCACAACTGAATTGCTGTTTACACATATACTCAACACACAAACCTCACAACACACACACCTGTACATGTTCACATCTGTATGCAAATATGTCCCACATGCACAGAGAAACTCTCCAGATACAGATACCCTCACACAGGATCCCTGTGAGAAAATCCTGGTACCAACATGGACGTATGACCTACGAGTTTTTTTTCCCCCTTTCATTTTGCTCCTTTTTCATCTCCTACCTGGTTTGTATTCAGCAGTGAGGACTCCTCCGAGTGACACTGGATTTATATCCTACACGTTTATGTCCTCCTGTTATATGCTAGGACATTGCAGTGTTTTTTTTGTTTTTGCAGTGTCCTGTTCAGGATTTTTTCAATATGATTATTGTAATTACATAATAGGTGCCTGTACCAAGAGCCATGTATAGACTGACTGACTTATTAACTGACTGACTGAACTTCTTGCCTGCTGTTATCAATAGGCCCTTGAGGTGTTCACTTATGTTTGTTCATAGATGAACAGATACTGCCTCTGGTAAGATGTCTCAGAAATTCTGGGAAATTGAACTCAGCTAAAAGACGAGGACTCAGAAAAGCAATCCAATTTCCAAGCCAAAAGCTCTTGTCCACTCTGGTGGCTTCATGCTCCCTTTTACAGATGAGCGTAGTCATATGGTCAATGTTCAAAAGGGATATATAAATTGGACAGGAACACTCCCCACTATTTGAGCAATAAAAGAAACCAATGGATGAGATTGAGTAAGGGGAATGCAGTCTCATTATCAGGTATATACTTCCCTCTTTTTAACTTTGGGCGGGGACAACATCTGTCATCTGTATGATTTAAAAAAAAAAAAAAAACAATATTTGGAAGTTTTAGTGCACTTGTGGGGGAAAAAAAACCTTGTATGAGTTAAATTAAACAAGTTGTGTTTACTTGTTATTCTGTTCCATTTGTTTTAAGGTGCATTCTTTCTGGTTTTGTGTGGTTATACAAATATTTTTAAATCATTTAAAACAGTTTATTTTTATTTCAGTTGGCCAAACATTTTTCAATGTTTGATATGTGAATGTTCTCGTTTTTTGAAGTAATGGCAATATTTTTCAACTTCGTAAAAGTGGATTTGAAGGACACATAATGCAGATAAGACATTGTTTCCTTTGCCAAAATGTTTTCCTGTACAACAGTTGCCTTTGGTACAGTCATGCTTCAAGGGTAACTGATTATGGTGATTATGGGGGGGGGGGGGGGGGTCATTATTGCCAAAAATCTGTGTCTGATGTACAGTAAAACAAATAAAATACAATACAAACTTGGAGAAAACTCTTTAAGGGCTTGTAGTTGGTTCTCATACACTGGAAACAGTTTGATGAGTATGTAGTAGTATGACTGTCATACATTTTAAATTATGATTTGTATAACACTTTGAGGGGGAAAATGTTTGAGTAATAGTTTTAGTGTCAATCACACAACATACTTAAACACAACTGTAATTATGAGTTTGTAGGAAATACTAATAAAATATTAACATAACTGAAAAAAGCTTTTTCTGTCATTTATTTAGTAAAGTTTACAGGCCAGATTCTCCTTAACCCTTAGAACCTCACTGACGCAAAGTGCGTCAAAAAACACACCCATTCTTCTGTTACATTGTAGCAAGATGAGAACTTTATTGCACAACAGTAGCCTGGAAAACCGGCGCCAACTGCTGGACGGCAAAATGTTTTGCCTGCATTTGGGTCTGGCCTCGGACCACTGTACATTTTGAAAACACTGCCCTGAATCTGGCAGATGGCAACTAAACCAATCACAACGCAGAGATGTGTTTTGAATCAACGCGGGCGGGGCAGAGGGCTCTGGGGCGGGGTTTTGAGGGAGCGTTGGCCTATAGGCACAGACACGGTTTGAAAGACAACGGGTTGTGCTCATCAACAATGTTCCGTTGTATCCATTCATCGGAGCCAGACTAAATTAGACATCCAATCCATTTAGGCTGGTTTATCAGGCTAGCACAACAGAGCAGAAGTGGGGCTTTCCAAGGAGACTATGCACTTGTCTGTGCGATCAAATATGAAAATGAAAATAAAATCATGAAATTAAATCAAATTGCATCATATTTACAGTCTATACTGCATTCACCTGGGCACCCATTATTCTCGTTTGAATTACTTGTGAACCTGTGATCGTATAGATACAGCATACCATTTGATTCCAAAAGCATCGATCCTTCTGGGTTATAAAAACAGACGAGGTGACAGAATGAAAATATGTGATATGTTAAATATCTTGAATGGCTCGAAATGTTGCTTGACAAATATCACTGGGAGCTATAAACTGGTGTGTGGACAACTATGTTTTTGATATGTGAAATATGAAAAGATTTTGTACACCCTTCACTAGTAGTAGCATGAATTATCGGAAGGTTTCTTTCTTGCATAGAATAGAATATATGCTTTTTTGATCCTGTGAGGGAAATTTAACCCAATTTAACCGAATTAGTGAACACACACAGCACACAGTGAGGTGAATCACACACTAACCCAGAGCAGTGAGCTGCCTGCACAACCAGCGGCGCTCGGGGAGCTGTGAGGGGTTACAGTAGGTGCCTTGCTCAAGGGTACTTCAGCTGTGGACTGGTCGGGGATCGAACCAGCAACCCACCGGTACAAGCTCAAGGCCCTAACCAGTAGGCCACAGCTGCAGCGTTTTCAAATTATTAAACAGTAATTAGAAAGGCAAAGAGAAACTAAAGAAGTTTGAAAAAGCATTTTATATCAGGATAGTATTGCTATACATTTTTTCAATGTTAAGTCTTCATAAATATATATGTAGTTTAAGCAATCATGCAAATGGACCTTGAACTTAATGTTGAATTCACAATCAAATACACATGAAATAAAGGTTTTCAATTTTCAGAATATAATATTGCACATATGTAGTGACCTCTTGAAGCTAAGTGTAAGTGTAGTAGCTGGAACAGTTATAAGAGAAAATAAGTTTACGCACAAAGGCAAAAATATCACAGAGAACAACTTAATCCACAAGTCAGCCACATAGATGCTTAAGGGGCATAGAAGTAAAATATGAAGCTTGTTTCTTTCTCCCTGGCTGGTCCATGAGAGCCCTATAATACTTGATGGGGTCTTAGTACAAGTTTGGAGCTCAAGCAATAGCCGGTTTGCATCCTCTCAATCAATCTGTCTTTTGCAGTTAGCTACAGTACCTAGGCCATCCACTTAATTCCAACAGATTGCCTACTAGTTGAAGTTATGAAGCTGTCAATTTTCCATGTGTCAATTACATAAACCTGTAGTTCTCTGGGGGGCCACACACTGCAATTGGAGTCCGAAGTCACGGTCATCTCACTTGAAAAATGCAATAACATTTCTATGTCAGAATGATGACAGCCAGTGTTATAGACCCATCTGTCTGCAGTGCACAACAAAGCATCTATGCCTACACTGTACAATATGCTGCAGTGAGTGTAGTGGGTCAAAGTGTTGACGAGGACCCAGGTTCGAATCCAACTCGGTTCATTTTCCAATCCCACCCCATCTCTCTCTCACTCACCTCCAGTCACTCTCTTCATGGTCCTGTCTCAATAAAGGCAAAAAGTTCCAAAAAATACTTGACTATAGTGACTACAAGATAGCTTACAAGAATGCCCCAGCCCTCCGGATGCACACTAAGGAAAATCTGAGGCTGTACTGTATGTGGTCAAACAAAATTAATCTGAGAATTGAACAGTTCAATTCAACAGGAACCCCTGACATAAACCAATGAAAGGCTAAACATATCTATTTGTCCAAACTACATCACTTAGTAAGGCAAAGGACTGCTGGATGTAGTTGCTCAATCTATTTTTGGAGCCTTGGTGGGCTGGTTAGCAAAATATGTAGACCAATGGAGAGAACAGCAAAGCAGCAATTGCTAATGCTTGTAGAAATAATCAAGGTTCATACAGTAATAAATATGTGTACAGTACATAGGCCTAATACAGGACATACAAGATTGACATCTTAGTTTTCAGCCTTTTTTGTATGCAAGTAGAATAAGCTACAAAATAAGGAAAAGATAATGCATAGAGTGTAGAATCAACATGGAAAGAAATAACAAATGACTACAGATACACTATTCACATGAAAAAAAAATACCACGCTGACTTCAGTACAGTATGACAATCCATTACTCCACCAGATGTAACAGTGTAGTGTGTTGCTATGAGCTCTAAATCCATGGCAGGTGGCATATTAGCCTAATTGATTTAGCATTTCCCAGTTCTAACATACTTTGAGTGCAAGGACACTCTAGCTAGTCTTGCATGTTGACTGGCATGAAACCTTAATGGTCAGTTCAAGATCTCTTGAGACATACAGGGTCAATGGCAACTCAGAGATGCCTAATGAGCATTTCTTTCTTTTTTGGAAAACATGCTTTGAGTGCAAGTACACACTTTCTACAGTAGAGGTCTTGCATGTTGACAGGTATGAAACCTAGTAGTAAGTGATCAGTGTATTCCTAATTTGGAGTTAATCTGGTCATAATTGATAATTAACCAAGGCTTTTCCTTTGGCCCACCAGACCGTGGGGAAGAACAGGAATGAGATGTGCTGCCTCAGCACTGGGACATTTGTTTTCTCTCTTAAAATAATGATAGTGAATCACAATAGCTTTGTTGCTGTTAATGTCCATTCAAAACCATTACACAAGATACTGTAATGGCCTGTGCAGACTACACTTTTTTTTTTGTCTTTTACGATTCACCACGTCAGAATAGTCGATCAGAGAACCACAAAATATTGCCGCATCTTGGTCGTAAGACTGGCCACATTACAAAATCATGTAGCCTATCTATCGTAGCCTTCTCGTTGTGTCGACACAGTGTCAGTGTCAACACGGGGGTCGTAGGTCATTCCCCAAAAATTAGACTTTTGGTTTTACTGGAGGTGGCAGTACTACACAGTTTATGTGAGACATTTTCTTGGGCCTCACTCAGTAAAAGAAATAAACAGTAATTTGAATGAAATTTTAAAAGTCTCGTAATATCTTAACTCACGGACGCAGGAGGAGAACAGAACAGACAGGCTGTTTAGAAAGACTTTGAGTCTTTCTAAACTGCCAGAAAGAAGAACAAAGTGAAAACATATTACACAATCATTACACATATACTGGGGCACACACAGCTCATCACTCACCTCGGTCAACATTATATGAATGCAAAAAAACATATGCCATGATCTGGACAGAGGCACAGGGTTGGAATGCATAAGAAGCTTTTTACAAGGTGCTATACGTTCTTTATAGGTGCTATGATTATTGAATAAGCTATACTTTTAGGGATCCAATTATCTCCAGGTTTGGTTAACTGCACAGATATTAAATCTCAGACATAGTGGGAAGATATGCATGTTGACTCATGTTGACTAACTGGGTCTGTTAAGTGTGCACATTTAAAACAAGTGACCAAACCTAAGTAATAAGTGTAGCCTATACATCTTTACATTTTCTAATGTATGTATGTATGTATGTATGTATGTATGTATGTATGTCTTTCCATATTTGTGTGTGAGAAGTATAAACGTCTGTGCAAGACCTAGCTCTCCCAATCTGTGCAGGGAGGTCCCTCATCCTCAGACTCTGACTCAGGGGAAGCTTCCTTAATGCGACGCAGGGCTTCATGAATACTACGAGTTAGGGGATCACAGGTGTCAGGAGGCTGACTGCGGGCCCCATGTAGTGGCACTTTCCTCAGTTTGACACCTTTGCGGATTTGGGCCAGGATGTTGCTGCCATCATCTTTGTCTGGGTCAGGGGCCAACACACGCAGCTCTGCTTTGCGTAGGTGGAAGCTACCACGCTTCAGGGATGCCAGCACCTCATCCATCGGTGAGCTTGCTACTAACAAAAAGCATAAAGGAAGATATTTCATTATGTTACATTTTTTTGCAGTTAATAAATGGTGAAAATAGTTTGAATTATTTCTACATTTGTAAAACACTAAACTCATACAATTGCAACTAACACATGAGCTCAGAGTTCAGGCGTGAGTCAAATATTATAAATATATTTAAAAATGTTTAAAAGGTAATACTTTATTTTGCCACACAACGTTGGTAATTGTTCAATATAAAATAGCTAAATTCCAATTAAAACGAAAATAAAATACAGTTTACACACACAAAAAGGCAAAGGAGTCTGTATATGTAGTGGGAGGGTAGGTAAAGATCATGTGTCCACAATATACTCAATATCCCTGTAATGTCAATTTAATTAACATTTATATTAGGGATGTGCATTTCAGACCAAAATACTATTCGATAATCACAGAGAAATAATTGACTATTAATTGAAAATTGCCCCGTCACCTACCACTTGCTAATTTCGGCAGGCAGGGTTATTTGTGATGCAGCTTTACACAAGTTCATGGGGTCAACATGGAGGGGTGGACACATGGCAGTACTGGTTTAGTTTGTTTGTGTGGTATTGTTTCGGTGTTGTAATCCTCATCAAGAAGGACTACGATTGCAGATGCAGGCAATTACAATATCAGAAAAATTGCAGGCAAATTAGGACAGCAAAGCAGCAATTGCTTTGTCTTAGAATGCTTGTAGAAATAATCACGGTTCATAATAAATATGTGTACAGTACATAGGCCTAATACAGGACATACAAGATTGACATCTTAGTTTTTCAGCCTTTTTTGTATGCAAGTAGAATAAACTACAAAATAAGGAATAGATAATGCATAGAGTGTAGAATCAACATGGAAAGAAATAACAAATGACTACAGACAGATACACTACACTATTAACATGAAAAAAACATGACGCACGTTGCCCTGCACAGTACGTTTAACCTCATCAGTTGCAACCCTTACCACCCTTGCAACCTCGCGATCGTGCTCATAAAAAGGCAGACTGACCGACTGAGGAGTGTTGTAAAATATACACGCTAAAGCTGTAGGGGAAGCTCTGCAGAGAAATCTGCAAGCGTAAAACGAGAAAACTGATAGAGCCTTGCCATATTTTTCGATCACACAGGTCTGACTAAATTAAGTTTCACTCCAGAAACACGTTGTTGTAGCCTTTAGCTGATGATTTTCTGGCATCCATAAGAAAAACATTTGTAGATGAATGGCCAACATAACATAACTCTAGCTACTCTGTCTCATCTTCAGAGACTGAATAGCAATGTTACTCTACTTCAATAACATGATGCACAACTTTATTTTCATACATTCATTTGATTAACAGGCTAGACTAGGCTATGGCAACTCACCTTCTTAAAACTGCTCTCGCCCTCCTCAATAATGCCTTACTTCAGATTTTAAATGATTCAATGCTATTAGGACATGTTCCACAGCCGTTTAAGATGTCTGTTATCAAGCCATCACTCAAAAAGCCTAGCCTTGACCCTAACATCCTAGCTAACTAGGCCTATATAGTATATAGTTTAATATAGGCCTATAGTTTTGACTGAAATGTAAGCTAGAGAAAAAATATTTCGCGAGCTTTTGGAAATGGCAACAGAAATCCCTAGTAGCCTAGTCACCTACAGACTGCAACACTAGCCTACAACTCTTTTATTGTTTTGTTTTTTCGGGTGTTTGTAAATTCCGTCTGGCACTCTGAAAATGTTCGCAAGGCTCTGCACTTCGAAAAAGATGAGCATGAACTAACAAACTATTTGTCATAGTTAAAAATTGCCATTAACACAAGCAGCAGTTTATGTTTCATTCGAGAGTTTGACAACGGTGAGGATGATTAGCACTATGCAAACAAGTTTTATTGAGTTAGACTGCGTCTCTATAATATTCTGTAATTTCTCTTTGGATAGCTATCTATCTATCTATCTATCTATCTAACGTTCGGTTTCACTTGCGCAGATGCGCACACATTCAATCAGCACTCACATTACTAAATTAACACAGTGTGTAAGCTAGTGCCATGTAGGATAAACGTAATGTTATCTGTTATCTTCTGAGATGGAGAGAAAAGGCAAATAATGAATAGTAGTGACGCCAATTTATGTAAAAGACAACAAAGACGAGGCAAGACGAGGCAGTTTGCGAGGTTATCCGGTTCCCACTGTCAACTGAAATTGGTGAGGGTTCTGTTACATCTGCAATCAAGTGATTTGAAACATAGAAAATATTATAACGATTAGTCTAGTCTAGTCTTTGACTTTTGAGTCATTTTCCAAGCATCTATGCCGTGCCAACTGAGGCATTCCATTCAGATGGCTACCACAAAGCGATTCTAATAGGGCACCGAAATGGGCTGCAGCAGCACTGGGTGAGAGCCATCAAGTGTTGGAAGCTAACTGTACCATCCCCCCTCTGTGAGCTGACCTCTGTGCCTTAGAACACGAATTAAAAAATCCCCCACCCCCCCAAGAGCAGTTTCACACATCATTAGCAATCTTTTGTATAGGCTATGTTGAGTGTGCGTCTGCAACAGTGAGCCTACTCCTTTTCGGCTTTTGGAAACAGCAGCGTCATTTTCGCCGGGGACCGGGTATACATGTCTCCACCACTTTTTATGACTAACGATTTTGTCCCCACCACTTTTTAAATGTTTATCAATTCATCAAAAAAGTTGGTGCCCACTAGCCTGACTCTCGCCAGACCCTTGTAGTTCCGCCATGCTCCACCAGAGGCGTTTCGCTGAGCTCCACACAAGGGTCTGGACGCGAGGGCAATCCAAACCCCTGTGCCAGTGATCAAAAAATGAGCAACCAATCAGGAGCGCCGAAGCGAGTGTTTGATTCAAATAACAATGGCGGCACGCAGCGAGGAGTCTTGTGCTGACATTGATTCTGCTATTTCAACCGTTTTGTCGAATCTATCGAGTATTCATTCTTTAAAAGATTAACAGAGAATAGGTTTGAAGACATTTATTGGTGGCAAGGATGTTTTTACTCTTCTTCCGACCGGGTTTGGCAAGAGCTTGAAGAAGCCTAGCACGTCATTCAAGATAACAGGCAAGTGGTTTATCAAATCACATGCGAGGATGTTTTACAAGGACCCGCCTTCAGAAATACATCTCCTATCGAGAAGTCCCAGATCCTTGTGTGAAGCAGACAGCGAACTACAGGATCTGGCGAAAGTCAGGTTAGGTGCCCACTGCCCAGGGCTACAGATAAACCTCTTGTGATCGACAATGCCAACACATAATGGACCGAAATAGCCGAAACAATGTGTTGTACGTGCAACAATGTAGGCCTACCTTTTCCAAAAACAATTTCAGTTACTTTGACTGTGGAAGTGAAAGTCAGAGTTCCAAATGATTTCAAATTTGCGCACTAGACAAAATATGATATCAAGTCTCAGGATAGACTAGGCTACTCGTATGCTGGCAACATAACACAACAGTTCACAAACTCTCTGTGTTTATTTTCAATTTCTCTCGTTTCTCTGCGTTTCTCTCAATACTAGGGCGACAAAGGGAAGGAAATATGATTTGACATTTAAGCTGACAGTTGTCAAATTTGCCGAACAAAATTTGGGAGAAGACAAAACAAAGACAAAACATGTGTGGCTTTCAACTTGTATTGATTGAAAATAGGCCTAATGTTACGATTTTCAAACCTGTCAATATTCAATACACTGCAATGCAGTGCATACAGTGGGTACGGGTTGAGAATGCACCTTCTCCCACGGGACTCCCGAAGAGATCCCGCAGGCTGTCAAGCCGATTTTTGTGACAACACTATGCTGTCTTACATTCGGCCATGTTTGTCCAGGCTGCTATTCTCTTTTCTCACAGTAGATGTCGCAAGGGTTTCCTGTCAGTTGGGCATGAGAATAATATTTTACCATAAAATATATAGTTCATATATGTGCAATATCTATAAGGCTATATATGTGATTTATTTTAATAACTATTTTTCATTTACATGGCATAGTCTATGGAGGCGATTTACCGTGGTAAAATGCAAGTTTTGAAAACGTTGCGACGCTGTTCTATTAGGCAGGCCTACGTGTGTAAAAAATATTTTCAGTTGAAATTCGTCGTAGCCTATTTATGTACGTAGGGCGCGTATGCCTATGCACATTCATAGTTGTATATCTTATCTTCAATTTGTAGGCTATATTGTAAAGCTCAGACTAATGTATAATAATTTTCTTACATATTTGCTGGACTGACTGAGTTAGTATACCTTCTAATACCTATTTCCAATTGCTGAAAGTACAAAACGTTAAGTGGCGCAACGTTAACTCCCTCGACTGACACTTAGGAGACCCGAGTTCACAACTCGGCATGAGCGATGATGAGCGATGATGATAACAATTATTTTTTGTTAATGGTTTTTTAATAACAAACTATCCAAAATAAACGGATGAATCACAATACTGTTTACCATTAACGAAAAATAATTTCGCCAGCCAAATCTTTCTTTTTCATTTCCCACCCTGAACAAGGGCAAAATGCACCATTGAGATGTATTGAGAGATATGTTTTGTATAGAGTAACCACTAGGTGCCACTAAAATCACTGAATCACTGAAATTGCAGGGGTGGGGACAAAACATATTGATCTCAATGGTGGCATTTTGTCCATGTTTAGGGAAGAAAATTTGCATGAGACAGGTCAAATTGGTGTTTTTAAAAAGAAGAGGTGATGCAGATTAAAGAAAAAATATATTTAAAAAATCGTTGTATATTCCCACAAGGTGTTAGGGTGCTCTGAATATGAGATCCAAAATTATTTTTCAAACTTGTGAGGTCTGCTGTTCAGTCCCTGATGGATTTTCTTTTCTCTTCATTGCTTTTTCAGAGAGTGTTTTTACTGATCTTAATAAAGGGAAAATCAAGAGCCTATGTTGAGTAAAAAGATGTCTTCTGTAAGCCTAAACAGAGCCCAGCCAAGAACTCCAATAAAATGTTGATCAACTTTGAGGGACTGCTATGACCATGCAGGATCATTCAGACTACTCGTGGTGATTTTACTGCATACTCTTCCTATTTATGCACCAGCCTGCAACATTTGAGCCTCCTACAGATTCTAGTTCTTGAGCAATGAGCTTGTGAACTTTGACAAAAAAAAGAGGCAGAACAAATTTGACACCCCCCTCCCCCCATAAAACTGGCTGTTACTTGAAAAGTAGCGCAAAAACATTTTACAGAGTGTCTCCTCGGTAAGATAGGCACGCATGGTATTTTTTTCAGTGCGTGCGCTCTAGTTGATTTGACGTGGAATGACCCAGCATTGAACGCGATAGGCTATTACTGCGACTTCCACCATTTCCAGAGATTGCTGCGCTGTTCACAACGCATGCAGTCTACATTGAAGTGAAACGTGGAGAACTTTGTCCAAAACAATACAATAACATTGTGTGTTCAGATCTAGTACAATATAGACATCTGTAGAGTTGAAGTGGCAACTAAAGCTATTATCAGTCATGAAAACTTTGGCGGCTGCAGCAGCATTTAGGTTTTGGCTGAGCCAGCTAGCCAGCCAACAACTTCATCAGCCAGCCTTTATTCTCAAAGCAAATGGCTTCGGGGTCTATACATAACACACTATCCATTGCAAACATAGCCTATTTGAAACCAATCATTCCCCCTCCCCATACACTCGTCTAACCAGTTCACGGACAACTGCCTCCTCACCCCCACCCCCTCTCTCTGTCCCCTGCATAGGCTGTTGGCTGGCTGTTTAGGCAACTCGTGGAAGAATGCGCAATCATGTTTCATCACATATGCGCATCTCAGAATGTTCGAATTCGCCAGCGTGCGTGTAGTTGTGTGAATAGAAAGGAGTAGAATAGAATATAGTTTATTGATGCCTTGCTCAAAAGTACTTCAGCCATGAACAGGTCGGGGATCGAACCAGCAACCATTGGGTTTTGAGGCCAAAGCTCTAACCAGTGGGCTACAGCTCTGCCCCAACAACTCTTTAAAATGTGTGTCTCAATGCTGAATCTCGAATTCACATAGAAGTTAGCTTAAATTGTAGAAACAATAGTCTAGGCCTATAGCTTTTTTTCATCAGACATCGCAAACATAGCCTATACATTCGCAAAACGGAGAACATCTTTCACTCATCATTTTTAATTAGGCTACTTCTTGCGCCTATGCCTGCTCAGCATAGCTGCTCTCTCTATCTCCCTCCCTCCGAGGTAGCTAGACCCTACAAGATGCTTCTCCCTAAATGAATGAAAATTGTTTTAGAAAGTAGCCGCGGTAGCCTGTAAAATGCGGCATGAAATCCTGGCTACTGTGTAATTGAAACCAGACTGTTAGTTCCAGGTCTGATCATTTGCGGCGGTGCGAACATATAGGCTACCTATTAAATGAATAGAAGTGAATTTGGGGAGTGAATTAGAACTAGCCACCCATTCATTTTAGAGCAGGGGTCTTCAACCGGGGGTCCGCGGAGGTACTGCAGGAGGTCCGCGAAAATATTTCATCTGAAGCATTTTTTTTTCTCCTCCAAAAAACAAAATTGGTTTTAGTTAACATAATGTTCAAAAGAAATTCGCTTCATATTCGTTTTTAAATAACACATTCATGTGATCCTCCCTGTGTAACTTTTTGCCAACCTATGCCAAAACACATTGGCCGGGTTTCCCAAAATTGTTAAGAAGCTCTTAAGTGCTAAGAACTTCTTAGGAGCGTTGTAAGAATGTTCTAAGAACGCTCCTAAGAAGTTCTTAGGACTTAAGAGCTTCTTAACGATTTTGGGAAACCCGGCCATTAGCAATCAAATAAGAATGATGGATCGGTTTTTTAACTCCCCGGGGGAAAAGCTACACGTCAGACATGAAGGTTCGGATAGAGGATGCCAACACGGCTTCCATGAATAGCCAGTAAACGCAGACAAGAAAAGACTCGTACATACTTGATCCAACTCAAATATGCCGAGCCTACTAAATTGAGTTGGATCATCGCGATTAAAGAACACTTTTTCTCCCGTGCGTTTTAGTTTAAAAATACCTTCGTTTTCAGCAGCATCTGACCATAAGCAAACTCGTTCTTTTCATTCCGTGAGATAAATTACGTTCCGACTGTTTGATTCGTTTGCTCAATGTCGGGACTGATGGACCCTGAACTTTGCGGGGTAGCCTATTTGTTCTGTGTGATGTTTTGCTTTGTTTTTTTTTTACGAGAGTCTGCGGTCTTTGCGCGTCAAGGCGTTCTGCGCAAATTAATTCATCCGACGTTCTCCGCGATTTCATAGGCTACCTTCCATCACAATAAAACGATAACGATAATCTCATGTGTTTTTGTTTCCTTCTGTAAGACAAAGTACAGTAGTATTTCCACAAGAGAAACAGGCTTTCTGTCTGTATCAGTTTGAGATAATGAAGCTTTGCCTGAATTTAGCTGAACATATCCACCTTAGTTAACCCTTGTGACATCCATTCTATTATAGGGCGAATTTGTGCAACGCTATGTAAAGAAATATAAGAAACGAGTTGTATAAAGCAGTAGGCCTAGTTACCCCCCTGTTAATAATAACTTCTGTTTAGAATGTGCGCGCACGCGCGTGCGTGCATGTAGGCTACAGTAGGCACTCATGACTGAGTGTCCAAATGATAGACAGGATTTGAGGTGGGCCAGGTGTGGGGGTCCGTGCTCAGTCCCTCTCACAGCCAAGGGGTCCTTGAGCTGAAAAAGGTTGAAGACCCCTGTTTTAGAGCTTAGATTATCTGCCCAAACCCGAACTGCGGGTCGGTTTTAACGGATCTCGAGATCCAACAACACCGGTGTTGGGTCGACATTTTTCATCCTTCCCCTCCCGTCGGGATAAATACAGAATGCATGCTTCCGTTTTAAAATAGCCTATAAATAACAGTTCTAAGTAGCATACAAAATGTAAAAACGAAATATAAAAAATGAAATACTATGAAAAAGTTGAAAGTCAAGTTTGCTTAAGGTTTGTTCAAGAACTATTCCAGAGTTTTTACCTCAAACAACACAAATCAACACAAATAAATGAACAGATAACTCAATATGTCATAATGAAACAACCACAGACTATCAACAACACGGTCTGACACGAATGACACATGGCTTAGTGCAAACTGAATTTATGAGTAAAGAATTTGATCCGTGCACGAAGCGCCATCTAGCTATTATTATGTGTAAGTAACAGCCTCCCAGTCTAAGGACTATAGCCTACTTAGCTGCTGAACAAGTCACAATAGTTAAAACTATGTGATGTAGCTGTAGCTCTTGGGAAAAGAGTGTCTGTCTGGATTACCTTTCATAAATAAGGAGGCTACTAACACACGTGAGAAGCGCGTTCAACACATCAACAATGACAGCAGGGTTCCTACAGGTTTCTTCAAGTCAAATTCAAGACTTAAGACCTTTTCAAGACCATTTATAAAAAACAATAATACCTATTTCACTGACCTACCGGACCCAAAAGCTGTGCGCAGATCCACTGTATTTGTGGCCAGAATTAAATTTAAATCTCTTGGCCTATACTGACTGGATCTGCTCCCTGCTATTTTAATTCAATGATCAAGATGTATGTTCCCAACCGCCCATCAACTAGAAACGCTAGGTTAAATTCAAGTCTTTGAAGGATGTGATTACCCTGTCCCCTCCCTCTGGTGTATAGGTACTATAGCATTGGTTACTGTACATTTATAGTACATCACAAATTTGAATTTACTAGGCCCCTTCCCCCTGAAAGAAAATTTGTAAAAATAACCCCTTAAATTATGACATCAGTTTAATGACAACTATTGATAAATTGAGAGAGAAATATTTCCAACACGATAGCATATTACAATGTTGTCTATAAGGCCTGAAGAAAACTCATTATAATAGAGCAAAGTAGCCTATAGGCCTACACAAGACTAAACCAGATACGGCTTAAATATATGGGCTATCATGATCATTTTGTCAACAATGACGCAGAACCATGAATTTTTTCAGTTAATAACATGTTTTGTTTATTTAACTTAAACCAACATAAAGTTATAATTTTGACTACATTATTTAGTATAGGCCTACTTGATGGTAATATATAGCCTACCCCATTACAGTCCTCTAGCCTATGTACAATATAGTGAACCATAGGCCTATTGATATTGATGCTGACTGAAGAAGTTACAACTGGCTCTCTCCTCCCAAAGTAACATTGCAGGTCCGACATCTCTGCTTCTAAAATAAATGGTAGGCTGTTCATCTGTAGCCTATGCTACAGCAAAATGCTACAGTAGGCCATTTCTACTAAAAACTTCAGCTTAATATTATGTGCAAGACTGATCAAGCATGCCAAAGCTTTAATCTCTTAACACTATCACCATACGTTTTCTCATGGTGAGAAATAGGCTATATTTTTAATGACATGGGGACAAACGCGAAATGAAGGTGTTAACTAAACAATTTAGTAAGCCTAAGATACACAGGCTTTGTGGTTAAAACGATGAAAACCAGTAAGCTAGTCTGCCACAGCTAACTTCAAGCACAGTTGGCTTAGTTTAGCCTACACACGCGCATAAATTAAAAGTCAATCATCATCACAAGATTGCATCATTATCGGACAATCTTGACACGTCAAAATGGAGGCGAACACAAAACAAAGCCAAACGAAGCCAAAACAGACACAAAAACACAACTTCATAAATTATGTGTTTTTAAATAAAATGTTGACCTTTACCGTTTCATGGCTTCTACATCTACACTGAACTTGAATCAAACATTCTTCAGAACGCAGCAGATCAACCCGTCTGCTTTCACTTTCAATGATAGCCACTAGAGAACGGACAAGGCTACTTGCGGGGTGTGTGAAATGGGTAGGCCTAACTAACGTTAACAAGCATAACACAACATAACGGTGTTAGTCAAATTTTCTTGTGTTCTGCTTTGATTTTCTTTAATTTTTCGCGCTTCAGCTTGGCTTGTTGCTTGTGCGTCTGTGTTGTAGTCTAGTGCTGTAGCAAAGTGACGTGTTCGGACCCGGGGCGGTGTTGCGTTCTCCACTCCACAGGTTCGCCACTCTTCATTTAGGCTAATCAAAATAACATTGTTAACAAATGAAACTTTTGACGAGAATGCGATACGGAGAAGTCACTGCGCAAATTTTAAGACCCATATCAAAAGTCAAGACTTTTTCAAGTCTTTTTAAGGTATTATTTCCAAATTCATGAATTCAATGCTTAAGACTTTTTAAGACCCCGTGGGAAACCTGGACAGGTAAGCAATACCCGCTCTCCTCAGTAAACTTTCAGACGTGTACCGAACATACAGTAAGGCACCAAAGCATTGGGGAGACACCTGCGGAAAGGGACTACAGGAGGCTGACAAGGGGTGTTTTGTTGTAGCCTATAAGCTAGGTTTAAGGCTTATGCTTTCGACTGAATATGACTTCGTTCAGGATACTGCAAAACAAGTTAAGGTCAGCGTTATCTGCGTTTCACTAAACTCCACAACTAGTTTGTTTCCACTTGCCACTGTAGCAGTGACGCTACTTACCCTCATTGGAGAAGGCTAGACGCTCTGGTGTGTTAGCAAATCAGGGTCGGTCTCATGATTTTGAAAGAAACATTATTTGTAACGTTAGTTTTCCGATTCGTCATTTTAAAATCGATTTATCAATCGATGCATAGTACATTTAAACCGATCCTGGGGTTCGTATTTTGAACGTTCCGAAAGATTACCGATACGTATCGGTTAATTTTTACACCCCTACTAGTTTCCTATTCATCTGGTTCATGAGTAATTATTTTAATCTACTATTGGAATTTATGCATGTTGAGGCAGAGACTGGACAACTAGGTGACAGTTTTGCAGTGCAGACATGGAGATTCTAGAACACCATAATACACCAACATCTCCATGAGACCCAAAAAGGTCAGGCCAGTCAGTGATGAGTGCACTGTAGTTTTGAAATCGAAGGTGACAGTGGGAAACTGTAGTACAAACACCTGCAAACAACAAAAACTGCTGAAAAATGTGTAAATCTGTCCAGCAAAGGTAGGCCTATATACATTGTTTCTTGACTGCCGATGCCGTTTACTATAAGTTTGTACAGTTTAGACGTAGTAAGAAATAACGTTAGATATCCCTAATCAATGTGATAAGTTAGGCTGGACCAATGATTTCAAAGTTAAACATGCAGTCTACGCTAGTCGAGATGTTAGAGTTGGAAAGGTTTTGCAGTTGTGAGTCCACAGACCAGGCTAGCAGACTTTAACAGGAGAGGTAAAAATGCACCGGAGCCCTAAATAAGAGCCACGCTAATAGGAAGCCGGGATGGCGTGACAGAATTAATCTCTGACTAATTAAAAAAAAAAAAAAATCTACAGTTTTGTTGACTGACTAGTTAGTTGCAGCCCTACCCAGCATATGGTCTACTTTACCAGATATGATACAGGACTCGAAATAGGCAATGCTATTCATCTCACCTCGTCAAGGTACATAACCTGACATATTATACATTATATATACGTAGATTCTCTTGTGTGTATTTGCATGTGCTTCACCTCTTCTCCACTGGGACGACTCCATCGATGTGGTCTTCCTGAGTTTACGACGGGCACTGAGAAGTTGACCACTGTCAAAACGGGCACTAAAAGGCCCATGTGATGTGGTGGGGGCAGCTGAGGGCTGCTGCTTGGGGCTGATGGCATCTGTAGGCCCCTTACTGCCCATATCATCACAAAAGGGTGCTGGAGGTGGTGGTGGTGGTGGTGGTGGTGGAGGAGGAGAAGAAGGCAGAAGATGGGCAGTGACCATGTTTGGGCGCAAAGAGCATGGGGCAGAGTGGAGGAGTGGTTTAGCTCCGTCAGCAGTTAACGAGAAACAGACTAAACTGCCTACAGACCCTTCTGGAAGGACCATGGAGGCGTCACAGTCATCTGTCTGCACACTGGCCACCTGTGTCTGCGTTATCATGTGTGTGTACAGCTGCTTTTCTGTTGAAGTCATGGACTGGGTGGCTCCACATTTCTTCCTATTGTGGGCCAACCGCAGCCTCTGGGACTTCAGGGTGACTTGACCAGGGTAGCGCTGAGAGGAAAAATACAAACATCTGACTCAGTACACCACAATATTAATCTCAAGTAGTCAGTGTGCATGCAACCAATATGCCCACAGTCTATGCCTAGTCTATTACAGTCTACGTGCATGGCTCTACTCACTGCCTTACCTGCTTGAAGCTACGTAGACGGTCCAGGGTCTTTTGTCTCTCCTGTCTAACTCTTGAGTTCCTGAGCTCCTCCTCCTCCTCTTCATTCTTCAGATGTCAGGAGAAAACAATGGTCAAAGCATTGAAAACACATTAATGCATATGAAGGGGACATATGGAGGCTCAAAACAGTCTGATATCATGGTGAACTCAATAAGTTCAAGGCCACCCACCTGCTGAAGACCTTGCTGCGAGTTGCCACTGACTTCATTTCTGTGGCGTTGCTGGAACTTCTGGTTGTGATTGATGACACAGATTTCCTGACAAGATCAAATAAATCATGTCAAGAACAAACTAAGATTGCTTCAAATAACGGGCCATCCCGTGTCAGAAAATTAAGTTTACGTTGCCCTTACGTTGCCCTGCACATGTGTGAAAGTGCACGTGTGTGAAATACTGAAATATGTGTATGTTTGTAATTATAATTATACCAAAAATGAAAACAATAATCAGACTACAGGAAAATATATGGGGGACATTCTGTAGTTGCAACATGCGCAACCAGGAGTGAGGAATTGGTTGCTACTTGTCATAATTTGGTTGCCCTAGGCCAACGCTTGTGAGTGTGTGTGGCGGGGGTAATGGGGTAAGATAAGGATAATTGGTCATCCTAGGCCCTACGGTTCTCGAGATAAAAGAGAACTGTCTCCAGCCATCTACAAGCCAGTTGGTGTACAGTAACAAATTAATTTACTGCCCCCCATGAAAATAATTCCACAAAACTTGGGTTGACATGGCCCCTTAAGACCAACATACAAAAAGGTGGTCCTCCTAGGCCCAACGATTCTCTAAATATTTGGGATATTTGATTGAATATATATTTTGGGGGTCCAGTCTGGCAGAGGGGCAACTGATCAAAGCGAAATGGCTCTATACAAACAATGGTTCTGTGCTATCCTTGTGAGGCTACATGCCCACCAAGTTTCGTGCACCCCGGTCTTTCAGTCTGACTAAACTTACAGCGCCCTCCATAATTATTGGCACCCCTGGTTAAGATGTGTTAAAAGCCTTAAAATAAATTAATGCCGTTTTTTATTGTAGAAGCATACTCTCACACTGAAAATTGTAGATACAAATTTAACTTTCAACTGAAGTGAATTGTTAGGGGAAAAAATAAATCACTGACTAAGAAATAATTATTCTTCATAAAATTACCTGTTCCACAATTATTGGCACCTCTAACAATTCCTAGGAAATAAATGTAATTAAAGTATTTCTGTCATTTCTACAGTAGTTTACAAAGTTGATTAGAGTATGTACATGAACATTTCATTAGATGAACATTTAATTAGTAATAATTAACATCCTGTTTCCCTGGGGTATAATTATGATGTGACACAGAGGCCATTTCTCTTTAACATGGGAAACACAAAGGAACATACCGTTTAAGTAAGGTAGATGTGTGTCGACCTTCACAAGTCAGGCAATGGCTACAAGAAAATAGCGACTCGTCTACACCTGCCCATATCTACAGTCAGAGTAATCGTTTAAAACAACTGGAACAGTGGTAAACAAGCCTGGAAGAGGACACACGCTTATTTTGCCACCATGGTAAGAGAAATAAAAAAATCTCCAAAGCTCACTGTTACAGAATCGCATCAAATGGTTGCATCTTGGGGTCACAAAGTCTCCAAAACAACAATCAGACGCTATCTACATGCCAACAAGTTGTTTGGGAGGCATGCAAGGAAAAAAACCTCAAAATCATAAGTGCAAACGTCTGGAGTTCGCTAAGCGATACTGGGCCTTCAACTGGGACCGTGTGCTTTGGTCAGTTGAGACAAAGATAGAGCTTTTTGGCAACAAACACTCCAAGTGGGTCTGGCGTAACAAAAAGATGAGTATGCAGAAAAGCACCTCATGCCCACTGTGAAGTATGGGGGAGGTGGGCCTGCTTCTCTTCCAAAGGGCCTGGGAACCTTGTTAGGGTGCATGGCATCATGAATGCTTTGAAATACCAGGACATTTTAAATCAAAATCTGGTGGCCTCTGCCCGAAAGCAGAAGAAGGGTCGTCACTGGGTCTTTCAGCAAGATAATGACCCTAAAAATATGGCCAAATCTACACAGAAATGGTTCACCAGACACCGTATCAAGCTCCTACCATGGCCATCTCAGTTCCCAGACCTCAACCCCATTGAAAACCTGTGGGGTGAGCTGAAGAGGAGAGTGCAGTGGAGAGGACCCAGGTCGCTGGATAATATTGGAGATTTTGTGCAAAGAGGAATGGTCGAAGATCCCTTGTTCTGTTTTCTCTAATCTTGTGAAACATAAGAGAAGATTAGGTGCTGTTTTATTAGCAAAAGGGGGTTGTATCTATCTATTAATGCAAGGAACGTCTGTCTGTGTGTCACTCTGTCTGTCTGTGTGTTCCACGCATAACTCTCGAACCACAAATCCGATTGACCTAAACTTTGACACAGGTATTGCTAATGACATGCGTGAGTGCAGTGCGAAGTTTGGTCGTTGTTGGACAACAAATGACAAAGATATTGTGATGTTGGTGAACTGATTGATGGGACTAATTGGATTGTTAATCGAACTGCGGGATTAATGGGACTGATGGGATTGTTAATTGGCTGGGCCAGGTGCGGCTGATTGGGACTAACAGAGAGAGCTGACAAAAGGTAGCGTGAGAGAGGAGACGAGAGATCACCTGGCGGCTGCGGTTCGACACTCTTGGGTGCGGGAGGGTGTCGTTCGCAGTCATTTAGGATTGCCGGCGACGAAGATAGTAGTCCAGCTGGTTAGTCGTTCCTGTGGCAGGAGGGGAGGTTTGTTGCCTCCTGTAAACAGTTAGGGCCGGGGCCTTAGAGGAGTGTGGAGCCGCTTCTAGTCTGCGCCGTCTGGTGTTTCATGTGGGGTGAGCTAACGATAATAACTTTCTCCACGTTTGCGCTGCTCAGCCTGATTTGTCAGCGCCACGAACTCAGACCCCAGGGGGGGTTGTCGCCGGTCGGCGAGTTAAGTAACATTTTAGTCTGTGTTTGTCTGTGTGTGTGTGTGTGTGTGTGTGTTGTGTGAATGTTCTTAAGGGTGCATTGAGGGGGAGGACAAGGGGTAGTGGGTCAGTTGCATACGCAGATCATTTAGCTTCTCTTATTGGGTGGGTTGCCGTGTGTAATTGTGAAGTGATCCAATTTGCAGTGCTTCTCTTACGGTGAGCGCCAAGTGGCGGTGTGTAATTTAAGAGTGTGATTGGTTGGTTAGACTTGAGTGACGTAATGAAGCTTTGATCCTGCTGTTGGTTGCTGTCTGCTATTTCCGCAGTCGAGCCCCTGCACATTTTAAAGCAGCTTATTGAGATGTCTATGAATTAATAAATAAAGATTGTTATATTGGTTATACATCTGGTTGTTTCATTTACAGGCTCTGGTGTTTATTGTAAATTATTAGCAAAATAAAGAAAACCCACATTTATTACACTGGTGGCAGCGGTGGGATAAATTATTAAAATGTCAGAGCCTGAAAATGCACCTGTACGACCTCCAAATAATCCAGGGACGCCGCGTCCTGTATTTATGCCTGAAACGTTCACTGGCACAGGGCGAGAATGGTCAGATTGGTCGGAACAGTTTGAAATATCAGCTGATGTCAATAATTGGGATGATTCATTGAGATTAAAATTCATGGGTCTTTTGTTGTCTGGGCGTGCTCGGGAAGTTTATAGCGGTTTACCTGTAACGGCTAAATCTAATTATGCCTTGTTGAGGGATGCAATGGGTAAGTGCCTAGATCCCTGTGATAGTGCTGATTGGAACCGGGCTAGTTTTTCTTCCCGTAAGAGATTGCACAATGAGACAATAAGAGATTTTGGCATGGCACTTAGACGACTAGTTCTTAAAGCGTATCCTTCTGCTGATATTGACACTCAAGATTTGCTGGCTAAAGATCATTTTATAGCGAATGTAGGGAGTGGGGATTTGCGTATCAGCCTACGTAGTGCTAAACCTGAGACACTAGAGGGTGCTATTAATTTAGCTGCAGAGTTGGAGCTCATTAGGGGCCTAGAGGGTGGGGCCATAGCATCCGATTGTAGAGTACGTGGGATTGTGGAAAAGTCTGCTAGTGATGAGCGAATGGACTCCCTGCTTGGGGTTGTAGAGGGCCTGCGGCAGGAAGTGAAATCACTGCAGACTGCAGTGCAAGCGGTAGCCCGTCCCAGTGGTTCTCTTTCCACACCAACACCAGAGCCAGCTCCCTTTCTGCGCTCACCTAAACCAACTGTGTTATCCTCTAGATGGGGTGCAGAACGTAATGGTGGATGCTGGGAATGTGGGTGTAACCGGCACATTCGCCGCGATTGTCCTTATCTGCAGGGAAACTAGTGGGGGCGCGCACAGAGGGCCAAATGCCCGCCCCCTCTTCTACATCTACCATGGCCTTTGATGGGTTGAAGGGTGGTTCCGGCTACCTTCACACTAAAATAGGTGGGTTTGATTGTCATGTACTTGTAGATACTGGAGCTTCACGTTCTGTTATTCCAAAGCAATTCTGGCTGTCTATAACCAAGGGGGGGTGTGATCTTGAAGGTTATACTGGCAGGGCTATGGCAGCAAATGGTGGCGGGATGCATGTTCTGGGTTGCTGGCAGACTGTGTGTCAATTTGGTTCGCTTGCACTGATAGCAGAGTTTTTGGTATCTGATGTTCCCTCCAGAGATATTTTGCTTGGGTTTGATTTTCTATCGCAGTATGGTGCTGTGGTGGATCTGCGCAATAAACATTGCCAGATAATGGGCAAGACCTTCCCTCTTGTAGATCTTAATCCTTCCCTGGAGCCTCAAACAGTTACCATTCAGGCAGACACAGTCGTGCCCCCACGCAGTGAGGCCATAATTTTGGGCCAGGTTCAAAGTGGCTGGGGAGATTACGCTGAGGGGATGTTGGAGCCCCTCCCTTCCATCTCTAAACATTGTGACATTTTGGTAGCCAGAGTTATTTGCAGGGTCAAGCAAGGTGTCTTGCCTATTCGGGTTATTAATGTTACTAATGATAGCTTATTGTTAAAGAGTGGAATGAAAGTAGGCACTTTATTTACTGATGTAGAAGTGGATCATGAGGTGCAAGGACATTGTGGAGAAAAAGAAAATGTAGATTGGTCAGTTGACACTTTATTGAGTCATTTTGGAGTGGGACAGAAGGGGTTTTCCCCTGATCAGTTAAAAGCTGTTAGGCATTTGTTCCATAAGAACATGGCAGTTTTTAGTCAAGGAGAAACTGACTTGGGGAGGACCCATCTGACCCAACACGAAATTGATACAGGTGACTCTAAACCAGTTAAAATGCATCCCCGTAGAGTTCCAATTCACTTACAGCAAGAGGTGACCAATAATTTAAAGCAAATGCTTGCTGGTGGTATAATCAGTCCGTCCTGTAGCCCGTGGGCGGCACCCGTTGTGTTGGTTAAAAAGAAGGAGGGTGGGTTGAGATTTTGTGTGGACTACAGGAAGCTCAACGAAGTGACCAGGAAGGACGCATATCCCCTCCCCCGAATTGACGATGCCTTAGATAGCCTTAGCCATGCCTGCTGGTTTTCTACACTTGATCTAGTAAGTGGATATTGGCAGGTCGAGGTTGACCCAAAGGACCGTCCTAAAACCGCATTTGCCACACGCCAGGGGTTGTTTGAATTCAATGTTTTAAGTTTTGGACTTTGTAATGCACCCAGTACATTTCAGAGGTTAATGGACCTTGTACTCGCTGATTTACAGTGGACCACCTGTTTAGTGTACTTAGATGACATTATCGTATTTGGCCGCACTTTCCAGGAGCATCTGACGCGCCTTGATGGTGTGCTGGGAAAGTTAAGGCAGGCTAATTTGAAGGTCAAACCATCAAAGTGTGATCTATTTTCTACACAGGTCCATTATCTCGGACATGTTATCTCCGCAGAGGGGGTAATGCCAGATCCGGCTAAGGTGCAGGCGGTGAGGGAGTGGCCTATTCCCACTAGTCAGACCGAGGTGCAGAGTTTTCTTGGGCTAGCTTCATATTACAGACGCTTTGTGAGAGGGTTTGCAGATATTGCTCGTCCCTTGCACCAGTTAACGGAGAAGGGAAGGCGATTTCGATGGAGTGAGGACTGTCAAAGCGCTTTTGCCCGACTAAAAACTTGTCTAGTCACTGCTCCTGTATTGGCGTATCCAGATCCCAATAAGCCATTTCTCTTGGATACAGATGCGAGTGATGTGGGGATTGGGGCTGTTTTGTCGCAAGAGGATGGTGGTTTTGAGCGTGTGGTGGCGTATGCTAGCAGAGCTCTGACAAAGCAGGAGCGCAAATATGCTACAACGAAAAAAGAGCTTTTGAGCATGGTCGCTTTTACCAAACACTTTCGACATTACCTGTTAGGGAAAATGTTTGTATTACGAACAGATCATAACTCATTGCGCTGGTTGCACAATTTCCAAGGCTTAGAGGGGCAGCTGGCTCGTTGGGTTGAGCAACTTGCCAACTTTCAATATCAAATTGTGCATCGCCCAGGAAAACTGCATAGTAATGCCGATGCCCTCTCGAGGCTACCTGCTTTCCATCAGGAGGGACCTCCTGTAGATCAGCACGTTTCTGAGGCAGTGGTTGAGACGGGTGAACAAAAGGTCTGTGCAGTGCAGGAGTGTTTGCCCCTTGTAGAAGATGGGGAAATGGATGAGCTGTCTCGGGCACAAATGGCTGATGGTGAGTTGTGCAGGATAATTGAGTATAAAAAACAAGGTGATTGTGGGTTGAAACCAGAGGATCCTGAACTGCACAAATATGCTCCTGTTTGGGGTCAGCTGGAAGTACAGGGAACTAGATTGGTGAGGATTCCACCTGCTCACTCAGATGCTGCTTCCCAGGTGCAGGTGGTGTTGCCTCGCGAAATGGTGCCAAAAGTGTTAGAGCAGCTTCATAGTGTTTCCACTGCAGGTCATCTGGGGGTGCAAAAGTTACAGGGGAAGGTTAAAGATCGGTTTTATTGGCCTGGCTGGTTTGAGGATGTACGGAAGTGGGTGCGGGAATGTGTTGATTGTGGATCTCGCAAGGCTCAGGGCAAAAAACCTTGTGCACCTTTGCAACCATCAGTTTCAACTAGGCCCTTTGAACGTGTAGCTCTTGACATCCTTGGTCCTTTACCATTGACACCGGGGAAGAATCAGTATGTACTGGTTATTGGTGATTATTTCTCCAAATGGACCGAGGCGTTCCCATTGCCGAACCAAGAAGCGGCCACAGTGGCAAAGGTGTTGACTGAGGAATGGGTGTGTCGGTTCGGGGTGCCTCGGAGTCTTCACTCCGACCAAGGTCGTAATTTTGAGTCGATTTTGTTTAAAGAATTGTGTAAACTCTTGCACATGCACAAATCTAGGACATCCCCTTACCATCCTCAGTCCGATGGGCTAATTGAACGATTTAATCGTACACTTGTGGATATGCTGTCTCTCTTTGTTCAGGATAATCAGTTGAATTGGGATACACTGTTACCTTATGTTATGTTAGCTTATCGTAGCAGTGTTCATGCTAGCACAGCTTTCACTCCTTACAAAGTGTTGTTTGGACAGGAAATTGTCCTACCTATTGATGTCATGTTGGGAGTAGGGCCTCAAGAGACCTTTACTTCAGTGAACAATTATGTGTCAAAGTTGAGGGAGACATTGTCTACTGTAGTGGAGGCGGTAAAAAAACATCAGGCCAAGGCCTCAGAACAACAGAAAGCAGGGTATGATTTCAGAGCTAACTTCCAGTATTATTCTGAAGGGGAATTGGTTTGGGTGCAGAATAAGGCCAAGAAACGGGGGGTGTGTCCAAAGTTACAGAGACGGTACAAGGGGCCTTTTAGGGTGGTGGATCGGGTGACTGATGTGCTTTATAAACTTGTCCCTGTAGATGGGGGGGGGAAGGAGAGTGTTATCCACTTTAATCGGCTCAAACCTTTTACGTCTTCTTTGGCAGTGCCATCAAAACCAGTACCATCACCCCATGGGAGAGGCCGGATGGATCAAGGGATCCCCTCCGGACAACATCAGCCCCAAGGAGTTCGATTTGGAACCAGTTGGGTCCCTCAAGCTGCTTCCACAGATGTGCCGGAGCCACCAAGACGGCAAGCTGACCGGGGTGTAACAGCAGAGGATGGCAGAAACCCAGCTCCCCCGGTTGGGGAGACGGCAACATCTCTGGCGACTGGATCTTTTGATCAGGGACCTCAGAGACCAGATGGACCACAGGAAACGCAGGTTCCCAGTACATCTTCAGGGGAGCGTCCCACACGCCAAAGGAGACCTCCAGTTTGGTCTGGTGATTACCAGATGTCACCTTAGTAAACTCGGGGACGAGTTTTCTTTTTCAAAAGGGGGGAAAGTGTGATGTTGGTGAACTGATTGATGGGACTAATTGGATTGTTAATCGAACTGCGGGATTAATGGGACTGATGGGATTGTTAATTGGCTGGGCCAGGTGCGGCTGATTGGGACTAACAGAGAGAGCTGACAAAAGGTAGCGTGAGAGAGGAGACGAGAGATCACCTGGCGGCTGCGGTTCGACACTCTTGGGTGCGGGAGGGTGTCGTTCGCAGTCATTTAGGATTGCCGGCGACGAAGATAGTAGTCCAGCTGGTTAGTCGTTCCTGTGGCAGGAGGGGAGGTTTGTTGCCTCCTGTAAACAGTTAGGGCCGGGGCCTTAGAGGAGTGTGGAGCCGCTTCTAGTCTGCGCCGTCTGGTGTTTCATGTGGGGTGAGCTAACGATAATAACTTTCTCCACGTTTGCGCTGCTCAGCCTGATTTGTCAGCGCCACGAACTCAGACCCCAGGGGGGGTTGTCGCCGGTCGGCGAGTTAAGTAACATTTTAGTCTGTGTTTGTCTGTGTGTGTGTGTGTGTGTGTGTGTTGTGTGAATGTTCTTAAGGGTGCATTGAGGGGGAGGACAAGGGGTAGTGGGTCAGTTGCATACGCAGATCATTTAGCTTCTCTTATTGGGTGGGTTGCCGTGTGTAATTGTGAAGTGATCCAATTTGCAGTGCTTCTCTTACGGTGAGCGCCAAGTGGCGGTGTGTAATTTAAGAGTGTGATTGGTTGGTTAGACTTGAGTGACGTAATGAAGCTTTGATCCTGCTGTTGGTTGCTGTCTGCTATTTCCGCAGTCGAGCCCCTGCACATTTTAAAGCAGCTTATTGAGATGTCTATGAATTAATAAATAAAGATTGTTATATTGGTTATACATCTGGTTGTTTCATTTACAGGCTCTGGTGTTTATTGTAAATTATTAGCAAAATAAAGAAAACCCACATTTATTACAATATCGTTAAATTAAGCGAAATACAACTCTACCGCAATCCCACAATTCTACTACTCTCACACTAGCCACTCCCCCTCACTGTCACTTACTCCAGCACAGAAACAAAAAAGCCCATTTTGCTGACACACACGTCACGAGTTGCCAGTCATGGAAATTACTATGTCTCACGTAATAATTGTCTCACCGTTTCAAGATTGTTCATGTTTGATAAACATGCTGAGTCTGACACACATGCACCCATGTTGGTAAGCAGGCTGTTAGTCACGTACAGTTAAGCCCAAAATTATTAGCCCCCCTTATGAATTCAGACATAATCCTTTGTTTATACATGAAAATGACCATTTCCAAAAATGTGCCTAGTTTATATGATTACAGAAGCGCAAAGACAGTATGCCCACAAAGTTTGATGATCATTGTTTACTCATGCTCTGATTTGTGACAAGAAAAGCAAGAATTGACATGTTCAAAATTATTAGCCCCCAGACCATTAATAGCCTTTCTTTGCTTCAACTGACAACAACTTCTTTGAATAGTCTTTTACTAGGTTGGCACATATATCTTAAGCACTCTTTAGCTCCAGCTCGTCCAAACTGCATGGTTTTCTTGTATGGACTCTTGCTTTAAGCACGTGCCACAGATTCTAAATGGGGTTGAGGTCTGGTCTCTGTGTAGGCTATTCCAGCACCTTGATTTTGGTATCCTTTAGGGCGTTTCAGACCACTTTTCACTATGCTTTGGGTTATTATCATGCTGAAGGACTTGGTGGTGACCTAAGCCTAGACTAAGAGCAGGCGTCTTGATGTTATCCCTCAAAAGGTCAACATAATCTTTCTTTTTCATGATCCCATGCACCCAAACAAGGCTCCCTGTGCCTGAGACAGCAAAACAGCCCCATAACATGATGCTCCTACCACCATGCTTCACTGTGGGAACTGTATTTTTATGGTTGTAGGCCTTCCCTTTTTTCGCCAAACATAGGCAACATCCATGTGCCCAAACAGCTCCAGTTTAATGTCATCAGACCAAAGGACAGTTTTCCAAAACTCATTTTTAGCTTTTAAATGTGCATGGGCAAAGTTCAGTCTGACTTTGAAGCACCCCTTTTGGAGTAATGGGTTTTTTCTCAGCCGATGACCTTGGAGGCCTCCACAATAAAAATCCCTCGCTACTGTCTTCCTCAAGACTTTAACCCCAGAGGTCTCAAGGTCAGCAACTATCATTTTGGCGGATGTGCAGGGTTGCTTGCTAACATCCCTGATGATTTTTCTCTCTAGATTGAGATATTTGGCATTTTCATCCACACTTAGGTTTGTTTTGCACAAACTTGGAACTCTTTGTACTTTGTAATGATGCCTTGCATGGCTGTTCTACAGACTGTGAAGCATCTAGAGATTACAGTATAGCCTTTCTCCATATTATAGGCCTCAATGATGTTCTTTCTGAGGTCCAGACAGATTTCCTTTATCTTCAGCATGCCTGTAAAGGCAGTCCCCTCTCAGACAGGTGTTCAAGTGCCTGTAGGCCTGTTCCTTGAAGTCTTTAGGTAAACAATCAATGCTGGTTGGGTGTTCAGGTGTTGTCTGGACATTAACTAACTGCAAAGGTGTGGCTTGAAAGGTGACAATTTGGTCGTGTGTGTTTAAAAGCAAAACAATCACATGGGGGCTATTAATTTTGACCACTCCACTTTTCACACAATTTGAGATTAAGCATTCCTAATAATATATTAACACTCCAAAATGCACCAGATTCTACATAATAACACTGGCAAATGTTTGATTTTTAAAATGTGATCAGGGATGAAAAATTTAGGGAGAATTTTAGAGTAATGTTCCAAAATTTCAGGGGGGCTAATAATTTTGGGCTTAACTGTAACGTTGCATAGGCTAGGCTACTCAACAACTGCGGTTGCCTAGCGCTTCTGTTGCCTGATCAGGCCGACACACACGTCGGTAGCATTCTGTTAAAATTTACATTTAAAACAGCGGCTCTTCACTCTGGACATCGGCTACCGGCATAACATTCATTCAAACATCACTCCGAGTTCATAGGACTGGCATATATGGCCATGGTCATGCGGTTAACTTTAGGCTATAATTTCCCAACAACAGCAAAAACGCACGGGTATGTAATGTGTCTAATATTGCCATTAGCTGCAACTCAAACGCCCTTCACTTTTTTACTTAGTAAAGACAGTAAAAAGCTCTAACTGCACGGGCCTGATTCTACATCATCACCAATCTAACATGATCTACCTGCATCAATGTCATTGGGTGGCATGTTTCTTGGAAAACATAGTTTGCACGGGTACTGCCCTAGTAAAGTATTAACATCAGGGGTGCTAATAAATGTGGCACACATGATTTGATGCAAAATAAATATTTCTTAATGTGGGATTTTTTTTCTTCTGAATAATTGC
Source organism: Sardina pilchardus (assembly GCF_963854185.1). Taxonomy (NCBI): domain Eukaryota; kingdom Metazoa; phylum Chordata; class Actinopteri; order Clupeiformes; family Clupeidae; genus Sardina; species Sardina pilchardus. The sequence goes on from NC_085007.1 coordinate 33,381,834, forward strand.
ACTTGAATTAAAGGTTGGATTTTACCCTTTTTTTCCATTGTGGTCCTATAAAATTTTGGAAAAAAAAGGAATTTATTAGAAGCTAAAGAACACATCTTAACCAGGGGTGGCAATAATTATGGAGGGCGTTGTATATGACCGCCATTTTTTGCACGGTGTAGACATTTAGTCAACGTGGTTAGAAGTCATTATTGCCAGTGCTTTCTTTTACTCTCACTACATCATTTTTCAAGAGAAATGGACACACGATCAGACACACCATCCCTAAAAACAACCACACGCAAATACAGCCATTTAGGGAATATCAAAGTTATACTCTCGTATGGGTGTTACAACAGAGATGTTCAACAGAGAGGTAGGGAATCCCTGCTTTAATATAATTTGCAAAAGTTGTCTACAGACAGACGAAAACATTAATTTAAAGTATCTTGCATGAGCTCAATATTTTGTAGCATTTGTACTTCAAGTAGGTAACATGATTTTCTTTCTGATATTGGTAGTGCCTCATACCTTTTTGTTTCTGAGATAAGCTTTTTTAGCAGTGATGCGCCCTCTTATGGCCTCCAGTTGCCGGGTCTTCTGTTGAAGTTTACTGATCTCATCTCTAAGCGGGGGGCCAAGGGATGCAGTCTCATCAGTGGCCTGCATAGCATCTGGACTCTCATATGCATCATAATATACAACCTCATCCTGCCTCTCTAAAAAAACACACACACAAAGAATAAACACAAATAAGAGAGCACTTTCATGAAACAGACTTTTCATGAGATCATGAAATCATCATCATGATCTAAAAAAAACAGTTTTGTTGATTAGCAACTATAGTCACTCATAGATAGTGTGCCCTTTCTCGCATCAGGGTATCTACTTCGATTGTCCTTGACAACTCGCAGTAAGTATTGTTTCCGTTCCTCCATGAGAGTGACACCCCTCTCAGCTGAATCATTGGTAACCTTCAGGCTGTATGTGATTGAACATGCCATGCACATGCCATGCCATGATTACCACCAAGGAAGATAATCACAAGTTCCAGGAGCTCTCTGTAATCCTCTCTTGGCTGAAAACATTCAAGGTGTTTGATGGCTAAATCAATGGTGTCCTCTTTGATGTCTGCGATAAAATCGCCATCAGTTGTCATGGCTGGTTTGAAGTTTGCTCTGTCAATGTATTCCCAATGCTTCTGAAATTTTGAAGATCTGAACATCAGGACCAGAGGTAGGCCCCATACAGGTGGTGAACACACAGGCAAGAATTATTTAGAATATGTGATGACAGGCAAGTATAAAAGACTGTGATCCCATTTTGACTCCAGTAATGGATATGCATCATTGATGTGACCAGTGTTGGTGGCTTTTGTCAAAACATATGGCTCTCACTAGATGTTTCAGAACCCAATCCACCAGCTGATCCACGGCTTTTGCTTGGGCCTCACCGGTCCCAGGGACCAACTTTGGAACACCAAGAAGTTGATTGGTGCCACGTCCAGATACAAGGACTGCTCAGATAGAACTTCAGATTTCCAGCCTGAGCTACAGGGCGATAGTAGGCGAATTTGGCTGCTAATGCACATAATTCTGAGTATCAATTGTGTGAAAGCAAATATTAACCTTGTTCTCCGTGTCCCTCCGTTTCTCCATGTGTAAAAGCACCGTGTTTCATAGCGTGGTGCGGATAATCACGGAGCTCCGGCTAGTGCTTCCATGGTGCGGGGGCGGGAAGGGAACATGGAGGAAAGGGTTGCGTCCACCGTTGGAGAAGAAACCGCTTGTTGAGTTGTTGGAGGTCTTGTTACACTTCTTGTTACACTTGTTAGTGTCTGCTGAAGACAATATTGTGCTTAATAAGGCAGCTGCTTCAGTAAGGTTGTTGCTTGAAGTTTGATTTGACATGGTCAGCCAGTCAATGATAGCGACACAGTAGAGCCTTTCTCACGAAACGTGCTCAAGTTCCTATTGGATGCGCGAAATTACACTCTTCCTGTTTAACGAAAACAACTTCCTGTTCAAGTGAAATACTCACACACACATATGAAATCCTCTCATGCACACTACTGAAATGCTCACACATACACATATGAAAAAAGTTGTGTCTGAAAGCAGTTCACTAGTGTGTATGAGAGGTTTTCAGTATAATGTGTGAGAGGTTTCATGTGTGTATGAAAGCGTTTCATATGAAAGCGTTTCACATGAGAGCGTTTCACTCGTGTGTGTGAGAGGCTTCAGTATAGTGTGTGAGAGGTTTCAGTATACAGACCTGCACACCCAGCAGCGTAAAAAAAGGTGACAGTGTACGACTATATATTACTATATTATTCTATATAATACATATACATGTATGATGTATGTAAACACAAACATACACACACGCACACACACACACACACACACAGGGGAGAATACGTATTTGAACCCATGCTTAAAGGGACACTTCACAGATTAGCATTAAGCTTTGTATCTTTAGAAAACCAGTCATATTTTTGAATGATCGTGCAACATTTCCTCAGTTTGCCTTGAGACAGGAGAAATACGGTTTTCAATGTTGGACTTCCTGCTTTCAATGATGTAAAAATCGTCATTTTACATCATTGAAAGCAGGAAGTCCTATATCTTTGTCGAGTAGATGAAACTACAAACACTTTCCTCATTTTTCCAAGAGGGGGCGCTAGCGGTGGGACTTCACTTACAGAAACTAAAATATATAGCCGCCATCTTTTTTGGAAGCTATAGGCTCCCGGTCCCGGAGAAAGCTGATAAGTAACTGCGATTTAATATTAAATACTAATTCATTGAATGCTGATATTGAAACTGATATGGCAAATGGGAATTCTGAAGATCTGGTATGTGAATTTGATGCACGAGATGACCTGTACGAGCTGTAATACAGCACAGAACATCAAGGCCTCCATCAAGGCCTGCAGCAAGCCTGGACGTCGATTAGGATAATTGGCTGTCGATTAGCCTTTGCCTGGGCTAGCTCAAACTAGAATGAACTAGCTCTCACAAGGTCAGTTATCCTAATGTTATTCACAAGTTATTGCACAAATAGTATTAGCAATACTAATACTTGTTAAAGGTCGGGTATTCTAGCATATGCTGTCAATTTGCGGGACATTTGACATGGAAATATGTTAATTAACGTTTTGGGGTTTTTTTTGCGATTTTTTCACTTATTCCTTTTGAAGACCAGCAACATTGATATATGGCCACAAGATTGAGTACAACATAAAACAATGATCGTTTTAATTTTAGAATCGTTATTAATGCCAAAATGTTACATTAATGAGTCCTTCTGTGTACTTGTCTACTTCCTGGTGGGTGCTGGTAAGGCAGTGAAAGGCAGGGAATTCTGGGAGTTGTTGGATTTTATCCACATGACCCAAAAATACATTTTCGGCTATTTTCTCCCATCTCAGGGGAAAATGAGGGAATGATGCACGACCATTCGAAAATATGACTGGGTTTCTAACAATAAAAAGCTTAATGTAAATGGATGAAATGCTCCTTTAAGTTGACTAAAAAGAGGAATAGAAAATCATCTTCATGCCTTAATTCAAAAAATGAGTAAAAATCAAGGATCTCCTTCAAAAAATGAAGAATGTATCGTAAATAAATACATTTTCTTCCTTAAATACAGGGGGCATAAGTAGGCCTGTTTTGACCCCTATGTCAATTCCCATAGGTGCAGGAGGATTTTTTTTTATATGCCTATGTTTTTATTTTTAAAGGCCAGCTATTTCATGGATCCAGGATACTATGCATCCTGATAAAGTTCACTTGGCCTTAGGAATTAAAATAGCCCCACATCATCACATACTCTTCTTCACCATAGCTATATATTGCATGGTGTTTTTTCCAGTTAGCCTATTAGTCCGTTTGATGCTCATTGAGCTCAATGCAAATAAATGTGCGTCCTGCGTTCTAAAGAGGGTGCATTAAACGCTATTTGCACACCTATGACCTAGATCCAATTTGTTGGCCGTATCACACTGGAATAGCCTATTAATTTGGCAAACTCGTTGTTAAGTTTAAATGAACGGTCACGTTGCATCCAAGCTGTAGACGTTCAGAACATAACATTGTCGCACATGACTGTGGTTGACTTTAGCTAGTTGGATGGCATATAGGGCAATTAAAATAGCGATGTTTCAAAGCTAAGGTTCATAGAAAAGAGATAGAACTGACTGGCTTTTGGCCATAGCAATCATCCATTTAGAACTAGTAACGGCAGTTTGTACTGCAAGTTTAGAAATTAGTTGATATGTGGTGGAAAGAAGTAGTTCTACTAACAAGACAACATATTTGTAGCGATTTAAACCAAAGATTGTCTAGTTACACCGTCTCTGTTTAAACGTTTACATCATAACAGGAAATGAACACAAAACAAACAGTGGAATAAGTGGGATAATGGACTCCACGGCGTTTGGTCCAAGAAATAAATGCACTTAGAAGGGGCCGTGTTACCTCTACGTTCATATTTGTGAACCGAACGCGGTGTCGTCCCTGACAAAAATGACTCGCACGGTAGCCAGGCGTCTTATTATCCAAACGTCAACTTGGCGCTGTGTTCAAGATTCTGAAGCAAGTGCTAAGACTCCGATTGGCCCAGAGAAGTGTCAATTACAAGAATTAGCCAATAATGTTTCGCAATTCTAGCCTGCATTGCATACAGATTAAGGGCAGCCTTCACCTTGCTGGATATTCCCACGGGTGTTGTTGCCTGCGCCACTCGGCCTCCGGCCTCCTGGCTATGGCCGAACAACACCCGTGGGAATATCCAGCAACAACCCACTCCCACTTGTGCTATATTGCTTAAATAGTCTGTGAGAGGTTTCAGTATAGTGTGTGAGAGGTAATTCGGAATAATGTCCTAAAGGGCCCCTCATATTGCCCACCCCTAGTCTACAGTGCAACAAAAAAAAGCTTGGTCTGCATACAGCTTTGGCAGTTACTGGGGACCCACTTTGACTCAGTTTTGGCAAGCCCATCTGTGTGTCAACAAATCTGTATTTATATCTTACCCATCATCTGTCTACGCAAACTTTGTAGCTGTGCAGAAAGCAGCTGTTCCTCATACTTCAGGATCTCAAACTGAATCTCATAAAGCTGAAGTTGAAGCTCATAATACAGTGACTCCAAGTGGTCCAAGTGACTCATTGCATCTTCCCCATCCTGAAGAGCCTGCATCTGAGAAAGAGAGACAGGACCCAGAAGACAGATTAGGGAAAAGGTAAACTGCAATGCAATTGATCATAATTTTATCATATGGGTAGTTGACATGACGTGGCTTTTCACCGTCACAGAAGACAAAAAATAATGTATTTTACATTTCAAATACTGTAAATGGTTGAACATGTTCTTGTTTTACATGAATTTGTTGTATCAATACCGGAGTAATTTATTGGGGGGGGGGGGGGGGGGGGTTGTTAGAACTTTGGGCCAAACCTTAAAATTGTCCTATGGTGTGACGGTAGACAACATAATTATATATACATATCTTTTATAGGTAGAGAAGATAATGTTTAACTAGAAATCCATTCCAAAAATTAAAGTAACGCGTTACCTACTGAAAATTTAGTAACCTAACGCCGTTTATTTTTCGATCCGCCGCAACGTTATTTTTTATTTACCACTCATCTGCCGGGCACTTGTGCAGTCACAACTCACGCGCAATTTATAATTCCACACTGCTTGGAGGCAAATGTCAGCCACAATAACATTAAGAACAACTTAATGCAGGACTGGCCTCAGAATTAAAAGGTCACTGAATATGCTGGCCCTTCACAGTTTGGCAGATAGAAATCAGGTGAAGGCAGGCTTAAGCTACATGGGAGGCAGGCAACCTATTCTACATCAGCACAAAATGTGTGATTACAGTATATCTCATCAGGAGCAGTCTTTCGAAACGTTTAGAGTCTGTTTCTTCTGGGGGTAAGAACGGTAGCCTACCTACCGATGGCAACACTAGGCAACACTAAGAAAAGCCAATTGCATCTTAGAAGATTCTACCCATGTCTTATACACAGTTTTTGAATGGCTGCCCTCTGGCAGGCGTCTGTGCTGTCCTCTTGCTAGGACTAACAGGAGGAAGGCTACTTTTACTTTTGAGGCTATTCGCCTTTTTTGGGGCTATTCGCCTGCTTCCAGCACCCTCCTCCTCCCTCTCCTGGGTCTAACCCCCCAGCCATCCACCCACACACACACACACACACACACACACACCCCTATCTGTCCTGTTCTTCCTTTTGTCCTGTCTTATATGTCTTATATGCTATGCGATTTATATGTCACTATGCCTGCATGGAGAAATTGCCCCTCGGGGATAAATAACGTTTTTTGGATTGAGTTGAATTGATAAGTAGCCGTCAAGTCTCATTCAATTATTGGGAGGTGAAAATTTGTCATTTCGAAACAACTTTCGTGATTAAAAGTTTATACGGCATGCTTGCGAAGGTGCGCAAGTTGACATGGGCCCCATCCTGCTCCCGGGGCCTCGCTGCACAGCACCGTCAGTGGTTACACCACTGATTCAGCCATTCCAACTGTCAGTTGTCATCAACTATGTCTGCCGTCAACTGTTTCCTCTGCTTACAACTGTTTAAAAATAAAGGACCTCACTACAATAATTCATAATTAAATGATTTAGCTATTTATTACACGGCTCTTCAGAGTCCTGCGGAAAATTCTATTCACATGAATGGGCCTTCCCAATGTTCAGAGGTCTGTTAAATATATATATATTTTATATAGAATTATAGAATTATAGAATAATAATCTTGAATTTCCCCTTCGGGATCAATAAAGTATCTATCTACAGTCATGGTTGAAATTGTTGGCACCCCATGCTAAAGTTGACTAAAAATAGTAAAATAAAATAATCTTTTGGAAATTGATTTTAATGGCTTAAGTAATAACATTAGGAAAAATCCAACCTTTAAGGACACACCAGTTTTCTTTGTGAATGAATAATGTATCATAAATAAATAAATGTTCTTCCCAAAATACTGGGGTCAAAAATATTGGCACCCCTATGTAACCCTATGGAAATTTAACACATAGGGGCAGGCCGTTTTTTATTTTTAAAGCAAGTAAATAAAAAAATAAATGTTTAACAGTGTAAGACATAATCATCTGGTACTTAGGAATAACACAAGGATCATGAAATCATGAAATAAATAGCACAAAAAAAACAATGCTAATTGTTGTAATAGACCAATATTTTAAAAATAAAATGTCAATAACTGCAGCCATAATACCATCTCGAAATGTCACAGTCTGAAAGCCCATTTCACACTCTTTCTAAAGATGAGTTCAATTCATTGGTATAGTTTGTCATACCCCTGTAATGGGGTTATAAAATATCATGCAAATTGATTATTTTTCAGTTTTGTGTTACAATATTTTCAACAAAAATATAGACACCTCTTAATTAATTTTTCAAAGACAGCTTAAACACATCTGTAGAGAGACATACACTACCGTTCAAAAGTTTGGGGTCACCCAGAAAATTTTGTGTTTTCCATGAAAAGTCACACTTATTTACCACCATGAGTTGTAAAATGAATAGAAAATATAGTCAAGACATTGACAAGGTTAGAAATAATGATTTTTATTTGAAATAATATTTTTTTTCCTTCAAACTTTGCTTTCGTCAAAGAATCCTCCATTTGCAGCAATTACAGCATTGCAGACCTTGGGCATTCTAGCTGTTAATTTGTTGAGGTAATCAGGAGAAATTTCACCCCATGCTTCTAGAAGCCCCTCCCACAAGTTGGATTGGCTGGATGGACACTTCTTGCGTACCATACGGTCAAGCTGCTCCCACAACAGCTCAATGGGGTTTAGATCTGGTGACTGCGCTGGCCACTCCATTACAGATAGAATACCAGCTGCCTGCTTCTTCTCTAAATAGTTCTTGCACAACTTGGAGGTGTGCTTTGGGTCATTGTCCTGTTGTAGGATGAAATTGGCTCCAATCAAGCGCTGTCCACAGGGTATGGCATGGCGTTGCAAAATGGAGTGATAGCCTTCCTTATTCAGAATCCCTTTAACCCTGAACAAATCTCCCACCTTACCAGCACCAAAGCAACCCCAGACCATCACGTTACCCCCACCATGCTTGACAGATGGCGTCAGGCACTCTTCCAGCATCTTTTCAGTTGTTCTGCGTCTCACAAATGTTCTTCTGTGTGATCCAAACACCTCAAACTTCGATTCGTCCGTCCATAACACTTTTTTCCAATCTTCCTCTGTCCAATGTCTGTGTTCTTTTGCCCATATTAATCTTTTTCTTTTATTGGCCAGTCTTAGATATGGCTTTGCTACTCTGCCCTGAAGGCCAGCATCCCGGAGTCGCCTCTTCACTGTAGATGTTGACACTGGCGTTTTGCGGGTACTATTTAATGAAGCTGCCAGTTGAGGACCTGTGAGGCGTCTATTTCTCAAACTAGAGACTCTAATGTACTTATCTTCTTGCTGAGTTGTGCAGCGGGGCCTCCCACTTCTCTTTCTACTCTGGTTAGAGCCTGTTTGTGCTGTTCTCTGAAGGGAGTAGTACACACCGTTGTAGGAAATCTTCAGTTTCTTCGCAATTTCTCGCATGGAATAGCCTTCATTTCTAAGAACAAGAATAGACTGCCGAGTTTCACATGAAAGTTCTCTTTTTCTGGCCATTTTGAGCAATTAATCATCCCCACAAATGTGATGCTCCAGATACTCAACTAGCTCAAAGGAAGGTCAGTTTTATAGCTTCTCTAACCAGCTAAACTGTTTTCAGCTGTGCTAACATAATTGCACAAGGGTTTTCTAATCATCCATTAGCCTTCTGACCCAATGAGCAAACACATTGTACCATTAGAACACTGGAGTGATAGTTGCTGGAAATGGGCCTCTATACACCTATGTAGATATTGCACCAAAAAACAGACATTTGCAGCTAGAATAGTCATTTACATTAGCAATGTATAGATTAGTTTAAACTTAGATTAGTTTAAAGCACTGTTTAAAAAAAAAACAGTGTTTTTCTTTCAAAAATAAGGAAATTTCTAAGTGACCCCAAACTTTTGAGCGGTAGTGTAACCATTTGCCAAACATTTTGTTTATAAATTATGTAATGGGGCACCCAATGTGGGGTTTGAAAACAATCCGCAATTTTTCCTCTGATTTCACAAGATTGAAACAAAGTCAGTATCAACATATATGCCTTACGGATGTCCATGTGGAATCTATAGGTAGCAATCATTATTCACAGAAAATGTAAAGTCTTTAGCTTGAACACTTTTTGAGATAATCTCTTCTTCTTATTCTTCTTCTAACGGATTTTGTGCGTCTAATTTAGCTTCAACCGTTTAACGTATAAACTTCATTCAAACTGTGCTGGGTAGGTCTTATCAGACTTCAGCTATGTATTTTTCAACTTTGTAACTTTTATACTTTTTGAACTATGAATTAAAAATGATTCAAATTTCCCCATAGACTTAACATTGTGACATCACATGATCCTATGACTAGCACTGCGCAGCCTTATATACCTCTTTTCCACCAGGGCCTTGCCGGTGCTGGTGCCGGTGCTGACGTTGAGCTGGTTCTAGTAAAGCACCGGCACCAGCACCAGCACCGGCACCGCTGCGGTGGAAACGAGGTAATAGAGTGAGTTGAGAGTTCGGCTTGTCAACAAATGAAGGCCAGTGAAAGCCACGGCATATGCAGCGCTCTGTTAAACTCATTTACACACACAGATAAGTAACTCAATAAACAATCTAAACGGTATTCATGTGTGTGTGTGTATGTTTTAGCAATTGCAAGATATATGGTCCATGAAATGACGATTGACATGTAACGTGTAAAGTCTAACAGGTTTGCTAACATTAATGTTTAGCTACCGCTAACAACCTGCGTGTGCACCCGCAATGATGTAAATAGTTGAAAATAGCATAGTGTGAGTTTGTGTAATCGTAACAATGTATCAGTGTAGTGAGTAGTGTGGTGCATACATGTGAAGTCTGGCTCAACGGAGCAGAGCAGCAGAACTACATTTTCATGCACTCGTAATTTCCTTGGAATTACTTTCTCAAATTGCACTTGTAATCCCTTACTTTACTCGTTACTTGAAAAAAGTAATTGGATTACAGTAACGCATTACTTCTAACGTGTTACTGCCCATCACTGGTGAGGACAATGACATAAATCACATGCTTTGACTATGAAGAGCATTATAAATACCTCTTCACAAAGGCCATGCTTCTTCTGTTCCAGGCATATCTCTTTGGCCCTCATCAGCTGCAGTGTCTCCTTAGATACAGCATATTGGAGCTTCTCCATGCGCTCCACAGCAGCAGTCCATGCAGCTTTGCCAAACTTACGCTGGTCAACCTTCATACGCTCGTACATCACTGAAAAGGTAAAAACTCTGATCACATTTGGATCAATTTGGCTCATAGCAAGTAACACTGCAATAGCATGTGTGCATGTGTACTTAGAACATTGTAGTGTTGTCATTACATTTCTGTGCTCGAGCTGTAGTCTCAAAGTACTTGACCGTAAGGTCCTGAATGGAGAGAGCAGCAGTGTGAGCCTTCTTCTGCCAGTCTTCATCCTCATGCTTCAACCCCTCCACACGCCGTGGGCCAAGGTACTCGGTCTCAAGAGATATCTAAGGGAAACACATACAGTCAAAGTCATATAGTGCTTCTTATGAACGAGTTCCTAAAATTTCACATAATTCATTACATGACAAAATATAAATGTTGTCTAGATATAGTCTTTATTGTCTTTGCCACTTTTTTCAAAGGTACGAGATTGAAGGGGCTGTCGACTCATGAGGTATACAAGAAAAGTGCTGTCTAGTGCCAGTAGGCTGTGTGCTGTCTACACTTCATCATATTGCTATTTCAGCATTACAAATAGTCCAAAATATTATTTGCAATTTAACATAAACATAAACATTGACATCATGTATTCATGGCTTTCATCAGGTCCCTTTCCAGAAGTGCATTAATCAAGCACCATACAGTCTGCACAAAATCCCAATTACTTCACTTCCTGCTGGGCATGGCTAATACACCTCTGAAGGTATTAAATTCATAATTTCGCCATTTTGTCAAACTACAATACATCAAAAAAAGGCTTCACAATTCAGAATAAGCAACATCTTGACATGTTTTGGGGCAGCCGTGGCCATGGCGGTTAGGGCTTTGGGCTTGCAACCGAAGGGTTGCCAGTTTGATCCCCGACCAGTAGGAAAAATGTGGGCGGGGGGAGTGGTTGAGCAAATCATCTACCAAATGTGGTGTGTGTATCTACAATGAATAATAAGATGGAGTAAGATAGAGTAAGATAGTCATCAATGTAAAAACATATTTTGCTACTGTTCATTGCTTTTGCTAAATCCTTTACTTTTATGACAGGGTTTTTTTTTTTTTTTTTAAGTAATATTGGATTGGATCAGTGTAGTGTTGCATGCTGCACCGATACTACAAAAGAATCACCATACCCTGAAATAAAAAATGTCGCAATTCTTAATTCTATTAGTATCGATACTTTTAAGAATGGCTGTGTTCTGTTGAAGCAACATGCATGCACAAGGCATGCTTCTAGTCCCTCCCCTAGCCTGTGCTTCTTTTTATCTCACTAGTTATTAGCTGTCCATAAACAGTGTGGCATGGCAGAGCAGCAACACAATAATAGCCTAACCCTTTCATGCACGCATTATGAAAAAAAGTGTCTAGATTTTTTTAGTATTGATTTTATTACTATATATGAGCCCAATATTGAAAATCAGTTGGAATTTTTAAAAAAAATATGCTTTTATATAGAAGTTATGTTATTGTCCACGTATGTGGACAGTGCGCAACAAAGGGGTAAAAAAGAATAAAATGTAATGACAGAAAATGTGGAAACTATGGCCCTCTACTTCCTCCATACTACCCACCCAGCCCTCTACTACCCCCATACTACCCACCCACCTCTCTACTACCTCCATACTACCCGCCCAACCCCTCTACTACCTCCATTATTGCTCACCAACCCTCACCCACCCCTCTACTACCCCCATATTACCCACCTCTACTACCACCACTACCCAACCACCCCTCTACTACATCCCTACTACCCACCCCTCTACTACTAATCCACCCACCCCTCTAGTACTCTCATACCCACCCCTCTACTACTCACCCACCCCTCTACTACCCCCATATTACCATACCACCTTGGCATTACCACATGTAATTAGGTCATTATTTATAAATATGTTTACCAAATGTTTGCTTCTTTGTAATTTAAAGCAATTAAAAGGAGCATTCAGCATATGGCCTATGCATTCAGCATATGGCCATTACTGTCACTCATGTTGAATTGATGATGTCATCAAGCAGTCAATAGTCCAAATATAAGATGATACATATTGTTAATATATTGCCAAGGACCTACTAAAACTGCCCTGAAGTGGATTGGTGTATATCAACATGATACATAAGTAGAAAACAGAGTTAAAGTTACTGTCCACGCATGTGGACGTTGCGCATGAAAGGGCTAATATCAAGTTAATTTGCTTACAGTGCCTATAGAAAGTCATCATACCCTTTTGAAATACTTTTATTGTCTTACAGCCTGAAATCAAAACCCATTTTTAAAAAAATCTTTGGTAGCACTTTATAATAACCGTCGCCTATAAATGGTAAATTAATACTTTATTTAGTATAAATGTATACATAATATAACTGTTTAGAAATCACATAATGATAGTTAGTTAATTATTGTTAACTGTTATTAGGCTGCCTATAATAAGTAAATTGATAGTTTATTTAGTATAAATTAAGTTACTTACAAGCATATTTATTAACAGTTAACGTGCAGCTTGTAAGTGTTAACAAGCAGGCTGTTAATGGTGACAGACATTTCTTAGCTCCCCAATCTAAAGTGAGAACAATGTAACTAACTGTTACAAGCCATTTCTTAGCTACTTGTAGTAAATTCTGCAGCCCCCCAATCTAAAGCGCTCTGCACTGAAAATGGCTGGCAGCCAATGAGTTAATAAGTCAAATTGACCATTAAATATTCAGATATAATTTGAATTTAAAAAAATAATAATGAATGAAATTCGAATGGGATAATAGAGGAAAATTGACAGCCCTAACGCGCACAACCCAGTGTTAACCAACCCCGTGTTGCTTAAACTAATTCATAACCGGCACGGTGGAACCGACAGCTCTGGTTTAGTCGGCTCAGGGGCAATCAACCTAGAGTTCAGCGTTAACTCTGTGATTGTTAAACCTCCGTTCGTGGAATACCCCTCTGACTGCAGCACTTTATATCCCACATTCTTCATGCACTCCACAATACTCAGACTTCTTAACTTTCACACACTCACACCTGACTTCCCTCCTACCCCACTTTAAAGGGGACATATTATGCAAAACTCACTTTTTGCGGGCCTTTGTGTTCATATTTAGGCCTCTACTGTTCTTATAAACACTCCAAGCGTGAAAAAAACCCATCCATCCGTTTTCTGTAGATCAGTAGAAAGACTTTGGTGTCAAGAATAGTATGCTGCTGTGAGCCATTTGGATTGCTCCCTTATTCTGATGTAATACTAAGGGAATTTGCATAGACCAACCCTAGCACCAGGGTCTAACATATGTGGTTGGATGCCGGCTCTGTTTGTTGTCATTTTCACCTGTGAAACGAGCAGCGCAATCAATACACGCAGCCGGAGGCGTGGCCAGCCATTGGGAAATAGAAACAGCCGTGTTGAAATGCTCCAATCTGAACAGAGCTCAGATAACACGTAATAGGCGCCCATCCCCCTTTAGATACACCCCCTCTCATTTGCATACCTTCAATTAATAATTCTTGTTAAACTGCTCTTACAATGCTAGTATCTAGATATGTGGTCTATGGCAGAGACGTTGTAATGCTAGCGTTATTACAGCTAACTTTGGAGAGTTACTATACTAAGAAATGTACTGATAAAACTTACCAATCTAACACATTCATTCTGTTGGGGAATCTGCTGCACTTCATCTTCGTCAGAACCTTCTTCTGACTCGGTTTATACATGTACGGCTGTATTCCTTATTTAAATCCATTGTTGATAGCTTTATCAAAGACTTTGGCTTTATTTACCAGCAGTAAACGTAGTTTCACTTTACTCTAGCTTCAGACCGGTGGATTGAGCCAATCAACTTTCAGGACATATCGGCCAATAGACCAATCAGCGCGCATCTCATTTGAATATTCATGAACTTGCTGAGTGGGCGGGAAAAACAAACTGTTTCATTGCAAGGCTTATTTATGACCTTGTATTAGGCGATCTAGCAGTGCTCCTGGGGCGTTTTCAGCCCCAAAAATTTACATATGACATTATTTAGGCTCAAAGATCAATTTGTAATGGTCAAAAAATGCGTTCTATGACTCCTTTAATCACCTTGATCTGCTGTCGGCGTAGCATAGCCAGCTCCCTCATGTCTCTGAAGGGTTGGAGCAGGTAGTGATATAATTCAGTAGTGGTCTCCACAAGGTCTCCATACGCTTCATCCTGCTGAGCATACAGGTCAAGCAGCTCCACCATGCTCTCCATGCTGCGCTGTCTCTCTAACAGCTGGACAAAAACAAAGACTTTGCATTAGTTCTTTCCCATGTGCTACCAGATGAAATAAATAGCCCATTTTAATATTGCACACTTCCCTACATACATGAATGTAACAGTTCTAAAATCCTAATAGCCTTGTTGATAAACTGCTTATTTCTTTCATGTCTGACACATTTGGTCCAGTGCTCTTTGAAGTTGCTGTGGCTATTTTAAAGCATGCTGGTAGGGGGACAGTTAGTAAGTGTTCTTAACAGTTAGTCCTCTGTAATAAACTCCGGGTTAGCTAACTTTTTCGCTTTATGTGTAGGGACCCTAAGCAAACTACTGATGTTTGGTGTTGTTTTGAATAATATTACGGGTATAAAAAAAATCTATTTGGTAGAGATGCACCGATCGACCGGCCGCCGATTGGAATCGGCCGATTTTCACGTGATCGGCCACGACCGGCGACCGGCCAGTCAGTCTGAGACATGCCGATTTTATGCCGGTCAAATGCACTCGCACGTACTTGTAACAACATCACACTCACACAGCTGAGTTTGCAAAGTTTGATGAAGCTAGGCCAACAGTCAGGGCTGGATAAAGCGCTAATACTGAGTTTTTCTATGCAGCGAACGCTGTGCTTTGCCATATTGCGTGGAATTTACTATACTAAGCCGTCACTTCAGGTTACAGCACTCATCAAAGCCCGTCCTTGCCACTAATTGCGTGCCCACAGCTGAACCACAAGCGCTATCAATAAGCAGCGACATAGCCTTTACTCAACTTAAGGCGAGACACGGCAGGAATAAACATAGTTTTGCTTCGGTTTGCCAACTTATCATGTATTCTTTCACACTACTACAACAACTAAGTCCGATTTACACATTTAGAGGTTTATTTCATTACCTTTTGTCTGATCACGCCTGTATATTTCTTCTAAATTCGCCAAAAGTTAGCATTCTAACGTGTCATAAACCATACCGCGACCCTGATATAAAACATATCATGCGTGGTGTCGTTGGAAAGCTGTGTTTCGATCTCCTGCATGACGTTATGCCATCCAAATATGGACACTTCCTTAGTATCCGCAAGCAATCGCGAAAGTTCAAAGAAGAGTGTGGACTGAGAATGTATGTCATTTGCTGTGTTTCAAGGCTTCTCAAAATTAGTTTTTTTTGTTGTCATTTTCCAACATCTCAGCCTATGTAGCACTAACTTCAGTTATCAGTAGGCTATTCTGAAGATATTTACAGTTGGATATTGCATATGGATGTGAGAAGAAAGAAAGTGTTCCTAGTGCATCTTTACATGTGTGAAATGAATGTCCCACACTGGGATTAGCCTACTGCAGCTGAAGAAGACTTGAAGAAGAATCTGTCTATTCACATTTTTCTACCAGCCATTGATAAGTTGATTACATTTCTAACATGTTGTATTAAAGAAAATATAGGCTAGAAAATAACTCTTTGTTTGTGCTGTAAAGTGGTTAGAAGAAATTAAATCGGAATCGGCTAAAATCGGTATCAGCCGGTCAAACTCGATGAAAAATCGGAAATCGGAATCGGCCAAAAAATTGCAATCGGTGCATCTCTACTATTTGGGTAGCGTTTAGCTCACCGCCCTCAGCCAGTCCACTATTAGCGATCTGGGACTACAGTGTAAACCAGGGCAAACTCTGTAGCGGTTGATCAAGGAATATACCGACTCTACGGCTTATTTGATGTGCTTTCATGCAGAAAAAGACCCTTGGGTGAAATTTCACCAGAGTTACGCTATAAAGGGATTATCCGGAGTAAAATGCACTTTAGATCAATTTATGGATGATTGGGAGTACATTGAGTTGACATCAAATCATGTCATGACCCTCTACTCATGGTAGTGAGTAGAGGGTCCCTAAAGTCAAACCGAAGCATCCCGAGGTCTATATGTGGTCGGATAGAGAGTCCAGAATGAATTTAATCAAGCCAGTACCTTTCCGGAAATGTTGCTGCTGCAGCTGGGGAACATTTTAGCAGCACTTCAGCAACATTTCCGGATCTGACATGATTTGATGTCAACTCAACGTATGTACTCTCAATCATCCGTAAATTGATCTAAAGTGCATTTTACTCCGGATAATCCCTATAAGTTGAATTGCAATCAGAACTTCGAGAGATGCACAGATTGATCGGCTGGTGACCGAAATCGGACGATTTTCGCGTGAACGGCCGCAACCGGCCGGTCAGTCTGACATACCGATTTTATGCCGATCAAATGCACTCGGGCACTGCATGATTAACATCAGGCTACATCAGCATCACACGTGCACACGGAACGCACTAGTAGGAAATCTCATGAGTTAACATGTCAGCTATTTGGAAATTCTTTAGCGTGTCTGAAGAAGATAACAAATTTGCAATATGCAACACATGCAAAGAAAAACTACGTAGAGGGACGACAACAAAAACCTTCGGCACAATGAATTTGATCAGACACTTGAGACAACATCACTCAGCTGAATTTCTGAAGTTTGAAGTTCAAAGGCCAAGTGTCAGGGGCTAAAGGTAAACAACATCAAGCTCGAACTAGCACCGGGACGTCCACAAATCAGCAACCACCTCTGTTAGCTTTGTTAAACAAGGAAGAGTTAAGGCATAACTGGAAAGATCATGGAATTCATTGCGTTGGATGATGAGCCGTTTGAGGTTGAAAATCAGGGTTTCAGAAATCTCAAACTATCGGAGGCTAAAATATGTCATACCAAGTTGACCATTTCTCAGATGTTGCACTAAAATAAATGTTTGACAACATCTTACATGCCAATCCTAATGCAGCGATTAGTTTTACGACTGACATTGGACATCAAATGTGAGCCTGATGTCCATGCTAAGCCTAACTGTACAGTGGGTCGATGATGACTTTCAACTACACCAATGTGTCAAGAGCTGGTCGGATCCCACACTGCTGCCAATCTGGCCTTTGCGTTCGAGAGAATGTTACAACATTGGGCAATCGTCAGGAGTAGGGTGCATGTAGTGTTGCGAGACAATGCAAGGAACATGGTGAAAGCAAAGAATGATGCTAACTTGGCTAGTTTGCCCTGCATGGCGCACACATTACAGTTGGCAGTAAACGAGGGTCTGCTGTCCCAACGAAGCATGACTGACATGGTGACATTTAAAATACTTGCCAGCGGCCTACTCGTGAGTTCATGATATCCAGGAACAGCTTGGCCTACCAAGAAAGAGCTTGCAGCAAGATATCATCACAAGATGGAACATTACTTTCTATATGCTGGAATTGCTGATTAAGCAGAGACGTGCGCTAGGGGCATTCGCTACAGCGAATGACCTACCGGCCACTGTCACTATGCACCAGTGGGGGTTAATTGAGAATGTGATCACACTCCTCGCTCCTTTCGAAGAACTTACTAAAGAAATGAACTCATGGACAGCAATAGCTGCAGATGTCATTCCAGCCATCATCGTGCTGAAATGTCTTTTGGAGAAAAGAGCTGATACATACTTTGGAGTGGGCATTAGAAAAGCCACCTTTTTGGAGGCAGTTCAGAGAAGGTTTACTGACGTTGAGAAGGAGCCCCTTTACACGTTGGCAACAGTTTTTGACCAGAGGTTGGTTGGTTGGTTATTTATTAGGTGTGTGCTCCCTTTTAAGGCGATTCCATTTGTATCAATTCATAAAGCTACGATACTATTCAGACACGATGCGTTTCAATACAGAACGATTCAGTGTGATTCGATACGATGCAATACGATGTAAGAGGCCCTAAAATGCAATTAATCTCATTTTATTTTTCATATTGCAGATTTTTTTTTTTTTTTGTTACTTTAAGGCAAGACACGGCAGGTGAAAACATTGTTTTTTTCAGCCCCGGTCAATTTCGATATTTTGTGCTAGTTTGCTACCTTAGCATACATGTATTCTACCACCCTACTACAACAATTAAGTCCGATTTGCATATTTAGGTGTTAATTTCATGACATTTTGTCTACTCGTGCCTATATATTTCTCCTAATTTCACCAAAAGTTCCCATTCTAAAGTGTCATGTACTACCGCGACCGTGATCCAAATCATATCGTGTGTGACACCGTTGGAAAGCCCTGTTTCTCCTGAATGACGCTATGCTATCCAAATATGGACATTTCCTTTGTATTAGCAACCAATCGCGAAGGTTCAAAGGCAAGACTGGGCTTAGAACGTATCCCATTGGCTGTGTTTCAAGGCTGTTTTCTCAAAACGAGTTTCTTCTCCCACTCAGAACATAATCTCCACTTCTGAAGCACTTACATGTGCCAAACTTTCCAGTCTTATACCAAACTATATTTACAAGACTTTTACAGAGGGGTTTGTTGATATATTATTCCCAACCTGATATGTATGACATTTTATGCTTAAAAACATGGCAAACTATTTTTCAAGGCTATTGACACTATATGCTGATTTACAAGACAACAGAAGTAGATATCTATAAATCCCTCTGTATTTTTTCTCCAATCTAATATATTAACACAATGAAAAAACAATTTTGAACCTAGCTTTATCCAAAACTCAGATTATGCATTTTAAAATATATGCAAATTAGCGCATATTTAATGAGATAATGCCTCATTTGCATATTCAAACATTCAATTACAAAAAACTTGTAATACATTTTTTTTCTTATGTTGATGTAAGTAATCAACTGGGGAAGTTTCATAGTGATATCTGCTAGTTAAAATTTTTACCCTATTTACCTGACACGGCAGGTGAAAACATCGTTTTTGCATACATTGGGCAATTTCGACATTTTGTGCTAGTTTGCATGTATTCTTTCACCCTACTACAACAACAAAGTCTGATTTACACATTTAGGTGTTTAATTCATGACATTTTGTCTACTTGCACCTATATATTTCTAATTTCACCAAAAGTTCCCATTCTTAACCCTATGAGCCCTAAGCTGTTTTAAGGGCATTTTCACTACCTCTAATTAGAAGCATTTATCCTGGTCATTGTAAGTGCCATTCACACATGCTACATATTGTTTTTTTCAGCACAGTCTAGGCTATCCAGATCTGCCACAATATCATGTATAAATACTTGCATTGATTTGATTTAGATTTTGAAATAATAAAAAGTTGAAAAGCGTACTATACAAATTCTTACATTTTGATGTGTATCTCACCACAGCAAGCTCACATCTCGACCAAACTTACGTGGTTATGTAGGCCTGACTGTCCTGAACACGGCAATATAAGAACCATGGTGGAGGTATACTTTGGGGCTGAGCAATTTACAGAAATATGTGGTGTGTGCCTTCCAGAAATAAATGGCAATTTTTATTTAGTGATGAAAAAATGACTTTTTGGCACTTTTTGCACTCCATATTGTGACACTAGCTGATCTTACATTTTTGGATGCAATATGAGTCTTGAATTGGATATCACCAGGAGTGTGCTAGGATCTCAAAACCGTGTTATGAACGTGACTTGTCATAGAGAAACACATGATAACATTGGATTATGAACATAGGCTATTCCACACAAAAACACGAGGTAAGTGGAGCTAAATGAAGTTATTATTTTGCTGTCACTTCGTCTGTTTTATGGCCTAGAAGGTTGTATTTGGTATCTGTGGATAGCTCTAGCTCTCCTCTTTCATCTGACATGTGTGCCAAATCTTTTTGATCGCGATTTCACGAGGAAATCAAACGAGAGTAAAGGTAGCCAAAGATATATGACATTATTATTTGTCTGTAACTTCGTCTGATTTTATCATACGAAATGATCGATGCATTTGCTATCAATGCAAAGCTCTGCTTCTCCTCTTTCATTTGATATGCGTGTCATGTCTGTGCGATGCGTGGTCCGCGAGTAATTTAAGCGAGAGTCCTGGATGTGCCGGTGAACGCAGAGCAATATAGACTGTAAATATGATATACTTTGATTTAACTTCATCATTTCATTTTATTTTCATACTTGATCGTACAGACAAGTGTCTAGTATCGTTGGAAAGCCCCGGTTCTGCTCTTTCCTGCAATATAAGTTTCATCTCGCTGTGACTAATAATAGCGGAGCAATGTAACAAAGAAAATGTGTGCGTTTTTTGACGCACTTTGCGTCCGTCGGGCTCATAGGGTTAAGTGTCATGTCTACCGTGACCGTGATCCGAAGCATATCGTGTGTGACACTGTTGGAAAGCCCAAACCAAATATGGATATTTCCTTTGTATTAGCAACCAATCATAAATAAGGAGGCTACTACTAACAGACGTTGTGAGAAGCACATTCAACACATCAACAATGACAGGTAGGCAATTACCCTCCCTCCTCAGTCGACTTTCAGACGTGCACCGAAGAATTGGGGAGACACCCGCGGAAAGGGGAATGCAGGAGTCTGAGCAAAATACAGACAAGGGGTGTTTGTTGCAGCCTACGAAACTAGATTTGAGGCTTGTGCTTACGATTGAATATATGACTTTGTTCAGTTAACTGTAACACACGCTAACGTCAGCGTTATCTGCGTCTTACTTTCTTAAATCCTTCTTTTTTGTTTGTGCAAAGAGTTTGTACAAGAATCACTACTTCTACACTGAGGTGAAAGATAAGGTGAAAAGGAGCCTCAGACTGCACTGCACATGAGGAACCAGCTGCTGAGACATCCACATCTCGTGAACCTGACCAGGGCCTGAATTACATTACAAGACAAGAATTACAAGACTCCAATGGGGGGGATTTATACAGTTTGGGGGGGAGAAGTATACAGTTTGCAGGGAACGCTACTTGTAGGATTAAACCAGTGGCGGCTGGTGGTTTTAGAATTAACTGAGGAAGGTGTGTGCACAGGGGGGGTCTTTCAGAGAGGGAAGTTGTTAAACACACATTATGGTTATGGTTATGGACAGTGATGCCAGTAACGCGTTACTTAGTAACGCGTTACTGTATTTTGACCACTTTTTTCAGTAACAAGTAATCTAACGCGCTACTATTTCCAAACCAGTAATCAGATTAAAGTTACTCATCCAAGTCTCCGTGCGTTACTATTTTTGTCATTTTCATTTTGCTTTCTTCTTGTCGTGTAGGCTGCTCACGTTTTCAGCATGAGGACAACTCATGTTGTAATTGGTAAATTGTTTCGTAACTCTCAAAAGACCAAATGTATGTTATTCTCAAGAGCTAAAGTGGCTGATTTTAGGAAACATCATATTTTCACTGTGGATGGCTCTCATAGAGAGAGTCTCTGAGTATAAACATCTAGGACTTTGGCTTGATGAGAAGCTCTCTTTTAAGTCCCACATTAACAGCCTTGCCTCCAAGCTCCGTCAGAAGTTGGGATTTTTATACAGAAACAAGTCCAGCTTTCCCATGATCAGTAGGAAGAGAATTGTTGAGGCTGTATTTTTTATCAGTTTTAGACTATGGTGATGTCATCTATAGGCATGCAACAGCATCTATTTTAAAGCAATTAGACTCTGTCTATCATTCTGCCCTTAGATTCATCACTGGGGATAACTATAATACACACCACTGCACTCTTTACAGTAAGGTTGGCTGGCCCTCTCTTTCTTCGAGGCGCAGTTTCCATTGGCACTTGTTTGTTTTTAAAGCTATTAGTGGTAATAACTACCGCCCTATATCTCCTCCTTATTGCAATGGAACCTTGGATCTTACCTAACTAGATCTAACAACTGGCTCACTCTCAGGGTCCCTAGTGTACACTCAGAGCTTGGCAAAGCTGCTTTTCTTTTCGATGCCCCTAGCACCTGGAACGCTCTGCAACAAATTTTAAAGCTAGAGCTATTGCCTTCTGCTAATGTATTTAAGCAATTAGTGTCACATCTCTGCTCATCAATTTGTAACTGTTTTCAGTTTTTTAGTTTATTTACTTCTTTTATTTGTTTTATTCATTTCATATATATATTATATTATATATATTTGAAATGATCTACTTAAAAAAAAAATGTGTTTATATGTCCCTTCTATTGTTTTTATTTTTTATTAATGCACGACCTTTTCTTGTAAACTCGTCGTCATTGTAAATGAGGGAAACCTCAATGCCCTACGAGTATAAATAAAGGTTTGAAATGAAATGAAATGTGTAGGCTCCACGCAGCGACACAAATGTAAACAACAATGCAGGGAGGAGAAAGGCGCGTATCCTAGGCTATATGAAAATACAGTCAGCAGGCATATTTTGAATTTGAGTCATCTACACATGACAACATTAAGGTGCTGAACATCCCGAGTTCGCATATAGCGGCTCCCTGACGCACGCAACGGAGAGGGAGAGAGAGAGAAAGAGAGAGAGAGGGTGCTGCGTGTGCCCGACGTGCATCCAAAACTAGCACCCTGACTGGGCTGTTTCGCTATATCAACCGATACGTTTTCAGTGTAGGCGGGCTTTTATCTCTTTTCTCCCGAACTAAATAAATCAGTTCAATATGGTACTATAGCGTCAGTCAGTGCCCCCCAAAAAGTAACATTTAAGACCGCATCTAACACCAGACTACAAGACCCTTGTCTCATAAGAGCAAAAAATAATGATAATATTGCGCACTGCACTGTTTGTAACAGTGATTTTAGCATCGCCCATGGTGGATTAAATGATTGCAAAAGACTTGTCGAGGTGAGTTTAACAAGTGTCATTTAATTGGCATATTCTAAAAGGCTACAGTAGAATCTTCATATTTTATTAGCCTACCACAGTTTCTATCTATAGCCTTCCTTATTTAATATACTGACTAGACATTATTGAACAAACATATTCATCTGTAGGCTATTTCAGTATCTCAGTAGGTAAGTATCTTTTAGATACCTCCCTGAAATTACTTTTTGCAGGTTGTGATGTCTATATTGTTGATGTTACTTTTTAAACTACTTTTTAGTTTTAAAAGTAACTAAGTAATCTAACTTAGTTACTTTTCAAATCAAGTAATCAGTAAAGTAAAGGAGTTTTTAAAGAAGTAGTCAGTAATCAGTAATCGGATTACTTGTTCAAAGTAACTGTGGCAACACTGGTTATGGATATGATTTAATGCCAAAGTGAGTAAACTGGAATTAATAAATACAATTATTTGTACCCCAGCTTGTTAGTATACTTTTAGTATCCTGTGCTGTTTTATACCTATCTACTGCAAGACATAATGCATGCACTGAAAATGACTTTTATTTTGATATGGGTCCTAGAGTTTCTGAGTAGATAGTTTTTAGCCGTTTGTTAGCAGCTGGGTAGAAGTGTCAAACTTCTAAAGCAAAGGATTAAGGCTCTACTTTGATGCCCCCAAACCAGTTGTACAATCATGATCTAACCCAAAACAATAACAGACAGAGACATGACATGTAGGCTAATCTAGAAAATAAAAGACAACAGCCTCTAATACAGTATGGAGACTCACGTTTTCATGAAAGCTTGATAGTGTGTATAACAGCAACATGACGTTCAGCTACAATTCAAACCTTGCTAGTTAATCTTGTTAAAATTACTTAAATTCGTTTTCAACTAAATTAGACCTAAATAGTTACAGAAATGTCTTCGTTCAGACGTTCGTTCATTTGCTAGGTACGAGGCAACATATAATTTCATTGCTCTCTCCTTTGCTGAGTTAACTGACTTACCCTAGCTAGCTGCCTGCTACCATTGGAGTTTCGTACACGTCTTTTTGCTATTCTGACCCTGTTTGTAAGTCCAGTGAGTGACACGAAGTTGGATGCTCAATAAAACGTTTGATTTATCAACAACTAAGCAACTGAAATTATTAAGTTAATTCAGTTCATAAAGAAGCAGAAATTCCTAATACCTTGAAATTGAAAAGGATGCCAAATACACCGAATTATATACTTGAAATTATGTTTTAACCATTAATCTAAAATAGGCCTTTCATTAGTTGGTGGCTTTTTTGCTATCCTTTTCAATATCAAGGTATTAGGAATTTCTGCTTCTTTTGAATACGAGAAGTAAAATAAAGCCTTTCCATTCCATTCAAATAGCTACCAGAGTTAATGCCTTGTAAAAGTAGCAAAATACTACTGTTTCGCCAGAGGGGGGTGCCAAACTTCACTTTTTTTTATTGTAAATGTTTATTCTGGTGTTACCAAAACACCTGTAACTACATGCATTTATTCTGTGAACGGGGCTTAGATGCAATATTAGAACTTTACACACTACATCTCATATATATCTGTCCATATACTTTTCTATTTCCACATAGATTTTCATGATCCTACTACCTACCCCACATAGCTTTTCAGCTGCATGAAAATGACACAAAAATACAAACATGCCTCGTTTTATTAGCCTAGAAATCTAGACGCCCCTAGCGTCAGCAAATGTAATTTGGCTGGCGGGGCAGATCCATTGAGCCAGGGAGCTGAGAAACCCCAGCACCAGCGCTCCAATCACAGGGCTTAACATAATGGTGACTGACATGCGACCAGAAGTTGCGACGGTAACGCATCCTGTTATTTGAAAACAAGAAGATGATTCGTTTAGCGTTATCCTATTGCGTGGAGAGGGAAGGTTACGCATCCTGCTACTTGAAAACAAGAAGATAATTCGTTTAGCGTTATCCTATTGCGGGGAGGGAATTTGAAAGACAACTGTTTATCCCACCCCTCCGATTGAACCCTGTCTACGGTGAGTGTCCAGACCCTACATCTTGATGTGGGTCTGGCTCGTCAGGCTATTGTTTTATCCTTATTATTGTCAAATTCATTTGATATGGAGACTTCACATTTTGGGGCAACATTAACTCATTCACTGCCTTTGACGTCTTTAAACGTCAATTTAGACACATACGTTGACTGCCATTGACGTCTATAGACGTCAATTGCCGTTTTCAATGGGGAGGGCTCCTGGGTGGGCTTGGGAACGATCTGGCAGAGTTTCAGGCTTGTAAACAGACTGCACTAGCGATCCGAACCTCTAGATGGCAACAGTGCCATTTGGATCATTAGTATCTGCCTAGAGTGCACAAGTCATGCAGAGACAACTAGCAAAAACACTGAAGATCGACCACAGTGGATCTAGTTTGCACGCGATGCAGGGAATAAATATGCTTACTTCTTACATCAAGGATGGAAAACACGTGAACGGTATGATCCATTTACATTGGATATTGCGATATAGACTAACAACAACCTTGCTAGTGCTAGCTTGCTAAGTCTAGCATCCTGTTCAGAGTCTTTAGCGACCATCAGAGTCCCTAGCAACCTTGACGAGACTGACGAGATAACAGTGCAATCGTGGTTGACATACTACTGAAACGCTAACGTTGAAAAGTTGATTTTCACAAAAAGATCGTTTTCTCCATGTTTTGGTCAAAAACAGGTGTTTTTAGCAAAACTAACCCATGTTCTACTGACGATTACTAAAGAACGGAAAACGATAGAAACAAGCCGTTTTTTCCTGGTGAAAGAAGAGAGTCTACCCTTTCATTTGGTACCTTCGGTGTTTACATAGTCATAAAGCTCACCGTTCGGTGGATCTTGGAAAAACAGTCAAAATGCTGTAAAACGTCTGGCAGTATGGAGCGCTCTGCACTGAAAATCGCTGGCAGCCAATGAGTTAACAAGGGATTATATTTCTATAGAAAAGACTCATTGATGGCAGGTGTGTCCCAATAAAAAAGTTTTGAGACCCTCAATATCACTTTTTTTGCATGTTTTTTCAGAAACTAGGGACTACTGTACAACCAATGAGACTGTGGTACAAACATTTAATCATTGAATCTTACTGAGAACATGCTTGTCTTCCATTCTATAAAGTTTAGTCAGGCTAGGAATGATACTTTTTAAGATATGAGTACCTTAACATGGCCTCCAAGATAAGGTCATTTAGAGAGTGTAAAAAGGCAAGGGCAAAAAGACAATGAAAACAATAGAATTGAACAAAAATATTTTACAGATCTTAGTTATGGAACCTAAACATTGTGTAGACAAACTTTGAAGAAAATCCCGAGTCGGTGCTGCAACCATTTTCCTGGATTTTGTCTGATTTGACACGGAATGACCCCGATGGATTCTCTTTTCTCTTCATTGCTTTTTCGGAGAGTGTTTCTACTTATCTCAATACGAAATAATGTAATCAAGTCGCGATAAGCTGACTGACGAGTACAAACGAACAGGAAGGACAGGGGAACATATTGCAAAAGTAATTCCATAGGAAATATATAGTTATACTGTCTACATGAGCATGATGAGTAACAAAGCTCAAAATGTTTGCAATATGTCCCCCTGTCTTTCCTGTTCGTTTGTGCTCGTCAGTCGACTTATCGCGACTTCACCACAAGATGGCGCCCAGCGGAGAGATTCTATGAAGGTACTGCTTGAATAAACAGTCTTTTTAAATAAACTTCCTGTGCACTTCCAAAGTTCTAAGTATCTCGTTTTAAATGTCAGGACCCTCAGAAGTCTACCAATGCAGTGTGGAGTTACTTTGAACCTTTTTAATGGTTTAAAAATAGCGATTTAGCTGCATAGGCTACGTGTTGCCCAATCTAATAGATTCAAGCCTACTGCAAGCTAGGCTGAAAACGGAGGAGTTCGGAATGCTGGGGGTGAGCGAAAGTGCGTCTTACAACACGTGTGAGTACACCTTAACATGTTTCGGTACAGTTAAGCTCAATTTCACACCGGAATTCTCCTTTAAGTTAGACCAGAGGTGGCTACACATTTTGGCTGATTGGGACTTGAAAATTGGCCACACTTAATGCAGTGTGCATATAAAACGTATTGTGTCATTTAGATAATAATGACAAAGTAATTTTGTTGTATGAAATACATTTCTTAAGAAATATGGTTATGATGTTGTTTAATGAATGTATAATGGTGCACTGTTACTTTAAGACTATTTTGCCAACTGCACTGAGTGGTTTGCTATGCTGTGTTTATAAATGCTCAGTAGTGAAACGTTTAAACGTTTCTCATAAAAAGGAGAAATCAGTTATCAACAATGACAAGCCATCCTGCATCCAGCTCTCTCTCTTTCGTGCGCACAGAAACACGTTCCCAATTACATGGAGTAGCATAACGTAAATTAGATCAGCTGCAATGGAGATCACAAAGAGTATCATCTGTAACATGCTGTTTTGACATTGACATTGTAAACGTTATGTTATCCAGGAAGAGTAGTTTGCAGTAAAGTTAACCACAGGTCGTCTTTTGCGGGGGAAAAATAGCGAGCACTGCCAATCATAACCGAAGTGCGTGGCGGCGGGCAGAATCCTTGGTAAACTAATTAAAGTGCGTGACGGGGCACAGTTTGGCCTGTCTATGGTTAGACCTGAGTGACGGCTTTTCGCGCTGTTTTAATGTTTGATACATTTTAGAACTTTGTATTGCTTGCTTTGCGGAGCTTTTCGTGCGGTTTTAATATTTGATACATTTTAGAACGTTTAACCTTCTAAAAAGTATTTTTAAAGCGTCTCTGGTTTAACTCACGTTGCGTCTGTGCGCAATGCTTAATTTTGGGCTGCAAGAAGCACTCGCACATGTGCGTCTGTTATGTTTTCCTCCTTCGCATACCGAAATATTTCCTCGCAAATGCGAGTGAAATGGGCGCACTGTAGAGCCCTGGCCTCAAAGTGCCTGAAAAGGCCCCGAACCTCCAAGTGTTAAAATCGATTTATCAATCGATGCATAGTACATTTAAACCGATCCAGGGGTTTGCCTACCGATGCAGTCGCATTTTGAACGTTCCGAATGATTACCGATACGTATCGGTTAATCTTCACACCCCTAAAAGTTAACCATCATGTCAGTAGCCTACAAACATTTTTGTACATTGCTTAGCCATAGAGTATCCCATATTTTTGACTAGGCTATTTCTGAATTGTAAAATATGCGTTGTGGTTGTGAACTTATTGAAGTATCATCAAAACTATTCCAACTCTGTGCATGGCTAAAATTAGTTTAGGCTATAGCAGAAATATTTCCATCCATAGATTAAAAAAAAAAAAAGTGAAACCTCTGAATTTATTTTCAAATAGCAGATTGATGCAATTAAACATTTTCTTCCGGGGGGGCATGCAGGTGATTGACAGACCCTAGAATCACTGCTGAAAAAACTCTAGGGGAAATACTGCCTCACATGATGGAAAGAGTATACTCTTATGTACTATACTTATATGTACCCTTGAAAATACTTACTTACTTACTTACTACCAGACCATAACCTGTAAAGAAAAAAATATTTAGTTGATAGAATCAGTACCTCATGCAAGTGTCTTTTGGCTCTGTGAAGAGCTTCCTCGTAGCCAGTTTGACGAAGCTCACTCAAACTCTCATAGTACTCCTCGGAGTCACCATCCGCAAACAGCACCTGCGAGAGGATCTTCCACCCACAGGTGTCTAGGGCATGACCCAAGTAGACCTGCAGCTGGTAGCATAGAGTCTCAGTCTCTCGCTGGGTGAGCTCTGGGACCCCAAACAGCACAGTCCACATTCCTGCATGTTCCTCTGGGAAAGGAGGCAAACATGGTTCCAGGTCAGAGTTGACCGAACAGAGTTGCAGGTGAACGGTTCGCATGTCTTGAAATGAGAACAAGCTGGCCCAGCTGAAATCCTGCCTTACAAAAGTGTCTGAATCGTCCAAGCCCCCTGGGTTGTCAGATGGAGATCGGGTCTCACCAATTGGGGTGGATGGGTCAATGACTTTAATATTGGAAACTTTAGAGTCGTCTACGGGTAACGTTAGTTTTCCATTAGTATGACTTCTTACTGGCTTCGTCTCCACGGGTTTCTCCCTAATATGGCTCTTTTTAACATGTAGTCCCATCATCGGGATCTCCCCTGACGTTGTGGGGACGCATATTTCCGTTCGCTCTGTTGAGGGACTCTGAACAATATTCTCCTTGATGAGACTTTCGCGTGAATACTTCTGTTTATCTGCTGCTGGTTTCTTTTCTTCACCCTTCGCGGAAACGAATTCACTCTCGGCAGCTTCAACGAGAGAATCTCTTACTGCAGTCCTCTTTTGAATAGTTCTATTATGGCAAGTAATGGCAAACTTTCCTTCAATATCATTCCAGGCGACAATAAAGACGAATTTGTGTTTTTCCTTCTCATCAAAGACATTTGGGCGCACAGAGACCCAACCGGACTCTATAGAATCTTCCATGGCGAATGACATTTGATCTAACAGATTACCGTTAGCGCAGAAAACTGCTGGCATTTATCAACGTTATCTGGCTATTCCAGTCTCATCCAGTGGTTAAAACTATCGAATTACTTCAGTTAGCACGCTAGCTATCTCATTTAGTTAACTAGGTTTGCACACACCAATGCTTAAGTTATAATTCAAGATTGATATACCCCGATGGAGAGACGAACGGTTAGTTTGTCGGTATAACGTCGTCTTATAATTCAGAGGGTCGTCATAATTAACAATTTAAGAGGACATCGATATGCTAGACGAATTGCAAGCTAAAATATGTTAGCTTCCTATCTGCTAGCTACAGTAAATGTTAACGTTAAATCCTTCACACAAAACATGCACCTGATTTTTAACTTCGTTGTTTTTTCTTTATCGACACTGAAACTTTCCCTTGCCCGACAACAAACGCCCTTACTTTCAGCCATTGTTGAATCTCACCCGTTAGTTTAAATTAATGTTCGAGGGCTGCGTTAGCTCTTTTGTACTCTACGAACAACGCTGAGTCGCAGCTCCCATTGTCACGTGTGAGGGTCTGTTTACAAGGACACGAGTGTTTGCTGCCTATGCTGTAAATCCATGAAACTGGTAACTAGTGGTGGAAAGGGATGGCTGCTTTTCCGTCAACGAATCATTTAGTAAGACCGCATGTAACCGAAACTAATAACGCTATCATGGTATCTTTAATCGACATAATTTAACGTTGAACGACGAAATCTCATATTATTTCTCTTTGGTTTCCGATGGATAATCCATACTTCTCGGTGGTCAGGGAGGGATGGCGAGTCAGTCGCTGCTGATGACGCTGATGAAGGCAAGCGGCGTAAACATCTACACGTGGGACACGCTGCATACGTAGTGACGTCTTTGACCACTAGCAACCTAGGGTGCCTCTCATGTAATGTTGTCCTCCCTCGCTCCTCGGGCCTCAATCCTCACTGATCTACATAAAGAAAGATAGACGAAGGGATAGACTATCGTTGTTGCCGCCCCATCATTCTTTATGTAGATCAGTGAGGATCGAGGCCCGAGGAGCGAGGGAGGACCATAGACTGAGGACGTATAAGCTTTACATGAGAGGCACCGCTAGCATATCTCGTTACCTTGATAACAACCTATGATAACAACAGAGAGGGTTAAAGCATAGGGTTAAAGCGGCAATAATGAAGGATCTTTGATAACAAGCAAGCTCTTCTAGAATCTTTGATAACAAGAGATCTAGACAGACAGTAAAAAGCAAGTTACAGAAATTGATAAAGTAGCATAACCAATTTGTCTGGAAAATGCAGCAATTATTTTGAAGCTGATTGTAGGCCTACCTATTGTTCAGATTTTGTTTTCTAGAAATATAGGCTATGCAAATTACAGCATATTTAAGTAGGCCTAGGCTAAAACTGGTCTCATTTGCTTATCTAAACATCACATTTCAGAAAACTTGCAATACAAAAAAATATTTGCCTTAATGTTAGTAAACAACTGTAAAAGTTTCAATTTGATATATCTAGGCCTATAGTTTAACATTTTACCTATTTCACCTAGTAAATCCCAATAATGCATAGGAAATTGCTACCTTTGACCTTGAAAAAAAGTATGTTCCACAAAATATAAATCGGTAGACCCCCTTGTCCACTCGTCTGGCAAGGCACTTCCTCATCGCCATTTTCCAGAAATACATCATGTCCGGTGCCGTTTTCCTCATGCTGATGATTGGTGGCTGTTCCACTCTCAGCTCATGTACGAGCTTGTGGGCACGAGCTCTCCTTCTGTACCTTACGTCAATCAGTAACCTGGCACTTAATTGGCTAAAAGTAAAACGGTACCGGAAACAAGCCCCTTGAAACGCCATGCTGAAGCCTGAAAAAATCGTTACATTTTGGCAATTTTCACTAGCCTAGCATTCCCATTGAAATGAATGGGGGTGTTGTAGAAATTTTGGATTACTAACAAATCTTGTTAGAAGTGAATGTTAATTAACATTTATTACATAGAAGTGATTAACATTATATTTTCATATATTATTTGTATGCTTTTCTATACATTCAATACTGTGCATCAACTTTGCTTTGTCTGTCATTTGCTCTCTCCATGTCACAACTTTCTAATGAAGGTCTTGCTACCCCCTTTTGTCACAAGCTAAGGGTATTCTGCCTGAGGCAGTAATATAGGAAGACCCTGACAGAAGAAAATTGTGAGGGATGTACATTATATGTACTGTATTATCTTGCTTACTTGGAGTGCCCGCATGACTTGCGTATGGCACATGGATCACATGCTATGGGGCAGCCGTGGTGTACGGGTTAGCGCATCGGGCTTGTAACCGGAGGGTTGCCGGTTCGATCCCCGACCAGTCCACCACGGCTGAAGTGCCCTTGAGCAAGGCACCTAACCCCTCACTGCTCCCCGAGCGCCGCTGGTTGGGCAGGCAGCTCACTGCTCTGGGTTGTGTGATTCACCTCACTGTGTGTTCACTGTGTGCTGAGTGTTCACTAATTCGGTTAAATTGGGTTAAATGCAGAGAACTGAATTTCCCTCACGGGATCAAAAAAGTATATATTCTATTCTATTTCTATTCTATGTCCAAGAAGTGTCCATGTATTGTTGGGTTACATGCTGCCACTTAGACATGCCACCACTACGACATGCTTCCATTTAGACATGCCTCTATTTCGACATGCTGCTATTTCGACATGCTGCCAATCCGACACATTTTAGTACCCCCATTCCGACAGTTTACAAATCCTATTTTTTTTTCCAAGTCAATTTAACGGGCCCTATGAGCCCGACGGACGCAAAGTGCGTCAAAAAACACACCCATTCTTCTCTTTTACATTGCTCCGCGATTATTAGTCACAGCGAGATGAGACCTATATTACAAGACTAGACACGTGTCTGTACGATCAAGTATGAAAATAAAAAATAAAATCATGAATTTAAATCAAAGTATATCATATTTACAGTCTATATTGCTCTGCGTTCACCCACGCAGCCACTGCTCTCGCTTGAATTACTCCGGGGACCAGGCATCGCAGACATAACACGCATATCAAATGAAAGAGGAGAAACAGAGCTTTCCATTGATACCAAACATCGATCCTTTTTTGTGTTATAAAAACAGACGAAGTGACAAACAAATAAGAATCATATAGACTGCGTTTACATGCACTTTAGTATTCCGGTTATGAGGCTTATCCCGATTTTTATCATATTCAGGATATGGTGTTTACATGAACACAGAGAAACCCGGTCATTAATATCCCTGTTTACATGACGAATAACAGTATTCCGGTCAAAAATTCTAGAACAGAGCTCTTCTAGAATCTTTGATTCTGGTTACCAACGCTAAAGTTCTTTTAGCACTCCGTATCCCGGTTACTAATGTAATAGTTCTACGTGTTTTGCCTGAGAAACCGGCATAAGGTGTATCCACCTCTTTCCTTAACCCGGAAATATGTATCGTTGCGATGGTTACGATACTGTTTTCAACTTCCGTTCATTCTGTTAACATGTGCGTTCTCCGTAGCTAACTAGATTATGCCTCAACTTAGATTTCTTTCGAAATATTGACAATTCTGCCCTCAGCATGTATATACTACATCATATATAACCGATATAAAATAGAAAAGTTTACTTTTATATGCGTTATGATATGTTAGCACCGTAAACCGTCACGTTAAAACAGATACAATGCAGCTTCGCCGGAAATAGAAAACCGTCTCGGTGTCATGGCGACCCCCATTGTTGGGCTGCGGAATATCGTGGATACATGGAACAGTATCCCGGTTTCTCTGGGAGTACGCCACCTAGCATAACCGGAATACTCGTAACCTGGATAAGGGCTTATCCGGGGTTCCGAAATCGGGGTATGATGTTTACATGTGCAAATCCAAAACCGGAATAGCCTACTCCAAAACCCTGATCGTAACCGGGATACTAAAGTGCATGTAAACGCAGTCATAGCTTCGGCTACCGCTACTTTCGTTTGATTTACTCGTGAAACCGTGGTCAAAAAGATATGGCTTGCATGTCAGATAAAAGAGGAGAGCTAGAGTTATCCACAGATACCAAATACAACTTTCTAAGCCATAAAAACAGACGAAGTGACGGCAAAGTAATAACTTAATTTAGCTCCACTTAAAGCCTACCTTACATTGCCAGACTTTGCAAAGATTTGGAAAAGATTTTTGAAAAACTACAGTCTCAGACCCTCTCACATCTAGCGACAATTCATTGAGTTTTTAGTCACAGGCCAGTCTCAGATTAGGATTTTGCAAAGACTGTGGGTCACTATTTACAAGACTGCTGCTAGATTCCTTCAAATTATTCCCATCGTGCAATAGGCTACACGTCATCATTCACAGGAAATCACATGATAGCCTACTCATATCAAAGTATTTTTTTCGCGTTTCTGCAGCATTGTTTGATGTGTGACATCACTAACAGATATAGAGTTGTCCTGTCACGTAGAACAGCCGACTAATAAATTATAAGAAATGAAATAACAAATAATCATAAAGGCTACAGCTGTCGCCTATTTTGCCCCTTCCTGTTTCATATTCGCGCAAGGTTACTATTGGTTTTTAATGTTCACGTCACTATTTGCATGAGCCACGACTGAAAAGACTTCCGATAATATCAAACATGTTTGATATTGTCGTAACGGCAAAACTAGAAAAAGACTGACTCCGACGGACTTAAAACAGCTAAGATTGGCACCTTACACTAAACGATTTAGATGACGGGAGCGCGCTGCGATTTCAGTACAACTCCCAAGATTTCCGCCCGATTGTGGAAATTTAGTCGCCGACTGTTAAAACAGACCAAAATCGTGCAATGTAAGCCAGCCTTAAGCCTACCTTACATTGACAGACTTTGCAAAGATTTGGAAAAGATTTTTGAAAGACTACTGTCTCAGACCCTCTCACATCTAAAGACAATTCATTGAGTTTCTAGTCACAGTCTAGTCACAGGCCAGTCTCAGATTAGGATTTTGCAAAGACTGTGGGTCACTATTTACAAGACTGCTGCTAGATTCCTTCAAATTATTTCCATCGTGCAATAGGCTACACGTCATCATTAACAGGAACTCACATGATAGCCTACTCATATCAAAGTAATTTTTTCGCGTTTCTGCAGCATTGTTTGATGTGTGACATCACTAACAGATATAGAGTTGTTCTGTCACGTAGAACAGCCGTCTAATAAATTATAAGAAATGAAATAACAAATAATCATATAGGCTACAGCTGTCGCCTATTTTGCCCCTTCCTGTTTCATGTTCGACCGTGGTTACTATTGGTTTTTAATGTTCACGTCACTATTTGCATGAGCCACGACTGAAAAGACTTCCGATAATATCAAACATGTTTGATATTGTCGTAACGGCAAAACTAGAAAAAGACTGCCTCCGACGGACCTAAAACCGCTAAGATTGGCACCTTACACTAAACGATTTAGATGACGGGAGCGCGCTGCGATTCTAGTAGACAACTCCCAAGATTGCCGCCCGATTTTGGAAATGTAGTCGCCGACTGTTAAAACAGGTCAAAATCGTGCAATGTAAGCCAGCCTTTAGTCCGCGAATAATGAGACAGAGAAAAAAACTTGCCACTGCTTTCACTTTCACTTCCCCGAGTCGCGCACGCAACAGACACATAACCATATCAAGAAGTCTTCACAATTACATTTTAAATGTGAATCTTTATTATTTTACACAATTGGATATAGTTATGACATTAATATCCTATTAATTACCTCATGTCGGAATGGCACGTTGTTTGAAAAAAAAGTTATAGCCTACCGCCACTGCAACCATGAAAAAAAAAAAAAAATGTCGGAGTGGTGGGACTTTTTCCCTTAAAGAGACATGCCTCCACTACGACAATTGGACGTCAATGTCGGAATGCGGTATGTCGGAATGAACGGCAGTAGCCGTATTGTTGTATTGTTGCATGTATGAGGAGTTTTGGAAAAGACCATTGTAGGCTACCCATGTGATTTGAATTACCACAATGTAACTAACATGTATAAGATGGGCTTTGCCCTAGAGATCTTCAGTGTTATCAGAGCTATGATGTGGCTAGTGACCTGTTCCCGGTATCGTGAATAAACCTGCAGTGTTTTCTCACACCTGAGTGTGCCTGGAGATTTTTGACCACATTTTGGTGACAGCGGTGGGATACCTAACTTCAAGACGCAGTGGTGAAACCTGGACGGCGTAGGACCCAGACACACTTTTTGATCTTGGGACAAGACCGTGGAAAAAAGGCAACAACGCCCGCGGGACCCATCCTTGCCAGAGGGGATCATCCTGTGCCTTGGATACGGTATCTACTGTACTGTTCTGTGGTCTCAGGCACCGAGGGTGGTGAGTGAAGCGATTTTTTCTCTACCTCTCAGTAGTTAAAAAATAGGCTTATGTGTGTGAACCGGGGTGCCACCGAAGCAACTTGCTCTGCTTGTAGGAAGGCAGAAGGTTGGCTTGTGAGCACAGCCGAAGAGCAATAGATAAAGGATCTGCTAAGAGAAGCAATCAGAAGGATTGGCTTAAAGGTAGGGTATGGAATGAGCTTTGTTGGCCATTTTTGCAAAATCACTTGAAATCCTATTCCTAACCCACTTATAGCCACTAAGTTGGAAGCACTGAAATGTAAATTAAACACGTCAATCATCTGCGGAACGGGCAGGGCTCGAAAAACTCCAGCCAATAGAATTCCTCACCCCATACCATCATTTCACAGCTCGTTCGTCAATCTAACGTCTTCCTCTTCCTCCTCCCCACCGCGCGCGACCCTTTCGAAAGCTGGTGACCGCGAGTCAGTGCTGAAACGAAACCAACTGCCTGCTGCTGCACGTCAATGTTCCCCTCTTGTTGTATGTGTCACTTCATTTCTATACAAACTAACTAAGGCAGCGGATATCTACGGAAACTCAATCACCCACGCAATAAATAAGCTATGTAGCAAAAATTACATTTTACCGTGACACGAAGAGTGCTGTAAACATGAAATCGAAACTTAACAGCTTGGAGCTACGGTGGAATAGGCGAACCAACGGGCCAGCACTAAACTTGGATATTTCAGGAGATAATCGCCCTGGTAAGAACAAACCAGATTCTGTTCAAATATATACACCTATGGCTACTGAACCATATGTACTACAACCCTTTGGAGGTGAATAAAGAATGTAATTGGGGAAGTTGATGT
The DNA here is from genome assembly GCF_963854185.1 of Sardina pilchardus. NCBI lineage: Eukaryota > Metazoa > Chordata > Actinopteri > Clupeiformes > Clupeidae > Sardina > Sardina pilchardus. The sequence continues at coordinate 33,418,730 of NC_085007.1, forward strand.
GAGTGATTGTATGGAGACTAGAGCTCATAGTGCTGTAGACGCCAGGCTGGCATTTCATTTAGCCTGGCTCGCTCTCGCGCTGCGCATTTGAATTGTCGCTCGTGCATGGAGGGCGGGACTTGAGGTTGTATATGTTCAAACTCTGCCGTCCGTTTTGCTAATTCCGTACCCAACCTTTAAGCGCTTGATATGATGGGATTGATTGAAAATTGCTGCTGTACACTGATATTTTTGCTCTGTTTTAGGCGTGAGATAATTGGCTTATAAAAATATAAAGGGACACTGCTAAGGGGACCAGTAATAGTAAAATTGTTAAATAATCCAGGATGTTCAAAAGAAATATGGACCTGAATGTGTAGAAGAAAAATTATTGAATAAGTGGATAGATGGACTGAAGGGAAATTTCCTTTAAATGGTATGTTGAGTTGGAAAGGTTAACGTAATGAAGGGCTATTATGGATAGAAAGTAGTGATGTGGGGGCGCTGTGGCGCAGCAGGCTACAGCGTCCGTACCATATACGGGTCCGAGTGCCCATGGGGACCCAGGTTCGAATCCAGCCTGCGGTCATATCCCATTCCCACCCCATCTCTCTCTCCCAATTGTTTCCTGTCCATCTCTTCACTGTCCTATACACTGTTAAAAAAATTCCTGTAAAATTACAGTACAGTACAGGCAGCACGGTTGCCAGAACTTTACTGTATATTAAATGAGCAATACAGTACTGTAATGTAGTTTACAGTAGTGTACAGTAATTATAAGACAATACAGTACTTTGCTGTTATTATTTTATTTTCAAATTTGACCTATTCCTCAGTTGCATTTAATATTTATTTCATTAATTAATTTATTATATTATTATTTTTTTATTTAGACTTAAGCATGTAAGTGATTACAACATGCATGAATCAAGAAACACATCACAATCTTACATAAAATATATTTATTAATTCTTCAGCAACTCATATTATTGCAACTCATATTATTGCATTTAACATGTAATTAAAAAAACATCACTGCTGTCACAAGAGGTAGAGAACACCATCCCTCTATGGCTCTGGCTGCCACACACACACACACAAACACACACACACACACACTTCTCACAAAGTTGGGAGCTTGGAATTGTCCAAAATCTCTTGGTTAATGCTAAAGCATTCAAAGTTCCTTTCACTGGAACTAAGGGACCAAGCCCAGCTCGGGGATGGCCCCTTCCTGTTCCAACATGACAGTGCACCAGTGCACAAAGCAAGGTCCATAAAGGCATGGATAACAGAGTTTGGTCTGGATGAACTTGACTGGCCTGCACAGGGTCCTGACCTCAACTCAATAGAACACCTTTGGGATGAATTAGAGCGGATCCTGAGAGCCAGTCGCCTCGTCCAACATCAGTGTGTGACCTCCAAAATGCGCTTCTGAAAGAATGGTCAAAAAATCCCATGAACATACTTAAATCTTGTGATAAGTCTTCCCAAAACAGTTGAAGCTGTTATTGCTGCAAAGAGTGAACCAATGTCATCATAAACCCTATGGATTAAGGATGGGATGTGACTGAAGTTCATATGTGAGTCAAGACAGGTGTATTTCAAAGGAATTAAATGGATTTAACTGTACATACAAATCAAGAAGAAAAATATACATACCAAGCATAATGATTCTGGGTGTGTCTGGAAGACTCTCTTCCCCCTCGATGTCTGCCAGTGACCTATGTAAAACAAACAAACAAACAAAAAACACTTTCAGTGGTGTACATTACACAATATTTTTCAGTGAAAACTTTGGTAACACTCCATTTGAAAGTGTCAACATAAGTGTGATATGAGCCTGTCATCAGGACATAACAAGTATCATGAACATTTATGGCTACTGTCATTAAGTGCCATTCAATTTTTGTAATGTATGCACCTCAAACAGTGTCAACTTTACATTACAAAAAAAACACCCATTGACAACAGTCATTCATTTTGATGATAAATATCATGTCATGTCTATGACGGGCTCATGTCAATCTTATGTAGACACCTTCAAATAAAACATTACCAAGCATGTTACTCAGCAGAGCAGTACAATTCATCAGTAATATGAGTTTGTAATGAAATAGCCTACTATTACTTAACCAAAATGAATAGATGTGTGATAAGCAGAATGCTTGATAAGATGATAGATGTGTTTGTAACAACAATACTTACATCAGCCAGAATGAACAGAGAATCCGTCGAAGGATGTTAACAGTAGTTTAGGATGGACATACTTGTATGCCTGTGCTCCTCGGATCAGTTGTCCGCTCCGCTCACTGTAAAAAAAAAAAAAAGACAAAACCATACTATTAGCAACTCTTGAAGACTTTCCTTAATTATTTCCAGCTAGCAAATAAATGTTGGGCTACTTCAAACAAAATCACATGTATCGCTATGATATAAAAACGGCGAATTATGCCTGACAACTAAGCTACAGGGTCAAACATGAACAGATTTGACGTGCTAAAATAATGTTAGCCTGAATCGTCATTCCCTATGGGGGACGAGAGTATCGTCGTTTTCAATCGTTATTCTAGACCACGTAATTACTGTATTCTAAGTGTAAATAACACCAGATACCGATATTTTTATACCTCTAAAATTTTATTCATACACACACACACACACACACACTGGTAATCTGTCTAGCCAAGCAGACTTTTGGGGAGGCTAGCTGCTAGTCTAACCGAGTAGATGAATCGTCGTTCCCTATGACGAGCGTATCGTTCATTCACACAGATGTCGACATTTTCTATTTCCAAATGAATACACGTTAAAATGAATGCTTAAAGAATACAAGATACGTTCAAGTTAAACGAACACCCTGTAGTTATTTAATATGTAGTAAGCTCCCGCCTATATAGCTGTGGTTACATGCTAGCACTAGCTATCTAGAACACATAAGCACCCATTAAACTTATCTTCTACTTAAGAAAAGATTTGCATGAACTAGAACGTAAACTTGCACAATACGTGGTAAAGCTTGATGTATGTGAAAACCAAACTCACCAAACTGCAATAACTCGGAGTAAATTCATAACTTCGCCAGTCCAGTCTTCAACACAACAGAGACGTAACGTCGGTTGGCAAAACTTTAGCGAGCGAGGTGGCAGTAGTGGCTGTTAAATACAGCAAGGTGGCAACAAAGTTACAATAAAGTTACAGCAAAGAAATGTTGATCAGGCTCGGTTACAGTAAGCACAAATATTACCCAAAATGCAATATTAACTACAGCACTGTACTGTAATGATATGAAGTGGTATCATACTGTTGAATTTTATTGTACTGTACTGTAAAACCTACAGCCATTTTTAACAGTGTACTAATAAAGGCCAAAAATATATACTTTAAAAAGAAAGTAGAAAACACATTTTTAGATAATCAAATAAATCATGAAACCTCAATAAATCTTTTTTTTTTTTTTTACTTTTGTATTTTATTTTCAGAAATGGAATTTTGCACATAACATGTATTTTAAATAACTTTATTGAGAATATCTAAGTCCAAGTCACATGTATTCTGTGAACATAATAGGCCTACAACAGTTCAAAATGTTAAAGTAGGCCTAGTAGTAGACCTTAAATGGTCAAAGCTAAGCCAGAACAAACTGGAACGTTTACATTTTAAGCAGGCTCGCCTGCATGTGTGCGTACCATCAGGCCACTGTCAAAAGAGAATTTCCCTTGTGGGTATTCACACCAAATTGGCCTACGATAACTCCCCAGACAGCAAAACCACTCTGGCGTGAACCTGGCCCACAATTATCATGCGATCCGCCCCGGATCCATCTCACGGACACGGCCCAGCGTCCAAACGCACAACGGGCCGATAGTGGTCAGGATTCGTTTCATGGCTCTGCTCCGGAGATGGGTCAGCGCTGGCCCATTCCCGTACCAAAACAGTTCATCATCATCATCAACCGTTTTTTATTCAGGGAAAATTGACTGAGCATCAAGCTCTTTTACAGCAATGCCCTGAGTCACAAAACATATAACAACAATAATCAAAATAATAAAACAAGAATAAGAAAAATAATACATAAACAATTTATAAAGCAATAATAATAAAAACAGAGAGAAGAGAAGAGGGAAAAGTATGTATAAATAATAATAATAATAATAATAATAAAATAAAAGGTCTAAATATCTAAATGTTAACCTACACTGGGCTGGATCTGGCCCAAACCTACCGTTCCATCCGCATCTGATCCGTTTAACGGACACGGCCCAGCGTCCAAACGCACATCGGCCACGAAGTGGTCCGGCTCCGTTTCACGGCTCTGAACTGGAACAGGAACAGCGCTGGCCCAGTCCCGTATAGATGCGGCATTGAACTGCGTACCGGATCGATGCCAGCTATGCCTTATTTTCGGCATTTATACAGTAGTTAGGCTACATGATGTTTAGTCTATGCTGTGTTTGGGCTACCTTATATTTAACTAGAAAATGTAATTCCATGGAAGGAATTACCATTGCATGTAAATGCAAAAAGGTTGCTGACTGTGTAAAACATTGTATTAGGCCTATAGTTAAAAAGACAAAGGCTACACAGAAGAATAGATAAATAACAATAACCCAATTACAATTCCACTAAAATTACTAGGAAAGTCACATTTAAAAAGTGATTTATGAAAATGCATCAAAATCGTGGATAGCCTATAGGCTATTATGGAAAATAACTCTTAATTTAAAAGACTGAAATGAAGTTGCTTCAAACGAGTTTCAAGAGCTGACACTTTAGTAGCCTACAGTGAAAAGACTGGTAGGATAGCTTACAGCCTTCATATCTACACTAATGCAGGTTAAAAGTAGGCGATAGGCTATAGACTTAGACACCATTGGAATACAGAATACAATCTCAAACAACGCCAATCAACGATGATGCAGCAACAGGTAGGATATCTTGCAAATGTAACGTTAGCTTATGTAACCTGCGTTGTGTGGAACCACCGCGGTCCAGCCCTGCACACGCCCGGACTCGAACCCGCGAGACAGCAGCACCTTGGATTGGGAGTCGAGCGCGCTAACAATCCAGCTAAAAGCCCAGGCTACTAGCTTTCATGCCAGCAGCGCTCTTGAAGCGTCGGGGAGTGAGGTTTACTAACGTTCTACAGCATAGCTAACCAGCTAGCACCCGTTACACTCACCCCCCTAAACCTCACTCCCGATCCGGGTCACGGCACCAATGTAACCTGCGTTGTGTGGAACCACCGCGGTCCAGCCCTGCACACGCCCGAACTCGAACCCGCGAGACAGCAGCACCTTGGATCGGGAGTCGAGCGTGCTACAATCCAGCTAAAAGCACAGGCTACTAGCTTTCATGCCAGCAGCGCTCTTGAAGCGTCGGGGAGTGAGGTTTACTGAGGTTAACGTTCTACAGCATAGCTAACCAGCTAGCACCCGTTACACTTACAGTATGTAGGATATTTTGTGTAGGCTATATTACAGGATGAGCTATATTCTTCGAAGTGTCTCCAGGTGTGTGATTGTCCTAATAGGAATGTACAATAAGCTGTTAACAAAGGTTTTAATTTGTGAATGATACCGACAGCTTTAAATGATTGCCTGGCTGGCAAGTCCCTGATAGCTGAAACAACTAGCTTGCTAACAAACAAACGTGAAAATGATAGCAATGCAGTTTGTGCTAGAAACGACTGTGAGAGAGGGCTTGAACCTAAATGTCTATCAGGTTGGACTTCACTTAAAACGCTGGGTGAAGATCGGTGTCGTGTAGGCTGCTCTGTCAAGATGGCTAAAAGCCCTTGTGTAAGCCCTGTTGGCCTTGCAGCCTACCCGAGGTTAAACCTAGCCTGGCTGGAGCAAGTTTGGTTGTCGTCAGCTAAATACCGAGTTACATTTACGTTGACGTTAGGTTAGATTGTCTTTAGCTGTTGATAACGTTACCGAGAGCAAACCGGTAACGATATAAACAAATCAAGTAAGGAGTAGCCTAACAGGAGACAAGACCATAACGTCTGTGACAGCAGTGGCATGGTAGAATGTTTTCATAGCTGTTACAGCTTAATGAGTAGACATAACATTCAGGTTTAGCGCAGCAAAGATCTGATTACTGACAGCTGAGCACTGACGTAACAATTAATCTTTGCCGCCAAAGGGTCTCAATGTAAACTCTATGGGAATTGTAGTAGGGTAGACTGACTGCTGGCCCTGAATCTTCCCTCTGGCCTGTCTTGGCTAACGAGGGGCGGGGCAATGACCTTAATTGGTTAACCGGCCCAAGTGCAGCCTATTTAACAGCTTGGTGGCTAGCAAACAGTGTAGGCTCTGCTGCAAGAAGGTGTGTGAGCACACCAGAGCCTTCCACCAGTGGGGTATACTATGAATCTCGCTGAACATAACCAAGCTTTCTTAGGATAACCTGGATCGCTAAAAATGAGTGGTACTACGAAACTCACTCACCGATGAATTTATCAAACTAGGCTTTCAGCTCAGATCTGTGCGCGTTCTCGTGGTTGGGGTTAGTGATGGGCGAACGAAGCCTTGTGAAGCTTCTGAAGCTTCTTCCTGATTGTATCGCAAAATGATCCGAAGCATCAAAGACAACACAGTGACATCTATGAAAATAGACTGGACACGTGCATATGGCATGACACTGAACATGAATTAGATGATGAACATGACATGACAAGACTGAATTAAAACTGTAAAGCCTATGTTTGAATGAATAGGCTATAACATAATATAATAATATAAACAATCGGAATTTGAATGTTGTATGTGTAGGCTACTTAGGTATGGATTCAATATACTGCAGCAACAGTAAAATTACGTACAGGTGTAAGTAGGCTGATTTTCATAGGCTAATGAAATAAATTGCAAGCCACACTCATACCCGCGATGTTCCAGTGAATGCTAATGGGCCTATGCCGTTTTAATTTAATCTCTTCGCAACATAGCCTTGCCTTTCCTCACGTAGGCTATCTGATGACTGAGGTATGATTCCCACTACTGTTACATGTGAAGTATCGTGCGTGCGTATAAGTCAGCTCTATCAATAAACGTGTGTAGTTGACTCCGCGGTAATTGATGCAACAAAGTTACAATAATATTGCTGATTAACCTATACACATGGCAACACGTTTTGAGCAGCATCCTAAGAATACAGCAGATGTAATAGGCTATAGACTGGGTTACAATTCAGAAAGCAATATGAAGGGGCTTGTGCAAAGTGATTGTGCTATAGGTCCATGGAATATAGGCCTACAAGAGTTTGTCCAGAGATGCTTGTGTACTGTACAAAGGAGGTTTGGAGGAGGTGCTTGTGCAGTGACTGGGATTGTGAATGACTGGGAAGGTGCTTGTGCAGAGACAGGGATTGTGAAAGACAGTTTGGAATGTTTATTGTGTGGTTGTGTTTCTTTCCAGATTTTTATTCAGAAACAAAATTTGTTCAACAGTGCTTGGTTTGAGGCGGTTTCGTCGGCTGCTGACTACTTCCCCAGCCTTGGAGAAGACCCTCTCACAAGGCACAGAAGATGCTGGAGTGCACAGATAACGCATGGCTATATGAAATACATTTGGAAATACGGGTTGGTGGTTTTTCCAGTATTTCAGTGGGTCCTCGGACCTTGGTAAATGTGCGTCCTTCAAATACCTACAAGCAGAAGGAAAATGGTTATTTAATTACAGTATATATATTAACATATATATATATATACACATTTTCCCCCAAAATGTCTGCAGGGAAAATAATCACAACAATTTACCTCTGGACCTCCGCTATGGCACCAGCTGTTGCATTACAGACACGTTGTGTGGCAACGTGGCTGTCGAGCAGGCCCCAGAGATTGTCCTCCTGCTCTGAAGACCCCCGTGAGGAGGATGGTTGTGGTGGTGGTGATTGTGGTGGAATGATGTTGGCACATTCCCTGGTGAGTCTCTCTACTGCAGCCTGAGATGCATTCGCACTGCAGAACCCCATCTCTTTGTACCTGGGGGTCCAAAATAATTTTCACACTGGGAGCAGTCATTTTACACTGCCAAATTTACCATTACAGTACTTTACCAAAGAATTTTCACACTGGGAGCAGTCATTTTAGACTATGCCAAATGTATCACGTAGAGTACTTTACCTGGGGTCCACAAGCGTTGCCACACTGAGAGCAGTAATTTTTTCAACAATGGCAAACTTGTCATTCAAAATACTTTGCACATTAGTGGCCAGTTTCAGCGCCAAGTGGTTTGCCATTGTTGTGCAAAGTCTTCCAGTATGGTGGCTTAACATCTTCACCATGGGAATGACTTTGGAGCCTGTAGCGCTTTCACTCCTTAAATTAAGAATAAGAACAATGTGAAGCGCTGTATCTGCTAGGTTCGAAGAGCTGGTATAAGGTTATATAAATAATATGAATGACTAATGAGAGTTGGGTACAATTGAACAGATGACAAGTTTATTGTCTACAAATCAGAGCACTATAAAGTGCAAACAGTAAATATAAAATTAAACCACCCAAAGAGCTCTTCCCCAAATACAAAATAAATAAAAAATATGTATGTATGTGTGTGTGTGTGTATTCAAAGTTCTTGAATGTGTGAATCAATGTCTCTTTCAATGTGCACAATCTTTCTACCAAGGTAGATCTTATCTGGAATCTGGATTGAGATTTGGTCAGTCAGTCAGTCAAGTCAATCTTTGAAGGCAAATCCTCACTCGCCGGTTGGCCACACCGGTGGGTAGGGGTCTGTCTACTGTCTTCTGATGGGATGGCTCGCCACTGAACCGCACGGTTCAGAATCGGTCCTGGTCCGGAGTCAATCAAAAAAACCAATCTACACATAGTGCAGAATGCAAGAAATTAATCTAGGATCTTTAAACTATGACTTCTCTGTCAAATCAACAATCTAATCATGACGTATAACCAAAACATAAAATAAAGCTGTTCAATCATGAAATGAATGAATACAACAAATACCATTTTGGTGTAAGCAAATGGATTGGTTATCAACATCAACAAAATGAATAAATGGTAAGACAAATGAATTGTCTTAATATCATTCATAGCAGTACCGTATCTAAATTACAATATATTATATTTGTATATTATTTATACTCTATTTATACTATTTATCTATTTATATTATTTATATTCTATATGTAAACCTTCTCTCTTGTTGTTTAAATATATTCATATTTTGTAATACAGATCATTTATCATTTTCTAAATGATAAATTACAGTATAAATATCATATAATAATAATATATAATTCATTTATCATATAAGATATATTTCTATGAACAGTTTCATTACTTCTTCACATAAAACAATAGTAAATCAAAACAAAACAACAATGTGTGTGAACCGGAGAATCAACCTCTAAAGAATGATTTCCATGAATGGCTTCCATGGTAACGCTACATTTACTTTTGGTCATGTGACCAACGTTCACACAATTTCACTAGGTCGCTAGCTCGGATTAGCCAGCTAGCCAACCCTACAGATTTCCAGTATAAGGGTAGCCCACAGCTAACAGAAGTTAGAAAACTATTTTGGAAATAATATTAAACCATAGTAGAAGACTTTACATAGGGTCTCAGGACGTCTATGTCCATATTTTGGTTGGAGTTTCCATTGGGTCCTAGTAGGAGGATTTCAGTTTTGCTGTTGTTTAGGTTCAAAAAGTTTAAGGCCATCCAGGCTTTGACATCATCAAGACAGTCTAGAAGATTTTTTAAGGAGTCTTGACTTTTTAGTGGAATGTAAATTTGGGTGTCATCTGCATAGCAGTGAAAAGAAATTCCATATTTTCTGAAGATGGTACCTAAAGGGAGCATATAGAGGGCAAAGAGGATTGGCGCAAGAATAGATCCTTGGGGGACGCCACAGGGGTGCTGAGGAGGAAACAAATTCGCCTAAGCTGACAGAGAAGCTTCTATCAGAGAGGTATGATCTGAACCACTCTAAGGCCGTACCTTTAATACCAACACATTGCTCAAGGCGAGAGAGAAGGATGGAATGATCAACTGTGTCAAATGCCGCTGTGAGGTCTAGAAGGATAAGTATAACAGTATCGCCAGCATTAGTCGCTAATAAAATGTCATTACAAATTTTCAGAAGTTGCAGTTTGCAGTTTCTGTGCTGTGAAGGGGTTTAAAACCAGACTGGAACATTTCAGAGATGCCTTGGGTGTCTAAGAAAGATTGTAGCTGAGCAAGTACAACTTTTTCCAAGACTTTGGAAAGGGATGGAAGTTTGGAAATGGGTCTGAAATTAGACAGGACAGTTGTGTCTAAATGTGGCTTTTTAATCAGAGGTTGTACTGTAGCATGTTTAAATATGGTTGGTACAACACCTGTCATAAGACTGCTATTAATGATATTTAGGATAAGAGGTCCAGTAGTATCAAAAATGTCTTTGAAAAGCTTGGGGGGGACAAAGTCTGATGGATAGGATGGAAATTTCATCTTATTAATTGTATCTTTGAGGAGAAAGAGAGAGACTGGTTCAAAATGACTAAGGGTAGCTGGGCAGTGAGGGGCAGTAGGAGGGTCATAGGAGGGTGCTGAGATAGAAGCTCTAATAGTGGTAATCTTGTCAACAAAGAAATGTAAGAATTTCTCACAAGTATCTGAGGAAATATCAAGGCTGTTAGAGTGAGGGGTGTTCAGAACAGAGTTAATAGTCCTGAAGAGCACACGTGGATTGTTGACATTTTTATCAATTATATCAGAAAAGAACTTTGTTTTTTCTTGTTTTACTGTTTTCTGGTAAGCAGATAGTTTGTTTTTTAGTATATCATAGGATATCTGAAGTCTTTCATTTTTCCACTTTCTTTCTGCTCTTCTACATTCTTGCCTGGCTGCGCGTGTAACGTCATTCAGCCATGGTTCAGTTTTTGACTTGGATCGTATGATTTTGAAAGGGGCGATGTTATCTAAGATCAATCTTGAAGTGGAATATAAGAGTGATGTTAGTTCTTCTGTGCTATTATGTGGTAAGCTTTGATGGGAATTAACAGCAAGTTTGAAAGCCGCTGAAAAATCAGTGGCAGTGGAGGGTTTTAGCGTGCGACAACAGTAAGTTGAAGTGCGCGGTTTGGTACATGGTAGAGAAAAATCAAACAAAATGGGCATATGATCAGAGAACAAAGCATGACGTATATCGACGTTACAGACAGGAATACCATATGACAGTACCAGATCTAGTGTATGGCCCTGTAAATGGGTAGGGCTCGTCACAGATTGTGTCAAATTAAACGAATGAATAACATTTAAAAAATCTTTCACCATCGGCTTAGTCTGACAGCAGACATGAATATTAAAGTCTCCGACAATGAGGACCCTGTCGTAGCCTATTTTGGCAATGTTTCAGCCAGGAAATTAGTGAAATCATTAATGAAGTCCTTGTTGTATTTAGGAGGTCTGTAGATTACTGCAAATAACACTGGATGAGCCCGGTTAAACACAAACATATTCAGTTCGAAACTGGAATAAAGTGTCGATAATTGCCTGCAGTTGAAACTATTTTTGAAAATTGTTGCTACTCCTCCTCCTCTTCCAGTTGTTCTCGGGGAGTTGAAGTAAGTACAGTTTGTTGGCAATAACTCAGAGAAAGGGCTGGACTCACCAACATTTAGCCAGGTCTCCGTAATACAGAGGAGATCTAGGTTGTGGGTGGTAAAAAAGTATTTTAGAATAAATGTCTTATTGGCTAGGGATCTGGCATTGACAAGAGCTACTTTGATGAGAGTCTTGGCTGTGTTGTCGACTTTGGTGGATGTTGAGTTGTCAGCCGGAGGAGTAACCAGCGCATGGATGCAGCTCTGATGTTCTTCTGTTCTGGTGGATGGCACCAAGACACTGTTGCGTTGCGGTGTGCAGGACCTAACCAGACACGATCCAGGAGGTCGTTGTAGATTCTCCACAGCGCTGCCCTCAAGAGCCCTCTGGGTGCGGGAGCGACCGGAGCCTCGATGGATGTAGCGTTTTCTGCGTGAAATCCCCGCTGCACGGCAGAGATGGAGAGTTTCGTCGCTGAGAGCGGCAGTTGCAGAGGTGATCTGCATAAGTTCAAATGCTGAGTACCGCAAGGCCCCCATGGCCAGTCAGTCACTCCGCTACACAACTTGGTGTACAGTCGTGAGACAGTGAAGTCGCGCAGGTACCAGCCAAGTAACATGCCTCAAAAAGGTTCAGCAGCAGCGTTGGCTTATCATCATGTTCAGACGCAAACAGGCCTGACCTGGCTAGCACAAAGCCTCAATCTCCGGACAATCAACTAGGGATGGCGAAAACCACAAATTTTCTTGACCGACCACCGAGGCTCATTAGCCGGTTGAAACCGGTTAACCGATTCGTTTAAAATAAATTGAAATAACAGCCACGCAATTTCCCAACTCTCATCTCTCTGTCCCACGCTCATACACACAGGCACAGCCCCGGCGCCACCCTTTCACTCACGTCACTTTTTAAAATCCTACAGCGCCAAACATGAGTCCTGCAAACCAACGAGCTTGTAAGGGGAGGACAAATGGTTCCTTTGCTTCGAAAATGGTTTGGGTACAAGGTGATCGCGTTGCAAATAAAGGCGTTTGTCTAGCGTTAGAAGCTCATTTGAAGCTGAAATGGCTGCCGCGGCTCACTTATGAAAATGACAGCTCCGAAGAGACGCAGCTTTAGTTTGAGGAAGTGCTAACAATAATAACGAAAGATGATCATTACCTTATCTGTTACCATTGATGACCCTTCCTGAAATGTAGATGTAATGTCTTTCCAAATCTAAGCCCATCTTATGCGGAAAGTTGCCTAGACTGCAACACAATAAAACCAATGGATGAAACAGCGCACTTCCAGATTGCAAAAGACGCACCGGTCACCGCTGTGACCTCGTGCCAAATGTTTTTATTGGTTTATTACGTAGCGTAGCCTACAAGCAGGCGTTATGAAAAATTGAGTGTGAGGGATAATTTGTTAACTTCACGCAAAAAAAGATCTTCTTGGAATGAGATAGGTGTCAATGTGTCTAGCTGATGAATCCAAAAACATTCCCTTCTAAGCAGTACATTCTCTCTGTCGCCGCCTCTTTTTGGCATTGTCACACTTTCCAACCCACAGAATTTCAAGTCGCTAACATCATGTTTAAATTCATAGAAATGACGCGCCACTGGTGACTTCTCATCTCTATTTCTTATTGAACATTTATGTTCACAGATTCTTGTTTTTAATTCTCTCTTGGTTTTCCCAACATAATATAAGTTGCAAGGACACTTCAATAAATACACAACGAAAGTTGTTCTGCATGTGATTCTGCCCTTCACTTTGAATGTACGCCCCGTCCTGGGATGAACAATAGACTTGAGTTTTTGCATGTTGTGACACTGTATGCAATTGTGACAAGGAAAATGGCCATTAGGTATAGAAGATAGAAAATGTGATGGTCGTGTCTTGGGTAGATCAGTTTTTACAAGAGAGTCTCTGAGATTCGATGATCTCCTATAGAAAAATCTCGGGTGTGTCTGAAACCCAGAGGAAACTTGTGGGTCGCTCTTAAGAATATGCCAATGCCTTTCAATAGCTTGTTTGACAGACGGGGATATTGGGCTATAAGTAGAGACCATGGCCACTCCTGTTGACATTGACTGCGTTTACATGCACTTTAGTATCCCGGTTACGATCGGGGTTTTGAAGTATCCCGGTTACGTATTTGCACATGTAAACATCATACCCCGATTTCGGAACCCCGGATAAGCCCTTATCCAGGTTACGAGTATTCCGGTTATGCTAGGTGGTGTACTCCTAGAGAAACCGGGATACTGTTCCATGTATACACCTTATGCCGGTTTCTCAGGCAAAACACGTGTTACATTAGTAACCGGGATACGGAGTGCTAATAGAACTTTAGCGTTGGTAACCGGAATACTATTATTCATCATGTAAACAGGGATATTAATGACCGGGTTTCTCTGTGTTCATGTAAACACCATATCCTGAATATGATCAAAATCGGGATAAGCTTCATAACCGGAATACTAAAGTGCATGTAAACGCAGTCATTGGCCTAGTGCTAGGCCTAAGCAATTGAGCCCTAGATACCTGGCAAACCTTGTCCTATTGTTGTTTTAACGTAGTTTCCTTATATCCTCTGGTTTTGAACCTTTCGCAAAGAGCCTAGGCGTGCGACTCAAAGGCGTCGTCTGTACTACAAATACGTTTAACCCGCAACAATTGGCTGTAAGGCAAAGATCGTTTTAATGCGGGCAAGTGATGACTATTGTATTGCAAGAAGGTGTTCCTATCTGTGTCTTTCCTATAAACTTGTGTATGTACGGTATTGAACAAACCATCCTTCTTAACAAGAACATCCAGAAATGCAATTTCATTCAAGTCATAACACATGGTAAATTTGATGGTTGGTAACCTTGTATTCATAAAATTGTGGAACTCCTTAAGTACAGCCTCTGTGCCGCTCGAAACAAAAAATACATCATCAATATACCTCCAATAATATTTAATAAACTTGTAGTAAGGATTATTAGCATACACAAAGTCCACTTCGAATTTGCCCATAAAGAGGTTGGCGTAGTTGGGCGCCACAGGGTGACCCATCGCTGAACCTCTCAGTTGCAGGTAATACTGATCTTGGAATTTGAAATAGTTTTTTGTGAGGACTAAATTAGTTAACGTAATCAGAAACTCTGTAGAAGGATTCAGTTCTTTTCGCATATCAAGATAATGTCTCATAGCCTCCAAGCCCTCCTGGTGGGGAATAGAGGGATACAAACTGGAGACGTCCATGGAACACAAAAAATCAGCGTCATTCAATTGACAGTCACTCAGCTTATTTAGAAAGTCTGTAGTGTCTTTGAGATGCGATGGTAGGTCATACACAAGATAGTGGGGTACGAATTGTCATGAAGTAATGGTCCCGTAGGATTTTTTTGCTAAAATTGATTTTTTTGTTTTATTTGCTTTATTTGGGGTCCTACTGTTGAAAAATGACGGGGTGCAAATTTTCTGACCCCGTTTTGCCCTTCCTCTGGGGGGCGCTTTCTCACCTTGGCCAGGATACTGACTGCAATCATACATCTACTAATAATGATCACATTTTCACAATCTTGGTGTCAATTTAGGGGTTATTGAGGATGCTGAGTCCATTTATGACAGTTTCATTGTGATCAGAAGTTGTTATGACTCATTTTTACATAACATTGCAGTAATAAAGGCAAATCCAATGGGGCAAAGTCGCCAAACAGTAAGTGAGCTCATATCTTGGGAACGCTTTGATGTATGTCAACGAAACTTGGTCACATGACAACTGACCCCCTCCCAAGGGTACACAACAAATTTGGTGTAATTTGGCCACTGGAGGGCGCTATAATTAGCGAACCTGCGTTTAGGGGTTACAGTATATCATGATGACGTTGGTTAGCAAAGAATTCCAATGGCTAGTCATACTCTTCATACTCATATTGATGATCATTGCAAATTTTACCCACTCATTATAAACAATTGCCCATTTTGGATTTTCCTGAAAGAGAAACTAGATCATCAGCAGTCACAACTTTGTTTGGCCCCCTCATTGCTGCTTACCAATTTTTGTCAAAGATAACTATTTCAACACAAGATATGTCTTTTAATTCTGTCTGATGACACAAAGCTGAGAATCACATTGCTAAGATACAGACAGAAGATACAAGAAGACAAAATTATCAAATGATGCCATTTGTAATGGATCCCTTTTAACCCTATGAGCCCTATTGACCAATTGTGTCAAAAAACACTCCCATTCTTCTCTGTTACATTGCTCTGCCATTATTAGTTGCAGCGAGATGAAGCCTTTATTGCACGAAAGAGCAGAACTGGGGCTTTCCAACGAGACTAAACACTTGTCATTAAATTAAATCAAAGTATATCATATTTATAGTCTATACTGCTCTCTGTGTTCACCCGCACATCCATTACTCTCGCTTTAATTACTCATGAACCCGGGATCGCACAGACATGCACGCATATCAGATGAAAGAGGAGAAACAGAGCTTTCCATTGATACCAAATACATCGATCCTTCTGTGTTATAAAAATAGACAAAGTGACAAACAAATAATAATGTCATATAGCTTAGGCTACCATTACTCTCGTTTGATTTACTCTTGAACCAAAGATCAGAAAGCTATGGCACACATGTCAGATGAAAGAGGAGACACAAAGCTATCCACAGACATACAACCTTCTAGGTCAGGGCTCTTCAATTAGCGGCCCGCGGGCCGGATCCGGCCCCCGAGATACTTTGTAGTGGCCCTTGAAGTGTTGGCTGATGTTATATAAGCAAATCCTTATATTCGGTAGAGACGTAAATAGCTGATGGAAAACACAATAATGGAGGTACAGCGATAGGCTAACCTGCGAGTAGCGCCTATAAATAATGTTCTGCCTGGTGCGTTGCCGTTGTAGGCTACTGTGTTACTGGGTAGCCTATTATGCAAAGACGTTACTTGTGCCTTGCTTCGTTTTTACGCAGCGTCACCAACATGTTGACGTGCGCCAAATCCAAGTTGTTTTCCTCAAAGCATGAAGCATTTTTGGTGCATGAAATCTCACCGGTAGTGTGCCTCTCCAGTCCAAGCATATCCTCGCGAAAACATTCGCCACTCGTAATGTAGCTATTGAGGCAAATAGGAGTCGGTTTAAAAGTTTAACTTTGGTGGCATCAGTTCTGTTTCATGCGCTGACTCGCTCGGAAGTCCTGCAGCCACTGCACCTCAGCCAAGTGCACGTAATGTTTAGAACGAGTTGAACATAAGTTCCATTTTAGCTCAGTTTCAAGGTAAATTGCCACTACGTTGGAGTATATAAGCTACTAACATTTTAACGGGTTTGACCACGCAAATAGTTTCAGTGTGAATCTGTGAAACTAATACCAAAGATCCTTAAGGCGTAGCAAGATACGTCGTCGTAGTTCATGTCTATGGGCGCAAAACGGGGATCACTTCCTCTGCGTAAAGAGGCGCGTCATTGCGTGTCAGACATATTCATGGGTTTTATCAGGTCCCTTTCCACAGGTGTACAAAATCAAGCACTCGATTATCAATGCTTGATGATGTTCCAAAATAATCTTGCTGCTCTTTCAAGCCCTCTACATTTATTAGTTCTAATATGGAAGTAACACACACAAAGCATACATTTCAAGGAATTGAATAAAAACATCAATGGAATAATGGAAATATGTCGCTGCTCTCATTAATACCCCAGCGCCATCTGATCGTCGTTAGCACAAATCAGGATTTGGTTCAGCTGGCTGGCTAATGTGTTGTCAAGGTAGAGCGTACGTAGCAACCGGCCAATAAGCAGAATAAACAAGAGGGGCACACCTGATATAAAGTCGATTTTCTCCAGACGGGAATGCTCAAAAATGCTAAAAAGGTACCTGAAGTGGTCAGAAGGGGTTGAGGGTCATGAAACCGTGCCCAAAATTCACATTCCTAACTCTAGAGAATGGAGATTTTAGCATATAGTTGAAATTCTGATCTATGTCCATAGACTTCAATGGAACAGTTGCTGCCTCTGCTCTGCATAAAGGGGGATTTTGACCCCCCCTGATGCGATTCGGGTTCCAGGAAGTGGCTTCTCATGAAGTATCTTGCTCCGCCCTTAATTATCTTTGCTAATACACATCCATGGCCTTGATGTCAAGTCCACTGTAAGTAACTTTGATTTGTGAACACGTTCATCCAATTTAAATGGTGGGAACGTTAAATGTACACATATGTTGAGAAGAGTTAAATATGCGACCGATTACGCACATTTATTTCTTTTGAGCACCGTTTGAAACCTGTTTGTACCTATTGGAAATTGTATGGACTTAGCAGTTACTGTGCAAAGCTCAGATTCCATTGCTGTTAATGTTAGCAGATTTCATATTAGCCATATTAGCAATGCAGATCCAGTCTCACCTTCCCAATGCCTACCACTGTAATAGTCTGGGCCTGTGGCAGAAATATTCCCAAAACACAAATACATCAAAATAACCACCAAAAAAACTAGATTACTATTTTACAAAATGCAACATATTAGCAATATAGATCCAGTGTCACCTTCCCAATGTTGACCTACCACTGTGGTAGTCTGGGCCTGTTGCAGAAATATTCCCAAAACACAAATAGAACAAATAACCACCAAAAACGTTATTATGCTTTTACAAAATGCAACATATTAGCAATATAGATCCAGTGTCACCTCCTCAATGTTGGCCAACCACTGTGGTAGGCTGGGCCTGTGGCAGAAATATTCCCAAAACACAAATAACCAACAAAAAAAAGATATTATGCATTTACAAAATACAACATTTGAACACCCATATTGGTGCTGTTGTAGTTTATTGTATCATTTGTACGTAATTACTCATATTTCAAGCGGTATTTCTCCGGCCCCTCAGTTGTGATACTTTTCATGAACTGGCCCCTATTACAAACTAATTGAATAGCCCTGTTCTAGGTCATGAAAGAGACGAAGTGACAGCAAAATAATAACTTAATTTAGCTCCACTTACCCCATGTTTTTGTGTGGTTTTTGTGGCATAATAGCTTATGTTCATAATCCGACATTGTCATGTGTTTCTCTATGGCAATGCACGTTCATAATCCAGTTTTGAGATCCTAGCAAATTCCTGTATGGTATCCAATTCAAGACTCATATTGCATCCACATTTGTTTGACAAATAAACACTTTTTTGCCTTTACTTTGTTCATTGCGATGCAGTAAAAAGTTATTGTAGAGAATCATCATGTGTGGCACGCAAACAAGTCAGGTTAGATCAGCTCGTGTCACAAATATGAAGCACAAAAAGTGTCAAAAAATCATTTCTCATCACTAAATCAAAATTGCCATTTATTTCTGTAAGGCACACACCACATATTTCTGTAAATTGCTCAGCTCCAAAGTATCCCTCCACCATGGTTCTTGTATTATGTAGCATGTGTGAATGGCACTTACAATGACCAGGATAAATGCTTCTAACTAAAGGTAGTGGAAATGCCCTTAAAACAGCCTAGGGCTCATAGGGTTTCTCCTATCCTTTGGATTTGAAAAAACAGCTTATTTAGAGAGCTAGAATTGTACATGTGATTTTTCCTCTCTCATCTCTCGGTTTAGATTTTCTTGCTCCAAATTTCAAATTGAAATCGAGACTTTCATATAACACACACTCTTCAGTTTACTGATAGTGAAACATTTCTGGGGTATTTTGTGTCATACTGCTTGTCACATTTAAGTTGTTTACAAGAAAAAGATAATTTTCTCATTTCGTCCGATATTGATTTTCATACATTTTTACATAACGATTTTGAGCCATCCATTACAAATGGCATCATTTGATAATTTTGTCTTCTTGTATCTTTTGTCTGTATCTTAGCAATGTGATTCTCAGCTTTGTGTCATTAGACAGAATTAAAAGACAAGATATCTTGTGTTGAAATAGTTATCTTTGACAAAAATTGGCAAGCAGCAATGAGGGGGCCAAACAAAGTTGTGACTGCTGATGATCTAGTTTCTCTTTCAGGAAAATCCAAAATGGGCAATTGTTTATAATGAGTGGGTAAAATTTGCAATGATCATCAATATGAGTATGAAGAGTATGACTAGCCATTGGATTTTTTTTGCTAACCCAACATCATCATGATATACAACCTCTAAACGCAGGTTCGCTAATTATAGCGCCCCCCAGTGGCCAAATTACACCAAATTTGTTGTGTACCCTTGGGAGGGGGTCAGTTGTCATGTGACCAAGTTTCGTTGACATACATCAAAGCGTTCCCAAGATATGAGCTCACTTACTGTTTGGCGACTTTTCCCCATTGGATTTGCCTTTATTACTGCAATGTTATGACAAAATGAGTCATAACAACTTCTGATCACAATGAAACTGTCATAAATGGACTCAGCATCCTCAATAGCCCCTAAAATGACACCAAGATTGTGAAAATGTGATCATTATTAGTAGATGTATGATTGCAGTCAGTATCCTGGCCAAGGTGAGAAAGCGCCCCCCAGAGGAAGGGCAAAACGGGGTCAGAAAATTTGCACCCCGTCATTTTTCAACAGTAGGACCCCAAATAAAGCAAATAAAACTTTACAAAATTAAATAAAATTACAATTCGTACCCCACTAAGATCTTTGATGTGCGCATCAACATACTGGGAGAGTGTTTCCGTGAGCGAGCCTATGCCCGCCACGATAGGTCTTCCTGGGGGATTTTTTGAATCCTTATGAATTTTAGGGAGGGTATATATCACCGGTCTTATGGGATTCTCAACCAACAGAAATTTTTATTCCCCTTCATTAAAGGGATAATCCGGAGTGAAATGCACTTTAGATCAATTTTTCGGACTATTGGGAGTACATACGTTGAGTTGACACCAAAATCATGTCATTCGGATGTATTTTGAGAAAGTTCGAGTTCACCGTTTTTAGCCAAAACTCGTTAGCCTGGAAGTGACCGGGGCAGGTCCTTTCGCCGCTACAAAACGCTATTTTTATACCTCTTCTACTGTTCCAAACAACACTACACTTACGTGGTAGTGAGTAGAGGGTTCCTAAAGCCAAACCGAAGTATCCTCACGTCTTTATGTGGTCGGATAGACAGTCCAGAATGAATTTAATCGAGTCAGTACCTTTCCGGAAATGTTAGTAAAGTGTTGTTGAAGCGTTGCGCAGCTGCCGCAGCGACATTTCCGGAAGATACTGACTCGATTAAATTCATTCTGGACTCTCTATCCGACCACATAAAGACGTGGGGATACTTCGGTTTGGCTTTAGGGACCCTCTACTCACTACCACGTAAGTGTAGTGTTGTTTGGAACAGTAGAAGAGGTATAAAAATAGCGTTTTGTAGTGGCGAAAGGACCTGCCCCGGTCACTTACAGGCTAACGAGTTTTGGCTAAAAACGGTGAACTCGAACTTTCTCAAAATACATCCGAATGACATGATTTTGGTGTCAACTCAACGTATGTACTCCCAATAGTCCGAAAAATTGATCTAAAGTGCATTTCACTCCGGATTATCCCTTTAATGTCACAATCATGTAAGGCCTTTTTCAACACGGACCTGTCAGTCCTGAAAGTCACAGTGGGGTCAGAATGTAGGGGGCAGTAGACCTCTTTATCACTTAATTGTCTTTCTAATTCAAGTATATAGGCTGACTTGTCCTGTACAACGACAGCTCCGCCCTTATCCGACTGGCGGATGACAATCTCCTCCTCTTTTTCTCAGACTCAAGCAAATTCGAGGGCAAAAATACTTCATTACTCTGGGCACAAACATCCATTACGTCTCTTTCTACAAGTCGGCAGAATGTCTCTACAGAAGAATTATTCACAAAAGGGGTGAAGATGCCCTCTGGTAGAATGCCTTGAGTCTAATTCCGCTAAAGAATTTAAATAGTTCCACTCTAGTTGTAAAAGCGTCAACTCTTTTGGTGGGAACAAATGAAAGGCCTTTTGATAATACACTGGCATGTGCATCACTTAACTGGTGACTGGATATGTTGATCACATTGGAGGTGTCTGGGACTGCGCGTTGATAGGGCCGTCTCCTGCCCCTCCGCGTTTTCCTCCTCCTCCTCTTTGCCGTCGTGGTGGTAGTGTGAGAGAGCGGGCTTGCGTTGACGTAAAAAATACTCCTGATGAGTTAATTCCCTGTCCGAGCTCTGGCCATCCGATGACGCACTGGTGGAGCTGACATTGGGTTGGCGCCGGGGTCTTCTCATCATTCCACTGAACAACCAAGGGTACACTCGGTCATCTCTGTAGTCCAGGCGTCCCTTCTGTACTTGACCATCTTTTTTTGTTCTAATTCCTTCTTGTACTTTTCAATCTTGTCGTTGCAGTCCGTCATGATTTCTTTCATTTTATCTGGAGATAGTTTTTCAATCATCTCCCGTTCTAAAGTCTCAATCTCTTTGCGTGTTTTAGACAGTTTCTCATTCTCGTTTTCAATCACTAAAACCATCAAGTCCAGTGAACACTTATTCAATAATAGCGCACCATTTCTTGCAGAATTCAGGATCCTCCCTAAATTTCCAAAATTGGGCGGAAATCTTGGGAGTTGTAGGCTACTAGAATCGCAGCGCGCTCCCGTCATCTCAATCGTTTAGTGTAAGGTGCCAATCTTAGCGGTTTTAAGTCCGTCGGAGGTAGTCTTTTTCTAGTTTTGCCATTACGACACTATCAAACACGTTTGATATTATCGGAAGTCTTTTCAGTCGTGGCTCATGCAAATAGTGATGTGAACATTAAAAACCAATAGTAACCTTGCGCGAACACGAAACAGGAAGGGGTGAAATAGGCGACAGCTGTAGCCTATATGATTATTTGTTATTTCATTTCTTATAATTTATTAGTCGGCTGTTCTACGTGACAGAACAACTCTATATCTGTTAGTGATGTCACACATCAAACAATGCTGCAGAAACGCGAAAAACTTACTTTGATATGAGTAGGCTGTCATGTGAGTTCCTGTTAATGATGACGTGTAGCCTATTGCACGATGGAAATAATTTGAAGGAATCTAGCAGCAGTCTTGTAAATAGTGACCCACAGTCTTTGCAAAATCCTAATCTGAGACTGGCCTGTGACTAGACTGTGACTAGAAACTCAATGAATTGTCTTTAGATGTGAGAGGGTCTGAGACATCAGTCTTTCAAAAATCTTTTCCAAATCTTTGCAAAGTCTGTCAATGTAAAGTAGGCTTTATTGAGCCTGTCCTCTAGCTAAAGGGAGCATAAGGAACAACAACAACACAAACAACAACAATAATAATATGCAGCAGGAAATGATAGGGTGGTGGGCCAGGGTGCCTCCCTTTAGTGAGTCCATCCTGTGGCTAAGGTAAGGGAAAGGGTGAGGTTTGATAAGGAAGACAAGGAGGAACAATATACATACAAGTACATACACATGGCCTATATAAGGCTATATAAATACAAATATACAATCAAATTATCTTAAAGAGGGTGGGGGTGTGGGCCAGGGTGCACAACTTCCAAGTTCAAGTTTTTTTTTTTTATTGTCACATATACTTTGCAGTGTAGTGAAATTCTTGTGCCACCGTTGCAATAAGGAGGGGTAAATAAACAGTAGGTAGTGTGTGGGGGGGGGGGGGGCATAAAGCATAAAGTATAAATAAGCCTCATGGGTATGGGACATGTCCATTCAATATTCTGACAGCTTGCGGAAAGAAATTATCTTTGATTTGTGTGGTATGATCTGGGGATACTTAGGCCACAGGTGCGCCATGCACTAGATCCGTTACAGTTTGCATACCAGGAGAAAGTGGGCGTCGACGATGCAATCTCCTACCTCCTACACAGGACACACTCTCACCTGGACAAGGGGAAAAGTGCTGTGAGAATCATGTTCTTTGACTTCTCTAGTGCTTTTAACACCATACAACCCCCCAGATTGAGTGACAAGCTCCTGCAGATGGGTGTGGATGCTCATCTAGTATCCTGGATTGCAGACTACCTGACAGAGCGGCCACAGTTTGTCAGACTGAAGGACTGCCTCTCCAACACTGTAATCAGCAGCACAGGTGCTCCACAGGGAACGGTGCTCTCTCCAGTCCTGTTCACCCTTTACACGTCTGACTTCTGCTACAACACGGAGTCATGTCACATGCAGAAGTTTTCAGACGATACTGCAATTGTGGGATGTATCAGGGATGGGCAGGAGGAGGAATACAGGAGCCTGGTGGAGGACTTTGTGCAATGGTGCAGACTCAACCACCTACAACTCAACACGACCAAGACCAAGGAGATGGTGGTAGATTTCAGGAGGTCTAAGCCTGCTCTGCTGCCAGTCACCATTGAGGAGGTCAATGTGGAGGTGGTGAACACATACAAGTACCTGGGCGTACATCTGGACGATAAACTGGACTGGTCAGTCAACACTGAAGCAATATACAAGAAAGGGCAGAGCAGGCTGTACTTCCTGAGGAGGCTGCGCTCCTTCAATGTCTGCAGCAAGCTCCTCTGGATGTTTTACCAGTCTGTTGTTGCCAGCGTCCTCTTCTATGCTGTGGCATGCTGGGGAGGAAGCACTAGGAAGAGGGATGCTGGGCGACTAGACAGGCTGGTAAGGAAGGCTGGCTCTGTTGTGGGAACTGATCTGGAGTGCATCACTTCAGTATCAGACAAAAGGACCCTGAACAAGCTACACAGCATCCTGGACAATGACTGTCATCCACTCTACAGCACTATCATACAGCAGAAGAGCTTGATCAGCTGGAGACTACGCTCCATGACATGCACAACAGGCAGACTGAGAAAGTCATTTGTACCCAGGGCCATACAACTGTACAATGCTTCACTGAAGGGAAAAGGAGAGTTGGACTTCTATGCATAGTATATCTGCACCTCCACCCTCTTATACACTTACATGGCATGGCTTACATGTCTACCCTCATGTCTAACTCTTATATTATTACTATGTTAAAGGTACATTATGTAGGATTTTAAGTGTTTTAGTACCTCAAGTCAACGTCTTCATTCATAAATAGACCCTCTTTGGTGTAAAATAACATATGCCAATGATCTGACTCGTCCTGCTGGCCGAAGAATTACTTCCCGGCATTTACATTGAAAGGGACGTTCACAGGAAGTCTTCCATGTCTTTCCGGTGTATAGAAAAATATGAACTGCCGAGAGGGACATAAAACACTACCGCTACCGCTAAACACTACCGCTAGGGAAAAACGCGTTTTTGCATTTCGCGTGCACAGAGAAGCAGCGTGAAGACGGTTAATACTTAACCTACAGACAAGCACTGCACTTAGTGACATAGTTCATGCCTTTAGAGCAATACAAGCATTAGCCTATACTGTCATGTCAAGTTGTTAGCTGCTGCTATGCTAATATTACGATAGTAAGCTAATGTAAAAACAATATAAGCATGACAACGTAAGTCACTATGTTGCTCGAGGAGTAATTACTCATACATGATCATACAAATTATTCAAAGAACTTTAGAATAGCTTACATCATCACTGGAAAGAAAACTCGATGAAGTGGTAGAAGACATCTTGAATGAATCTCGACCCATTCAACTTCCCGTAGTTCTAGCCATCTTGCAACGCACATTTAAAAATGCGTGGCGCTAGAGCGTGCATGCAAAATCAAATTTAACCACTAGATGGGAGCAAAAACTACATAGTGTACGTTTAAGTTTATTTTAATTGTCCATATATTTATATTAGTACTGTTATTATTATTACTATGCTTACATTTTGTACGGTACATATTTATTACTGGTCACTAGAATTTAATCTTGCACTGTTGCACTGTTGGACTTATTTGCACTACCAACTTGACACACACCTCAGACTGGATCACAGTACCAATCCTCAGTACATTCATGCATACCTTATCTATAGTATTCTACTGCTCCTTTAGCCATGTTGATTGTTGATTTGCTTTTTAATTTTCCTGTTTACATTGTTTACATTGTACTGTATGTTGTGTGTGGTGTCTTAAGCTGCTGGGACCTTGAATTTCCCCTTGGGGATCAATAAAGTATCTATCTATCTATCTATCTATCATGAGTGGTGATGCTCTGGTAGCCCTTGCCAGAGGGAATGAGCTGGATGGCTCCATTCCATTATATCTATACTTTTGTCCGGCACCTGGACTATTTCTGTGGATGTGCGCACCCCAACCAAACGGAATGAGCTGGATGGCTGACATCTATGATGATGGACGTAGCCCTCCTCTGACAGCGTGTGGAGTACATCGTTTGAAGCTGAGGGAGGTCAGCCCCAATGATCTTGGATGCAGTCCTGGCAGTCCTTGACAACACTTTCAGGTCATGAGCAGACAGGTTCAGTGTGCCTCTCCAGTGTCAGGAGAACCAGTGTCCAGATAACAGGATTTGCGGAACCCGGCGGCGTAGATGGTCATCCCTGAAGCCTCACAGTGGTCAAAGAAAACATTATAGGTTATAGTCTTCTTGAAGCTCAAACAAACATAAAGCAGTCTTTTGCCTCATCGTCCCCATTAGTTTCCTGCGCAACACCTGCTGTCTGTCTTCTTCATTCATGGACAAAACGGCTGGGCATGTTGACCTACACGGTCGGTTCCACTTACAGATGTAGTAATCTGTGAAACAGAAACATAACCACACATCAACAACTCTACTCTGCAGAATAGAAATAGAATATATACTTTTTTGATACCGTGAGGGAAATTCGTTTCTCTGCATTTAACCCATGGAGGTATTATAAGAACTGGAGAAAGTGAACAAGTCCCGCCCCCATTCATTTCAATGGGAATGCTAGGCTAGTGAAAAGTGCCAAAATTGAACGATTTTTTCAGGCTTCAACATGGCGTTTCAAGGGGCTTGTTTCCGGTGCCGTTTTACTTAGCCAATTAAGTGCCAGGTTACCGATTGACGTAAGATACAGAAGGAGAGCTCGTGCCCACACTAAGCTCGTGCATGAGCTGAGAGTGGAACAACCACCAATCAGCATGAGTAAAACGCAGGTAAAACGGCACCGGACATGATGTATTTCTGGAAAATGGCGACGAGGAAGTGCTTTGCTAATCGGCGAAGCTAATCAGTCAAATCCTGACCCCCTGATTTAACCCAATTTAACCGAATTAGTGAACACACACAGCACACACACACAGTGAGGTGAATCACACACTAACCCAGAGCAGTGAGCTGCCTGCCCAATATACTGGTGTAAAACAATGTTAAAGTGTTTAAAATCCTACCTCCATGACGTACAGCATGTTGCATGTGGTTATTGATATGGCCCTTGAATTTATATTCATGGCCTGTGGAAAATTTGCAGCACGGGCATCTGTAGATCCCCTCTGGATATTTCTCGTTGGCAGGACAGGAAATGTGTTGGTTGCTGAAAACATTGACACATCATAAATGTTATTTAACATGATAGTAAAGGGGCTTATGCATGGACCTCACCTACAAGTTTTACTGCGCATGCCATTTCTGTGCCACTGGCGTAATAAAAGTATTACTTTGAACATTAGCAGTATCTCTTGCAATGACTAAAACTATGCAGAGAGAATTATAGGCTAATTTATGAAAGTGAAATGATAAAAGTACTACAGTACTTAGCTAACGTTAACGTTATGTAGATAGTCCAACACTGGAAACTGAAGCTTTGCAAGTTGAACACTCGTGCACTCGACAGTCAAGCTCACACTAATCTTGCAAATGTTTTAAAAAGGGAAATTTACGTGTAGTTTTGTACAGCGGGACAAATACAGCATGAACTCAATTTTACGAGATACATCTTTGCGGTTGGAAAAAGCTATCGCCTGCTAAAGTTAATTTGACAAGATAACACCGCTTTTATCTACCGTATCTATCTAACTTACATTATACAACATGCAAGTAACATCAAATGTCATAGATATTTTAACCAGGTCAACGAAGTAATGTCGTTATGAGCATAAAAGTATGTATTTTTCACTCACCGCTGTAACATTAGTCTCCCGTCAGTATAAAAGCTGCTGTTCACGTTTGGGCATGTGACGTAAATCAACATGGCCGACTTGGATGTGGGCGGGGTTGGATATCCAACTTGCTTGTCCTGCAGTCTGCAGCGACAAGCTACTCCGTGATCATCCTCTTGCATAGCCCGAAGTATGGCAGTTTGGGAGGCAGTAGTTGGTGTCTCCGTTGCCACGGCACCTGCAGGCTGCGAGACTCCGCTCTCTCTCCCCCCCTCAATTCCCCAATACATGGGTGAAGCTTCGCCGTAAATCTCAATAATGAGCTTGGTTGTCCTCTTTAGTTTTGGAGCTGGTCCTCCACCCGTTGCTGGGTACTTCCTCTTGAATATTTATTTTTTTTCCCCTCCTGTACCATGTTTTTTAAATCTTTTTTCCACGTCTTGTAGCGATCTCGTTGCTGACGGATTAATAGCATTCATCCTTTCTGTGATTTTCTGCCAGGCTTGATGTTTCTTTTGGTTCCCATTGTAATCGCTAAATTTGGACATTAAAACTGATTTTACGCTATTGTATTCCTCAAGGAGGCAAATGTTTTCGACCAGAGAAAACTGGCTGGAGCGCGCCCGCTGTCGGCCATTTTCTTAAGTAAGTTCGCTTAACGTCTTATTTTACCCATAATGCAATGCGACTTAGAGTGACTAACCAAAGTGGTTCACGTGGTTCGTGGTAGTCTCAGTAGTTCCTTTGGTCCCTGGTTTACTACGGGACTGACAGCAGCGATCGCATTTCTACTCACGGTAAATACTCAATGAAAATTACTATAAACTGCATTGCCACTTACATATATTACTCACTGAAAATGCATTATTATGCACACGACAATAAGTCATGTAGAAAAGTCTTATGATAACACCTGAGATATTCCTTCATTCCCCCATTGAGAGGAACTACTGAACGACCATGACATACCGGATGTGCCGCCATTTTTTGTACAGGGGAGTGAATGGTTGTGTCGCAACTTTGAGATATCGATGGCTTTGGCTAGACTGTCTTACTGTTAGTCACTGTCTTAAGTCAGTGTCTATGTGCAACCGGCCGCAGATGGCAGAAACATTTGTTTTCTTTGCTACAGCAACCTGTCAGATCGGTTAGTAATGTGGCCCAGTCTGAACAGATAATTTGTATGGTAGGAGCAGGCTTCACTCAGTCTCTTGGTTTGTTTTTGAGCTTGAGCACACTGAGGAAGGCGCTAAGCCGAAACGCGTCTGTGCAATAATATAAAAAAAAACACGTTTAAATGCAAAGTGCGACCTTTTTTCCTTTTCCCAGTCTGAACAGAGCCATATCCGATTTGGACACTTGCTCTAAACAGCGTGGACAGTCAGCCTGTAGCTCCTGATAATGTAATAAATCCCCGATAATGTAATAACCCCGATAATGTAAAAAACAAGTGGCACTTGAGTTCATTGAAAATGTAATACAACCTGATAATGTAATAACTTCCCGATAATGTAATAAAGTGCATTTCCCAATAATGTAATTCAATTTTACCAATAATGTAATAACGTATTGCATTAACGGGAGGTTATTACATTATCAGGTTAGCCTTCTTTCGCAGGTCCTGATAATGTAATAACTCCCCAATATTGTAATAAATTAACAGCAGACCACCCATAACTGGGGCTCAAGTGGTGATACTGTGTAGGCAACTCTAGCTGGAGAGCTATAGCGCCACCAACAGGTCAAATTTGAACAGGCATGAATGTTTATTAACTTTTGACCTGTTCATCCATTTTAAACAAACAATGTATCACTGGAACCCTTGGGCCAAGCCGAATTCAATGTATATTTTATGTCTTTTTCAGCCATATTGGATTTTCTGCCATCTTTGATTTTATCAAAAACCTTTAAAAGGCTTCTCTTGACACAAATGTTGTCTAATCTTTCCAAAATGTTACCCAGATTATCTTTATACCATGACACACGAATGCATTCAACATCTTGAAATTCAAAGGCTTTTAACTGTGACGGCCTATAAAACTTGCCGTAGATGTCGCAAAACAGGAAGTAAGCCTATTTCTCAGCAACCCTTTAACATATCTCAACCAAATTTGGTATATAGACTCATGACATCATCCTGGGGACCTGTGACCACTAGGGGGCTACATATTCTGTCAAATCTTTATGCAACTTGGCATATGATCGCAGGCACACACTCACACACACACACACATGCTCGCGCACACACACACGCAGGCACACACTCGCACACACACACGCACATGCACACACACACACACACACACACACACACACTCAGGCACACATACAGATACACCCACAGAGAGAGAGAGAGAGAGAAAGAGAGAACACACACAGAATACACACAGATAAAACAGAACACACACACACACACACAGAGAAACAGAGAGAGATAGAAAGAAAGAGAACACACACAGAATACACACAGAACATGCACATACACACACGGTCACACAGAAACGCATCCACGCACACACACACACACACACACAGGCTATTGTATATATCACACACACACTCACTTCTCAGCTCCGGTGGTCTCACAAAGTGCTGCATCTCACAAAACGTACTCAAAGATGTGTGTGTGTGTGTGTGTGTGTGTGTGTGTGTATGTGCCTGTGCTTGTCTGTGTTTGTTTGTGTTTGTGTGTGTGTGTATGTGCCTGTGCTTGTCTGTGTTTGTTTGTGTGAGTGTGTGTGTGTGTGTGTGTGTGTGTGTGTGTGTGTGTGTGTGTGTTCCTGCATGTTTGTGTTTGTGTGTGTGTATGACCGTAGCATCCAGCACCCAGAGCAACCCTTCGCTTAATACCACCATCTATGGGCTGATGGGTATACAGTCCTGAATGTACACATAAATCCATTTATGTTATAGTCCCCCATGGATGAAGTTCCGCAAAACTTGGCATACTCCCAGAGGATGTCAGGTTAATCGTACACTTGAAATTTGGTGCAGTTCATAACATCTCATCTGAAGATAGGGGCAATTAAAGCAATATTACATTGCATTTTCAATTTTTACCATGGGGGTGCAAATCACAAATCACTTATGGTTATAAGCTAAGTTGATGCAGGCTCTTGAGACCAACATACCATAAACATTTTGTCATCCTCGGTGCCACGGTTCAGGTAGTTATGTATGCGCGGGGGTGGAGTGACCCTTGGGGACAAAACAAAATATTTCCGTAAAAGTCTACGGGGGCTACATGCCCACCAAGTTTCATGTGCCCCGGTGTTACGGTATCCCGGGAGTTGTTGACCAAAAATATGACGGGGGAAAAAAAAAAAAACTTTGACAACGACTATATGACCGCTTCGCTAGCTATGCTAGCGGCGGTCATAATAAACATGTTAAAGGGTTGCTGAGAAATTGGCTTACTTCCTGTTTCGTGATCTCTACGTCTTGTTTGATTGGCTGTCACGGCCAAACGCCCTTGAATTTCAAGATGTTGAATGCATTTGTGTGTTATGGTCTGAAGATCATCTGAACAATGTTTCGAGAAGATTACAAAATTGTGTGACAAGAGAAACCTTTTAAAGGTTATGGATCAAATCAAAGATGCAGAAAATTCAATATGACCCAAGGGTTCCAGTGATACATTGTTTGTTAAAAATGAATGGACAGGTCAAAAGTTAATGAACATTCATGCATGTCCAACTCAGACCTGTTGCCGGCGCTAGAGCTCTTGAGCTTGCGTTGCTTACACAGTATCACCACTTGAATCCGAGAAATGGGTGGTCTGCTGTTAAATTATTACAATATTGGGGGATTATTACATTATCAGGACCTGCGAAATGAAGGCTAACCTGATAATGTAATAACCTCCCGTTAATGCAATACGTTATTACATTATTGGTAAAAAGTGTATTACATTATTGGGAAATGCATGTGTATTACATTATCGGGAAGTTATTTCATTATCAGGGTAATTACATTATCGGGGATTTATTACATTATCAGGTTCTACAAGCCCTAAAAATGATATGAGAAGGAATCAGATTTGAATCAGATTCTTCTGCAATCTGAAGGCAGCCTACAGGGGGGTAGGCCTACACACATATTGTATAAATCTCCACCGATTTCTTATCTGTGAGAGAACCCACACATGACGAAAAAAATCTTTCTCGGCTGCCGCTCAGAACACCCCACACACTACAGGATTTTCAGTCGCAAATATTGAACATGTTTAATATTTACGATGATCAGCGCTGAACATTTTCCATCGCGTCATAAAGGCTATTGTCAGGAGAAGTTTGACTTTTAACACACCACACACAAGAGAATCTCACAAGATAATCTGAGCTGAAGATAATCGGCCGTTGTCTGTCTTCGGTCGGAAGGGGGGAAATCGGGGCAAAATCTTTATGTGTGAAGAGTAGACCCTGCTTTCATGACGTCAGGACTTTGCCCTAATTGGCTTTTACATCCCTGATGTGCAGATGCCTCTTCATATCCACAAGGGCCTGTGCCTCATGTTTCGTCATGTGGTCACGTCTAGACTACGGAAAGTAGAGAGTGTCCAACTTCATAGCAGCGTTTGTATCCGTGCCCCTGCCGTCATCGGCAGATCTCACTGCTGCAAGAGGTCAGTTGGGGTTGAACTGGAATGCGCCTATTGCTCGTGGCCAGAGTATCTTGCGGACACTAGGCGCATTCGACTTCATGAAGATCTGCACGGATCTGACTTGATGTGATGCATGCTGGGTTGAATATGATGTATACTGAGACAGACGAAATGCAAACAGGTTAGAAATGTTGTCCGACTTGTTGCAGACGGGGTAGAATTTACCACCGCGACAACATGTCACATGCAACTCCATCCAACTTTTGCTGTTGGTTTTTACTCGACTGCACGTGCTGAAACCCACCCCTGTGACCTCAGTTCAAAGACGTGATAGGGCCGTTTGGAAGGAATCTCCCCATGACGCGTATGATAGGTGTCTCATTCTGCCTCCTTACATTGGAATGTGCTAAAATGAACAGAAATCAAAGGGTTACCTTCTTATTTGTGAAATAAGCCTGGAAGAGCGGTAGGCTAGCCTACTGAAAACGTTTGGATATTCTGCTGTTATGCTGTTGGTTAAATAGGCCTTAGACACACATACGGAAAACACTTCATATTGAATTAATATGCTACAATGCAGGCCTGTTAACTGTATGACAACAGTGGTTCATTTAAACTACATCATATCAATTTATTCCGGCAGTTAGTCAACACACAATTTACATACTATTTTCTGCAGAGTACTACAATCTCTGACTGTGGAGTTCTCTACAGGTTGCCTGCTGATCTTTAGTGGAGAGTAACTGCAACTCTGCTGCCTCCTGTAATCCATTATCAGTTCAGTTCCTTGGTTTTGCTGATATTCAGTGTCAAACTGAATCAGGCCCATAACAACTTGTCATCTGCAAACTTGATAATAGAAGTGTGACTACTGTTGGTTTTGCAGTCATGCGTGTAGATGTTGTACAGCAAGGGGCTCAAAACGCAACCTTGATGGTTAATGTGTCCGATGTCAGACCACCCACTCTGACCACTTGTGAACGGTTAGTGTGAAAGTCAAATATCCAGTGACAAACCGAGGAGTTCAGCCCCAGGGCCTTCATCTTTGTGATTAAGGTGAGGAGTACTATGGTATTGAAAAAAGCTATGTTAAAAGTAAATGTGAATGACCTAAACCCAATAGCACGTCTGTAGTGTTGGAAATGCAATGTCTAAAACACCTACAAACAATTCTGAATGTCTACTTGACATTTTTCAGTGAAAGAAAGTCTTTTTGATTGATTTAGTCCAAGATTTAGTTAAAAGTCATTAGAGCACATACAGCATGTTCACATGAAACAGTGCACATGTTATAATAACACTGCATTGCAGCCCCACGGAAACAGGAAAATCACAGAAATTATGAGCATCATGTGCAATTTTATTGAACTTCAGAAAATCGAAACTGGCACTTCAGTATACTAACACTATGTCACTATCATAACCCTGGAGTGTTCAAGAAACATGGAATGCAGCTTGCTACATATATTTTCAGCTACTTTAAATCAATGTTTTAAATCAATGTAGTCACCTCTTATTTTCCTTATCAGTTTAAATGTACCTCCATCAGTTTTTAAAGCAGCCTTTAAATGCTGC
Organism: Sardina pilchardus; assembly: GCF_963854185.1. Classification (NCBI taxonomy): domain Eukaryota; kingdom Metazoa; phylum Chordata; class Actinopteri; order Clupeiformes; family Clupeidae; genus Sardina; species Sardina pilchardus. Next base: position 33,452,346 of record NC_085007.1, read on the forward strand.
TGACTTGCACCATTACAGATTGTTATGTGTTGCTCAGGAATTCTGAAAGTGGAAAGATGAAACAATGTAGAACACTGAAAACTGGTCCTGATACCAAGAAGATCACTGTATTATCTTTGTAATATTTTTGAGAATTGGGTAATAAGTAGGAGTGAAAGTGAGAATAAAATAGGAATCTCCAGTAAATAAAACTAAAGGCAGTATTACATAGATGTTTTTGGTCTCCACCTCCCTAGTCATTTGTACTCAGTGCTTGGCTTTATCAAAAAGGGGACGGAGCTGGTCCTGGGTGGTGGCTTCCCTCTGTTGAATCAGGTCAGTATGGCCCTGGGTAACACCCCAACTGTCTGGAGTTGACAAGGATGGGCATTTAGGTCTCCCGGAGGCAGGTTTAAGGTTTTCCCAGTAGTCACGACGGGCCCTGAAATAAATAGAGGCAACATGAACACTGACTGAAAATGTACTGAATTTTATGGTAGCTCTGTATATTATTTGAACTATTTCATGTAATTACTCAGCCAAAACTCTATGTGGAAGGGATAGATACTGTCCAGGGGTGCATTTCTACAAGTTAGCTGCATTGTTCCTAAACAACAGAACTTTCACTCCAACAACAACCTTGTAACACCTGTGACAAGAAAGCATTGTTTGGTCGAAAGTCCAGTGTTAATGATGTCAAGCTATAGTTGATGGTATTTATTTTTTTACTAGAGCTAGCATACATTAAAATTATTGAGAATGCATAACCAATTTAAAATGAAAATGTTTGTCAAGATGAATGAATGTAAATTTTTGAAACATCATGATAAGTGAAATACTCCATTGCAGGGTGTTCAGGTATTAACATAGAGGGTCAATATAGTCAAACTAATCCGATTGAAACCTTAACAATCGCAACATTATCATGAACATTGCTTCAGCGACTACTCTGGACCTGTTGATCCAGCCACCAAACGTTCTGTCCATGTTTACGATTGATCATTGGAACTATCCTTTCTAGAAACACCAAAACCAAGAAAGACGGTTCTAACTCCAAAGATTACAATGGAGGTTAGCCAAGGGCCCTTTCTAGAAACGCACCCCAGAGTAGCATTAAACTTACCTGGCTCTAACCCATGGCTTAGTGTGCATCTCTAAGCCACTAGCCCACATGCCATGTTTTTCAGAGGCAGCAGGTAGGACGCCCCTCTCGGGTGCCAGCTCCTCAGCCAAGGCACGAATGTGATATGGCTCAAATCCACAGCAGCCTCCAATGTACCGGATGCCTGCTTTGTAAGCCACCCTGGCATATTGCTGCATGTCCCACCGAGTCAGAATCCTCGGTTCTAGGGCTGAGAGAGATCAAAGTAGATCATGAGAAACAGGTGAAATAAGTGAAGGAAGGTATGAACGTATATAGTTGGTAATTAAACACATTTCATTACTCAGGATTCTTGCTTAAGTTAACACTTTGGGAAGTATTAGGGTGGGTAGTTCCAATCCTTGATTATGATTGGCTGAATTGTGCTATGGCATTGTAAAGCCCAGCATAACCCTAAATGTAAACCGCATTTCATTCTATATTACTGTGCCACCACAAATTGATACAAAAGTTATGGTCGCTGTGTCTTGACATTGATTGGCAACCATTCTGATGTAAGTAAGTATATGGAGGAATGATTATCTATGAATATAACATTACATTTCTCTATTTGCGTGTCTCCCCTTTGTTGTTCTAAAATCAGTGTAACCTACAACTTCTCAAGGTTTATTGCTTAATTATAACTACAGGTCATAAATTATTATGATCATTGTTATAGAGTCTCATGCTTGAGACACACAATGATTTCTAATAGCATTATATCAATATAATAGCAATGGCCTAATAGAAACTGTTGCCATGAACAGGAAACAGGACTACATGGTGACACTTATACTAAAATGTATTTATCACTCATTAGTATTTGTAAATAGTATATATATATTCTAATCTAATATCATTCTAATGTTGTAACATCTAATGTACAGTTATGAGGGCAAACATATAAGAACTATATGGCTAATAGGCAAACTCATCACTTAGCCATATCATTATAGCAAAATTGAACAATGTTATCATACATCACAGATTTTCCCCATATCATGTTAATTCTTACCAAAGGGAAATTCAGGCAAATCAATGAAGCCTTGACAGTTGCAGTCAGGGGTGTGGTAAGCCAATGGCTGCACCATGTAGTGACTCGTAAGCCCTGCCTTCTCAATGCCCTCCTTCATCATCTCCACTGTCTTCACGCAGGTCATGGGATCAAAGTGACAGTTGATTCCAATAATATCAGCACCTTCAAAAAAGTAAAAAAGTGAACTTTTTCAAGCAGAATAGATTATAATTGTCACTAATTTCTTTGTTTATGTTAGTTTTAATGAACAGAGGAAACACAAATCACCCAACAATTCAGAGAATGTCCATTTTTAATCTGTTTAACGGAAACGGAACGGATGGAAACACATGCAGATGTGCATATTCTTGAAGATTCTTTTCATGACTGTGCATTAGGGTGGTCCTTATATAAGTGCCTTAACCTCTTAAACTGTTCCTTTTAACTTCAGAATTAGAAATATGCAAAAGGTTTGACAAAAAAATTATATTCAGAGGTAGCTCAATCATGTGGAAGATTGCCTATGTTAAGCTATGCAGCGTTATTGTGATAAGCAATAATGTTAAACGTTTCTGCAAATTAATTACATTGTATTGATTGTATTGAACCGGCAACCCTTCAGTTACAAGCTCTAAGTCCTAACCAGTGGGCCACAGCTGCTTCACACATATTTGGACACATACAGTATGTGTGGCATATATTTGGGGTTCCGTGGATACAATTGTTTGAATGTTTTAATGAGGACCAGAAATGTGCTCTAAACCCACAATAACCAAGGTGATCATCAATAGAAATATGTATTGATTCCACCAGGAAAGGTAAAACTGCTAAACCGGGTCATGGATAGGTTAATTTGGATTTAGTTTCTACAATAAGTAAACTGAGATGTATCTAAAATATGTTTAAAGCTATTGAGCTACCAGTAACTACTGTATTATGCTACTGCCATAAAAATTGGCATGCTGTATTTTCTCATATAAAGGAACAACTTGAAGGTTTAAGACTTCTAAAAATAAGGACCACCGTACTGCGCACAGAATATGTGAATGGGCTTAATGCAGGGCTGTACACTGCGAGCAGGTCGTCGCAAATACGAGTAAAAATATATTAGTGCGAGTATAAAAATGTAAATGCTCGCACACATGCAAGTACTGATTTTAACCCTTGCATTCACATTTTGCTCCTAAAATGAATCCACACCAAGTGGATCAAAGTATAGTACAATTTTCGCGAGAGTTGACAACTCTTGAACACCTGGCTGGACACTCACGGTTTCAGCATCAACCTCACGCTCTCACACACGCAAGAAATGTCACTCCAAATCCATTCTTCTTTTTCTTCAATCTGTTCGTTGCAGTTGGTGACTATGTAACGATTACCGGTGAAACGGTAAACCATGATAAAAATGTTGACTGTAACATTTACCGTGTTCATTTCAAATATTATTATTATCACGGTTGATAGGCTAAACACGGTGTGGAACCCATGCGTCAAATTCCTCCCAGCTTCACCCTAGCCTGCATTTGACATAGGCCTGGTAGACTTCTATGAAACAAAAATGGTATCCTACCGATTCTGTTGTCTAAATGATGTATTTAACCACGATTCGGTGTAGGCTACATCTGCTTTAAAAAGGCGGAACATTTTCATCATATAGCCACTGCGTCTTTTTATGTAGGCTACGTTCACATTAAATCCATTCCACTAACGTTATCAGGAGAATACCGTAACGTTTTATTTTGAGCACTGGTTGTCACTCATTGGATATAACAGATATAGGCTGCCAAACTCCAAGACAAGTCATGGTAGAATAAGTTAAGCACCCAGCCAGTTAAACATGACCAAGGAAAAAGTGAACGGACAACTCACAATGCCATGCCACGGTAGGCTACCTAAATCATAGAAGTTAACATTGCTGGACACTCATCTTTTCTATTACACCGGAAATATTTGTCTTTACCGTTGTTAGTTTTTTTAAACATTAATGTTATTTAATGAAAACATGTATCCTTGAACTATGCGTGACTATTTTCCTGAAACCGAATGAAACCTAATTATGTTCATGTAGACTATGGTAGGCACTTCTTAAAGTGCGGTACTTCTTAAAGTGACAGGCACTCAATTAGACCTACACACCACCCCTGTATTATCATTAAAGTGTAGCCTAATCAATATGAAGATTTCAAATTACTTTGAATTTTAAGCTATAAGTAATTATGCAGATCCTATAATGCTATGAATTGTATTGAACAAAATGTATACAAATTGTGAATTCAAAATATGAAATAGAAACCAGACAAGCCATTTTCTGTGTGTGTGGAGGGTTTGAGCAGAGACTAGGATTGCCACTGCTGTGAATGAGCTGTATCCTGCTTAAGGCAATAAGGTTTTCAAGGAAATTTATAGTGCTCCTACATTTTTTTCTGTGCTCCTAATGTTTTTCATTTAGGAGCACCTATAGCCTGGCAAGCTAAACTACACAGAAATGTATAGTCTGGGGTCGGACCATTCACAGAGTTGAAGCCTGTGGGTGGGATGAACAGTTGTCTTTCAAACTGCCTCTGCACGTAATAGGCCAGCATTTGTGACCAATCGTAGCTGGTCGGCAAAACGGCAAATACATCCTTCTTTAAAACAAATGACTTAAGTGCTTCTTTCTGCTCAAACTTCAAAGAAAACCCCAAGTCTAACTCTTCCCAAGCCGATTCAAACGAGCGCGCTTCGTTAACCTCATCCATCTTTTGTTTTTGGCGACATTTGTTTTTGACTGTCACACTCAAAGTGTGAACTTATCAAGAAAGAGGCAAATAAATGTTACACAGCTCTGCAACAGGTATAGGACAATGATAGACTTAGCAACGTTAACGTTAACTTGGAAAATCAAGGAGAAACAGCGAATCAACAGTGAACAAAAACTAGCAGGTAGAACGTTTAAAATCTAATTGTCGGAGTCGGCGCTGTTGTTTTTGAAAGACAAGTTAGAGGCGCCAAGACCCGCCTTACGTTGCTTCTGATTTGTTTATATTGCGTGATGTCTTCTGGTTGGTGAGATTTAGGCACAAAGGACTGATGGATTGGTTATTGCTGTCAGTCAATCAGAGCTCGAACTACGGCAAGGCAATGACCAAAGTTTATCATCATGAAAAAAAGTATATATAGTGCACTGAATGGGGAAATATTTTGCGTGACAAATGACTTGGCAGCCCTGGTTGTGCGATACGGTCAAACCCAACTCGTCGAACGTCCAGCCCCCTGGCGTCTTATCAAGGTGAGCTAATAAGGCGGGCTCAAGGACTCTGTACACAGATAGAGCGTTCTGATTGGCTAGGCTGAACTCGAGCCTGGCGCAGGCTTGTCCTCAACGGTGCGACCCTAGACCATCCCACTAGGCAAAAATATTTTTGGCCGCTAGGGTGCGTCTAGATTTCTAGGCTAGAGCACCTATGCTCCTAGTGAAAAAGCTAAGCGTACAGCCCTGGCTTAATGGAAACCCTGACCAGTCTACTGGTCTTTAAATGCTTTACATTTATAGTCTGAATGTTCAAGTAGGCTCAAAGATGATAGTTTTTAGTGGTAGAAGTCAACGTCCAAGATCACTGTAACCATGAAAGGCCCATTTCTGTGAATGTTACATCTGGATGCATGATTGGATGCATGTTATGCATTAAGTACAGTATATTGTATTTTATATTATTTAGTTATTTTCATTAAGCTATTGATTGACTTGACATTGTTCTTTATTATTGCCATTCTCCTTAATGTAGTATTACCAAGTTTTAAATTGTTCACTGTTTTTTCATATTAAACTACGTTATTCCTTTAACTAAGACGAGTTGATACATACCTCTCACGTTTCAATGCTTGCACTCACTGGCATATGTGACCCTGTAAAGCGTAACCAGTCGTTTCGGTAAAATTAATTAAATTAAGTTATTGTGCTCACGTGAACGGCCATAAACTAAGCTTTCCAACGATATGTATATCGAGGGTATTACACAAACTATCGCTAAGATAACAGCATCCAAAGTTGACATGGTTCTCCTGTCACGATATGCCAGAAGAGGAGAAATCACCTTTTTAAGCAGCGCGTGCACAACTGGAATGACAGCAAATGTGTTGAATCTTCGCCGGGTTTAACAGTCAAAACGTATGTTTTTCCGTGAAATGCGTTCACGATATGAAACTGTAGACTGTATACAGTCGAATGAGGCGAAAACGTGAAATTCAACATTTTAACCCGGAAGTTTGTTATTGTTGATTTTCTCAAAATAACGTTGTGCGCAAAACGACTGATTTTGCTATGAATGGTCACATATATTTTAAAAATTATTTTCTACCATTTCCATAATGTGATCGACATATTTTTTGATATTTTATCCGTTAGAAACATAAACTCATTCTTTGTTTTTGTTGTGTGTTTTTCCCTTCTCCAGTTCTCCGTAATGTTAACATTGCTATTAACTCATTCAGACTATGGACTCAGTGGCTGGTTCAGTCAGTTGACTGCTAGCTGGGAGACTCATCAATCTAAACTTAAATGGCTGATGTAGCCGGTTGACTGTCAGCTAGCCTGACAACAATAGTGCAGGAGAAGGACAATGACGTGCTTGTGCATAACTGATGTTGAACTATGTTAAAGAGTTTGAACATGCCTTGCTGATGTCAGTCCTTCGATACACTGCCCTGCAACGTTGGCAGTTGTCCTCTATAGAACAGTGAAAATGTGCTCCACCTCTGCAAGGCGGTGGATATATTACAAGAAATGCTACATCCTTCGAGGATCCGGCTCCACTGTCATCAAGTGGACACAAACCACGCCTCTCGGTCCATTACCTGGATTTTCTTTTACTGTTTCTCAATTCTTCTGTCTGTGCTAGGTTTGGGTACGCTGGCGAGTCACGACACTCAACAAGACTTTTAACAAGATGTAAAGCTTGTCTTTATTTGAAACACACACACATTATGTAATTATGAATAATTACTCTATTATAGGCCTACATTCTATATACTGACATTTCTGATATTCATAACAGCAATCTTTATGCAGATTATGGCCTAGGCCTACTATTCATATTATAACTCCACCTCTTAAATTCAGCTGTCTGGTTGAAGCCTCAAAATATTGTAAACAAAGTAGCAGGCTAAGTTTATCATACTCTACTGGTTGGACTGTTCAGTTTCTGTTCAGGTAAGCTAATACTTTTTCTCCTTGGGACAGGCCCCTTTAAGTCTTGGAGTTGAAAAACATTGGTATTGAGATGGTCAGTCAACTTGAATGCAAGAGTTTTAATCAAATGTCTGCAGCATAGCCTACTAATGATGCTAAACGGATCTAACAGTAATTTAGCTAGTCGTCTTCTGTGCGTCATTGCGTTCACGATTGTGAATGTTTTATCTACATTAAATGTGCATGTCGGGCGGGTGTCCATTGAGCGCGCACGAGAGCGGCCCAAGGAGAGTTAGTTTACTTCTACTGTTTGGAAAAGTTGCACGCATAGTCTTCAAAGGTTGCGGAAGAACTTTATGCTTCACCCAAGCAGCGTCATGCTCATCAGTGCGACCACGCTTCCAGGGATGATATCGTTGGAGACAGATGCGGTGTGCACGGAAGGGAGGGGCTGTGTGTGTGCGTGTGTTTGTGTGTATGAGAGACAGATGCGTGATTGACAGAGAGGGAGAGCAGGGAAAGGAAATTCAGTTTAACGAATGCTGCGTGTTTTTCAATAGCGTTAAAAAAAATAAATAAATAAAAAAGAGGAACGAAACGCAATATGTGGCGGACGGTGCTGAATCTGTGGCGCACCGCCACAAATTAGTCTATGTGTGGCAAACACTGTTGTTTGTAAACTCAGGACATTGCTGTAAAAGGGCTTATTGCTCAGTCAATTTCCCCTAAATAAACAACGATTGATGATGATGATGAAGTCACTTCATCTTTGTAGTTTTAATTGTGTAAAGTGTCAATCTGAATCAACATTTGACCCATGCTTTTCAGCTGTGGTAAATAACTTCAGCATAAATTAATTTATTCATGAAAATGACGTACCTGCCCTAACCAGTTGGACAGCACATTCTGCTGGGCTGACTCCATGCATGTCTCCCTTTGGCCCAATGCACAGATTGGCAGCAACAGGTTTTCCAGTGGCTTTCAGTACCTGAACTGCCCACACAGCCTCCTCAACATGCTCAAAATACTATGGAAAGGTAAAAAAGAGAATGATAGAGCAATGCCTTTCTCAATGCAAAAACGAGTCAAAACCTTTGTCATACTCATTTAATGGCAATTTAAACTTACCTCTGCAATCAGGAAGTCCACATCTTTCTTGACGAAGACCTCAAGCTGCTTCTTGAAAATGGCCTTCACCTCATCCTCACTCTTGCAACTTAGGTATGAGGGAGTCTGAGACACACCACCTGCCACTAAAGCATCACCCTCATTGGCTACCTCTCTGGCCAAGTCACAGGCTGCTTCATTAATCTGCTGACCCTGAAATACATGAGATAAACATTTTAAATGCTGAAGTAGTCAGAGGTCTGTCAGTTACTTATGACAAGATCTACTGTGTGAAAATTGAAAGACAAAAAAACAAAAAAAAGACATTTGTCCAACTTCTTTGATCTAATCTTGCTGTAAGCAGCATTTTGAGCAGCATGCCACACCTTTGAGGTGGATGGATTATATGGGCAAAGGAGAAGTGCTCTTTAACACAGATTTAGACAGATTTGTGAACTAGAAAACGTCTTAGGTCTTTGAGTTCAGCTGATGATAAATGGGGGCAAAAACAAAAGCGATGGATTTATAATTTTATTCAGTGTGGATACCTTCAAGTAAAGTCTTACCATATAAATATATCTTGACTCTAGAGGGAGCTCTACAGTCGCCAAAAAGATCTAAACCTGCATAATGTACCTTTACTACTCAAGTTAAGTACATACTTGAAAATCATACTTAAGTACAGTAATCAAGTAAATTTACTCAGTTACTGTCTGGCTCTGAAAATAGGTAAAGTACTAACTGCACAAATAGTCAATCAGGAGCTGTCTGTAACAGAAGATGTAATAGAAAGTTCTAAGGGGGTGTCATTTAAAATTGAGGCAATCACAGTTGGTATACGTTCATGGCATGTCTGAGTCATGTGACCCGGTGTGTATAGTTTCAATAGGAGCAGTCTGTGGGTAGATAGGATTTGAATGCTCTAATGTTCTTCAGAATGGTATCAAAGTGCCGGTGACACTGTCAGGGCCTCTATGGTGAGATCTAGATGGTCATTGTATACTCCACTGTACTAGGGACATAGGGCCCCCACATAAGTAATCCCTTTAAGTCCTGCATAGGACTGATTTTGATGCTTCTGATTTTGATGCTCCATTTGATGCTTCATAATTCTTGTATATGGTGTTTACTCTGCTCTCACCAGTTTTGGAATCAGAAACAATTCTACCAATGTCTCATTTCAAGTTGTCCTGATCCAAAACAACAGATACATGCTTTTGTCTTTTCATTTCTGGAAAAGACTTAGCCTATTTGAATTTCTTTAAATGAATACGACAAGAGGCACAGATAGTAGAAGTCCACTCAATTAAGTACTTTAATTTGCACATTTTCTTTACTATGACTTTATTAAGCTGCATTTGCCTAGAGTGTGTATATTCATAATTGAATAGGCATATCAACAAAACTATATATCAGGCTGAATTTATGATAGTCTATGTTAGCCTACAACATAAGGATCCACAGGATGCATGCATCTCAAACTCCTGCACTTCAAAGGAATAAAAAAAAGTTTGTAAAAAAAAAAAAAGCAATATAATGTAATAGAATGAAGTTATCATGACCTCTGCTGCTGCCTCTGTTGTGACATCATATTGTTCAAAGACAATGACTGGTATTGAACAGACACATTTTTATGGGATGTGTATCTTAAAAAGAATTCAGCTGTCCAGGTTATCTCAGCTTTTATAATTTCTGATGAATGTCACAACACTATGCCAAAGTATTTTGAAGATAGCCATGTCTTTTTGGTCATTGTCATTCCTCACCTCTAACTAACTGGTAATCCAGAGATGGACTATGCTTTCAGTTACCTCTTCAGTTATGAAAATGGCTGGAGAATAGTTCAGCAATACAATAAATTCATTTTAATTCACTTACTGTAAAGCTTAACTTGTTCCCCCTGTTCTCCAGTTTGTCATCACTAGCATAGAATGTAAATGTCTGCATGACATTTGATCCCGCCCTCAGGAATTCTCTGTGCAGCTGTCGCACTATAATGCGAGAAAAGTGTATGAGAATTCTTTGAAATTCAAAGACATATTACAAGTGCAACAGTTGTTTGACTTCGTTCACAGCAACCCTGTGTCTAGTATAGAAATGAAACAGTTATTTTAGTGAACGAATATAGTTTTCATGTACGTGCGGCCCATACCAGCTTCTGGATGCTCCGCAGCAGCTTCTGGAGTCCACGGCCCTGCCTTCACATAGCCTCTTTTCTCCAGGGCAAAGACGAAACCACCATCTCCAATTACGACCTCCCCTCCACTGAGTCGTTCCAGAATTCCCTTTAAAAAAAATGAACGTCCCTTTATTAAAATGCATGTGCCAAAAAAGAAAATATGGCCACATTGTGCACCAAAGCATCATCAATCATTTCTTGACATTTTGCGGTTCTCATCATTCTCGGTCATTGACAGAAAGTTTGACCTTCTATTTAATTTCATGATGTCATAGCCTACACAATAGCCTACCTTATCTTTACGTTTCAATCATTTAAGCGTAAGATCACATGGTTTAACCTACCTTTTTCTCGCCGACTGGTGCCATTTTCGATGAAGTTCTTTTTTGAAGCCTCTCAAATCTCGAGGTGGAGAGACCAGGCTAAGAAGATGCGTGGAGTTTTATACTCTGGTTTAGGGGTGTGGTGTAGTATTCCTGATGTCACTGCACTCCGATATCATGGTTAGTCCTCTCAAGACTGATTATGGTCTTCCTTGAATTGCTTGAGGCTATTTTCTTAAGTAGCAATACACATTGACTCACAAAATAAAGTATGGAACATGCATGTAATTAAATTTGCAAACACTAACGTTGATGCTTGTGGCTCATTGTGAATCGTCTCGACCGTAATTTGTCATAAAGGCCTTAGGTTATAGCTACTCTGCAAATGCCAGAATGTAGCCTAATGGTTTGAAAGAACTGTGTTAGGCCCATGTCACCGTTTAAATGGCTTTAGGTCTATGAAATGAGATCTTCCCTACAGTTGAACCGCATGCAAGACCATGCAACCACGCATGCAAGACCAAACCATTATTAATTGTCTCTTTCTTGCATGCATGTTCCGATCTGGAGATTTGTCTTGCACATTCGTCTTTTGTCCATCCTGCAAGTTATTCTACATGACAACATACTCTTCATTTTAATTGCAAGCCTACAGTAGGCCTATAAATGAGGTATAACCTATTGTGGCCTATTCTTCTAGGCTATTTATTTTGTTGTGGTAAAAGTCCATCTGCTGAATAAAAAATAAAAACTTCAGCAATCGGTGACAAAGATCTACATCGAGGCAGGCGAATAGGCGATGTAGGTCAGTATCTTTAAATAGTTAACTGCAGAGTTTGCAACGAGGAGACTTTCATCGTGACGTTAGGCTACCTTTAGTTCATCAGGGTTACAAGAGGGCGTGCCTCCACATCTGGTGGAGCTCAACAGTTTATTTATTAGGATACTGCGCTTTTGCAAACTGTTGCCTGTGCAGGCTGAATTTCTAAAAGTAGATTTTACCTCCGATTTTGCGCCCCTTGAATAGGCTAGGCGGATACAGTATTTCAGTATGTACAGAATTCTTAGACGAACAGATTTGACAAAATTTCCATTTCTATGCCAACTTCAGCTGCGGACTATCAGCAGAACACCGAAAACATATGGAGAAGATGGGTGAGTTTATAAAGTATAGTTGTATGTAAAATAACTTCGCCTGATAGGCTACTTTTTTTCTGTCGTATCAAGTAGCTCATTGGTGGGTGTGTGAAACAAGATATATTTCTGTGAACTGTTTAATAAAAACTGGCTTAACCTTACAACTTGCTGTAATTTATGAAACGAGCCTATTTAAGATAGGCTACTATTATAACATGAGTTCCAGATCAGAGCTTATTAGGCTATTAGTGAGCAGCTTACAGAGCTGCAATTTAATGTTGCGTGTTTTTTTTAACGCCTAATATGACATCGCTATCGTCTTAAAAAGGAAAAATCAGGGCTGTCCAATTTATCAAACCTAGGGCAGAAAACAGTATAGTTTTGAACAAAACAACCTTTTTGTGTTCAAATAGGCTAGTCCTTCAGTTTTGTATTTGAATCACTTAAGGTAAGCGTGTGCCTAAAGGCCTGCCTACTGGGGGGAAACTTTGTCACAGTTAGCCTATTAAACCACGAAACATGATATTAAACAAACAATGTATTTATTTATTTTACTTTATTTAGCAAACTTTGAATTTATCTAAAATTAACTCAATTAGCTCCATTTGATCAAATAATTTCAATGAAATTGATGAAGTTAAGTTTGATGAAGTAGCTTAGCCTATTTATGTAATTTCAATGTCACTGTAGGCTACAGGTGGCAAGGAAAGTAAGCTGGGAATTCAGATGTAGGCTAGTAGCCTAGCCTATTTAATCAGGTCCCTTTCCACAGGTGGGGTTAATCAAGCTCCATGCAGTCTGCATTATAGGATGCTTGATTTTCTACCTGTGGAAAGGGACCTGGTGAAACCATGAATAGACCCCTTCACGGTTCATGTCGCAGGAAAATGTGTGTGCATGTTGGGATCAGAAAACTTTCCATCCCATTGAATTGTGTGTGTGTGTGTGTGTGTGTGTGTGTGTGTGTGTGTATCGACTGAAACGTCAAGGAAATGTCAAGAAAAATGCCTAGCCTATCTATAGGCTACCATTTTTTTGTGTGTTAACACTGGGCTTGTCAACCAGATAGCCATGTTGTGCTAATGAATCTCTGGCACTTGCTAACATGTCTAACCATTCTGCTATCAGCTCAGGATCAACCAAACAATTGCCATTAGGTAGGCTACATGGGCCTACCTTGACAGTTCAACATGCAGGTATATTAGCTGCTTCATTTTTCTGACCCCAGGTCATGCACACACCCTACCTATGCTCTGAAAGTTTACAAATATTGAAGGGGTCTATTGCAACAGTGTTAAAGGACAACTTTGAATAAGTTATGCCAGTACTGATTAGTACTGGCATAACCACTGATATTTTGTGTTGCTAAGTGACACATCTGGCATCACATTTTTGTTTGTTTTATGTAATGTTATGTAATGTTATGTTATTTTTTTGTGTTTGTCTAGTTAAATGTATTCACTCTTTATTTACATTCATTTTGATATAGTTTTGTGTTATTCTTAGTCTCGTTTCCTGCTTACAAGTCGGCTGATGCTGTGCCGTTAAGTTAGCGTTTATTTAAGTCCATTGCGAGACCTTGTCAAGGCTAGCTTTTGGCCTCTGACATCCCTTATCAAAAAGTCCTATTGGATTCCAAACAGATTGGTCAGAAAAGGAAAAAGGCCACACATTGCATATAAACGCGTTTTGGCTTAGCGCCTTCCTCAATGTGCTCAAAGATTCCAATCAGATTTTGGAACCAATAGGATCCTATAGGATTGGGATCCTATAGGTTTGACAATCCTACAGGATTTTAGTTCCAAAATCTGATTGGAATCCTATAGGACCTTTTGATTCTCCTCCGTCAACTGCGCTGCACTTCACCGTCTGGTCTGGTAAGGACAGCAGTGGACCCAACTGCTACTGACCTGGGAGCTGCCATGCTCTGCTGCCTGGAGTCTGGATTGAGTAATGTCGGAAACAAACAACAAACTGTCACTGTCAAAGTCCACCGAGTTGCTGATCTGCAGGATCATCCATGACTTCAGACTGTGATCCTAGTGCTCTCCAGACGACCAGGTTAACTTTAAATCCTCCGGGTTGGTCTGATGTAGACACAGCTGTGTGCCGTCATCATTGCCCTGGGACTGTCTTACTGGTTCAGTACGTAGGTGTTTCACATTGATCTAACATGATTCTGAAACACCCCCCCCCCCCATATACGCTTACCTTACTTGATTCAATCAACAAAAAACATTGATTACTCAATCGGAATGGCTACTTAAACACAATAAGGACAATAAGGATGTTTCAATCAGAACTAGACCGTTTCATGCAATTGTAACGTAACATATTTTGTTACCAACAGTATTGGCAAAAGTTTTTACATGAGTTTTCTTAAAGAGGATTATGTTTAGAGACCAGTAGAATGCTGAGTTGTATCTTAGGCCTATGTTATGCTTGAGATTAATGTTTTGTTTCCAACAAGAATAGGTATTGAGCATGAACAAAGTGTCAGTGGTTCCATAGCACAGGATTCTAACTGTGACACAACATATTCCTTTAAGTTATTTAAGCAATAAGCCCCGAGAGGCTGTGGGTTATACTGTATAATCGAACAGCTAAGGGGCGTTGTTAGGCACGATGGTTTAATGCTCAATGGATGCATATCTTGGATCTATGGAATAAGTGGCCTTTAAAAATAACCTGCCTCTACAGGAATTTAACATAGGGGTGCAAATACTTATGACCCCTTTATTTTAAGGAAGAACATTTATTTATTTACAATATCCTCATTTTTTTACTTAATACATTAAGATCAATCTGAAAGATGATTTTATATTACTTTTTTTAAGTCAACTTAGCATGGGTCCAAATACTTATGAACCTCACTGTATGTTGGGCAGAGGGTTGAAATAAGCATGGTACGGTATGCTTATAGTGGACACTATTGTACACACAAAGATGCACCTCCATTCACATCCCTGTCTGTAGACTATCGATCATAATCTCCTTCGCAATCAGAATAGGTGAATAACAGATCCAAGACTTCATCATAATCATGATCCATCAAAGTTAACTTTTTTTTCCAACATTTGGTGTATTTCTGTTTTCTGTTGTGCAAACTATGGCCTGCATCGCTTCCACGGCATTACAAACAAATGCACATCTTCCTTGTGTTTCTCGCGCGTAGGCCTGATACAAGTAGAACTAGGCTACTTCGTGAAGACTTTGTGCTGCAAATGTGGGCTTGAATTGAAGCTCTGGATGTCTGGCAACTAGTACAAATGAGATTTGGCCGTACTTAGATCTATCGTCTGTTTTTTAGTGTTGATGTTTGTCGTAAATGCATGTAAAGCACAGCTGAAGATGAACTACAGCACCCTCCAAATTATTGGCACCTCTGCTAGTTGACTAAAAACCAGTTTAACAAATATTCTGTTGGTGATTTATTGTAATTTTTCAATTAAACAAAATGAGAAAAATCCAACATCGAAAGGAAGCATACAAGGATACAAAGCAAGGGATTTAAGACCGTCCAACTTTACAAATCCTCCCCAGGGCCCATATTCACAAAGATTTTTATCTTAGCACTAAGACTAAAAGTTATTCACAAAGCCTTTCAGACCTATTTTTAGTAAGGAGAAACGACAACTCCTAAACTAATAGTGAGTCTTCGTTGCTATGGTTGACGTCATAGACCTCTGAAGTTCGCCTACAAAAAGGAAAGCTACAAAGCTGCCATCTTTGCCCATATAAGGAGATCCGGGAGTTAATTGAAGCTAACTGCCTATGGCAAATTGCATTGTAAGTTAGCTCTGGGGTAGCAAAGATGAAAGTGTGCCATCTTCACCTACCGAAGATCACATTATCCACTAGACAGCAGTGGACAAAACTGTGCATTTCCAATGTCATCATCCCCGCGAGAGTTTAACAGGATTGAATTGAAAATAATTTAAATAATTGAATTGAATAATTGAAAATCCCCATGTTATTTTCCCATTGAAAAAAACTCAAGATACCGGATCACCTTACTTGGGCAAAGATGGTAGCTTTTTTGTAGGCGAACTTCAGAGGTATATTACTCATGCACGAGCTTGATTAAAGTGACCACCTTGATTGGCTGATGATGTAACACGGGAATGATGGCAAAAACCTCCCCTACGATGACGAGTTGAGTGACAGGTGTTAGGTCTTAGCTGGTGAGAATGCGTGCGCTATGTTTTGAAAAAGGTGTTAGGTCTTAGCTGGTGAGAATGTGTGCGCTATGTTTTGAAAACATTGTTTAATTGAAAAGTGTATCAATTGACCCGCAATTGACTGCAATAAGGATTTTGTTCTTTCTCCTAACCTTATTTGCAGGAACAAAGATGGCAGTGTTTTGCGAAAAAGGTTGAAGGAGACTGCTGACACAGTCATCATAGGAGGAGGTTGTGTGGGGGTTAGCCTGGCCTATCACTTGGCCAAAGCGGGTCAGAAAGACGTGGTGCTTCTTGAGAAGACGGAGCTAACCGCTGGGTCAACCTGGCATGCTGTAGGTCATAATGGGTGTCCAGACATCCAATTTAATTGGAATTTAATCAAACTGTTTGTTTATCCATTGCAGTGTATAGTAATGATAAAACATAATAAGAATAAAAGCAGATAATCCTATAGGGCTGTGTTTAGCATTAATAGACATATCAGGACCTCTTTTGTTAATGAATGATCATGACCTAGAGCCAAGTTGTCAAGAAGACTGGAACCTGAGCCGGAACAAAGTTAGAAGTGGGGGTTGCATGTCAAACAGATGTTCACATTCTGAGTGCCTGCTGACCCATCCCTTTTTCAACTCCTCACTTGGTTCTTGTCATTGTGTAATAAGAATTCATACATGCATAGTAAACTAAGGTTGGACCCTCACAAAATATAATGTGATGTTTTATTCAATTCAGTTTTGCATATATTGTGTCACAAACAACTGAAATAGTCTCAACATGCTTTACGTATAGAGCCCAGATCCTGGGGTATTGGACTTTTATCAAAATTTTCAATCAGAATAGTTCAATCAGAATGACAAAAACAACTGTCCATGTAAACATGGCTATTGGTTGCAAAATCTGATCGGAATATAATTGGAATCTTATAAGAGTTTTTGATAGGGTAAAATAAATTAAAATATTTGAATATGGCGGAGAATGTGTACATTTTTAGAGCAGTGAAGTGAAGCAAAGATCAAAAAACAAAGATCTGAGATTATGACAAAAAGAACATGGAAGAGATGTCAGATGTTGTGACACTATTCTCTCTTGAAACCCCAAGACAAATGTATCATACTATCCTAGTACTGCAGTTAAGGCTGTCATGACCTTTTGAATCTACATAGGAGATGCTATGATGAAACGTCTACCTAGCAGATACCCCTGAATAAATTAAATACAACTATATAAATATAATGTAGAACTTCAAATGATTGTTCTACAGGCTGGACTGACCACGTACTATCATCCAGGCATTAATCTGAAGAAAGTACATTATGACAGCATAAAGCTGTATGAAAAGCTGGAGGCAGAGACTGGGCAGGTAGGTGGGCACTGTGCTCTCGGAACTTCCATGGGTTTGTGATTTAAATAACTTTCTGCAACACTTATTTCATTCGCCTGCCTTCATCTAAAGTAGCAGTAGAGTAAAGCGACCATTTGTCAGGTTGTGATACTACTGCTGCACCATCACAATGCCCGTATTTATCTCATACCACAACATCAAAAACCCAATAAGTCTGAGTGCCTTCAAAAATAAAAATCTGTGCATGATATACTGTACATTTAAATATGAGTATATTTGAGCTTTTGTCTCCTGTCATTTTGGGGTCTGTAGGCTGTGGGGTTCCATCAGCCAGGCAGCATCAGGATTGCTTCCAGTCCAGTGCGGGTGGATGAGATAAGATACCAAATGACCCGCACACACTGGCACCCCACTCCACAGTACCTTATTGGACCTGAGAAGATCCAAGAACTTTTCCCTTTGCTCAATATGGACAAGGTTAGAGAGAGAGAGCCGATATTTAATTTTGTGCATGAGAGTATATGTAATGTGACGGAACTCGATAAGATAAAGAATTTTGCTGATCCTAAGAATGATCATGTACACCACACACATTACCATACAAACAATTGCCCAAATTATCACATAAGACAAAGGAATAAATACAATCATTTTAAACTGTGGATAAAACATGTCTGAATGATATCTCATAGTCTCCTTTTTAAAGAATCTAGATATGTAATTTTCAGTCGCTAACAACTGACTTCCAATAGTTTACTCAATGTGCAAAATATTTGATATTTTCACTCAGAACATGTTAAACTACCTAAAAAACTAAACTAAGGTATAACAATGGATATGCAGTATGTAGTTTGTAATACCTTGAATCCCATACATTTATCTCCCAGGTATTGGCAGGGCTGTACACCACTGGGGATGGACACATTGATCCTTACTCTCTGACAATGGCCCTTGCTGCTGGTGCCCGTATGTATGGTGCCCAAATCTACAATCCAGCCCCTGTTACTGGCCTCACTCCTTTGGACGATGGGAAGTGGGATGTCAAGACCCCTCATGGAACCATAAGGGCTAACCGAATTGTCAATGCCTCAGGTTTGTGCAAAACACCATTTTGTTCAAAGATCTAATAACTAGATATAATTAATAAATAATATAATCACAATACAATCAAATTATGGTTATGCTTCAAGGCATTTCGCATAATAGGCCTACACAGCCCCGACCGTCGGGAAAACCCACCAGCATGCAGTAACTCAACACAACTGTGTGCATCTAGGGTAACATACGTTGCAGAATCCTGAATTAAGTCAGATAGTCAGTCATAAGCACTAGCCTCTAACCTAGCTTCTTAAGGCTGGGACACACCAACACAATTATCAGCAGTTGGACGTCATCTAACAGTCAGGCGAGGTCGGGGACTCGAGTCTGTTTGATGTGTCCCGTGCCGGCCTCAGTCAGAGGAGCCACCGGTGTTCCTTTTTTCGCCAATTTGACATGTTGAATCAGCCATCGGCCTCAATGACCAATCTGATTAGTGGAGTGCTAGCCCTGCTAAACATCTCAGGGTTGCGTTGCCCAAAAGCACAGTTGCTAACCTGTTAGGAACTTAGTTGGTTGGCAATGGGAAATTGCATTGCAACTAACAAAGTTGCTAACTTAGTTAACGGTTATGGTTTTGGGAAACGCGCCCCAGATTAGTATGACCATTGCTAGGTAGCTACCCTGGAGTTCTCATGAGAGCACAATATGAATTGTGTCCGCAAGATACTCTGGCCACGAGCAATGATGCAAGTTATGTTTACCGCAACCATTTGTGGTAACCAATCAAATCGACATATCTGAAATAGGCGGGCCTGGGTCGAGCTAAACTGACGACAGCGATACAACTTTCGTTTTTGGTCGTACGTGTTATCCAATTGCGTCAAAGTCCAGAATCAGTCAGATTGGTTGTGTTATCCAATTGCGTGCCGTGATATTTTCAAATGCATGCTTGGTGTCCTACATTTAGTGATGTAAGTTATGAACACATTTTGATAAACTATCCTAACATATTTACATATATCCATACATACATATATACATCCACACAGTTGCTGAACATACGTTATTTCAGGTTAGTTTGCGACAATATACAAGTTTACCCAAAATCCTTGCTACCTAGCTAGCGAACATCACTAATAGTTCCTATTCACTTTTTGTTTACTGTACTAACGTTAGCTAGCGAGCTAGCTCGGTTTATGGGCAAAAATGAATTATTTATTCCGTGCCAGAGAGAGTGTTTCATTGACATCACACATAAGCAATGACAATAAAATAGTATGCAATATACAATATACATGATAAATAAGTCCGTAACTGATGCCATTTTGTTCCACTGGCGAATCCTTCTATGATTAATCTTGGAAACCAGACTCGGCTCTTAAAGGGATAGTTCGGGTTTTAAGACACAAAGTTATATGGGTTCCCTGTCAGCAATGTTGTGCATCAGCACTGACTTACCCCCCGACGGCGTCCTGTGAGCCGAGATCCAGCCGGTTTTTGATCGTTTTTGATGCTGAAGAAAGTAGTCCGGCAAGTTGCTGGGGTCACGAAAGTAAAGTGTTTTTCTTCTCAAAACCATATGCATTCAAAAGAGTGATATATTTGCACCACAAAAACGTTGTCCAGGAAAAATTCAAACCTCGTTATCACTTGGCACTATTTTTCTCGATTCCTATCACTGCGCGCTACTGACAGCTGGACAACGTTTTTGTGGTGCAAATATATCACTCTTTTGAAAGCATATGGTTTTGAGAAGAAAAACACTTTACTTTCGTGACCCCAGCAACTTGCCGGACTACTTTCTTCAGCATCAAAAACGATCAAAAACCGGCTGGATCTCGGCTCACAGGACGCTGTCGGGGGGTAAGTCAGTGCTGATGCACAACGTTGCTGACAGGGAACCCATATAACTTTGTGTCTTAAAACCCGAACTATCCCTTTAAGCCTGCTGTTATCACATCTCATGCACACACTGAACATCGTCACTTTGGTGTGTTCAGAGGCACTTTTTTGACCAACCCGGGGAGATGGGAGAGCTGACTGATCAGTCCGACTGCTTTTCTGCCGACGGTTGGCCATCAGCTTGGTGTTTCCTGACCTTTAAACTTTCTCTATATGCATAAAAGGCCCATTTCTCTCAAATATTGTTCACAAATCTGTCTAAATCTGTGTTAGTGAGCACTTCTCCTTTGCCGATATAATCCATCCACCTCACAGGTGAAGCATATCTGCTGTGTGTGTATGTGGGTATTGGGGGGGGGTCTGAAAATCAGTTTGGCCACCATTTGCCTCAAGCAGTGCAACACATCTCCTTCGCATAGAGTTGATCAGGTTGGTGATTGTGACCTGTGGAATGTTGGTCCACTCTTCTTCAATGGCAAAGTTGCTGGATATTAGCAGGACCTGGAACACGCCTGACCTGGACATATATGCCGATCCAGAGCATCCCAAACATGCTCAATGGGTGACATGTCCAGTCTGGAGTATGCTGGCCATGCAAGAACTGGGATGTTTGGGGCTTCCAGGAATTGTGCACAGATCCTTGCAATATGGGCTGTGTATTATCATGCTGCAACATGAGGTGATGGTCCTGGATGAATGGCACAACAAAGTGCCTCAGGATCTGGTCACGGTATCTCTGTGCATTCAAAATCCATCAATAAAATGCACCTGTGTTTGTTGTCCATAACACATTCCGGCCCATACTATAACCCTACCGCCACCATGGGCCAATCGATCCACAACATTGACATCAGAAAACTGCTCACCCACACAACACCATACACGCTGGGGCATCTGCCCTTTACAGTGAAAACTGGGATTCATCCATTAAGAGGCCACCTCTGCAAAGTGCCAGACCCCATGGAATATGAGCATTTGTCCACTCAAGTTGGTTATGACGACGACCTGCAGTCAGGTCGAAACCCTGATGAGCATGCAGATGAAATTCTTTGGTTATGCAAAGCAAGATACGTCGTCGTAGTTCATGTCTATGGGCGGAAAACGGGGATCACTTCCTCTGCATAAAGGGGGTGTGTCATGCGTGTCATGTCCATAGACTTCAATGGAACAGCTCTGCATAAAGGGGGATTTTGCCCCCCCTCCCTCTTGCGATTCGGGTTCCAGGAGGTGGCTTCTCATGAAGTATCTTGTTCCGCCCTTAATGATCTTTGTGCAAACTGATTGTTGCAGCAGCTGTCCAGGTGGCCGGTAATCAGGCGATCTTGGAGGTGAAGATGCTGGATGTGGAGGTCCTGGGCTGGTGTGGTCACATGTGGTATGCAGTTGTAAGGCCGGTTTGGATGTACTGCCAAATTCTCTGAAACGCCTTTGGAGACAGCTTATGGGAGAGAAATGAACATTCAATTCACACAGCTCTGGTAGACATTCCTGCAGTCAGCATGCCAATTGCACACTCCTTCGATACTTGCAACATCTGGCATTCTGCTGTGTGATGGAACAGCACATTTTAGAGTGGCCTTTCATTGTGACCAGCCTAAGGCACATCTGTGCAATCACAATATAGCTGCAAGCAGCAATGTGGGGGCCAAGCAAAGATGTGGAAGAGTGGGCATGTGGGCGTATGCATGTGTATGTGTGTGAGTGTGTTGCTTTGACAATGCAAAAGTAAGGTTGCCACCTGTCCCGGTTTCACCTGATTGTCCCGTTTTTTAACTCATTCACTGCCATTGACGTCTTTAAACGTCAATTTAAACACTTACGTTGACTGCCATTGAATTGCATTTTTCTAAAGGGGAGGGCTCATGGGTGGGCTTGGGAACGATCTGGCAGAGTTTCAGGCTTGTAAACAGATTGTGCTCGCGATCCGAACCGCTAGATGGCAGCAGTGCCATTTGGATGATTAGTATCTGCCTGTAGAACCACATGCAGAGACATACAACAAACACTACCAGCGCGGCAGCGGCAGCTATTGTTAGGCTATGTATTATGCTTATATGTATATGCTTAACAAAGTTTTGTGCGTTATATATATATATATATATAGATTCCTGCATGCTGCATTACCGTGACCCTTAGCCTACCTTGTGGATGATTTTTTCTCATTGGAATACAGCAGGACAGGATGCCTTTTATCTAACAAACGCAAAAGCTGAGATTGTTGGAAGGACTAGGCTACTCAACAAATCGTTATCGTTTTGGATTGTCGGATTTTTATACTGATTGTTTGGACTTATGGACAATGAACTTTGAGGGGTGGTTGTTAGTGCTTTACAAAGCTTTGTGTTGATAAGTGTCGGTCCTCCTGTCCTTCAGCTCACTGCGCGATGCAGTTGCGCATAGTGGCCACGAACTCATGAACTGTTTACGACACAATACAGTGTGATATTTGTGTTTTTCGTTTCTTAGATTTAATGCATGTTTGACATGTAAACAGGCCTTCTGTCCGTTAACTTAAGGCCTTCTTTTGCATGGGTTGCTCGCATCCGCCCGTAACCTTATAGGCTATTATGTGCGTAGTGCTCTTGATTATAATAAGAGGCAAATTGTTACAGGACAACTTAAACTGACTTCCCCAATGCTTCCCCGCAGCACATTACATTTTAAAAGCATATAATATAGGATGAACAAAGTCTATGGACTTGCTATATTAAATCCAGTAGCCTAATAATTAGGCTATGTGCCACGTCCGATTTCGCAAGTGATGTAGTAGGCTACATTTAAAAATCGACAGCCGTCTGTGAGACTATCCATTTCATGAAGAGCAATTGTCTTGTGCGATCATTCCCCCTCCCCCACACTCGTCTAACCAGTTCACTAGACATTATAGCCTACCTATATGCGGCATTGAGGACGACTGCCTCCCTCCCCCCTCTCTCTCGACAGACAGACACTTGAGCCTGACACTAGGGCTCGGGATCATGACATCAAAACTTCGCTTCAGCTTCACTCCATAGTTTACTATGGATTACTATGGATTTACTCCCGCCTATTAGTGTGTTCCTGTTACTTAGTTTTTGCCTTCTTGGTCGTATGTTGCTGTGTAGTGGGGTGTAACAGTGCAACCAACGATCGCAAGAGGAAAAGAATAAATCACTACTATATTTCTGCTTCTTGTCTTGTGCATCTGAATGAATGGATATTATGTTCGGTGCGCTACCAAATGGCGGCGATATTCCTAGAATGCAAGACGTGTGCCCGAGCCCTATTATGTAAATGTAAATGTTTGTGTGTGTGCGCTGAACCACGAATTCACATATTAACTTTTCTTTTCAGCAGACATCACAAACATAAAAAAAATCACAAAACGTTCGCGAATCTTTCATTTTTTTAATAAAACAATGCCTTTCGTTTTGATGGGTTCCAGAGAGGTTCGTGGAATGGTTCAGAGATAGGCACAGACTACCATAGGCTGCTGGGCGTCAAGCTACACTACCGTTCAAAAGTTTGGGGTCACCCAGAAAATGTTGTGTTTTCCATGAAAAGTCACACTTATTTACCACCATGAGTTGTAAAATGAATAGAAAATATAGTCAAGACATTGACAAGGTTAGAAATAATGATTTTTATTTGAAATAATATTTTTTTTCCTTCAAACTTTGCTTTCGTCAAAGAATCCTCCATTTGCAGCAATTACAGCATTGCAGACCTTGGGCATTCTAGCTGTTCATTTGTTGAGGTAATCAGGAGAAATTTCACCCCATGCTTCTAGAAGCCCCTCCCACAAGTTGGATTGGCTGGATGGACACTTCTTGCGTACCATACGGTCAAGCTGCTCCCACAACAGCTCAATGGGGTTTAGATCTGGTGACTGCGCTGGCCACTCCATTACAGATAGAATACCAGCTGCCTGCTTCTTCTCTAAATAGTTCTTGCACAACTTGGAGGTGTGCTTTGGGTCATTGTCCTGTTGTAGGATGAAATTGGCTCCAATCAAGCGCTGTCCACAGGGTATGGCATGGCGTTGCAAAATGGAGTGATAGCCTTCCTTATTCAGAATCCCTTTAACCCTGAACAAATCTCCCACCTTACCAGCACCAAAGCAACCCCAGACCATCACGTTACCCCCACCATGCTTGACAGATGGCGTCAGGCACTCTTCCAGCATCTTTTCAGTTGTTCTGCGTCTCACAAATGTTCTTCTGTGTGATCCAAACACCTCAAACTTCGATTCGTCCGTCCATAACACTTTTTTCCAATCTTCCTCTGTCCAATGTCTGTGTTCTTTTGCCCATATTAATCTTTTTCTTTTATTGGCCAGTCTTAGATATGGCTTTTTCTTTGCCACTCTGCCCTGAAGGCCAGCATCCCGGAGTCGCCTCTTCACTGTAGATGTTGACACTGGCGTTTTGCGGGTACTATTTAATGAAGCTGCCAGTTGAGGACCTGTGAGGCGTCTATTTCTCAAACTAGAGACTCTAATGTACTTATCTTCTTGCCGAGTTGTGCAGCGGGGCCTCCCACTTCTCTTTCTACTCTGGTTAGAGCCTGTTTGTGCTGTTCTCTGAAGGGAGTAGTACACACCGTTGTAGGAAATCTTCAGTTTCTTGGCAATTTCTCGCATGGAATAGCCTTCATTTCTAAGAACAAGAATAGACTGCCGAGTTTCACATGAAAGTTCTCTTTTTCTGGCCATTTTGAGCGTTTAATCATCCCCACAAATGTGATGCTCCATACTCAACTAGCTCAAAGGAAGGTCAGTTTTATAGCTTCTCTAACCAACTAAACTGTTTTCAGCTGTGCTAACATAATTGCACAAGGGTTTTCTAATCATCCATTAGCCTTCTGACCCAATGAGCAAACACATTGTACCATTAGAACACTGGAGTGATAGTTGCTGGAAATGGGCCTCTATACACCTATACATCTATATGTAGATATTGCACCAAAAAACAGACATTTGCAGCTAGAATAGTCATTTACATTAGCAATGTATAGATTAGTTTAAACTTAGATTAGTTTAAAGCACTGTTTAAAAAAAACAGTGTTTTTCTTTCAAAAATAAGGAAATTTCTGGGTGACCCCAAACTTTTGAGCGGTAGTGTATATGACAGCATTTTATCATGTGGTGAATTAATAACTAACGTCAGTGTAACATGTCAGAACTTTTGATTGGCGTTTCAAGTGGATGGAGCGAATAAAGCATGGTGGTAATTACATTCGGACTGTGGTGCATCTGGTTGAAGCATGTGTATCGTACGCCAGCGACCGGGGTTCGAAACTTACTCGAAGAACCTCTCCGGAACCTATCAAGATAAATTCATAGTTTTATTAAAAGCAATGAAAGATTTTCTGTTTTGCGATTCTTTTTATGTTTGCGATGTCTGCTGAAAAGAAAAGTTAATATGTGAATTCGTGGTTCAGCGCACACTCACACACATTTTTACATTGACATAGCGTCGGGCTCAAGTGTCGTCCTCAGTGCCGCAGGTAGGCTATAGCCTAATGTAGTGAACTGGTTAGACGAGTGTGGGGGAGGGGGAATGATCGCACAAGACAATTGCTCTTCATGAAATGGATCTCACAGACGGCTGTCGATTTTTAAATGTAGCCTACTACACCACTTGCGAAATCGGACATGACACATAGCCTAATTATTAGGCTACTGGATTTAATATAGCAAATCCATAGACTTTGTTCATCCTATATATACAATAAGTATATAAAATCCGACAATCCAAAACGATAACGAGATCTCCCAGAAACGAAAAACAAGTTTGTTGAGTAGCCTAGTCCTTCCAACAACCTCAGCTTTTGCGTTGGATAGATAAAAGGCATCCTGTCCTGTTGTATTCCAATGAGAAAAAAACATCCACAAGGGTCACGGTAATGCAGCATGCATGAATCTCTCCCACCCCCCCCCCCCTTCTCTCTCTCTCTCTCTCACTCTCTCTTTCTATATATATATAGAGCTGGCTTAACAAAGTTTTGTGCGTTATATATAACGCACAAAACTTTGTTAAGCCAGCTCCACACATAACAATAGCTCCCGCGCGCTCTCCCCGGTCTCCATTTAAACTAAGGGCAAACCCATTCATTCGTGCCCAAAAAATATTGTCAGTAAGGATAGGTCATATTACCAAATGGCGAACCTCGAAAATTATTTTGGATATAGAGCCGTGTCCATTACGCACTACAGTTATTTTTTAGGCTATTGTTTTATTTGAGTGTTTTTGTCTACCATGGCAAACATAGTTGAAACGTTCGCTCTAAACTTATGTATTTCCAATCGGCTTTCACAATCAGCTACAGCTGCGCTGATGATCACCATGAAAACTTGCAATGTCTATACAGGACTGCTTTCACTTCCCCGAGTCGCGAACGCAACATGCACAACAATATACCGATATTTAGCAAACACATGTATTTCCAGCTCTCAAAACCGATGAGGTCCAGATCTCAGTGGCCTCATAGCTGCCTACAGCCATGCATAGTAAGCCTAATAATAGCCTTGCCAAATAAGTCATCAGTCACACACCCCTAATCGCGGGGTTGACCTATTCCTTTCACACTGAGCCCCGATGAAAACAACCTCCTTGGCGGAGATAATAATTAGGCCTATCAAATTAAAAACACACTACGACAGGTATACTTGTGTGATCACGCAACACAAGAGAGCATTTAGCGATGGGACAGTTGTGAATGAGTGCTTAACACCCTGGAGTCTGTTAATCAACTCGTTTTCAAATATATAGCCTATCCTATATGTTTTAAGAGAATATGGCAATGATAATGGCACTTTCTAAAAACAATAAATTCTTAGGATTTGTCCTCTCACCTGCAGCAGGCCCATTCAAAAGCCCATCCACCTAATTTGCATTTGAAAGAGCCAATCACTAAAGTGACACATTTAGTCTGGAAAAAGTAGCAGGCTAGCCTACTTTATGAGTTTTTTTGACCCCTCTAATAAATTGCCTATAGGCCTACTACGATAATGGAGGAAGGGCTGCCTCACTGTTCCCCCTAAGAGTTTTTTCATAAGATAAAATGTTTACTCTATTTAAGTTTAGGATTTGGTAGACAAGACAACCTCGGAAAAGTTCTTCAGATAAACAATGTTTTATTGAATTAAAGGAAAGAAAATGTATCGCCGGGGTTTCGGGGCTTGCGAAGGCATTCGTTGATCTTATCGATGCAGTCCTTGCGGCCACTTCTCCCATAGGAAACTTTCTGTTTAGTGTTGACAACACAAAGGCCTTCACGTTGTGTGGCAGTGCTTGCTTGCCCTTCGATCCATCCCAGTTGGTGGTTTTGCACCAGGCTCTGTAGTGCTCCTTTGGGGTGATGGCTCTGAAGAGCAGGCATCCGTATCTACCAACTTTGCCGCGACTCTGTTGGTGAATCCGACAATGTTGTTCTGGGCCAACAGCTCACGTCTTCGGACCTAATTTCACTCCATGTCTTGCGGACCAGCAGCAGTCTCCACGTTTCGCGGCCCATAGTTTGAGAAACGCTGCATTAAAGTGTCATTAGGTTGTAGGCTATATGTTTAGTGTTTTCTTTGTGTGTTTTTCATTGTAGTGTGTGTGCATTGAGTAGTTCCTTAAAATACGGAACAAAGAGCGTCCCGTAGGCTATCTGTTCAATACGGAAGAAGACTTCCAATACGGAAAAACTATTACTTATATATTTCTTATAACGAAACGCGAAGAAAAAATACAAGGACTGACCATCTCGTTTCTCCGCGTTTCCCCCAATACCATGGCGACAAAGATAAATAAATATGATTTGACATTTAAATGTTTGTAGCGCGCCAGTTTACCCAGTGTGTGTGCATTGAGTAGTTCCTTAAAATACGGAACAAAGAGCGTCCCGTAGGCTATCTGTTCAATACGGAAGAAGACTTTATCTATTACTTAGGCTATATATTTCTTATAATGAAACGCGAAGAAAAAATACAAGGACTGACCATCTCGTTTCTCCGCGTTTCCTCCAATACCATGGCGACAAAGAGAAATAAATATGATTTGACATTTAAATGTTTGTAGCGCGCTAGTTTACCCATCCCCTACATCAAAACAGCTTAGAATCAATCAAAGAATCAGCTGTGTCGGCGTTAGGCTGTAGGCGATTTTCTATAAACATTTTCATTCATTTCAACAATGGTTCATTGAAGCGTCGTTTGAATAATTTTGCCAGTCATCACTTTCATTTTAATGATTAAATGAGATTAAGGAGTCGACTATTGACGGATATGCGGTCTTCATCATTAAATGCAGTTGAAACTTTCTGCCACCTGGTGGTTGTTTGGGTACATTGCCTTAGCCTCGAAAAAAATCGGCTTGACGGCCTGCGGGATCTCTTCGGGAGTCCCGCGGGAGAAGGTGCATTCTCAACCCGTACCCACTGTATTAAAGAGATTTCTGTTAAATACATTTTATTTTCAGTTGTCAAATGTGCTGGTGGGGACAAAATCTGTGATAACAAGTGCTGGGTTCATGTAGCCTACCCAGCGTCGCCGGTTAAAATGAACATGCCTCTGTTTTAAAATAGCGTACACATTTCTAAGTAAAGTATTCCTAGCATATAAATGTAGCCTAAATGTCCATCTTGTCCATCTCTTTCGTTCGCTGAGCTTCACACAAGGATCTGGGACTTCTGGATAAGAGATTTATTTCTGAAGGCGGGGCCTTGTAAAAAAAAATCCTTGCATGTGATTTGATAAACCACTTGACTGTTATCTTGAATGACGTGCTAGGCTACTTCAAGCTCTTGCCAAACCCGGTCGGAAGAAGAGTGAAAACATCCTTGCCACCAATAAATGCCTTCAAAACCATTCTCTGTTCATCGTTTAAAGGATGAATACTCGATAGATCCGACAAAACGGTTGAAATAGCAGAATCAATGGCAGCACAAGACTCCTCGCTGCATGCCGCTATTGTTGTTTGAATCAGACAGTCACTTCGGCGCTACGTCATATCTATGAAATCCCCGCCGGCAATCCAGATTTTTTGCTCCCTTGAAGGAGTTTGCATTGCCCTCGAGCCCACACCCTTGTGTGGAGCTCAGCGATACGCCTCTGGTGGAGCATGGCGTAACTACAAGGGTCTGGCGAGAGTCAGGCTATGGGTTCGCTTCCAGATATAGGCTCACTTCCTGTGTGGCTGCTTCGCCGCCAATTTCAATTGGCTGTTACAGGCAAATACTTCTGCCAATTGTTCCTAAAAGCAATGTGATGATAAGTCATGGTCTGAAGATGGTCTGTGCAAATGTTGGTGAGTATCAGATGAAATTTGTGACCTGTGAAACTTTTTGAAAGTTTTGATCTTGTCCTGTTGGTGGCGCTACAGCGTGAATGGTAAAGTCTTGGACATTGGTGGGTTGGGCTATATCTGTTGACATAATCCACTGAGCAAGTTTCAACTTGAAAATAGCAACAACATCAGCAAATCACTTCCTCTGTTTCATTTCAAATGTATTTGTAATGCAAAAAAAAAGGGTTGGCACCATTATTTTGCAGCTGCTACTCTGAATGCATCCATGATCACCATAGCCAAATGAAAACACAGATGCAAGTACTGCCACATACTGTGACATTGGCTGCCTAGAAGGTGTGTAGATTGCCTAAAACTCTGTTTTTCTTTGTTTTCCTCAGTTCACATTCATACACAAAACGAGTTTTCCTAAATCTCCACTTTTGCCAGAGTTTTTAGAAAGAATCGGATTCAGTGGCAAAATTGCCGTTTCCGTATAAACGAAAGGCACAAACGAAGGGGAAAACCTCTAGGCCAGATAGATTGCGAACGTAACATTCTTAGTGCCATGGGCTATGTCCAGAAGTCAAGCGTGCACGCTGGATAGTACCCTCTTCCCAGTAGCGTCTTAGTTAGCTCGCTCCTCAGTATGCGTCCCTACCTACATTTGGACAGCACTAACTAGTTGGCGTCACCTGACTCGGGGAGAGGGGTGTGTTGACGATTTACATGACGTGTGGAGCTTGACCTGCGCTGCGCAATGGATTATGGGATATCTGAGGCCAAAAAAGATGCATCGATGCACACTTGGAAATCACGCCAAACGAAGTACCCACTAGTGAGAGCGCTTGACTTTCGGACAGTCTATTCTGACGTAACTTCCGGAAAATGCACACTGCCCAGCGTGCACGCTTGACTTCTGGACACAGCCATGGCCAACCCGCAGAAAGCACATGCTGTGATACTTAAATGTACGTCCTATTTACCAATCCTGAAACTCGTTGGGTAATCTGCGCCTTTCTCCGCCCCCTAACACAATTAACGAAGGTGAGCAACTGAACGACACTTCACGACACTTCACCCGGGAGCGCAGTTGAATGAAGTTAACTGATGACCACATTAAAATGAATCGTTTAGCAATCATGAAATAATACAATGCATAGTGTCAACAAGCAGGAAGATACTGAAGAGCAGTAGTTCTACTCAAACTAGGCTACTTGTGCACGAAGGCTATGGAAGATTGATCAAATCTAGCAAGTAGGGAAGTTTAAGCGGATGGCGTGAAAGTGAAAGTAAGATGTTCGAATGGCCAGCGAAAGTTAAGGTTGCTTTTGATATAGTACAAAGACACAAAACTGGTCGACTAATTAGCAATTATGTTGTCTTTGAAAGGTTCTCTTTTTTTGCATTTAACAGCATTTAACAGCTGCTTTTAAAAGGCGGAAATATTTAGGTGCAAAATAGACGTGCGCTTTCATGGGCAGTTTTAGTACAGGAGAATACATAATTAGGCGCATTTTACACCTCTCCCATCTTTTTACACAATACTCCCACTCTCACCTGATATGCATGAGACGGAAAAGCGCAATTTTACATTCTCAGCTCCTACAGCAGGCAGTCTGCGTCTTTACCTCTTTGCGGCCTGATTGTACATACCACGCTATCTTTTTAAACGCACATTGCGAAACAAATGTGCCTGAAGTGGGCGCAAAGTGTTAGTACATCTGCCCGCGTGTATGTGTGAACAGGGCCTAACATATATTTTAAACAGATTTGTGTGCTCATTTTTTTTTAGTTCCAAGGACCCCTTTAGGGGGAGAAAAAATTCTGAGGACCCCCAATTAAGCAAAATCCAAGAAAACACAGGATAGTGGCCCCCAATTAAGCAAAATCTCAGAAAACACGGGATAGTGGTGTGGCTATGGTCCTTGTACTTGTCTAATGCACAAATTTGAAACACAATGGGATGAATTGAACAATATAGGAGATCTCCTCCACTCACCTCTTTCGGTGAACTTTTTCCTCGTTTTAGCTCTTTTTTTTTTTATGTTTTTGGACTTATGGTTGTTCATCTAATGGACAAATGGCGAAAATACAAAACAAAAAACTGAAGAGGTTTTTGTCCTTATTCATGGAATGTGAAAATCTACGCCTCTGTTTTTAGTGCCAAGGGGAAGTAGTGATAAAGACAGAGGTCAAAATAAGAGAAGTGATCGGGTTTTAAAGGTGCATTCAGCGATTAGGCAGGAAGTCATATTTGTTTATGTTTATGTTTGTATTTTAATTTATTAGCAACCGAAAAAGTAAAAAATCACCGCTCATCCGTGTGAGGTGCAGGATTAAGAGTGGCTGGATATTTTAAAGAAGAATCCGCACACTTCAAGTCTGTGCAAAAATAGCTTTACTGTTTGCTAGCTTTCGGTCATTAGACCTTCATCAGGCAAATTGATTAGCAACCAAAACAGCCATACATTATATGATACGACCAATTGAAGGACTAGTTTTTTTTTTTTAATTTTGCACACATACAGAATATCAAATACCCAAATTGAAAATAAATGTTTTCATGAGAGACAGCCACTGTCCAGTCCCTCGTAAAGAAACCTGGCCTTGATCCTTCCAATTTGAAACACTTTCGTCTAATATCTTAATTGCCCTTTATCTCCAAAATTCTGGAAAAGGCGATCTTGATTCAACTTTCTGAAGCGTTAAAGGGCAATAGCATCCTGGAGAAATTTCAGTCAGGTTTTCGTCATATGCAGACTATTGAAACTGCTGTTATCAGGGTATCTGATGATCTATTTTGGTGTTGCTGGATCTTACCACTGCTTTTGGTACAATTGATCATACTATTTTAATCAGCAGACCAAGAGAATGGGTTGACATTTTTTGTTTTATTTCCTCTTCCTCATCTATTACTTGCGGTGTTCCCCAAGGTTCAACTTTAGGACCAATATTGTTTTACAGTACCTGTATTACCTCTAGAGATTATTATTATTATTGGGGGCCAAGCAGCGAAGCTGCGAGGCAACCCCTAGTGATTGTACGTATTCTTATTATTATTATTATTACACATTGCCCATTTCCCAGCCAACCATACACTCCAGAGTTCTGAAATTTGGCACACTCATTCAACTTCAAATTTGCCCGAATCTATTAAATTTACAGACAACAAACCCCAAAACTCCAGCGCCACCAACAGGTCAGGCTGAATTTTTCTAAAAGTTACCCAGGTCTCAAATTTTGTCCATTTCTTACCAAACTTGTCACACATGACCTTCACACAAGGCCACTCAAGACTTATCAGTTTGTTAATTAATATTCAAAAGCGTTTGCCTGTCACAGCCAATCAAAGTTGGCAACGCACCAAAAAACAGCATGTGAACCTATACTCTATGTAACCAAAGAACCATACAGTAAAAAGTTGGGATTTTTTGGTACACTTATTCTCCCTAAGCCAATGACCACATACCTCAATTTTCAGACCCCAGAGCCCAAAACTCCAGCGCCACCAACAGGTCAAAATTCATCAATTTTTCAACAACATTAATGCAAATAACTCTAAAATGCGTAGACCTATCAAGCTGAAACTTGCTCAGTACATTAACGCAATAGGTATAGCCCCACCCACCAATTAACAAGACTTTTCCACAAACGCTGTAGCGCCAAATAGACCAAGGTCAAAACTTTCAAAAAGTTTCACAGGTCAGAGATTTCATCCGATTCTCACCAAACTTGTCACACATGACCTTCAGACAAGGCCACTCAAGACTTATCACTTTGTTAATAAATATTCATAAGCGTTTGCCTGTCACAGCCAATCAAAGTTGGTGACGCACCAAAAAACAGCATGTGAACCTATTCTCTATGTAACCAAAGAACCATACAGTAAAAAGTTGGGATATTTGGTACACTTATTCTCCCTAAGCCAATGACCACATACCTCAATTTTCAGACCCCAGAGCCCAAAACTCCAGCGCCACCAACAGGTCAAAATTCATCAATTTTTCAACAACATTAATGCAAATAACTCTAAAATGCTTAGACCTATCAAGCTGAAACTTGCTCAGTGTATTAACGCAAAAGGTATAGCCCCACCCACCAATTAACAAGACTTTTCAACAAACGCTGTAGCGCCACCAACAGACCAAGATCAGAACTTTCAAAAAGTTTCACAGGTCACAAATTTCATCCGATTCTCACCAAAATTTGCACACACCATCTTCAGACCATGCCTTCTTATTGCATTGCTTTTTGGAACAATTGACAGAAGTGCTCGCCTCTAACAATCCAAATTGGCGGTGAAGCCGCCACACAGTAAGTGAACCTACATCTCAGCAAGGCTTTCACGTATCAAGACTTGGGAACACATCCCAAGGACACACACACACACAAAAAAAAAAAATAGAAACTAATTTGGGCTATTTTCTTAACATCTACTCTCTCTCTGTCCCAAACCCAGACAAAAGCACACACACTCTCCTCTATGGTGGTTGTGGGGGGCGGGGGTTCCATTTGCACACGCCCACTCTTCCATTTCATGTGTTTTGACCACTAGGGGGGCATTATATTCACAGTAACTCAGCTCATTTTTCATTAATGCTTTCATAGGAAGTTAGCTCATTTGTCATTAATGCTTTCATCTCACACTCTGAAACCCAGACACAAGCACATACACCTTCCTCTATGGTGGTCATGGGGGGGGGGGTTAGCTTTCCCACATTTTCCCATGGACTTCCTGGATGACCACTACGTCTGTCCACCTACTGGGTGGTAAGACACCTGGGATTTTCCGCTGCTGTGCCTCAGCCAGAGGCCATGTGAATCTTAGCAATGCCACAGCCTCGAAAGGGATAGAGGGACTTACTCACTGTTAAACATCCTGCTGGTTCATTCTCTATATATAGCCCACTCTCGCCACAGTTTTCTCTGCGACGGTGGGTGAAAATTTGGACGATTTGGAGCTGAGCATTGTGGGTAAATCCCTCCCAAAGAGTTTATTGGGAGCCAAGCAACAACATTAATGCAAATATCTCTGCTATGCTTGAACCTATCAAGCTGAAACTTGCTCAGTGTATTAAGGCAAAAGTCAAGGCCCCACCCACCAATTAACAAGACTTTTCCATGATTGCTGTAGCGCCACCAACAGACCAAGGTCAAAACTTCCAAAAAGTTTCACAGGTCTCAAATTTCATCCGATTCTCACCAAAATTTGCACACATCATCTTCAGACCATGCTTTCTTATTGCCTTGCTTTGTGGAACAATTGACGGAAGTGCTGGCCTCTAACAGCCAATCCAAATTGGCGGCGAAGCCGCCACACAGGAAGTGAACCTATATCTCAGCAAGGCTTTCATGTACCAAGACCAAACTTAGAACATGGGCTCAGAACCCTATTAAGAGAGGCCTCAATAACTTTGGTGCCCTTTGACAACTGTGGGGGCGCTATAGTAACAGGAAGTAGGCTCATATCTCAGCAACGGTTTCAAGTATCAAAACCAAACTTGGTATATGGACTTGGGACCCCACCCTGAGGACGCACAATACATTTGGAGTACTCTGACCACTAGGGGCGCTATAATTAGCAAAACTTTCTCGGATCAACACCAAACTTGGCACGTGGACTTGTGGGCACATCCTGAGGACCTACACTAAATTTGGTGACGTTTGAACACTAGGGGCGCTATAATTAGCAAAACTTTCTCGTATCAACACCAAATTTGGTATGTGGACTTGTGAGCACATCCTGAGGACCTACACTAAATTTGGTGACGTTTGAACACTAGGGGCGCTATAATAAACAACACTTTCACCTATCGAAACAAAACTTGGTAAGTGGACTTAGGAACACATCCCAAGGACACACACACACAAAAAAAAAATTGAAATTAATTTTGGCTATTTTCTTCACATCTACTCTCTCTCTGTCTCAAACCCAGACACAAGCACACACACCCTCCTCTATGGTGGTCGTGGGGGGGTTCCATTTGCACATGCCCACTCTCCCATGTCATGTCTTTTGACCACTAGGGGGGCGCTATAATCACAGGAAGTCAGCTCATTTTTCATTCATGCTTTCATCTCTCTCTCTCTCTAACCCAGACACAAGCACACACAACCTCCTCTATGGTGGTCGTAGGGTGGGGGGTTCCATTTGCACATGCCCACTCTCCCATTTCATGTCTTTTGACCACTAGGGGGGCGCTATAATCACAGGAAGTCAGCTCATTTTTCATTAATGCTTTCATCTCTCTCGCTCTCTAACCCAGACACAAGCACACACACCCTCCTCTATGGTGGTCGTGGGGGGGGGGGGGGGGCGTTCCATTTGCACACGCCCACTCTCCCATGTCATGTCTTTTGACCACTAGGGGGGTGCTATAATCACAGGAAGTCAGCTCATTTTTCAGTAACGCTTTCATCTCTCTCTCTCTCTCAAGCCCAGACAAAAGCACACAAATACTCCTCTATGGTGGTCACAGGGGGAGGGGCAGAGGGGAGTTTGTCTTTCCAAATTTCCAAAGCTTGGCCCCCACATTGCTGCTCGCAGCTTTAATTATTATTACATTGCATGTCAATGCAATGTACTGTTATCCCTGTTCTTCTTATTATCGGGATTATTCTTCTTCCGACCAAAATCAATGATTTATAACACTAAAACCACTGAACCGTTTGACGTCATTCAAACCCTCCTACAAAGGTCTTGTAACAGAGATTTCTCCAATGTATTTTTCAAATTTGTGAACTTTATACTTTTAGAGATATTTACGATAACATTTTTTAAAACTCTCATCGAGTTAACGCTGAGACGCTTTGGCGGTAGAGTTTAGTTGTTATGTCAGTGCTCATTAAGCTGTAACAGCTGTGAAAACATTCTACCATGCCACAGCTGCTGTATCGTCTTGTCTCCTGCCGTAGCCTAGACCTTAGGATTTGCTTATCGTTACAGTAGCCGGTTAGCTCTAGCGTTATCAATAGCTAAAGACAATACAACTGAATGTTAACGTAAGCACTGTATTTAGTTAACGACAATCAACATGCCAGTTGCACCATTTAAGCTGCCTTCTCACCGTCGTTTCTACAAACAGCCACAGCCGTGCAATCATTTAAAGCTTTCGGTATCATTCACAAATTAAAAACCTTTGCTAACAGCTTAGGCTATTGTGCATTCCTATTAGGATAATCATACACTTGGAAACACTTCGAGAACATAGATACTAGCTCATCCTGTATGTTTGTGTAGCCTGTAATATCCTACCATAAGCTTAACGTTACATTTGCTAGATAGTCTACCTGTTGCTGCATCATTGTTGATTGGCATTGTTTGAGATTGTATTCCGTATTCCAGTGGGGTCTAAGCCGATGTATAATTTTTACCTGCATTTATGTAAGCTATCCTACTAGTAGTTTCACTGTAGGTGAACTTCAGTAGCCTACTAAACAAAGTGTTAGTGCTTGCAACTCGTTTGAAGTTGGCAACGTCATTTCAGTCTTTTATTCTAATAAATGAAGAGTTATTTTCCAAAATAGCCTAGGCAAACTATCCACAATTTTAATGCATTTTCATAAATCACTTTTTAAACGTGGGTTTCCAAGTAATTTCAGCGGAACTGTGATTGGGTTGTTATTTATCTATTCTGTGTCATAGGCTGTTGTCTTATTCTTTAACTAATACAATGTTTTTACACAGCAACCTTTTTGCATTTACATGCAATGTTAATTCCTTCCATGGAATTACTTTTTCTAGTTATTATTATTGTTTGGCTTCTTGTTTGTTTGTAAAGCACTTTGTGCTCTGTGCTTGAAAAGGGATAATACTAATTATAATAATAACAATAATAAAAATATAATAATAAATATAACAACAACAACATATACATACATTCACACATAATATATATATATATATATATATGTTATTATTATTATTATTATTATTATTATTACTGGGAGACAGTATGGTAAGTTGTGGAATGCCTAATTAGCAATAATTGTATAAGTTTTTGTTAGTTTTTCTGAGGTGTTTTTTTAGGCCCTGTCTATGTTGACTTCTTTTGTTGATGTTGACATTTTATGAATAGCCCACTGTAGCATTTTTAGTCTATATCAAAAGCGGTTGTTCACTTTGTGTGAATGAGGCTATTTTCTGCATCTTTTTTTATTCCAACTGTGAGCTCTTTGAGGGAGAAACGAAAATGCACACATATCCTGAATTACTTGCACCTGGCTTGTCCTAGTTGCTCCTGCTCCTGACATTAGTGAAATGAGTTGATCTAGGATGACCAGACAACGCTATGTCAAGCCTTGCTTTTTCTCTTATCATGGATTTCTTAATTGTGCCTTTATGAAATACCCCTCTGATCAGCCTGCGTCATCTATCAATGTGATGACAGGCTTATTGTATTCCTCAGCTCAGGTCCACTCTCATCTGTCATCCTTATTGTGCAGTTTACACAGGGGAACATTGATGAAATGGTCAAGTCACAGTCACAGTTCAAACGCAGAGCGCTTGAGCTGGGTTATACTAGATATGGTGGGTTTGTGTTGGCAAACACTATTGCTCCTTCCCCCATGTTTGTTTTAGCTAAGTTAAGCAAGAGCACTGCTTTAAACCACCCTTTGCCTCCCCACTTCTCTCTGTATCAACATTTTGTGGAAAAAAAAGTAGATTTCTAATAGGTGTTTGTGTGTGTGTGTGTGTGTGCGTGCATGTGTGTGTGGTGTGTGTGTGTGTGTGTGTGTGTGTGTGTGTGGAGGGGGGCGGGGGGGCTGAGTGGTTGGCACAAATAAGCCATGTTTTTGTTTTGCATTCACTTTCTAATTTAATACATTTAGTTTGTTTATTTCCATTATAAATACAACATGGTATGTGACATTTTAAATATTTTATTATATGAGTTTTATATATGTTCTTTGATGTTTAACAAAAGTATTTGGTAAATTCCTCATTAACTTTAATGACGATTTAATGATTTAACTCAGATTTCACAATTTTTGTGCAAAACTGATTATCCTTGCTATTAAAGAGCTTTGTGTAATGCCACAAAGTACTTGCCAACATAAAAGGAGACTTTTGAGGAAAGTGCATGATAGTTCGCACTCCTTGGTCTTGGTGTTTTTAGAGTTTACATTCTAATACAGTACATTCTCATAACATTCCCATACAAAGTTGTTAGGTGTTTTTAGGGTTTACATTCTCAAGGCAAACCAGATGGTAAAGTATATTTCTGAACAATGGAGTGGAGAGGAAGTAGTACAGTAGATTCAGTGCAAGTGTCCCACAGAGTAAGAAAAAATCTCCTTTGTTGACGGAGTAGTACTCTAACACTTCTGCTGATCTGGCAAAGTCCATGTGATTGTTTCTGTCATTTCTGTTTCTAAGTGAACAAAGTTTGATATTGATCTTGTAATAGTGTGGTCACTTTCTGACTACTTGATAGCTGAAGTACACTGTTACAGAGTTCCATGGACATTTTCTGTCAGCTATGATTTGACATGGAGAAAGCATAACTTTGCATGAAATAATACCAATGTAAGGCACTATTCTAAAAAGGTCAACAATGGCTGCAACAAGCTTGAACAAACTTCGAATGAGCAGAGAAAGTCCACATCATGAATGCATCCTTCAATGAAAGGCACAATACTCAAGATATCTGACATTTATAAACAAACATGGAACATATTTAAATAGTTGATTGCTGACCATAGGGCAAAATCTAAAAAGTTGTATTACATTCTAGCTTCTGGACCCTATGCTATACAGTAGGTGATTAAGGGTGAAGGAGCTGTAGTGAGAAGTATTCAGAAACAAAATGTTCAGTCATCAAATATATCAGACATTCCATTCCACAGTATAACAGCCTCTTTCTGCAGCTGCTTGCTGTTCCACTCAGTTACTCTAATGGCTCTCTGGGGGAGATGTCCATAGCTTTGCACAACCCTTGGATATTGGGTAAGATTTTGGCTTTCTTCCCCAGATGTGCTTTTAGCCAATCCCAAGGTTCCAACTCTGCAGAATCTAGCCAATGACAGACAAGCAGCCTACATACGCCTCCTGGTCAGACTAGTTAAACGTGTATAAGCCAAATCTATTTCTATGTTTCCCCTTCAAATTGGGAGTAAACAATGTGTTTTTCTGATAGGCACAACACAAGCACATGAGATTTTTCATATAGGGATTTTTACTTGTTTTTGCTTTTGTGTTCAACAGTTATGTTAACACAGATAATACAGTACATGACCTTTTTCCATACATTGTCTGATTACCTCCCATGCCAGTGTCTGTTGTGATGACCAATGCTTTCTCCAAATATTCGTTCTCTGGCCTTAGTTCTCATAACAAGCAGATGTGATTTGGATTTGGCCTTACAGATGTGTTGTTGAAATGTAGAGGGCTGGACTGGTCTGATTTAGGAGTGACAGCAAGTGCTTTCCCTTCTGTGTGGGTCACTTTTACTTGCTGCTTGTTTTGGTCACTTGCAAATGCTCCAAGTTAGAAACTGTGTATCCTGATCTGTGTTTCTTATTCTCTGGTGTAACAGTGAAACACATTCAGAAACATAGCTCTCACAATAAGGGCTTTCATGTAGATATGGTAATGTTAATGGGTCACTCCCTTAGTGATCAGTGAATTACTGCTGACGGATCACTAGGTTTCTGAAATAACACAGATGTGTAAGAAGATCCCCTCCTCTCCCTGCTACATTCTATACAGACCTTCTCTTGGCATGCTATGCTCCTCCTAAAACATCCCTTACATACTATAATTCATTATCTCATTCTCCTTCCTCTCTTGCTGTCTCTCTTAGCACTCTGTTTTTGATTCTAGTCTATGCTATTAGGGTCAACCTCACTTCTTACAGATCTGTTCTTCCCCTCTAGACTTGTGTATCTATCTTCTCCTCTCCAAAAAGCCCATTCTCCCTTTCTCTCTCCCCTTCTTCATCTACACATAGCTCAACGTGTTACTATTTACTCAACTCAGTAGCATAGGCCACAACATCCAGTCTGTAAAAGTGCACACTGCTACACATTATTGCCCCTCAGAGAGTCTTGCATAAGGTCTAAGGTCAGGATTTTGGAATGTGGGTGAAGTCTTCTGTGGGATCCTGTTTACCTTCAAATCTTGCACCCTGATTAGATTCCACATCTGAACCCACGTCACCCTCCTCAAATTTCTCACTGGGCCAACCCTTGCTTTTATTTTCCATTGAATGAATTGAGTTGGGTTCATCTCATCTTTGAGTATGAGATTGTGTACAGAGCATTGACCTAAGTGCCTTAAGGGGGAGGCAACAGACCACGAGCAAAATTACATAACTCTCAGTGATGATAAACCCCATGTAACTTCCAGAAATATACAGATACATTTGGAGACTAGCAGGAGGTGGTTACAACATCAATAATAATAATGAAAAGAATCTGCAAAAGCTTTCCCCTGAATCAACAGTGTATAAATGCGTCCTAAATATGTTTACAAGGGAGACTGGTAAGGTCTGGTAGCTGTTATTCAAAGGCACATTTTGGGTACTTAAGACTGTCTGTAGGACTTGGTCCCTACTGAGTGCACCCACCCCTTGTTTTTTAACCAATCAAAAATGAGCACCATACCTACATGTTAATGGCATGATCAAAACTCAAAAACAAGTTCTTTTTTTATATGTTCAATGGAAGGCAGTAAAAAAGTAATGCACACTCTCTCTCTCTCTCTCCACACACACACACACACACACACACACACACACACACACACACACACACACACACACACACACACACACACACACACACACACACACCATACACACTGACAACACAGCATAACATGGTTCCAAACAGGAGCAGGTGCTGTTGGGATAGATGTGTCTGGTTATGGCAGGTTGTGGCCAGTTGTCCTCAGCATAGAGCAGCTGTGTGCTCTCATAACAGTTTCTGCCCCACTCTTCCCACCAATAGTGCCCTCCACTATTTTGGACCCCCTGGTAAAGTTGTAAAAATAGATAATTAAAAGAGAAATAATAGCCTATTTTGGTGATTTAGAATAGAATATACTTTTTTTTTATCCCGGGAAATTCAGTCTCTGCATTTAACCCAATTTAACCGAATTAGTGAACACACACAGCACACAGTGAAAACACAGTGAGGTGAATCACACACTAACCCAGAGCAGTGAGCTGCCTGCCCAACCAGCGGCGCTCGGGGAGCAGTGAGGGGTTAGGTGCCTTGCTCAAGGACGCTTCAACCTGCCCCACTTATCCCCATCTATCTTAAAACCCATCTAACAAAACATGTGCCATAAGTATTGGCACCCCTGTATTTAATTATTTGTAAAGCATCCATTTGTCAATTAATTCATCTTCTCTTATATGTTATAAGATAATTCTAAGGTAAAAAGGAGCAGTGGTAGCATGCAGTAGCCTGAAACGTTGTGTGCTCAGTTCCCGTCCTTGACCATTGTGCCCTTGGATAAAAGCATCTGCTCAATGAATTAATAGAAATAGAATCTCTCCACATCATCCAGATTCCAAAGTCCTCTCTTCTGCCTTCTCTTCTGCTCACCCAGTAGTTTTCTATAAAGATCAGATCGGGGGACTGAGATGACATTTTTATTATTATTAATCTGGACATCAGGCTTGGGCACAATTCCAAATTTTAGAATTTGCCTCTATTCAATTCATGAGTTGGAATTTGAATTGAATTGGCCCCACCCCACAGGAAGTTGAATTTGAATTTGAATTGGAATGACAGGAAGTGGAATTCAATTCATGGCAATTCAAAACCATTCCACAGTCACATAACAGGAAGAATGTGTTGAATCTCACATACATTCAGTTCAGGGAAAATTATATTTGGAAATGTAATTGATTAGCCTACTGTTTTCAATTATAAGTTGTGTGTTTGTTGAGATCATATCTGACATCTTTTGTGAAACTTAATTGTTAAACACTGCAAAAGTAAAAGGTACTCAAAACAGTGAAATTATCTGTCCATGCAGCAGGATAATTTCATTTGACAAGATGTTGTGAATTAAGATAAATAAAACATCTAGAAATAAGCATGTCTACAGAGGTATTTGGAAACTTAACATAAACTGAAATAGCTGGTTTTAAGATCAGATTACTTATAAATATACTTTTTACATCCCCAAAATAAGTAAAATATGCTTAAAGGGACACTTCACCGATTAGCATTAAGCTTTGTATCTTTAAAAAAAAACAGTCATGTTTTTGAATGGTCGCGCATCATTCCCTCAGTTTGCCTTGAGATGGGAGAAATACGGATGTTAACGTTGGACTTCCTGCTTTCAATGAGGTAAAAATCATCATTTCTCCCATCTCAAGGCAAACTGAGGGAATGGTGCACGACCATGACCTCAGGTGGGATTTGAACCGGGTCCCCGTGAGTACTTGGATGAGTATATGGTTCTAATATGGTAACCTGTTGCACCACAGTGCCACAGTTCATGACAAGTCTAGATTACATACAGTATATTTAAAGTTGTTACAGCCTCAGAATAAGTTGAATATAAATATATTAAGCATAAACTGCTCTTTTTAAGACGATATCTTCAATCTTAAATGTCATCTTAAATTAAGGCAAATTTTCTTGTCACTGAATCTCAAAACAAGCTTTATTTTGATGAGAATTTGAGGGAGAGATGTAAAAGATCTCATTTTAACAGTACTTACCTCATTTTAAGATTCCATGTCTATTTGAGACAAAAAAAAGATATGGCTGTGCTTGATTTAAAGAGGACATACAATGGATGAATTGAGTATTGCACTGTGTTCTCTGATGTTAAAATAGTATATATTCAACTTTGATTTAAAAAAAATAAACTCAATTGCAATTTTACAAGACTAATTATATATATTTAGGCTGGGTATTGAAATGGTCTGTTTGACTAAATGGCGCCCTCTTTGGCAACCCCAATTGAACTTCAATGGCTTTGCGATGTCTGACATCACAAGCAGGCCCTTTTCTAATTTGCCCATTTTTTTTGTGTCTATTTCTAAGTTCAAGATTTTCATATGAAGGAGGG
The DNA here is from genome assembly GCF_963854185.1 of Sardina pilchardus. NCBI lineage: Eukaryota > Metazoa > Chordata > Actinopteri > Clupeiformes > Clupeidae > Sardina > Sardina pilchardus. Next base: position 33,496,155 of record NC_085007.1, read on the forward strand.
CACAACCATGCCTCACATTCATGATAGCTCTTTGTTTATGCACAACCTCTCATAATTCATGAAAATCCCTTAACTAAGACGAGTTGATGCATACATTTCACGTTTCAATGCATGCATTGATGCGTGCTGGCTCTGGCACGCGACACAACTTTGATAGCACTTAGCTAGCCCAGTTCATTCATCAGGATCCAAACAGAGATGAAGTTAGAGGAGACCAAACACCTCCATGTTTTCCCTATTAAAATACAGTTACATGAGTAGTCACACGACCAAGTATGGTGAGACAAAATAAAACGTGTTGCATTTCTAAGCAGGTAAGAGGGATAACTATATTGTGTGGCGCAGTAATATCCTCACTCTTGCACTTTCAGTTTCACTTTGGAGGGAGGATATTGCGCAGAGTCTAAGTGCTCCCAATGTTATTAATGAAGTGTTTGGTCACTTCTAACTTCATCTCTGTTTGGATCCTAATGAACCGATTGGGCTAGCTAAGTGCTATCGAAGTTGCGCCGCGGGCCAGAGCCAGTGAGAACACGCATTGAAATGTGAGAGGTATGTATCAACTCGACTTAATTAAGCGAATAACATAGTTTAATATGAAAGAGTGTGTTCCTTTAAAACAATATAAATGATCTAACACTAATCTATTTTCTTTTTATCTTGATAAGAATCAAATAATTTGCAGTGTGCTCTTAAATTATGTATATTAATTTATTTGAATTTCCTTGAATTTCAATTCTACTTCCCTTAATTCAAATTGTAATTCTGTATCCTGTTTTTGACCTCAATTCAAATTCAATTCAAACTCAAGAGTGTCTTGGCGGAGGCAGCCAGACATTGATTAAAAATGTCCAGGCATAGTGCCCTCCACATATTGCCACCACTGGTGATGTTGACTAAAAGAGTTATAAAAAATCATCTTTTGGTGATATATTGTACACTCACCATCGAAAAAATTAGGAACAATCCAACTTTGAAGGGAAGCAAATTAATTTTGAGAAACACAAATATCTCATAGAGAAGTACTTTTACTTATTATATATAGCCTATATATTATTGCCATTATAAGTGCCACAATTATTGTCACTGCTGCATGTAATACCTTATAATAATAGTAATAGTAATAATAACTAGAAAATGTAATTCCATGGAAGGAATTACCATTGCATGTAAATGTAAAAAGGTTGCTGTGTAAAACATTGTATTAGTTAAAAAGACAACATACAGTGGGTACGGGTTGAGAATGCACCTTCTCCCGCGGGACTCCCGAAGAGATCCCGCAGTGCGTCAAGCCGATTTTTTTCGAGGCTAAGGCAATGTACCCAAACAACCACCAGGTGGCAGAAAGTTTCAACTGCATTTAATGATGAAGACCGCATATCCGTCAATAGTCGACTCCTTAATCTCACTGAATCATTAAAATGAAGGTGATGACTGGCGAAATTATTCAAACGACACTTCAATGAACCATTGTTGAAATGAATGAAAATGGTTATAGAAATCGCCTACAGCCAGCGTTATAAGAAATATATAAGTAATAGTTAAAGTCTTCTTCCGTATTAAACAGATAGCCTACGGGACGCTCTTTGTTCCGTAGGCTATTTTAAGGAACTACTCAATGCACACACACTGGGTAAACTGGCGCGCTACAAACATTAAAATGTCAAATCATATTTATTTCTCTTTGTCGCCATATTGGGGGAAACGCGGAGAGGCGAGATGGTCAGTCCTCGTATTTGTTCTTCGCGTTTCGTTATAAGAAATATATAAGTAATAGTTAAAGTCTTCTTCTGTATTAAACAGATAGCCTACGGGACGCTCTTTGTTCCGTATTTTAAGGAACTGCTCAATTCACACACACTGGGTAAACTGGCGCGCTACAAACATTAAAATGTCAAATCATATTTATTTCTCTTTGTCGCCATGATATTGGGGGAAACGCGGAGAGGCGAGATGGTCAGTCCTCGTATTTTTTCTTCGCGTTTCGTTATAAGAAATATATAAGTAATAGTTAAAGTCTTCTTCTGTATTAAACAGATAGCCTACGGGACGCTCTTTGTTCCGTATTTTAAGGAACTGCTCAATTCACACACACTGGGTAAACTGGCGCGCTACAAACATTAAAATGTCAAATCATATTTATTTCTTTGTCGCCATGGTAGGCCTATTGGGGGAAACGCAGAGAGGCGAGATGGTCAGTCCTCGTATTTGTTCTTCGCGTTTCGTTATAAGAAATATATAAGTAATAGTTAAAGTCTTCTTCTGTATTGAACAGATAGCCTACGGGACGCTCTTTGTTCCGTATTTTAAGGAACTACTCAATGCACACACACTGGGTAAACTGGCGCGCTACAAACATTAAAATGTCAAATCATATGTATTTCTCTTTGTCGCCATGATATTGGGGGAAACGCGGAGAGGCGAGATGGTCAGTCCTCGTATTTTTTCTTCGCGTTTCGTTATGAGAAATATATAAGTAATAGTTAAAGTCTTCTTCTGTATTGAACAGATAGCCTACGGGACGCTCTTTGTTCCGTATTTTAAGGAACTACTCAATGCACACACACTGGGTAAACTGGCGCGCTACAAACATTAAAATGTCAAATCATATTTATTTCTTTGTCGCCATGGTAGGCCTATTGGGGGAAACGCGGAGAGGCGAGATGGTCAGTCCTCGTATTTTTTCTTCGCGTTTCGTCATAAGAATATATAAGTAATAGTTAAAGTCTTCTTCTGTATTCTCTGCCACATTCGACAACAGCATTCAAGTTCCTTCTCAGCACGATGACGTGACTTTGCTTGCTGTTGGCCCAGATTAGAACAACATGCTCGAATTCACCAACAGAGTCGCGGCAACGTTGGTAGATACCAGTGATGCGCGGGTACGTGTCTGAACGCCCCGCCCCGCCCCGCCGTTTACAACTAACCCGACCGCAACTCGGACCGCAAAAAAAAAATATTGAAATACAGGACCCGACCCGCTTCCCGACCCTCTTATTGTAAAAAGTAGCCTAGTCTAACTTAGTCGTAGCGTCATTGAGCTATGCAAAATTGGTATCTCATATGCATGTAAAACAATAATATAGCCTATATTGCCTAATTATATATAGCCTATAATTGCTCAGAATTTGGGAAACATGCATTTAGTCTACCTTTTTTTTGTTCCGTGTCAGCATTCATCCAAAAATGTGGCTGTTTGACTCAACATTGAACATAATTAGCCTAGGATTTTCCTATACAAATTCTGTTTCAGCCGTTCCTCACATGAATGCCTTGAAGCTCTCCCAAGCATGAAATGCAGGCATAGAATATTATTAAGAAACTCTTTATTAACGTCTTCATCAATGGACCAAAAGTCCATTGCTCCGCGATTATAAATTGCAGCGATATGAAACCTTTATTGCACGACGTGGGGAAGAGCAGACGTGGGGCTTTCCAACGAGCCACTAGGCCTATAAGTTGCGCAAGGACGCACATATTGCATGCTCATACCAATTGTAGGCTATATGCCTTGATGACATTAAATTAAGAAATATTTCCTGATTTGGGAAACTTTTAGTTTATTTTTCTTTCCATAATACCATTCGATCTTGCTGGAAATTATCAGACTTGAGAAACACGCATTGCATCGGCAACTTCGCTGCTCAGTAGACGATTCTGCCACTTTCTGTAGAGGCCAGCAGTTCGAGATAAAAGCTGCAGATCATAGACAGAGAAAGCATATGCTCTGAGAACAGAACACAACTGCATGTCAAGTGTAGCCGAGGGTCTGTCTACGCAGAAACAACAAGTGCATTTCTACATGTTCGTGACAAAATGTGGGGGATAGAATCGCGTTTCAGTGTGAATGCTGCAACTTATGTCTTTTTCTTCTAAAGACAATTATGTACGATATAAATGACAATTTATTTTTTTTTACCGACCCGACCAAACATGACCCGCATATCATTAAAAATATTTTTTCTTGACCCATAACCGCGGGTGACCGCGGGTGACCGCGGTCGCCCGCTCGATTTGGATCAGCCCGCGCATCACTGGTAGATACGGATGCCTGCTCTTCAGAGCCATCACCACAAAGGAGCACTAGAGCCTGGTGCAAAACCACCAACTGGGATGGATCGAAGGGCAAGCAAGCACTGCCACACAACGTCAAGACCTTTGTCAACACTAAGCAGAAAGTTTCCTACGATGGGGAGAAGTGGCCGCAAGGACTGCATCGATAAGATCAACGAATGCCTTCGCAAGCCCCGAAACCCTGGCGATACATTTTCTTTCCTTTAATTCAATAAAACATTGTTTATCTGAAGAACTTTTCCGAGGTTGTCTTGTCTACCAAATCCTAAACTTAAATAGAGTAAACATTTTATCTTATGAAAAAACTCTTAGGGGGAACAGTTAGGCAGCCCTTCCTCCATTATCGTAGTAGGACTATAGGCAATTTATTAGAGGGGTCAAAAAAAACTAATAAAGTAGGCTAGACTAAATGTGTCACTTTAGTGATTGGCTCTTTCAAATGCAAATTAGGTGGATGGGCTTTTGAATGGGCCTGCTGCAGGTGAGAGGACAAATCCTACGAATTTATTGTTTTTAGAAAGTGCCATTATCATTGCCATATTCTCTTAAAACATAGGCTATATATTTGAAAACGAGTTGATTAAAGGCTTCTAATGGTGTCTCTATAATATGATAAAAGCAGAGATTGAGATGTGTGTTTGGAACAGTTTTTCAAATCCCCCGGGGGTATTTAGACTCCAGGGTGTTAAGCACTCATTCACAACTGTCCCATCGCTAAATGCTCTCTTGTGTTGCGTGATCACACAAGTATACCTGTCGTAGTGTGCTTTTAATTTGATATGCCTAATTATTATCTCCGCCAAGGATATAGGATGAACAAAGTCTATGGATTTGCTATCCAGTAGCCTAATAATTAGGCTATGTGCCACGTCCGATTTCGCAAGTGGTGTAGTAGGCTACATTTAAAAACAGACAGCCGCCTGTGAGATCCATTTCATGAAGAGCATTATTGTCTTGTGCGATCATTCCCCCTCCCCCACACTCGTCTAACCAGTTCACTACATTATAGCCTATAGCCTATGCGGCACTGAGGACGACACTTGAGCCCGACACTATGTCAATGTAAAAATGTGTGTGAGTGCGCGCTGAACCACGAATTAACATATTAACTTTTCTTTTCAGCAGACATCGCAAACATAAAAAGAATCTCAAAACAGGAAATCTTTCATTTCTTTTAGTAAATCGATTCATTTTGTTTTGACGGGTTCCGGAGAGGTTCTTCGACTGGGTTTCGAACCCCGGTCGCTGGCGTACGATACCTATGCTTCAACCACATGCGCCACAACTGGATGTGAATTTCGAGAGGCTTTATTCGGCATATGTACTTGAACGTCGCCGTAGCCTACTTGAACGTCGCCGGTTAAAATGAACAAGCCTCCGTTTTAAAATAGCTTAGGCCTACACATTTCTAAGTATTCCTAGCATGTAAATGTTGCCAAAATGTCCATCTTGTCCATCTCTTTCGTCTTCGCCTTGACGTTGACAATAATAGCCTATTCACGGAAATGCGGTCTTGTAACCGTAGCCTAATGAATTCATGAATTGATCTAAGGTTGCCTTTCGAGTAGCCTATTTCAGGTTGAATTGAAGGCTATTTCCTTCTGATAGGCCTATAGGTTTCTAAAACCATTTTCATTCATTTCAACAATGGTTTATTGAAACGTCGTTTGATTAATTTCGCCAGTCATCACTTTCATTTTAAGGATATAGGATGAACAAAGTCTATGGATTTGCTATCCAGTAGCCTAATAATTAGGCTATGTGCCACGTCCGATTTCGCAAGTGGTGTAGTAGGCTACATTTAAAAACAGACAGCCGCCTGTGAGATCCATTTCATGAAGAGCATTATTGTCTTGTGCGATCATTCCCCCTCCCCCACACTCGTCTAACCAGGTCACTACATTATAGCCTATATGCGGCACTGAGGACGACACGACACTTGAGCCCGACACTATGTCAATGTAAAAATGTGTGTGAGTGCGCGCTGAACCACGAATTAACATATTAACTTTTCTTTTCAGCAGACATCGCAAACATAAAAAGAATCTCAAAACAGGAAGTCTTTCGTTTCTTTTAATAAATCGATGCATTTTCTTTTGATGGGTTCCGGAGAGGTTCTTCGACATGGTTTCGAACCCCGGTCGCTGGCATACGATACCTATGCATCAACCACTTGCGCCACAGCTGGATGTGAACTTCAATAGGCTTTATTCGGGAAATGTACTTGAAACGTCGCCGGTTAAAATGAACAAGCCTCCGTTTTAAAATAGCTTACACATTTCTAAGTATTCCTAGCATGTAAATGTTGCCAAAATGTCCATCTTGTCCATCTCTTTCGTCTTCGCCTTGACGTTGACAATAATAGCCTATTCACGGAAATGCGGTCTTGTAACCGTAATGAATTCATGAATTAATCTAAGGTTGCCTTTCGAGTAGCCTATTTCAGGTTGAATTGAAGGAAATAGTCCTTCTGATAGGCCTATAGGTTTCTAAAACCATTTTCATTCATTTCAACAATGGTTTATTGAAACGTCGTTTGATTAATTTCGCCAATCACTTTCATTTTAATGATTAAATGAGACGGATATGCGGAGCATTTCTCTCCCTCTCCGTTGACCAAAACGTTGCTCTGGCATCTCTGCTGGACTGACTGAGTTATAGGCTACGTCGAGTGAGAGAGCTGTGAGGTAGGCTGTAAACATTCGAAAACTCGGGCGGTCTATGTTGCCCCCTTGCGGTTGCAGTTTTCCCGATGCTTCGGGAGTCCCGATGTGCGGGAATGAAAGGAGCATTCTCAACCCGTACCATCTGTATGACGCAATAAGAATAGATGAATAACAATAACCCAATTACAGTTCCACTGAAATTAGCCTACTTGGAAACCCACATTTAAAAAGTGATTCATGAAAATGCATTAAAATTGTGGATAGTATTTTGGAAAATAAATCTTCATTCATTAAAATAATAGACTGAAATAAAGTTGCCAACTTCAAACGAGTTGCAAGCGCTGACACTTTGTTTAGTAGGCCTACTGAAGTTCACCAACGTATGATGTATGCAGCAACAGGCTGAGGAAATGATATAGCAAAAATACTGTTAGCTAGCTTGCTAACAACAAACATGATGGCAGTGATGAGAATGATAACAATGTAGCTTGTAGCCTACTGTACAAACGACTAGGGATGCACCGATCCGATATTTGGATCGGATATCGGCCCCGATATGAACAAAATAGCTGGATCGGGGATCGGAAAAAATGGGCCGATCCATGGCCCGATCTGAATTTAATATAGGGAGGGAAAGTAATCTCATCGCCATCTGGTGGTTGCGTTCCTAGAGGCTAGCGGGAGTGGAAGGGATTTTCTTTCAGAAAAAATATATCTCGGTCCACGATGGGAAGTTAGTTAAATGCCTTCAATATGCTATGCATTTAGGTCAGCTCTATTGCTTCTAGTGGTCATACTTTATTTTTTAGGATCAGTTTAATTGTTTTGAGTTTGTTTGTAACATGGTGATAACGAACTACAGTAGCTAGCTACAGTAGCATTTGACGTCACCAGTTTGGGCACTTCATCTCCAACTGATCAAAACGGCAATTTGCTTACTGGCTTATCATATTTTTGTAATAACAGAGAGCGATGTAAACCGCGTGGTAATTACCTTTATGTTGGGATAACTTGTGTTGTGCTCCTACTCACACAAGAGCTGGCAGTAGTGTAATTGTCTACTAACTAACCAACTAGCTAACAGGCTAATAAACAAACCATGCTAGGTGAGGAACGTCGTTGAAGGGTGTCACGTCACTTGAAGTTGTAGTCCATTTATGAAATGAAACGAGCAATTACGTTTTTTTTTAATAAGGCGAAATAGGGTCTGATATTTTCACAGTTAGTAGATTATTACAGTATGCTGACTGAAAAATATTTTTGGTGGATAAGATCGCTGGTATAGCTGCGTAGTATTTTTTTGAAAAGTCGGTCTATGGGACTTAACATTGGAGCTGCTCTTCGATAGGAACACAACCGCTTGGGGCGCTGGTTTTCACTTTCCCTCCCTATCCACCTCTTTCCTTAACCCGGAAATATGTATCGTTGCGATGGTTACGATACTGTTTTCAACTTCCGTTCATTCTGTTAACATGTGCGTTCTCCATAGCAAACTAGGTTATGCCTCAACTTAGATTTCGTTCGAAATGTTGACAATTCTGCCCTCAGCATGTATATACTGCATCACATATAACCGATATAAAATAGAAAAGTTGACTTTTATATGCGTTATGATATGTTAAGCACCGTAAACCGTCACGTTAAAACAGATACAATGCAGCTTCGCCGGAAATAGAAAACCGTCTCGGTGTCATGGCGACCCCCATTGTTGGCTGCGGAATATCGTGGATAGTCTCAAAAAAAGGCTGAGCCATGACGCGCAACCAGCCATTTAGCGCCACTGTAGCAGCAGCTCACTGCTGTGGGTTAGAGTGTGCCTCACCTCACTGTGTGCTCTGAGTGTCTAAATTCATGGATGGGATAAATACAGATATCAAATTTATGTCATAGGATCAAAAGAATATCTATACTAACCACCATTTGTCATAGATTAATTACGATCATGCGTCTTGTTGCATTTAGGCAACACGTTTAATGTGTAACAGTCAACACAAAATAGGCTACTCAAACTAAACACATTGTCATTTTCATCTCATCTGTATAAACTGTTCTTGGTATAAAGACATGCAAATGTTAAAATTGGCTGTTAAAAACTTCTCATTTATTAGATAAAACGTACAACTTCTACCGTTGCGTTTACCACCATTCAAACTCCGTCTGAACTAATTAGTTTTATCGTGGGGAAACTGGGGACCGTACCACTATGAGTAAATAGAGGGGTTTCGCGGGTGACACGATTTTGGCAGGGGTGTTTCAATAGCTGTGTTTCCATTACAAATATGCGCAAATACTTTGTCGATATTGTCTTAATGTCGAATATCACAATTTTCGCAATTGCGGTGTTTCCATTACATTCGGCTAACTATATTAAAATCTCGTATATTCTCGCGTGCTGTAAGTCATTAGGAGACATGGTGGTTATCAACATTACCCAGATTTAGACATAGAGATTTAGCCTACACTAAATGCATTCAAATTGCCACCACGGCACGCTGATTATCAGTCATTAGGCTATAAGCCATCAGCGGAGGAGGCCTACGTTTTGGTGGGGCAGAAACATAAAATTAAAAATTACATATTTCACAGGAGTTTGTTGTAGTAGGCCTATGCTTAAATCATGTCACAGCCATGTCAGTGGAATATTTCGTAGATCAGCCCAGTTGATTAGTTTCTAAAACTAGAATCTAGATTTCTTTCAGCACCGTTCTCATCACGTTAAACCAGCAAAGCATAGCAACATTGTTGCTATGGGTAAACAAAACTAGTTGAGCGGTTGCGTAGCCTATGCAGCGTTTTTGAGAAAGTGTTGTCGGCAAGTTCACAGCTGTGGATTCAACATTTTAGAATGACACGAGCCACTTTTAATGAAAAAAATATTATTTTTTTACATTATTCTCCCGGTGCCACTTCCTGTAGGCAGTCTTCTTCGTCGGTTTCGTTCCTCCTAACATCCGGTTGTTGGATCACGTGACTCGTCAGATGCGAAAAAAGTGTTTCCATTGCAGTTTTGCGAAATATACAAATTTCGATACGCTCGAAATACCACCTCACCCGAGCGCAAAAACTTTTTATCGAAACATGTGAGTTTTTTCGAAATGTGTGTGTTTCCATTAAGCACATTTCTTTTCGCAACTCTTAATTTGCGCAATTTAATGGTCAATGGAAACGCAGCTAATGTATGTCACTAATATGGGATTTTTATCTGCAAAATAGTTTTTTGCTAGATTTTTTATTTAGTCTTAACTGTGAACTTGAATTTGAATGCTGTTCCAAGTTGATGCTGGTGTAAAACTGTTTATTTTTAATACTAGTAATATAATCAATAATGATAATAATAATAATAATAATAATAATAATAATAATAATAATAATAATACACTGCATTTATATCTAAGTGTTATTTTGTTAGATTTTTTTTAGGAAAGTAATGTTTAGTTAGGGAAAGAATGTTTAAGTGAAGCCTGATGCCTTTAGTCTTTTCCACATGGTGAGGTATACAGTTTATTAATTAACAATGGTATCGGATCGGTATCGGATATCGACCGATACGATGGTATCGGTATCGGTATCGGAACTGAAAAAGTCGGATCGGTGCATCCCTACAAACGACTGTGAGAAGAAGGCTTAAACCTAATGGTAGCCTACAACTGGCATGTCTATCAGGTTGGACGCTGAGTTAAGACTGGCGTGGCTAGAAGCTAACATTACATTTGTTAAGTTAGCTAATAGTGCTTACGTTAGGGTTTGATTGTCTAACTATGGTCCCAATATAGTATAAATAGGTTACACACACATTTCTTAAGTGGTCTGAAGATTTGATCATTTAAATACAGTTGATGAGCATTGTCAATCTACTAGTCCACAATTAGGCTACAACAATCAGGTATCGAATTAATAATAGGCAGCCCTAAGATCTAGACCTAAGGTCTTTCACATAAGATATGATATAGCTAGCTAGCCTATAGCTAACTGGGTAACACTGGCTATCCAATACTAACCTGAGGTAATTTTTTTTTAAATATTGAGTTCATATATTATGTCTTAATCACTTAACCAAGGGGTGAGTTACTAGCCTGACGACGTAATACTCAATTCTTATCAGAATATGAGTCTGAAACTGCTCCATTCAGCTGCGATTATGGGGCGTGATTCAACTGATACAGGGCGGGGGGGATAGCTCTGCACTCATTGGATAGCCCAAACCAAACATAACAAGTTACTGGCTGTCAGTATCTGCAAAATCTAAGACAACAAAATATGTAGCAGGGTAGGCTATATGGAAAACATCCTCCTTCGTTTTTAAAAATAATTCCTTCAAACTGTATGCAATGAACAGCTGGGGAAGTGTGTCGTTACGTTAACCCAACGAGCATACAGGCATTTTTAAACAAACGGGAACAACATCACCCAAACATGCTGTTTTAACTGAAAGTGAAAGTGAAACTGAAGTTTTCCCACATATCCACGTTGGTCTAAGTGTTCAGAAATAGTTGTGTGAATCCGTGATAAAACCTCCGTTTCAATAGCTAAGATAAACGAAAGGCCAAACTGCATGAACAAATTATGCATTCATAGCCATAGCGTTTCTGTTGCAATCAAAATCAACCTAAGCCAACACGGTCTCACACCCAACTCGTCGAACGAGGACGCATGCAGCCGTGAACCTCACTGCTGTTCATCTGTCAATCATCACGTAAAGCCCGCCCTGACAATGTGATTGGTCCGAACAGCTTTGTATCTCGAATAGTAGCAGCTGAACGGAGCAGTGCCAGACCGAAGTTCCCTGCAGAAAAACAATGTAGGCGGGGCTAAACTTCGGTCTGGCATCCGGGCTAGTGAGTTACGGGCTATTACTGTTAAATTGTGTTTTAAAAATAAGTCCTTCAAACACTGTTTTCTGCGAGGATCTGATTTTTTACTGCCCAATCTATTCATCATTATTCTAGTGTTCAGCGACTTGAAACCAGATTGTTTTATAATGAAAACTGAAAAGCACTTACCATGAATTTTGTTGATCTTGAATTCTCAATATGTTATCGCATGGTTTTTATTTCAGTTAGCCTATTAGCTGGTTTGATGAATGCCGACAGGGTATAGTAAATCTACTGACAAATGTTGCTAAATGCTAAATCAGAGGTCTTGTCACAGGCAAGTGAAATTTAGTAAGTTAATCATTTTTTATTCTATTGCTGCTTAGGTTTCTGGGCACGTGAGTTGGGTGAGATGATTGGTTTTGAACACCCTACCATACCTGTCCATCACCAGTATGTAGTCACAGCAACAGTGCCTGAGGTTAAGGCTCTGAAAACAGAATTACCAGTTATCCGAGACTTGGAAGGGTCATACTACCTGCGCCAAGAGAGGGATGGGCTACTTTTTGGCCCTTATGAGCAAGAGGAAAAGATGAAGTTACAAGACTCCTGGGTGAGGGATGGAGTACCACCAGGTAAGTCTATTTTAGTTAACTTTCTTTGAACTCAGTGCTCCTGAAGATTTTTATTGCAGAATTTCATAATTTCCACTATTTGATTGAAAATTGAATAATATGATTGTTACTATTACCTACTATCATTTCACACTACATTTTTTTTTTTATCTTTTACAATTAAGAACCACCTCTCAGGGGGTGCACCTCACTGGCTCCTAAATATTTGTCATAAATATTGTGGGTCATCTGCTTGAAAAACAAAAAAACTGTAGCATCAATGCTGTGGTCATAATGAGGTGGGTAAAACTGTTGACACAGGTTCGTACCAGTAATGCTAACTGTATTATTGGTGACTACAGGTTTTGGCAAGGAGCTGTTTGAGTCAGACCTGGACAGAATCATGGAGCATGTCGAGATGGCCATGGAGATGGTCCCAGTCCTTAAGAATGCTGACATCATAAATATTGTGTCTGGTCCCATCACGTACACACCAGACCTATCGCCCATGGTTGGACCACACCAAGGCGTTCGCAACTATTGGGCAGCTATTGGATTTGGGTAAGTCTACATTTAAAGGAATAGTTCGGAATTTTGGACATAGGACCTCATTTCCAACTTTACCGAGGTGATATAGGTCGGTGGAGACCGTTTTTATCGTGTTTAACCCCTTCCTTCAGTTGCAGCGTCCCCCTTTGCTAACGCTGTTTCTTAGCTAAAGCATTTCTACGGTAACATCAGTCTGACATCAACAACAGTCTTACTCACTCCACCGCACACCCGAGACAAGTCAATTAAAACGTCAGACTATCGATATAGGTGTCCCTGTTGATAGAATAATTTTAGAAATAAAACTAACCTTGCAACTCAATGATTTATTACATTTTGAGGGACTAGTTTCTCAAAATCAATCCGCCACTGCCATACAGGGAACAAAGTAGGCTATTGCAATGCGATGCAAGGTTAGTTTTATTTCTAACATTGTTCTATCAACACAGGCATGTGCATTGATAGTCTGACGTTTTCGTTTATTTGTTTCGGGTGTTCTGTGGAGTGTTTTCAGTGGCAGGCTAGATGTTACCGTTGACTTGCGTTATCTCGGCACCTAGGTTAGCACGAGATGAACGCTGCAACTCAAGGAAGGGCAGAAATTCACTGAAAATGGTCTTCACCGACCTATATCACCCCGACTAAGTTGGAAATAAGGTCCTATGTCCAAAATTCCGAACTATTCCTTTAAGTTGAAATACAGTAGATGCAATAATTTAAGGTGCTCTAAGCGATGTCACATGTTTTTTAGGCTAAAACATTTTTGTCACATACATCTCCTTACTATCTGCTAGCTGTCTCTCCCCTAAGCACACTGTTAAAACAAGGTCTCACAGGCAAGATAGCACAGGCTCCACAAACGGCAACAAAACAAACTGGTGCAACCTACACTACAAAACACAAGTGTTCCAGCCAATAACCAATGATATGTGCATTTAGGAGAGTTTCAATTGCACAGGAGGGATTCGTGACCTAGCTCTCTGTTTTGCTTAAATGTCAATGTGACGTTGCCCAACATCATTTAGAGCACCTTTCATTTATACTCCTGGAATTAGAGACATATTCTGTAAATTAACCAAATAAATGAACAGCATAGGCATACAGTTATTCGACCAATACATACTTTTCTTACTGGAACTAATATAAAAAGCTAATTTGAAATTAATTAATGAATGTTTTGTCAGATATGGAGTCATTCATGCAGGAGGAATTGGGAAGTTCCTGAGTGATTGGATTGTGGCTGGAGAACCTCCATATGACCTTATTGAGTGTGATCCTAACCGCTATGGAAAATGGACTACTGTGTCATATTTGTGTGACAAAGCCCGGGAATCCTATGGCTTCAACAACGTAGGTGAGTTCTGAGCAATGCTACTGCCATTGTATCCTGGACACAGTATCATGAGTAATAGCGCACGATTGGAAATTGTGCCACAATTTCAGAGGCCCCGAGTATGGCAGTGATGTCATAAAGGCTTTTCTCCCACTCAGCTGTATTATATGTCTGAATCCCAAAGTGAGCCCTGAGGACTAGGGACTAAAGACTCACAGACTTAATTGATCTCTCGTGCTAAGTGGGTGAGTGTGTGAGGCCACATGGGGTCAGATAGGTATAAATGGGATTTAGACGGCACTTCTCGAGATTAGATGTACCTTGCCGATGTTTAATAACAAAGATGTTGTTGACACTTGCACCATGCACATGTGTCGTGCTGTTGTTTACCTTTGTAATTTATGGATTTCCATATGGTCTCCGCAGTAACTTTGAACTGTGGGTAATTCATGTTTTTTCTCTCTCTATCTTTGTCTGATGCACAGCGCAGTAAGAGTAGTCTGCTTTCAGTTGTTCACTGTTCTCTCTACTAGCCAACGTGTCACAGAAATGACACCAAAGTAACTCAGAATAAAATATTATGTGACAAAATGTTTGCTTGAGAGGCTTTTGAGATTATGACAGAATGAAACTAGGAGGAGGAACATCTGAACTATCTAGGAGATGCACAGAGAATCTGATAAATTAATGATTAGATACAGGTAATGGATAAACCATTGAGACAAGAAAGCCTGTCTCACCTCCTCTATAAGACAAACGACTACCTTTGTCTTCCCTCTTTCGTCTGTGTCTTTCTACATGTAGGGAATTATGGGTAACACTTTACATTACAGATCGGTAATAAGTGGGTAATGTTATGGTAATATGTATGCAATTTAGTGGTAATAATATTTTTAAACCACATATTACAAATAATTAATGTGTAATTTCTAGACAATTACTGTGCAATTACCATACAACAACAATGCAAATAACTTGGGTTTAAGGGTAAAATAAAATGGTAATAACTGCTGTAAATATGTACTTACTGAAGCAATAAATATTTAGGATTTACTTATTGTGACATAATATGTGACCTGTTATCTGTTGTTATGATGAAATAAATTAGGTAATTTCACAATAACTATATGGTCAGGGCTGTAAAATACTGTTTTGTCTTTTCGAAAGGTTTTCTGTACGGTGGGGAGTTGTTGAAATCCTTTCGAAAAGACAATACAGTATTTTACAGCCCTGATACCATATAGTTATTGTGAAATTACCTTATTTATTTCATCATAATAACAGATAACAGGTCACATTTTACTATCAAACTAACTACCACAAAAACCTTGACCATTGTGTAATTGTGCCATAACACTTAAAAGTTACTATGTAATTTAGTCCTTCATAGCGCCATCATGTTGGTATAATTACAGAAATATTATGTCACAATAAATAAATCCTAAATATTTATTGCTTTGGTAAATATTTACAGCAGTTATTACTATTTTATTTTACCCAAGTTATTTGCATTGTTGTTGTATGCTAATTACACAGTAATGATCTAGAAATGACACATTCATTATTTGTAATATGTGGTTTACAAATATTATTACCATGAAATTGCATATATATTACCATAACATTACCCACTTATTACTGATCTGTAATGTAAAGTGTTACCGAATTATGTTACTTGATACATGTTTTTACTTGATTGCATTGACTTTATATATTAAAAACAGGTATGTACAGCATTGACATGTTTTTGTCAACCATTGCCATCCCCCTCTCTCTCTCTCAGTGGGTTACCCTAAAGAAGAGCGTTTTGCTGGTCGACCAACAGAGAGAGTGAGTGGAGTTTATGACTTGTTGAAGGACCAGGCCTCCATGGGATTTCATGCTGGTTGGGAACAGCCCCACTATTTCTACAAACCTGGAGACCAAAAAGGATACCAGTGAGTAAAACACACCATACCTATTGTGAAGCATGGTGGGGACAACATTATGTTGCGGTGATGTTTCTCTTCAGTGGGGACTGGCCAATTGGTCAGGATAGAAGTACACCCAAATTCTTGAGGAAAACCTGCGTCCCTCTGCTAGACAGCTGAAGATGGGCAGGTCATTCACTTTCCAAAAAGACAATGGCCCTCATTTATCAACCGAGCGTAGAAACCAGCTTACATCTGAGCGCAGAAATCATCTTACGACAGGGCTCACGTGTGATTCATCAAACTTTCGTATCACTCCAATTCCAGTGTAAGAATAAACGTGTGTTGATAAATGTGGCGGCTGGAAACAAGCGTGATTTAAATATCAGTATATGCTCGTTTTAATGGCCTCACCCCTAGAATTTACGACATGAAGGTGCATTATACATCCAAAAGAGATCATTAGTGATCTCGAGCCACAGTGACGTCCAGCTGAACCTTGTTAGTTTTGACAGCTAGAAGCTGTCATCAAGGAAGGCGGGAAACTATGTCATTTAAGCTCAACATACTATGAATACATTCATTACAAAACCATAAGACAATTTGCCCTTTGAAAATAATTTAAGATAGAGTGTATAATTAATGAATGTTGCGTTTGGAAAAGAGAAATTAATCATCTCCCATATGACTATCCTAAGACATCAAATGTGTCAATATAATATGCTACATTAAAGGTATACTATGCAATGTTTTTCAGTTAATCAATTCGTTCCATACTGTTATATATGATTAAATGAGTCATTACCGGTCGAACAGTGTTTTTTTCGGCCGCCCCAGTGGTCTGTAGCGGTAGAACCACGCTTGCAACTTCAGGAGACCTCGGGCACGCACCCATGCTCTACTCCAGGAAGTGTCATGTAAAGTCTCATGAAAAGGCACGACAGACTGACGGATTGAGGAGTTTTGTAAAATATACATGCTAAAGCTGTAGGGGAAGCTCTGCATAGAAATATGCAAGCATAAAACGAGCGAAAACAAAAAGTGAAAGCGAAACCGGCGATGAAATTGCCAATCCTGCATAGTATACCTTTAAAGCAAATAGGCTGCACATGTACAGGAAAGGTGTTATGTCCAAGATAGTCCATGAATTCAACTCTTTCTAATCCACTGCGGATATACTGCTGCACGGTGCTATGCCACTTGAAAAACTTGTGTACGCGAGTTCAGACTAGACGTGAGATTTGAGCATATAGCACTGATCACGTTCACATTGATATGCCATACTTTGCGTGGAAACAAGCGTACGCCTGTTGTACGTCTGTTTTTGGTTGTACGCACGTTTCATAAAGGGCCAATGATCCTAAACAAACTGCAAAAAGAACAAAGCAGTGGCTTATTTTAAATGGGTTTTGGGACAAAAAAGTAACTATTTCAGAGGGGTATGTATGATGACTTTCTATAGGCACTGTATCTCTTTCTTTCTCTCTCCTCAAAAATATGTATGCATAATAAGGCAAGAACATAGAAGAAGCATACGTCAAAATTACCAAAAAAACCCAGTAGCTGTGCATTTTAACACTTTTAAACATAACTTGTCGTCTCTCAAATACATTGCCATTGAGCACGTATCTCCACCCCCAGACGTGGAGGCGACATTGATAACCTTCTCCTTAGAAGGGAAGCATTCTACATATATATGCTTAATACTCTGTTTCTCAAAGGTCTTAACATGAATTTTGATTTGAGGCCTCTACTATAACTTCTCACATCATGGTTGATTTTGTATTTGATGTGGTTTTCATTTAAATATTTCTGATTGACCATTATTATTATTTTGTTGATGACCATTATTATTATTTTGCTGATGACCATTATTATTATTATTATTGTTATTATTATTACTATTATTATATTTTTTGATTGATTTTTCTTTTGACCATGTTGTCCCTTTCATTACCTGATGTGATTACTGTGGTCTTCTTCACCTTGCATGCCAGCGCGTCTAGACGCATGCTATGCCACTTGTCACCTTACGGGTGCGCCCAACTTTTCCAACCAGGTAGCCTACCTGTAGGTCATGTGATAAATGTCATCTAGACCATTGTTCTCATTGCCTGAGGAAGATCCCACTGGAGGATCAAAACGTTGCCTTTTATGTATTAAAATAAAAAGTGTATTTTGGAGCTTATACCCAGTGTGCGGACCAATCAATCACATTGTCTACCACTTTTGTCCGGCACCTGGATTATTGTTTCTGTGGATGTGTGCACCCCAACCAAACGCATAATGTAAATGGCAAACTTTTAATTTTTTTGCCAAATCTTGAGAATGTTCTTTAAGGAGAGAGTGGAACTCCATTTTCACAAATGTTGAATCAGAGCATATAATACAACAAAATTGTGTTTTTATCTCATGGTTTACAGCCCCAGTTTCCGCAGAACCAAATGGTTTGGGCCAGTGGGACGTGAGTGTAAGCTGGTGATGGAGAAGGTCGGAGTGATTGATCTGTCACCTTTTGCGAAGTTCATAGTGAAAGGAAAGGATTCATTGAAACTACTTGATTATCTTTTTGCCAACACCATGCCCAAGGTAAAAAAAAACGTTGTCTTGGCGATCTGAAATGTAGTCAGAGGCATGTCTAGTCAATATTCTAATTATATGACCAGCACCTGTGTGTGTATAAACACACACATTTATGATTCACAGTGATTTCATGCTTACTTATTTCAGGTGGGCATGACAAATATTAGCCACATGCTGACTCCTCGGGGGAGAGTCTATGCTGAGGTCACTATTACTCAACTGTCACCAGGGGAATTTCTTCTGCTCACTGGATCAGGGTCTGAGCTGCATGACCTAAGGTAGGCGGTAGAGGATAATGGTTGAATAACCTTTCCTTTTTACGGTTCATTCATTTCCAAGTACCTGTAGTGCTGTAGCTGTACCTGAATTTTTTAGTAACTATATAGTAGTCACAAGCAGGTTGAGATTTTTTATGACCGCACTTACTGTACCTGTTAGTAGAGCCAATCTGCATGGTCTGTCTGACCTTTCAAAATATGCTTGAAACACCTATTTGACACAGAAAATGCATGTTTTAATTATAACGTGGTTGCCTATGGAGATGCCATGTTCCCTGGTCATTCAACAGATTATGTAGTAATGCAGCAGTTGTGGGGGGACATCAGGGGCATATTTTCTTTTCTTCACATTCTACATGGCAACATGTGGCCATATAATCCTCTACTCAACATGTCATAATTTTAGTCCCAAGGAGTAAACATTGATGGAAATGTGCATCTGTACTGCAAGTTGTGTTGCATTGAAGCATCTGATAAAGAATAGATAGCATAAATAGATAGTGCTTTTTCTTGATGTTGAGCCAGTGTTTGATGTGCATGCAATGGTAAAGCTGCTAAGCATATCTAGGCTATCTAAAGCATATCTTAGTAACACTATGTTAGCTGTCAACTTAACAAAACACTAGAGATGAAAGTATACTGTAGTCAATTGCTGAACACAATAGATGCTAGCATATGCCAGCCGTGGTCAAGATACCAAGCCCAATCAAAGCTCACCAATTACTCTCAACCAACAGCGTTATCATACTATTTGGGTCATTCCGTGTGAAATTTGGCAGGTCATCCTCTCTGAAAAAATCTGAAAACAATTCACAGGTGTTTGTAGATGTTCTAAATGGAACGTGATACAAAGCTATTCAGATCTTTTCCAGGTGTCTTCAAGACTTATGTGTGCTGACAGGCTTTAGAGCCTGTATGGACGCTAAAATGTCCAGGTTTACACCAACCACCATCAAAGTGTGGTGTTATATAGCCTGACCATTAGGCTAACTAAACCCATGTAGAAAGACTATACCCTAATGTGTCCGGCGTATCGTATGACTTTGATAATGTATGTGTGTGTGCACGCACATGTTTCAGTCAATCGTAACAGTCTGCATAATCTTTTCGGCCAACATTATGGTGTATGAAAATATTGTTGCAATACCTTGTCATATCTGCCTCATTTTAATGATTAGGACAATGTTGAGGAGAAAGTCATCAGTCTCATTAACCTATGGCTATGAGTTTTATTTTCAAATGTTTTCATGCATGTCTGGATAAGGGATGAATAATGTTTAGGGGACAGACTATGCACGTGTGCTTTAGGTATAGTGCAAGCCCTAATCTCTGACTGAAAGTGCACAGAAGTTGTGCATTTACATAACAATATTCGGCTGTAGATGGTAATATTAACTCCTTGGTTCAGGTTTTGTAAAAATATAAGATGAATTTCCACAGTAGTGGACAATAAAGACTTCTAATCTAATCTAATCTAATCTAAGTCGCACCCGACTATAAGTCGCCATCCAAACTATGAAAAAAGTGTGACTTAAAGTCCGGAAAATACGGTATATTTTATTTAACAATGAATGACTTCCCATTGGTTAACATGTTATGTTCTTCTTCAGATGACTGAGGTAATATTCATTACCATAAATTCTCTAACTTTCTATCTAGGTGGATTGAAGAAAAGGTAGCAGATGGTGGTTATGATGTGGACATCTCTAACGTAACAGACAGTGTGGGGGTCCTAGGAGTGGCAGGACCCTGTGCCAGAAAAGTCCTTCAAAAGCTAACCGATGAAGACATGAGCGATGCTGGTTTTAAGTTTTTACACTGCAAATCAATGCAGCTTGCTGGGACTACCCTCAGAGCCATTCGGATATCCTACACAGGTAGGGTAGGAGTGATGGATATTCACACATCCACATCCCCCTGAACACTCACATTTGAATTTAGTGGTTCATCTACTTTCGTTCTGGTAATAGTTATTATCTGGAAATAATTTCATGCCAACAAAATGTCAGATTGGCTTTACATAAAATGAAAAAAATCTATTTACTCTTAAGACATAATAGCTCATAAATTACACATCAAGCAAAGCCATCCACATCCATCTTCACCGGAAGAATCGCTAGAATTGCTTATATGCTACAAACTTCCTGGAAGGCTTTTCAGGCAGCACAAACTTTTCTGGTTGACCATCGCCTGTGTTGTTTTAGTGTACCTGTGAACACGGACTTGGTTGGGTGATACACCTACACTGCAAAAACTGCTTATCTACTCAAATTTAAACTTGTTAGATGATCTTTACACAAGTCAAAATGATCTTTCGAGAGAACACTAGGTAAGTCTCTTCATATTTAAAATAATACCAAATAGATTTTTCATTCTAAATATGATTAATAACACTTGGTTAAATTTTAATTATTGCAGTGTAGTGAATTAGCATGTTAAAAGGCTGAAGGATTTACAAGTGTGTGTCCAAGTTGAATACAAAGTTGCACTGTTGGACACTGTTTAGTTTCGGAGTGAACACAAAAGGAACAGAGTATAACAGAAGATGCCATTGCTGATGTTCCACTGGAACGTGCTGGCTGAAATAGCCTTCTGTGGCATATAGTCCATGGTAGCTAAATATTTGTGAATTTTGATGAAGCTAAATATTTGTGAAGGACACCTAAACTTAGGGTGCTGGACCAAATCAAAATTCACAGCAATAACAACAAAGAGTGGCGACTGGTCGCATGTCAGTCATCATTATGTAAAGCAAGCCCGCCCACCGACTCTATAAACGATGTGGTTGGTTCGGTGATTGCTGCCAAATCCCAGCTCCCAAGTCAAACGGAGAGTTGCTAGACTACTCCTGCAGCAAATTAGATTTGCTGTTGCTTGGGGCGTCTAGGTTTCTAAGCTAGGAGAAAGCTAGATTTATCAGAATTAAACAAATGAAGTAGGGATACACTGATCCGACTTTTTCAGTCTCGATACTGATACCGATGCCTGGGCTCTGTGTATCGGACGATATCCAATACCGATCCAATACCATCGTTGAATTAATAAACTGTATACCTCACCATGTGGAAAAGACATCTTATTGTGTATTATTGAACTACAGAAACGCTACCCGATCTGGTAAAGTTTCATAGTGCAGTTATAGCCGATAGAGGGCCGCAAAGTGAAAGCAGAAGTGCCATTCACCCTGTTATGAAATGATAAGGTACAAAAAACTCTTTAGTGTTGCTTTAAAAGAGTCGGGGGACTCACAATTGGAAAACGTTTCCAACACTAGCATGGTGATGGGCATAGACTTTGAAATCATTGGTTAGGCTGAACCAATCACAGGGATTTCTAACGCTACTTACTACTTCGCCTAAACTTTACAAACTGACAATAAACCGCATCTTAATTTCACCTCAATTTAATTTAAATTTAATTTCACTTACAGAGCACCAAAACATTACACGTCTCACTAGGGTCAGTTATAGTACAGTAAGGTCTTACACATGCTATTTCCATTTACCACAGCCACTATTATTTTGAGACTATAGTGTCATTCCCTCTCGTCTTGATTGGCCTGCCCTTTCTGGTGTCTGATGGAATTGTTACTGTGCGTTCAGACCATGGAGGTATTTTATATATAACTGGAGAGAGTGACTAAGTCCCGCCCTCCATTCAAATGGATGGCGGAGGCTAGACTAGTAAATCCGGCCAATTTATAGTCAACGCCATATTGAACACTGGAGCTCTGATCCAGCGCCAGTCGGCTCTGACCATGCGCAAAGTTCCAAAGCTGGAAATGACGCATGGACCTACATTGATTCCTATTGGACATTCTGTAAAAAGAGAGTCATCCTCCAGTTCAGAGGGTGGCGATAATGCACATACAGTACCTTGCTTGCCACGTAACAACAAGCAGAAAAAGTTGCTCGGAAACGCACAGCTGAGTCCAGTGGAGTGTCGCAAGGAGTAATGATTGGTCGCCGGAAGTAATTGACTTTGAATGGGGATGAGCGACTACAGCGACCAAAACGACCACAGCGACCAGCGCGACCGGAGCGACCAAAAAGTTAAAAACAGTTTAACTTTATGCAAATTAGCTATGATTCGCTTCGGCTGCAAAACGCTGACAACCAATCGGAATGCAGGCATGCTTAGCTTGTGTGGATGTCATAAACGAAATTGAACGTTCGAATCTATCATGTCATGAGCGACTTGGGCGACAGAATTTTTTAGCAGCTGCATTTTACCGGCTTCAAAAGCGACTTTGGGCCCCAGCCGTGGCGCAACTGGCTGGGGCACCTGCACCGCACGCCGGCGACCCGGGTTCGATTCCCGCCCCGATGTCCTTTCCGGATCCCACCCCGACTTTCTCACCCATTCGCTTCCTGTCTCTCTCTACTGTCCTGTCAAAATTAAAGGCACAAAAGCCCAAAAAATATACTTAAAAAAAAAAAAAAAGCGACTTTGCAGCTTTGGTCGTTCTTGGTCTGAACGCAGTTAGTGAATTATGGTGCTCCAGACTAGTATCTCCCTGAAAGGAGATCTTGGTGGGCGTGGCCAGGCTAAAGATCAATGGGCATGCAGTACACATGTTAAGTGGTCTAGTCAAGACATCCTTTCCATCCTCCCATCCTATGCAGTTTGGACAGGCAGAAGTAGTTTACAGATCATGATTTATTACAGTTTACAACAGATTTATTGAGTTGTTTACAGATACTAACGTTCAAGTGAGTAGCAATGTAGTTACTGATACAATATTGATTTATTTGACATTTACTGAGATGCACTCACGTCTGTTGTATTTTGCAGTTTATACAGTGTGTTCATGTTTGTTCCAGGGGAGCTTGGTTGGGAGCTATACATAGATATGCAGAACATGGCATCTGTTTACAAAGCCATCATGGATGCTGGAAAAGAAGATGGCATTGACAATTTTGGGACCTATGCCATGAACTCCCTCAGGCTGGAGAAGGGCTTCAGAGGCTGGGGAGCTGAGGTTAGTATTGGAAAAACTACAGATCATATTTAATACCTCTCACCCCTTAAATCTATGAAGTTCTACATGTGAACACACACATGAAATAGAAATTTAAAAACAGTCTTGTATGTGTAACTAATATATATGTGTATTTTGCATTATATTTTCTGTTTTATATATTTGTATATTATATTGTATTGATTTTTCATAATTGTCTTTTATCTTTATCTTTTTTATGTTCTTCACTTTTTAAACTATTCTTTGACTATTTTATGCTTTTATTTACTGTTTGCTTTTGTTTATGTAGAGTGACCTCTGTGTATGAAATGCACTATATAAATAAACTTGACCTGACTTCATTTGACATTTGCTTCACTGAAAATGAAGACTACCCACAATGAATTTCTGAGAATAAAAAGGTTGAATGAATGAATGACATGACATGACCAACTCTTATTTTCTGTTTTAATATTTTGGTTTTATACAGATGAACTGTGACACCAATCCATTTGATGCTGGTTTGGATTACTTCATCAAGCTCAACAAGGTATTCACACTTCAGTACCCTCCAGAATTATTGGCACGGTGCACCTTTGCTAAAGTTGACTAAAGACCGGTATAAAACAATATACGAGTAATATATATATATATTTTAAATTGTTAAAAGTATTTCTTTCTTTCTTTTTTTTTTTTGCTTTTTCTCAAAATAAGTTTGCTTTCCTTCAAGGTTGGGTTTTACCTATATTTTTCATTGTGAGATTAAATCACCAACAGATTATTTTTTATACCGGTTTTTAGTCAGTTTAAGCAGAGTTGCCAATTATTCTGGAGGGTACTGTAACTACACACTATATGAGTTAAGGGCCGTTCACATCATGGACAATTAACTGTAAAGATATCTACTATAACAATAAAAACATCCACAATGACCAACGATAAAAAAAACCTCTCTCCCAGTGTTGATGAAATGATGGATTTTGACTGGCTGTAAGCTGACATGAACACACTCAAACATACACATTATGCTCTTTATCTTCCAGTCTGCAGATTTCATTGGCAAGCAGGCCCTTCAGACAATCAAGGCCCAGGGCCTCCAAAGAAAATTAGCTTATCTTACTGTGGACACAGACGACATTGACCCAGAGGGCAATGAAACCATTTGGCACAATGGAAAGGTGAGTAATATGTGAATATTTCAGCCCTTACAACATTACATACATTGTACATTTATACATCACAATAAAATTAGACGTCACTTAGTTATTAAAAGTAGCCTCGCTCCATTGAGAAGTCTCTATGCCCGACCCAGGGGTTTTAGGCCATTTTCAGATGTCACCTTAGTGCACTTTTGTTAACAACCAAAAGGCTGTCACTGGAGAAGTAAGATGTTAGATTTCTGTTTGTACAAGATATTGACAGCAAACTTTTAAAAGATTGAAGAGAAACTATGCGGGTTTGGGGATTTCTTTGCTGTTTTCTCGTTTTACGCTCACATGTTTCTCTGCAGAGCTTCCCCATAAGCTTTACCGTGTACATTTTACAACACTCCCCAACCGGTCAGTCTGCCTTTTCATGAGCATGATCGTGAGGCTGTGAGACTTTCTGTTTGTCAGTGCACTGGCCCGCCGGCCCAAAGTTACAAGGGTGGCATTTCTGCTCTCAGACACTAGGTGTAAGCGATACGTCCACCATTCAACCCGAAAAAAGACATAAAACCATTCCAATGATGCCTAAGCTGTTCAGTTAAAGGAATTATCCAGGGTAAAATTTGAGGGGGAAATGAGATTTTTGTTAAGTATTTAAGTATTTTAAATACTCTAAATACAACCCCTCAAAGTATTTTGTTACAAAGTACATTTGATTTTTTCCAATCTTGCAAAATACAAATTACAAAATACACTAAAGTAATTAAATACGTATTTAAAATACATATGATTGAAATACTGCCCATGTCTGGTCAACACTATACCCTTAACATACTAAGAGTAAAGGATGTTTTATGTCAGTTATTAGCTGTTAGCTAATTAGCTGGTTTCATTCTCATTGAGCTCAATGCAATTCAAACCAGCTAATTAGCCAACAGCTAATAACTGACATAAAGCATGCTTTACTCTCAGTATGTTAAGGGTATAGTGTTGACATGGGGTTATTTGAATTCCAAAGGCCAAGGGGACTTTGTCAGGGTGCATAGTGTCCTGGATCCATGAAATAACTGGTCTTTAAAAATAAAAATAAAAATCCCCTATGGGAATTTAACATGGGCGTTCCAATACTTATGACCCCCTGTATTTTAAGGAATACATTTATTTATTTACAATACATTATTCATTCACAAAGAAAATGAATGTCCTTAAAGGTTGAATAGTTACTCATTGTTTCATTTAAGGCATTAAGATAAATTTCCAAAAGATGATTTTATATTTAACTAAGCATGTGTTCCAATACTTTTGGAGGGCACTGTATGTACTACCAATCATCCGTAAATTGATCTAAAGTGCATTTTACTCCGGATAATTTGTTGACAAGAAGGATGTTTTTGTCGTTCTCCCTAAAGAATTCACAAATTTCATTGATCTGATTGGTTACAGTAGATTTAGGTCTCTATTTTGTGTGCAGGGGCATTTTCGGTTGAAACACGCCCCATAATCAATAGAATATTTTGTTGTTCTAAGTTGTGTTTTGGTCTGGTGCAGGTTGTTGGGAACACAACATCTGGCTGCTACAGCTACACTGCCCAGCAAAGCCTTGCTTTTGGGTATCTACCTATTGCCCTGGCAAATGTGGGACAGAAGGTGGAGGTTGAATTGCTGAACAGGAAGTACCCAGCTATGGTTATACAGGAGCCCCTGGTTCTGACAGAACCCACCAGAACTCGCCTGCAGAAGAAAACCAAAAGCAGAGTGTAGGACCACCCTTGACCCCTCAAAGCCATAATTATGTTAATCTTCATGTGTTCTGTATGGATAAACTGCAAATTAATGACAATGGTATGTCAAATATGTTGGCATGGTGTCTTTATTTTGTGAGAATAAAGCTGCTATATTGCATAAATAAAAAATACAAAAAATCTCAGAAATGGACACTGCTGATAGCTTTGCTCTTCATATTTTACAAAAAAAGTAGTTGTTGTATACTTCTGCACTAAGTAACTAAATTACCGGCGGGCAATACATTGTCCCGCTTATTATACGGCTACTTGGCAAAACGAGGAAAGAAACTTGCCACAATGGGCCTTTAAAATGTTTTTGCTACTGTTTTGTGGCTTCTGCTGACCGGGTTATTCACTGTCTCCCCTAGAGTTAGATAAGTGAGTAAAAACATTTTTGTCTCCTTGCATGCATTGTCGTAGTCCAACAGCGCCCCTGTTAGGTTAGCTAGGCCTTGCCTGGGCTTCACCCTCAATATAGTCCCAAATCAATACCTGCCAAGGAAATCACCATAGTCTTAAAGGGATATTCCACCATTTGGGGAATTGCACTCATTTTCCACCTCCCCTCGAGTTAAACAATTGATTTTTTTTTACCTTGCTCTGGCTCATCCAGCCGTTCTCTGAGTCTGGCGATACCACTTTTAGCTCCAGCCTAGCATAGATCATTGAATCTGATTAGACCATTTGCCTTTCGCCTGCTATCCCCCAAATGGTGGAATATCCCTTTAAGCTGCATTGCCATTTGTACTTGTTGTGAAGATGGAGGCCACACAAAGTAAGTATATATATTGTTTTATTTGTTGGCTCACTTTTACTCACAACATGCTATCCGGCAACAAAGGATTCCATACACTATGCTGCGCTAACCTAGCGGGGGATTTCTCGAATGGAATCACTATTTGAACATAACAGTATTGTGTTTAATTTAAAACCAGATTGTTTTATGTAATTGCAATGTAATATGGTTTATAAATCAGCCAGCCCTGACATTTTTTTACAGTGTAGGTAGTAAGCATGCAATTGCTGTGTACAATAATTTCATGATAATCTCTAGTTAAGAGATATGTGTTCTTGTATGTTAATGAAATTATTTGTTAATTGTACACTTTGTTATCTTATATACATTAAATAACATATCATATTAGTAGAACACCCATGTTTTGAATGTTCAGGTGGACAAACTTTAACTGTGACAATGCTCCATCCTGCAAAGCTGATCTGTCAACTGCTATTCAACAAAGTTGGAATCTGATTGATGAAGAATATCTACGTAAGTGAAGTCTTTGCGTCAGATGTCATAAAAGTCAGAGGAGGCACACAATAAAGTACTAATTATTGATGTTTTAGGTTTGTGATTCCACAATGTTTTTCCTCAAGATTGAATGATTCCATATCTGGAAAAATATAGAATGAAAAATAAAATAACTGAATTAACATCTAAGAGTCGTGATTCAATTTTGCAAGAGGTTGTATATGAAAGAGATAAATAAGAAGGAACCTTACTCTAAATCCCCATCCAAGAACAATACCTGCGTGTTATTCAAACATTTTTTAAAACATTGTTATTCGTTTGTGCTACGCTTGTGCCGGTTTGTGCCATAAAAATTATCGTTTGTGCTGTTAAGGGTTTTAGGTCATTCAACTTTACATTTTCTGGCCAGTGACGTAACTCGGCCCCCCATACCTGTCCAAATTTCCCCAAAATAGTTCTAGAATTGACATTGTTCTGATTTCCGCCATTGCTTTGCATTATGTTAAAGACCTTATACATAAACCTTCTCCCTTGTCAGACCATAAACTTGTTAAATTGATATTGGAGGATGCCAAAGTATCTAATCAAAGAGGCTACTGGAAATGTAACAATACTCTCCTGAGAGATAGGCCTACACTGTTTAATTCTCAAATTTGTTAGTTAGTTGGAGATCTGTTGGATGATTCTTCTTACACAGTCATTAAATGTCAGTGGGAATTCTTTAAATACAAAGTCAGACTTGCTGCTATAAAAAGGAGTAAAGACTTAAAGAAAAACAAAGCTCAAACTGAGTTGAACCTCATCGTAACCAGCCATTTAGCGCTGCTGTAGCAGCAGCTCACTGCTGCGGGTTAGAGTGTGCCTCACCTCACTGTGTGCTCTGAGTGTTTAAATTCACGGATGGGATAAATACAGATACCAAATTTATGTCATAGGATCAAAAGAATAGCTATACTAACCACCATTTGTCATAGGTCAATTACGATCTTCATGTGTTTTCTTTTAACACATTTTATTGATTTTGTCAATACAAACACAGTTCTGAACCACAAGTTCAAATCGAATCCTGATTGTACAACAGTGTATGATAAGTGATATAATCATAAGTATAGCATTAGTCTAACCACCCACCCCCCTAACCTCCCACCCCACCCTCAACCAACCCACTCATCCCACCCTCAACCCTATCCAGTCACACCCTACAGTTTTACCAAAGTAATAGACATGTCAAATGTTGTAATAAAGTATGTTACTATACAATGTACAGTAGTAAGTACACAAAAATGACAAACAAACACAGTACAAAACAAAACAAAGACAAAAACAAAACAATAAAAATAAAAAAAAATTTAAAAAAAAAAAAAAAAAGGGGGGGGGGGTGTCATCATCTAGTCTGTTTCCTGTAAGGGGATCTGTAAGCCCTCATAGTACGCCAAAAAAGATCTCCAAGTTCTCTCAAAACTCTGTATGGAGCCCCTCAGTGTGTATCTAATTTTCTCTAGTTTCAGGAAAAACATAATGTCTCTTATCCACCTAGTAAATGTGGGTGGTGTTTGTTCCTTCCACTTAAGTAAAATCAGACGTCTAGCAAGTAGAGAAGTGAATGCTATGACAGCATAGGCCCTGCCTTTAAGAGATTTTGTTTCTTCTGTAAAGCCAAATATGGCACATATTGGGTTTGGGGGGATGTCTATACCAAACATTCTGGAATAGGCCTGAAATATGTCTGTCCAGAATGTCCTGAGATGTGGGCAGGACCAGAACATATGTATGTGGTCTGCAGGCAGACCTTTACAGCGGGGACATGCAGGATCAACATTAGGGAAAATCTTAGCCAGTTTAGCCTTGGTCCAGTGTACTCTTAGGAGGATTTTGAGTTGAATTAGGCTGTGTTTGGCGCAAGGAGAGGAGGTGTGTACTAAGTCAAGTGCAGCTTCCCATTGATCCTCTCTCATTGCTTCCCCAAAGTCATCCTCCCAAAGTTGTTTTATTCCTTGCAGTGAAGGGGGAGAGATGTTACAAATATCATTGTAAAGAATTGAAATTAAACCTTTCTGGTGTGGAGAAAAAGAAAGAAAATGATCTACTGTATTATCTGTTGGGAGATTTGGGAAGGAGGCAATGTTTTTCTGTACAAAATGTCTTATTTGGAGATACCTAAAGAAGTGATATTTGGGCAGGTCAAACTTCTCAGAAAGTTGAATAAATGATCCAAAGCTGCCCTCAATAAAGAGATTGAGGATAGATGTAATCAGGGCTGTACGCTAAGCTTTTTCACTAGGAGCACAGGTGCTCCTAAATGAAAAAGTTTAGGAGCACAGAAAAAAATTTAGGAGCACTATGAAATTTCCTTGAAAACCTTCTTGCCTTAAGCAGGATACAGATCATTCACAGCAGTGGCAATCATAGTCTCTGCTCAAACCCTACACACACATAAAATGGCTTGTCTTGTTTCTATTTCATATTTTGAATTCAGAATTTGTATACATGTTGTTATCAATTTATAGCATTTTAGGATCTGCATAATTACTTATAGCTTAAAATATTCAGTAAACTGAATACTTCATATTGATTACACTGTAATGATATTACAGGGGTGGTGTGTAGGTCTAATTGAGTGCCTGTCACTTTAAGATGTACGTGAACATAATTAGGTTTCATTCGGTTTTAGGAAAAGAGTCAAGCATAGTTCAAGGATACATCATGTTTTCATTAAATAACTTAAATGTTCAAAAAACGAACAAAGGTAAAGACAAATATTTCTGGTGTAATAGAAAAGATGAGTGTCCACTGTCAGTAACGTTAACTTCTATGATTTAGGTAGCCTACCATGGCATGGCATCGTGAGTTGTCACTTTTTCCTTGGTCATGTTTAATTGGCTGGGTGCTTAACTTACTCTACCATGACTCGTCTTGGAGTTTGGTAGGCTATATCTGTTATATCCAATGAGTGACAACCAGAGCTCAAAATAAACGTTACGGTATTCTCCTGATAACGTTAGTGGAATGGAATTAATGTGAATGTAACCTCCATACAAAGACGCAGAGTGGCTGATGCGCACATTTGCAATGAAAATGTTCCGCCTTTTTAAAGCAGGTGTAGCCTACACCAAATCGTGTTTAATCCATCATTTAGACAACAGAATCAGTCGGATTTCTCTCATAGAAGTCAACCAGGCCTATGTCAAATGCAGGCTGGGGTGAAGCTAACACGGTTTCCACACCGTGTTTATCAACCGTGATAATAATAATATTTGAAATGAACACGGTAATTGTAGGCTATATAGTTAACATTCTTATCATGGTTTGCCGTTTCAACGGTAGGCTAATCGCTACAAAGTCTCCAACTGATAACAAACAGATTGAAGAAAAAGAAGAATGGTTTTGGAGTGACATTTCTTGCGTGTGTGAGAGACAGCGAGGTTGATGCTGAAAGCGTGAGTTTCCAGCCAGGAGCGTTAGAGTTGTCAACTATGACATTTGTACTACAATTTGTACAATTGTACTAGCCTATACTTTGATCCACTTGGTGTGGATTTTTAGGAGCAAAATGCGAATAAAAGGGTTGAATTCAGTACTCGCACCTGTGCTCCCATTTCATATTTTCAATTAGCACTAATATATATTTCCTCGCATTTGCGACGAGGTGCTCGCAGTGTACAGCCCTGGATGTAATGCCTTTTTCCCGCCATATTCTAAAGGCTGAGTCTAGGGTAGATGGTGGAAAGTTATAATTGTTCATGATAGGGGAATGTATTGACATTTTTGACAAGTTAAAGTGTCTTTTAAACTGTGACCAAATTCTAATTGAATGAAGAACAATGGGATTTGGGGAGAATTGGCTTTGTGGAGTGGGAGGGGAAGGGTCACATAATAAAGAGCCTAAGTGAACCGCGCTGTGTGTGCACTCCAGGTGTACCCAGGGTTCACTCCTGTCAGGATGGTATTCCTCTGTCCAAAACAACATTTTCTGAATATTACAAGCCCAGTAATAATAAATAAAGTTGGGAAGTGCCAGGCCAGCAAGCCCTTTGGGTCTTTCAAGAGATTGCCTTTTGATCCTTTGTGGTTTACCATTCCAAATAAAAGATGTTATGCTTTGGTCCAAAGTTCTGAAAAACTTTTTCCTTATTAAAATGGGAATGTTTTGGAAAAAATAAAGACATTTTGGTAATACAATCATTTTAATAAGATTAACACGACCAATTATGGTGAGAGGTAAATTTGACCATCTCCCCATATCCTGTTTACATCTATCAAAAAGAACACCAAAGTTCTTAACAAACAGAGAAGAAAAGATGGGTGTGATCTCCACTCCAAGGTATTTAAATCCTTTTTTAACTATTTTGAATGGGAAATGAGTTGGGGGAATTTGTGCAGCAGCCTGATTGAGGGGAAACATCTCACTTTTCTGGAGGTTAATTTTGTAACCAGACAGCTTCCCAAACTGATTTAAAATATCAACAATATGGGGGACTGAAGCTACAGGGTTGGTTGTATAGAGAAGTAAATCATCGGCATAGAGGGATAATTTATGGGTAAGTCCATGTCGCACTATGCCCGAAAACTCCTCAGATTGTCTAAGGGCGATGGCTAGTGGTTCTATGGCAATTGCAAAAAGGAGAGGGGATAGGGGGCAACCCTGACGGGTACCTCTGCCAAGGGGGAAGTATTCAGACTGCTGGCCATTGGTGACCACCGCAGCCAAAGGCTGAACATACAGAAGTCGGATCCAAGATACAAACGCATCATCAAATCCAAATTGTTTCAGCACAGAGAAAAGATAGTGCCACTCGGTCAAAAGCTTTTTCAGCATCAAGTGAAATCACCATTTCAGGGACAGAAGTTGAAGGGGAATACACAATGTTCATGATTGCTGCTAGAATGTCTAATCTTCATGCGTTTTGTTGCATTTAGGCAACACGTTTAATGTGTCAGTTTACACAAAATAGGCTACTCAAACTAAAACCATTGTCATTTTCATCTGTATAAACTGTTCTTGGTATCAAGACATGCAAATGTTCAAATTGGCTGTTAAAAACGTCTCATTTATTAGATAAAATGTACAACTTCAAGTGCCGTTTCCTACCATTCAAACTCCGTGCAAATTAATTAGTTTATCGTGTGGAAACTGCGGAACCGTACCACTATGAGTAAATAGGGGTTTCGCGGGTGACAGCATTTTGGCAGGGGTGTTTCAATGTATGTCACTAATATGGGATTTTTACCTGCAAAATTGTTTTGATGGGAGAAAATTATGCATTTGTTGAGTTTCATGTCAGCTAGATAGATTTGTTATTTAGTAATAACTGTGAACTTGAATTTGAATGCTGTTCCAAGTTGCTGCTGGTGCACAACTGTTTATTTTTAATACTAGTAAAATAATCAATAAGGATTATGATGATGATGATGATGATGATGATGATGATGATAATAATAATACAATACCTTTATATCTAAGTGTTATTTTGTTAGATTTTTTCTTGGGAAAATAATGTTTAGTTAGGGAAAAAATGTTTAAGTCAAGCCTGCCTTTAGTCTTTTCCACATGGTGAGGTATACAGTTTATTAATTAACAATGATATCGGATCGGTATCGGATATCGACCGATACGCAGAGCCCAGGCATCGGTATCAGTATCAAGACTAAAAAAGTCGGATCGGTGCATCCCTACTCGAGGGCTATCCAAACTCGTTCCAGTGATCAAAAAATTATAAACCAATCAGGAGCACCGAAGCGAGGGTTTGATTCAAACAACAATGGCGGCACGCAGCGAGGAGTCTTGTGCTGACATTGATTCTGCTATTTCAATCGTTTTGTTGAATCTATCTGTTATATCTCTACTTTACTTATGAATTAAGGAGATATTACAGAATTTAATCTTAATAATATTGACCACACGTAGACACCGTTGTTACCAGAGACACTTATATATGAGCTTTAAAAAGACTTTGTTGTTACTCACTGAGCGCGAATCTTTAATGAACTTCCTTCCTCTGCTCTACCCATAATACCTTGAACGTTCTACAGGGTGCGTTACACATGGACATGACATCCCCCCTTTTCTTAGAATTAAACTCTTTCAGTTACAGAAAATAAAACTCAAGATTATAATTTCACATTTCAGAAATTCTTAAATCATACTTTCTGAGCATCAAGATCTGTATCATAACATCTCCACAAATGAACATGTGTTAGGTTATCAAAATCACTTCATAGCTTAGTGAACATAGTATTGCTCTCATTTAAGAAACCTTCAATATCATGAACTGTAATATTTTATCATTTAAGAAACCTTCAATATCATGAACTGTAATATTTTATCATTTAAGAAACCTTCAATATCATGAACTGTAATATTTTTTTTTCTGTTGTTAGAAATCAAACACATTCTGTTTCTTGCATATTGTAACACAGGTTATACATCATGAACAATGTGACAACTCTCTCTCTTTTTTTTTTTTTTGTTTTTTACATCATTTGAGAATAAAATCAGACAACCCCTTGGGCATGTGTTTGATCCTTTGCGGCCTGGATGACATGTGTGTTTGTATCTGTGTGTCAACATCCTTTTTGGTTTGTGGACTCTGTGTGTCTGTGTCAGTGGTGTGTGTGTATTCCTCTAACGCCTCGCTGGTTCCGGCGTCCTCGGCTTCCTGTATCTCCCCCTTTTCTTGAAATGTCCCTTGTTTAAGTCCATTCCCTTCATACTTCTTGACAAAAGTGGTATTTCTTGCATACCTTGCTCCTGCTGGTGATTCCACAACCACCTTGTTTCCTGTCTTGCTGATGATTTTGTGTGGTGTTGCATTGAGGTGCTGTGTGCTCTCCATGTGGTGGAGAATTTGTCAGTTTTGTCTTGTCTCAGTAGCACTGTGTCACCAACACTGACCTCGGATAGCTGTGCACCTCTGCGAGTGTCTGCATACAGCTTGCTCTTAGTCTTTTGCTCTGTGTCACGATCACATACTTCCTGATCAGTATGCACTTCAATCAGTTCAGGCAGCTTACCTCTTACTTTCCGATTGAAAAGCAGTTCAGCAGGGCTTTTACCTGTTGTTGGATGGATGATGCTCCTGTAGACTGTCACATACTTTCTCAGCTCTTTCTTCCAGTCCAGTCCGTCTGATTGTGCGATCCTGATCCTTTTCATGAGTGACGCGTTCTGACGCTCAACCTCTCCATTGGCCTGTGCATATCTTGGAGTGGTTTTCAAGTGTGTTATGCCATTTTCTTCACAGAACAGTCTGAATTGTTCGGATCTGAACTGTGGACCATTGTCTGACTTACATGTGACTGGCAATCCGTGTCTGCTGAAGATTGACTCCAGACTGTCGATAACTTTCTCTGCTGTGGTGGTGGTCATAACATCATACTCATAATATCGACTAAAGTAGTCTACTACCACCAGAATTGAATGATTGGACGGGAGAGGTCCCAGTAGGTCAACTGCGACGTCCCGCCAGGGTCCATCAGGTAGCGGCGTAGACCTCAGTGGTTCAGGTGGGTCAGGTCTAGCAACTATTTGGCATCCGTGGCAGGCTTTGCAATGTCTTTCAGCTGCTCTGTCCACACCCGGCCACCACACTTTAGGGCTAGTGCAAGAGCACGTGTTCGCAAGGCTTGGGGTAGCACTATACGCGTGCCTCTCAGAACAAGATATCCTACTTTGCAAAGCTCATTTGCAACAACAGCATATGGCTTGCATTTCTCAAAATGTCCAGTGTCTATGGCATTGCGCACCTCTTGGAGCTCTAGATCAGTGGCAGATGCTTCCTCAACTTCTCGAGTCGTGAGTGCCTTTGGAGTTGCGTT
Source organism: Sardina pilchardus (assembly GCF_963854185.1). Taxonomy (NCBI): domain Eukaryota; kingdom Metazoa; phylum Chordata; class Actinopteri; order Clupeiformes; family Clupeidae; genus Sardina; species Sardina pilchardus. Next base: position 33,531,932 of record NC_085007.1, read on the forward strand.
CACTGCCACAAATCCCACATACTCCTCAGCGCCGTGCGCATGTTTTATCTGTTCCCCTGTGTTTGGTAGGAGCCTTGATAGTGAGTCAGCGATATTGCTTTTTCCTGCTATGTGTATTACTTTGAACTGGTACGGCTGTAAGCGAAGAACCCACCGCTCTATTCGTGCGCATGGCTTTGAGCGGGGACCGTATATTACTTCCAGTGGCTTATGATCTGTGACTAGGTCAAACTGGCGCCCGTACAGGTATGGATGTAGTCTCTCACAGGCCCATACTAGACCTAGTGCCTCTCTCTCTGTCTGAGAGTATCTCCGTTCACAATCAGTTAGACTACGGCTTACATAGCACACAGGGACCTTAATTCCCTTCTGGTTCTGCACTAAGACTGCGCCTAGCCCAACAGGGCTTGCATCGGCTATTACCTGGGTTGGTGCTTCTTTGTCGAAGTAAGCAAGGGTGGTTGCTTTTGCAAGTGCTGCTTTGAGGGCGCTGAAAGCTTGCTTTTGCTCTGGTCCAAAGTCGAACGACATGTCTTTTCTGGTCAGACGCCTCAGTGGCTCTGACAAGGTTGCAAACTGTGGGATAAACCGGCTGCTGTATCCAACGAGCCCAAGGAAGCTACGCACCTCTGTGGCGGTCTCCGGCTCCCGTGCTTCGGTCACAGCTCGCACCCTCTCTTCTGTTGGACCAATGCCCTTTTCCGATAGCAGAATGCCCATGAAAATCAGTCTATCCATGTTGAATTGGCACTTTTGCTGATTCAGTGTTAATCCTGTGTCCCTGAGTCTTTCCATGACTGCATGCAGCCTTCTGTTGTGAGTCTCTTGGTCAGGTGCATGTATGATCACGTCATCAGATATGTTCTCTACTCCTTCAATACCAGCTAATGCATTGGCTATCTCGTGCTGATATTGTTCGCTAGCTGATGACACACCAAACAAGAGTCTTTTATACCTGTACACTCCGTTGTGCACGGCAAATGTAGTGATGTCACGTGAATCAGGAGTTAGTTCAAGTTGATGGTAGCCCCATTTCAAATCTAACTTGCTGAATACAATTGAGCCGTTCATGCCTTGAAGTAGCTCGTCCACTGTGGGGATTGGAAAGCGTTCCCTCACTATGGCTTCATTGGCCCGCCTCATATCCAAACAAAGTCGTACATCATTCCCTGGTTTTGGGACAATCACAACCGGATTCACCCACGGAGTGGGTCCGTCCACTGGCTCGATGATGTTCAAGTCCACCAATTCTTTGATTCTGGACTCTACCGCCCCCCTAAGGTGGAATGGAATGCGCCTGAGCGGCTGGGCTACTGGTTTCACATCTGGATTAATGTGTAGACTGACCTGTCTTGTTTTCAGTTTTCCGACTCCACTGAACACTTCGGGGTACTGCTGCTGTAGTGTTTGTTTAATGTCTGTAATAGCAGCAATGTTGGCACCTATTCTTAGGACCCCCAGTTTCATTGCTGTCTCTTTCCCCAGAAGCGGTTCACCACTTCCCCTGATTACAATGAACTCTGCTTGTTCTTTCTTTTCCCCTATGGACACCTCACAGGTGAATGCCCCCTTGACTGTTAATGGCTGACTAGAAGAGTATGAGAAAAGTTTCCTCTCCGTCTTAGGAACATAGGAGTGGCACTTAATATTTTCTGTTTTCAAGTTCTCCCATGCATTCTCTCCCATAACACTACTTGTTGCCCCAGAGTCTATCAACATTTTAATATTCACTCCCCCGACACAAAAGTTAAGTCTCTCTGGCATGTGGCTGTTTTCAATGGCAAATGCAAAGTCCTCACGAACATCAACATTGTTCACGTTTTGTTTCGGTTTCCCGCTTTTAGTGCGGCATACTTTTGCGAAGTGATCTTTCCCTTGGCACTTGTGACACGTTTGTCCTCGTGCAGGGCATTTTGGATCACGGCCCATATGATCAGTATTCCCACATCTATAGCATTTTCCATCATTTTTATTGTCTCTGTTCGGTTTACCTTTTGCGTTTCCATATCCATGCTTTCCCCTTTTTTCTTTAAATGCAATCCGGTTAACAGTGTCAGTGGAATGTTTAGCTGACGCACCCGCCATGTCCGCCATTTGTTCGTCGATGCACTCACAACGGGCAGCTATTTCCAGTGTAGATGCTAGCGTCAATCCACGACCCTCTTCTAAAAGTTTCCTTCTCACATAGTCTGACGTTCCTTTGCTCAATATTGCATCCCTTATCTGATTGTCAGAATCACCCCCGTAACCACAGTCTCTCACAGCTTGTCTCAGACGTGTAGCAAATTGCTGCACTTTCTCACCTGGCTTCTGGTGCAGTTTTTGAAATGCGTGTCTTGCCAGCGCTGTGTTGACCTTGGGTACGAAGTATGCGTTCAAAGCATCCACCGCCTTGTCATATTGGGTCGCCTCACCCGTGTCCGGAAGAGTTGAGAAAATGTCCTGTACGTCTGGTCCAGCTAGATGAAGTAGCAGTGCACGTCTCCTTTGCTTCGTAGCATCAGTTGAATCCTCGGTTATAATGAGCCCCTTGCCGTCAGCATATAGCTCGAACGACGTTAGCCATCGCTTCCATCTGGAGCCTAGCGTGGCTGGCTCGGTGTAGCATGCAAAATGCTGAATTCCGGATTTCTCCATACTAACTAGCTAAACTGTAGTTTTAACTAACTAACGGAAATTAATCCTCGTCGCCAATGTTATATCTCTACTTTACTTATGAATTAAGGAGATATTACAGAACTTAATCTTAATAATATTGACCACACGTAGACACCGTTGTTACCAGAGACACTTATATATGAGCTTTAAAAAGACTTTGTTGTTACTCACTGAGCGCGAATCTTTAATGAACTTCCTTCCTCTGCTCTACCCATAATACCTTGAACGTTCTACAGGGTGCGTTACACATGGACATGACACTATCGAGTATTCATTCTTTAAAACAGGGGTGTCAAACTCATTTTCACCGAGGGCCACATCAGCACAATGGTTGCCCTCAAAGGGCCAGATATAACTATAAGATTTGTAGCACCAGCCACAAAATCTTTAGCATCGGTATAAAACTTCCCTAAAATCGAGAAGAGCAAAAGGTACCCAGCTAACAATTTCTGGTTAGGAGAACGTTTTTAGAACGTTTTTTTCCTGGTTAGGAAAACGTTGCCTGAAAGTTGCGAAAGTTGCCACAAGGTTCCCCAGGAAAGTTTTCTTGACGAAAATACAACGTTTTTTTCTGGTTGTTTATTTTGGTTAGCAGAACGTTCTCCAACCCTTTAGGGAACTTTACTATATTTGGTTGCATTAACGTTCCCCTAACCTCCCAGCAACAAAGTGTAAAGGGGGGAAAAAATATGTAGAATTATCGTGACATCGAGGCATGGCTCCGCTGCACACTTGCCGTCTGCGGCGACAGCCTATCTGCAACTTGGGAGAGCGAACGTCTCTGATGACCAAGGCAATGACAATATACCACACGCATATTAATTCACTTACCATTAGCTGCTTGCTGAACTGCGACGAATACGGTTCGTTACCATTACATGTGTCAGCTAAGTACTTAAATGCGGTTAGGTCTAATACTTTCTTGTCTACGGTGTCTTTTCCTATAATAAACGATTAGTCAGATCAAAACATAAGCAGAGCAGGCGCTAGCCTAACACACTGTTTCAACATTCAAAACTGGCTGTTTTTATTGCATCGTATGCCATTAAAAGTCCTCGGTTCAGAATTATGATGGATTTTGGTTTATTTTGTTTTGAATTGGGACTGGGAATTGTGGGATAGGCTGAGTGAACAGCACAGTAACAGGCTATAACTTGGACTACGTGTTAATATAAAACAATTCTCCCCCGGGAACATTGTGCTGTTTAAGATGCAGTCTCAACGTTTGAGAAAGAATTCATTGGAGTCCTCATCATCATATTTTCATAACAAATAAAGCTTTAAAAACATGAATGCATTTAAGGTGCCACTCTAATCGATTATGGATTAATCCAACACTATTCGTCAGATTAGTTAGCATGAAATCGCTGTGTGCCTGCCTGGGACTATGGCTAGCTAGCTCTTCCACCCGGTTTACCCTGTACAGTGTTTTTTAAAAGCCTGTTGGAACAAGTGCATGGAGAACGATGTGAAGAATGTGATCGATACCATACAGCCAGTAGCCTACGTGAGTAACTTTATCTCTGTGTTATCCAAATGTCTTAAAGTTAGCGAGGTTGAGTCTGCTAAAACACCAACACCCCAGAACTCACGGACCCGAGATGGAAGTTTCTCAACCTAGCTTCATCTCGCGCTGGCCCCTTTAGCTGACGGGCTGGCTCTGGTCGGCCGAATATCAATCCAACAGAGGGGGGAAGAATAGAATAGGGCTATCGATTTTGCAACAAATTATTCCGACTTTGCAGTGTGGCTGCTGGCCGTGTTCAATTGGAAACTCATAGAAACTCGGGGCGATTTTCATCAACAATAATCAACCCCACGCACATAACCAGAGAATACCGATATGGTTATACAAATAAGATACCAAAAAACAACTAAGTAGCAACTTTGTGTGAAAAGAGAAATGCAACCAGAATATAACGTTTTTTTCTTTAGTTGTAATAACGTTCGGGAAACTTTGATAACCTGGAGCTAACGTTCTCTCCAGGGTATTAGAAGGTTACTGATAAACTAACCACAGGAGAACCAGCGGCTAACGTTATTTGCTTGCTGGGATTCAACCAGAATATAACGTTTTTTTCTTTAGTTGTAAAAACGTTAGGGGAACGTTATTTGTTTTGACAACCTGGAGATAACGTTCTCTAAACGTTATTAGTAGGTTGCTGAAAAACGAACCATAGGGGAACCAAAAGCTAACGTTAGTGAAAGTTAGCAGAACGTTTGTTTGCTGGGTATCAGCATGACGTGTTCTTTTTATTATTGTTATGTTTTGTAAAAACAAAACAAAAACCTCTGTCAGTTCCATACAGTTTGACTTTTCAATGAGGGTCACTGGTCAGTCAGGAAGAGGTCATGCCATGGATTTTTTTTTTTTAGATTTGAGTATATTCAACTTAACTGTCATTGCACAAGCGAAATACCAGTAACGAAATGCAGTTTTACATCTAGCCAGTGATGCAAACAAACTGACATGTCAAAAAGTGCATCCGAATGAAATGCGTCACTACACCGTTCTATACACGTAGGCCTACAGTAGAAGCGAACGGTCCCGCTGGACTTTTTCTTTGAAGTTGAAAGGTGTTGTGTGGATTCTACGTTGCTCGTTTTGAACGGAAATGAAAATGCAAAGGAACAGGGCGATTACAACAAACTTCTAGCCTACCTATGTGTGACGGGTAGATCAAATGCACTACATGTCCCAAGATCCTTGTCCATGCTCCGCCTTCACCTGAAAGAAAATGGCGTAAATACAAACTTCAGATCCACTATGACATCCATAAAGACATGCTCCGCACATATAACTTTGAAATGTGCAAAGCAAGACAGTCTTTCTTTTCTAACATCATCAGTAGGAGTTCAAATAACACTCGTGTTTTATTTTCCACTGTCGAAAAGTTAACAAATCCTCCCTCACAATTAGTGCCCGAACTTCTCTCAACTAATAAATGCAATGAGTTTTCATGTTTTTTTAAAGGTAAAATTGACAAAATCAGACTCAATATATCTGCTAAATTACTCATTCAACACCCGGAACTTCCAGCTACAAATAGAGGGAAACTTAACTTGATGTCAGAGTTCAATTTGATAGACTACGAAACACTTGAAAAAACAGTACAGATTCTCAGCTCCTCCACGTGTGTCTTAGACACCCTGCCTACACATTTCTTCAAAACTGTTTTTCACCTTATAGCCTCAGATGTCCTTCACATTGTAAATACATCACTGCTGTCTGGCACTTTTCCTAAGTCACTAAAAACAGCTGTTGTAAAGCCACTGCTCAAGAAGAATAACCTGGATGCCTCCATTTTAAACAATTACAGGCCCATATCCAATCTACCTTTTATTGGCAAAATTATTGAAAAAGTAGTCTTTAATCAACTAACCACCTTCCTAACATCAAATGGGTATTTTGATTACTTTCAGTCTGGTTTTCGGGCAAATCACAGCACTGAAACAGCTCTCATTAAGGTTTTCAATGACATACATCTCAACACAGATTCTGGTAAAACATCAGTCCTAGTGCTACTGGACCTTAGCGCAGCATTTGACACTGTTGATCACAATATTTTACTACACAGACTAGAACACTGGGTTGGATTTACAGGCATAGTTCTAAACTGGCTCAAATCATATCTACAAGAAAGGAGCTTCTTTGTTGCCATCGGCAACTGTACCTCAACACCAACATCCCTGACCTGTGGTGTTCCCCAGGGGTCGATCTTGGGGCCACTATTATTCAACCTCTATATGCTCCCACTTGGACAAATCATCCAAAATAATTTGATTTCATATCATAGCTATGCAGATGACACACAAATTTACTTAGCTCTGTCACCAAAAGACTATGGTCCCCTTGAATCTCTATGTCAGTGTATAGAACAAATCAACACTTGGATGGCTCAAAATTTTCTTCAGCTGAACAAAGAAAAAACTGAAGCAATTATATTTGGTAAAAAGGAGGAAAGGATTAAGGTTGCCACTCTCCTTGAAACAAAAGGATTGAAAGCAAAGGATACTGTTAAAAATCTCGGTGTATTAATCGACAGTGATCTAAATTTTAACAGTCACATGAAAATGATAACTAAATCAGCTTTTTATCACCTCAAAAATATTGCCAAACTGAGAGGGCTAATGTCAAAACATGACTTAGAAAAACTCATTCATGCATTTATCTCTAGCAGGGTTGATTACTGCAATGGGCTTTTCACAGGCCTTCCTAAAAAGACTATCAAACAGCTTCAGATGATTCAAAATGCAGCAGCTAGGGTTCTCACAAAAACAAAAAGAACTGAGCACATTACTCCAATTCTTAAATCTCTGCACTGGCTTCCAGTATGTCACAGAGTTGACTTTAAAACACTACTAATTGTTTATAAATCAGTAAATGGAGCAGGACCTAAATACCTATCAGACATGTTTCAGCAGTACACACCTTCTCGTCCTCTGAGGTCTCAGGAGAAAAACCTCTTAGTAAAGCCTGCTGTTAGAACTAAACATGGCGAAGCAGCTTTTAGCTGCTATGCGGCTCAGCTTTGGAACCAACTTTCTGATGACATTAAAAAGGCCCCAACTGCAGCCTGTTTTAAATCTAGACTTAAGACCAAATTGTTCTCAGATGCTTTCTGCTAACTGTCTCTTAATTACTCCATCTGGAGTCTTTTATGTTAATTATTCCTTATTGATTTGATCTTGATTTATGCTTTGTTTTTATTTTCTATTATGATCTTTTTATTATTATTATTATTATTATTTTTATTACTATTACTCTTTGCCCATCTATGCTTTTATCTGCTATAATTACTGTTTGGTTTTTGTTTATGTAAAGCACATTGAATGACCTCTGTGTATGAAATGTGCTATATAAATAAACTTGACTTGACTTGAAACTTGACTTCACCTGGCTGCGAGGCTGACCGGACATAGTGCGCTTGGGGTTGTTTTAAATTAATGAACCCGCGAAGACCACCTGTGCTGCCGTGTTGTCATGTCTGTGGAATTGTTTGGTGGCGCGGCTTCCTCGTGGCTGTCTCTTTGAGAGCTCCTGCTGTGCTGTTCGTTAGGTTACAGCGAACAAGTCATTGGTATGTGTTATTTCTATCAGAGCGCTCAATATTTGCTCTTTATAGCATTCTGTTCATTATTAGTATTTAGGAATTTGTTGTCGCTTATCTCTGAGGCTACCGATTTAGCAGTGTAGCACCTTATTCCACTTTGTATTGTGTTTACAGCTCAACCGGGCATTGTGCGTGGGTTTTTCAGTAGCGCGCTTCATTGTGGTTTTGCCGGTAGCGCACCTCATCATTGCAGCCTGTCTTATGGTGGGGATCGCTAATTTCCTGAACCTGGTAGGCATTCACTTTGAATGTGTTTCTGTGAATGTATTTCTTTGCCTAAGTCACATAAGATGTTCATTGTAATTATTGAATGGTTTTATGGCCTGTGCTTGACTTGGGTTTATTCTGATTTTGGGGTTATCATGCCGTTTTCTATATAAAATGCACTTCTCTTACTGGTGGCATAAGAGATTTTTAGAAGATGCTTCTTGCACAGGCTCTTAGTGGAAATGTGTTTAATCTATGTATGTTCATGTAGTGCTTTGCTGGTTTATTTCAGGAGAGTTGCTGTTTCTCGCCCTCGTATACCAGCATAGAGTGGTTAATCACTGTTTTCCCCTCGCAATTAAAGTACATTCGTAACAGGTGCCCACAATTTGTTATTTTGTTTAGTTTGAAATTTGTATGTTTTGTTTGTTATTTTCTTGGTATAGCTCTATGGTAGCCGCGCTGCTCCCTCTGTTGCGGGCTGAGTTACTTGCCCGTGACACCCAGACCTGAACCCCTTAGCAACTTCCCCCAGCCCTTAGGCTAATCATAGTGTGTGAGTGTGCAATTGTCAGTTGTCCATTTCGGGGTGTATTGCACTATTGATTGTATTGAAGAGTTTATGAATGCCCATGTTGGGGTGTATCACACTATGTTGGTTTTTGTGTGTATTTAAAAGGTTGGGTTGTGTGTGAATTGCTTTGATATATGCCCTCCCCTCCCCCCTGGTGCTCAGTCTGGGTGTTACGCCCTTGTGTATGGCCTAATACTCGCAACCATTTCTTAGTAGCCATCTAGAGAGCTTTCCCCCCTCCCCCTTCTCCCCTTTTGGGTGGTGTTCCTCTAGCCTGCCACTAGGGTGGGAAATGCCCTTTTGTTATTTCGTTTGGACTAGAATGTTTATGGTGGGTGCCTGTTGCCATGTAACTTGCCATGTAATAAAAGAGAAAAAAAACCTGGAACCTTGAAACCACAGTGTTGGTAAATAAAATCTATTTGTGTATTTTTGTAAACTCAGCCTCTGTCTAGTCATTACGTTGTCTACCTTATGCGGGATATTATTCACAAATTGACTACAAGGTTACATATGCTTGCCTGATCTGAATGCACCTTTTCTCGGTCGGAATAGGCTTACTTTCGCTTTTGGCCAATATCATTTGAAGCTGGATTTTTTTGGATAGGACTACACACAATTATGTATGCTTTTTAAACGTAGACGTAAACGTATCACGTAGTTTACAACTACCAATTGAAATCAAAGTAACTTAGGCCTACATCGATTCCACTCTCAAAGAACCGCACGCACTTCAAAGAATCATGCGTTTCACAGGCAGGCTAAACCGAGCGCGTAATTTAGGCGCTCCGTTCGCTAAAATATAGAATACTGGTCTATTTAGTTTTCACACGTTCGCGTTGCTATCACATCTGATGTAGCCAGTTACACTGATCATAGATAGAGGAAGGTGGTTGATGTTGCCTCCCTGTCAGTCTCACGTGCGTGCATTGTATTGCAGTGTATTGCTGTATCAAACCTTTAAAGCTCTCGCGGGCCACATACTGTATCAGACCTTGTAAGCTCTCGCGGGCCATAAGAAATGACGTAGCGGGCCGCATTTGGCCCGCAGGCCTTGAGTTTGACACCTGTGCTTGAAAACATGGAGTTTTGTAGGCCTACTGTTCTCACTCACTTTGGGCTTGTTATAGGCTGTCTGGCACAATCAGTAGGGAAATTCTTGCCGCTTCACAAATCGGCTTCCTGACTGATCCGCAAGACGGTTGGTCACAGACACCATGCACTTAGGCTATGGATAAACTGTGTCGTGCAGGCCAGGTTCAACAATATTAAACGTAGGCTACACTACTATGAAACTATAGGCAATTGTAAAACGACATAAGTTTAATTTAGAATGGTTTATGGACGGCATGCTATTTAAAGGTGAATAAACGCATCAGAGATGCGTAAACGCTATTCTGCACTTCAGCTGGTGAAAGCGTTAGCGTCTTGCCCCCACTACGTCTGGTTAGAATATACTGGAGGGAAATATCGAAAACAACTGCCGCTATGCAACCACTCACCAACGTCAGCTGTTCACATGATTACCCATCTCCTCATTGGTTGATGAATACGGATGTAAACTTCAACAAAATGCGGAAAGTCTACGCGTGAAGTAACTTCATAACGACGGCAAAGATTGATTTTGTGTTCAGATAACAAGAGCTACCCTTAACTGAAACGTATGAGGACTGTACCGTTAAGTAGGCTACTAAGTAGACCAGTTGCTAGTCAGCGTTTTGGTGTTACGATACTAAAATGGGAATAGCCTTCACCGTATTGGGCATTTTTACCTTGTTTTACTTGCAGGTTTTAGATGCTAAACCACCACATATAGTCTTCATTTTAGCCGATGATTTAGGGTGGAATGATGTAGGTTTTCATGGATCCGAAATCAAAACTCCGAACTTGGATAGACTGTCAAAAAGTGGAGTCCAATTGGAGAACTATTACGTTCAACCGATATGCACACCTTCCAGGAACCAGCTGATGACCGGGAAATACCAGGTAGGCTACACAGATGCTGCGTCGTGTAACGTAGGCTATTTGTGAGGATGCTGACCGGTGTTTTTGATGTGCGTAATACGTTTTTGAAGTGATTTGTTATAGGTGTGTCTGATTAGCTCCATATAGGTGAACTATTCTGCATTGGTTTGGAGTCATAGGTCACATGGCGTGTGTGTGTGTGTGTGTGTGTGTGTGTGTGTGTGTGTGTGTGTGTGTGTTTCAAACACTCATACAAAGGTCTTGTAACAGAGATTTGTCCAATGTAAGGACAAGGTGTAGCAGACTGCCTCAACTAGTCTGAAAGGCCCCCGGACCTCCGAGTGTTAGTGATATCGCTATCTTGATATTGTACTCTAGATCCACACTGGTATGCAGCACCAGATCATATGGCCTTGCCAACCCTACTGTGTGCCATTGGAGGAAAAACTTCTACCTGAGGTTCTGAAGGAAGCAGGCTATGCTACACATATGGTGGGGAAGTGGCACCTTGGCATGTACCGCAGAGAATGCACGCCCACTCATCGTGGGTTTGATTCCTATTTTGGTAGGTTTTTTTTGGTGAGTTAAATGAATGATTGAATAATGCACATTTATAAAATTGTTACACTGAAGTATTTGTTTTTTTTTTATGACTGCTGCATAATTACAGTGGATGCAAAACAAGGCACTGTGTTGTTATTCTGTGGTTTCCTGTTACAGTGCATGCAAAGCAATGTGCAATGGTAGCTGTTTATTATTAGAGTGTGTTGAATGTAATATCACATATGTTTTGCTAAAAATGTGCTCTGGCTTAAATAACAGCCTGGTCGGAAGCAGTGATGGGCAGTAACGCGTTACTGTAATCCGATTACTTTTTTCAAGTAACGAGTAAAGTATGGGATTACAATCGCAAAATCAGTAATTGGATTACCTTTACTTGCCTGCAAGCAGGCTGCGTTACTGCGTTACTAAACTGTGATTTTAATTGCTGTGAGACTGTCTGGTGAGTGGTGACAAATCAGTATAGCCTAACGTGCAACGCATTGCGAGAGATAACAACAGCCGAGACAGTGCGGGAGAGAGCATATGACCATGCTGCATTTCATAGCCTACATGAGTTGGGGTTTTCCTAAATGTTTCCCATAGTTCGGGACTTGGACTTCTTTTGCTTATCATTACTTCACTTTTATTCTTCTTTTTACTTTCATTTAATTCGATGACTTATGCTTTCCCCTATAGCTTTCCCTCTGGACTGATGCTTCAACTCAAATGTCTTTTCAAATTCGAAATTGAGGTCGTTTACGTTCGAACTTGTTTTTGGTGGACATAGGCTAAGGGTTAAGTTTGTAGGCTACGTCGGAGTCTTTGCGAGACAATGAGTAAAATGTCCGTAAATATTAGGTAGAGCCTGTATCATGTTCTCTGTAGGCTAGCTGCTCTCAGACATAACCCCTGCAGTAGCCTATGTGGTTTGCCAAACGGAGGTCCGACCCTCGGTTAATTTTACAGAATCCATGTGTGTTTGAGTGAGGGGCTGCGCAGAATGCGGCCGCTGTCACAGGGCTCTCTGTTTCTGTTTTACCACGGACAGTGCGCCCGTTCCGAATATTGTTGCAACAATGCAGCATGTTTTCTGTCAGGTTTGGAGTTTGACATGCAGGTTAAAACTGCGCAACATTTAATTGGAATCAGCAGTGACGCACGTTGTTCATTTCACATAATCTGAACGAATTCACGTTCTTTATTTGCAAATGTGTTGCGTGCAGTAGTTCATAGTTCACAGAACTTGTTTATGCACAAGCACAACACTGCATTTAATTCTATTTTATATGATGGAATATGCAGAAAGAATAGAATTAGGCTGAAAGGTGTAGGCCTATTGCTTTATAGCATATTCAGGTTGTGTAGCCAGCTAGTGTGTTTTTGAAAAGTAACTAAGTAAAGTAATTAGTAAAGTAACTAATTACTTTTTGAAAAAGTAAACAGTAACTAATTACTTTTCCCAAGTAACTTGACCAACACTGGTCGGAAGTGATATTTGAAATGAGTCTAAAAAGTTATACCATGTTTTTTGTGAATTGAATTGCTTGAAGAACAGAAGAAAGGCTGATCCTATTCTTTTGAAAAAGTATGCAGATCAGATGAGATTGTTGGAAGTTTTGCTTTCGGGGTCACCCTACAGCTGGGAAACACTATTGTTTTCTACTACTGTTGTAAAATCTGGCACGGTTGCACAGAGTTAGACATAATAGGCTATATATAGTCGGCAGGCCAAGACCCTGAAAAAAACCTTTGATGGCATTTTTTGTTAAAAGTTGGCAACCATGCTAGAAGTTATTAGAGGGCTCTGAGGTTCCAGAATTCAGTGGTTGCCAAAGTCATATTCATAATTTAAGGTCAAATTTGAAGGTCAAAAACAATAGATTTTATGGTTCGTCGTTTTGGGGGACTCTATTTTCATGGCATTCTTTATAAAAAGTTGGCAACCATGCTAGAAGTTATTAGTAGAGTCTGAGGTTCCAGAATCCAGCGGTTGACAAAATCATATTTATAATTTAAGGTCAAATTTTAAGGTCAAAAGGTCAAAAACAATAGATTTCATGGTTTGTCTTTTTGGGGGGCTCTATTTTCTTGGCATTCTTTTTAAAAAGATGGCAAACATGCTAGAAGTTATTAATGGGGTCTGAGGTTTCAGAATCCTGTTCCAAGAAGTTATCTGATAACGTGTGTTTGTAGAACCAAGTCTGCAGTTGTGATGCTGATAGATGTCTTAACAATGCAGGGATGGAACATGATCTGGACGACACAGCCTATTTGTAATACAGCAACAATACGTGCAAGATGGCAAACATTACAAAAAAATTCAGACAGTCTGCAATGACATTTGATTTTTTTGCCTTGAAATAAAGGAGCAATCTCTTGACATACATCCTTGTTATTCATTAGCAATATACTCTAGAAAACATGTTGTGTTTTTTGTACCGTAAAGGAGTGATGGCCATATATATTCTAAATGTCCAAATTAGTTATAGATATTTGAAATTTCCATCCTTCATGTACCAAATATCTAATATTCATTTTATATTTTATGAACGTACATGTAGAGAAAACCTGAAATTTGACCTCGATTGACCTTTTGACCTCAATATTTGACCTTTAAGGTCAAGTTCCATGTTGGCAACTGAGTAATTCTCAAACCTTAATCCATGCTGATAACCTCTGGCATAGCTGCCAACTTTGAATAAAAAATGCCACAAAAAGTTTTTTTAGGGTCTTGGCCTACTGATATTCATGACCGATAGCGTAATCTAGGGTGGTCATTTTTAGTGTCTAGCCTATGATAAAAAAATGATGGTCATCAGATATCGTAGGCTATGATATGCATGTCCATGCACAAGCAAAATGTTTGAAGAGCCTACATAGCCTGTAACTTCGCTGCTCCGGGGACTAGCAATCTCATCGGAGAGGTGGCAAGCATATGCCCAGTGAACAGAACACGTTTACATGTCTAGCATCATGGGTCTGGTGAATATATCGAATGCAGATGGATACAAGCTAATGCTTTTTCTGGTCTAGACTAGAAGCATGTTTCAAAGATTTAGCCTAATGTAAAAATCTCAAAAATGTTGTGTGCACCCAACTAATGTGTGGTAACTTGGTAAATAACAAGGACCACAAAGCTGGTGTATAAGTGGTAGCTTTTATATTCAAAGTAATAGAAACGAACAGCAGTGTTACAGGGTTCAGGAAGACCACATTCTACTGGCAAGGAAGGTACAGGTGGTACGGGTTGAGAATGCTCTTTTCTTTGCTGCACATCAGGAATCTCGAAGGTTCAGCATTTGTAATTAAAACTGCAACCGCAGGGGGGGGCAACATAAGACCGCCCTAATAACATGCAGGTTCGGCTCATGCCGGAAAAACACGATAAAACCCGAACACACCGCGCTGGTGACAAGCGGAGAAAAGAGACATGACGCTCAGCATCTCAGATGGCAGTTGCAGAGTTTTCGAATGTTTCATTCCGACATATCCCCACTCGGCAGTATTTAACTTTGTTTTCAAACAATGTGCCATTCCGACATGAGGTCATTAATAGGCTATTAATGTCATAACTAACATATCCCCACTCGGCAGTATTTAACTTTGTTTTCAAACAACGTGCCATTCCGACATGAGGTCATTAATAGGCTATTAATGTCATAACTATTAGGCTGCAGAGAGAGGCGTGCTCAAACTCCAAGATATCTCCTTCTTCGGGTGCGAGTTAAATATCGTATTCCAATGTGCAAAAGAACCGCACTCACTAGTTTGTTATCTTTTTATTCTTTATTGTAGCACCATGCCTAAAAAACAAACACGTTTCGGCGTCAAGCCGTCCTTAGTGTGAGTACTAGGCATGGCTGTAGGCAGCTATGAGGCCACTGAGATCTGGACCTCATCAGTTTTGAGAGCTGGAAATACATGTGTTTACTAAATATCGGTAGCCTATTGTTGTGTATGTTGCGTACACGACTCGGGGAAGTGAAAGCAGTTCTGTATAGACATTGCAAGTTTTCATGGTGATCATCGGCGCAGCTGTAGCTGATTGTGAAAGCCGATTGAAAATACATAAGTTTAGAGCGAACGTTTCAACTATGTTTGCCATGGTGGACAAAAACACTAAAATAAAACAATAGCCTAAATAACTGTAGTGCATAATGGACACGGCTCTATCCTAAATAATTTTCGAGGTTCGCCATTTGGTAATATGACCTATCCTTACTGACAATAATTTAGATTGAGCACAACTAAAGTTGCACGAAGGCAAAATACAGTCCTAAGCCTATTATATATAGCCTGGCCAATTAATAGCCTATATTGTAGATGGGTCATTCCGTGTCAAATCAGACAAAATCCAGGAAAATGGTTGCAGCACCGACTCGGATTTTCTTCAAAGTTTGTCTACACAATGTTTAGGTTCCATAACTAAAATCTGTAAAATATTTTTGTTCAATTCTATTGTTTTCATTGTCTTTTTGCCCTTGACTTTTTACACTCTCTAAATGACCTTATCTTGGAGGCCATGTTAAGGTACTCATATCTTAAAAAGTATCATTCCTAGCCTGACTAAACTTTATAGAAAGGGAAGACAAGCATGTTCTCAGTAAGATTCAATGTAAGATTCAATGATTAAATGTTTGTACCACAGTCTCATTGGTTGTACAGAAGTCCATAGTTTCTGAAAAAACATGCAAAAAAAGTGATATTGAGGGTCTCAAAACTTTTTTATTGGGACACACCTGCCATCAATGAGTCTTTTCTATAGAAATATAATCCTTTGTTAAAGTTGTCCCAAAATGTGAAGTCTCCAAATCAAATGAATTTGACAATAATAAGGATAAAACAAGGTATGTTTGTATTTTTGTGTCATTTTCATGCAGCTGAAAAGCTATGTGGGGTAGGTAGTAGGATCATGAAAATCTATGTGGAAATAGAAAAGTATATGGACATGTAGTGTATAAAGTTGTAATATTGCATCTAAGCCCCGTTCACAGAATAAATGCATGTAGTTACAGGTGTTTTGGTAACACCAGAATAAACATTTACAATAAAAAAAGTGAAGTTTGGCACCCCCCTCTGGCGAAACAGTAGCATTTTGCTACTTTTGCAAGGCATTAAAGGGATAATCCGGAGTGAAATGCACTTTAGATCAATTTTTCGGACTATTGGGAGTACATACGTTGAGTTGACACCAAAATCATGTAATTCGGATGTATTTTGAGAAAGTTCGAGTTCACCGTTTTTAGCCAAAACTCGTTAGCCTGGAAGTGACCGTGGCAAGTCCTTTTGCCGCTACAAAACGCTATTTTTATACCTCTTCTTGGTATTAAATATTTCCTCCATATGAATGGTTGCCATGCAACATCGAGACGCAGCCACTTTAACTTTTGTGCAAGTTGTGGTAGTGCATTAACGAAATGCGGTCAAGGTGTATGTTTGTGTTGGATTTTATAACAGCATCGAACGCGATTCAGCCAATCATCATCAAGGACCGGAACTATCCGTGTTAGAAAATAATATTCACACATCATGTACATTATTTTCACAATTTCCCAGCATAAAAGTTGGGAAGGCTTAGCCTTCCCAAGCCTCCATTACGCGCCCATGCCTCACGCACGAGCAAGTCGGTCTCTTCTGGATTAGACGCCCAGGTAACTCCGCCATGATAATACCAACAGACCATTGAACAATGCGCCAGGCTTTTAAAGGGAATGAGAGTGTGAAATCTAATTGGTTTATTGCACGCTACGCCCAAAAGACACCCACGACTAATTAACTCAATTAAGACAACCCCTTTTCACTTTGCGCCGAGCGCAATGTTCACTTTTCACGCAGTCATTATAGCCTTTTGCGCTAGGGCCCCCAAAGAAACTTGCGCGAGTGACTTGCGACAATGCCCATTTGATCCTGATAATAGAGCCCATTGGTTCTATCTGTGCTCTTAACACAGGTGATATCACTAATTAGCTGCTCTGCCTGGCTGAAGAGTTGTACTAATTAGAATCAGCTGGTTGGTTGGACTTTTCCACCTCTGCACACACTGCCCCTTAAAGGGATAATCCGGAGTGAAATGCACTTTAGATAAATTTTTCGGACTATTGGGAGTACATACGTTGAGTTGACACCAAAATCATCATTCGGATGTATTTTGAGAAAGTTCGAGCTCACCGTTTTTAGCCAAAACTCGTTAGCCTGGAAATTTATTCGGATAGAGAGTCCAGAATAAATTTAATCGAGTCAGTACCTTTCCGGAAATGTCGCTGCTGCAGCTGGCAACGTTTGTTCAACACTTTATTAACATTTCCGGAAAGGTACGGACTCGATTAAATTCATTCTGGACTCTCTATCCGACCACATAAAGACGTGGGGATACTTCGGTTTGGCTTTAGGGATCCTCTACTCACTACCACGTAAGTGTAGTGTTGTTTGGAACAGTAGTATAAAAATAGAGTTTTGTAGCGGCGAAAGGACATGCCCGCGTCACTTCCAGGCTAACGAGTTTTGGCTAAAAACGGTGAGCTCGAACTTTCTCAAAATACATCCGAATGACATGATATTGGTGTCAACTCAACGTATGTACCCCCAATAGTCCGAAAAATTGATCTAAAGTGCATTTCACTCCGGATTATCCCTTTAAGCCACATACATACAACACACTGCCTTGTCCTGTCCTGTTCACCTTCCTCTGTCCACAGCTGTTGTAAATTAACTCTGTCCACAACTGTAAATTAAAGTTTGTTTCACATTTTATCTTATGTCTTGCTTTTGCATGCACTGGTAATTTCCTCGAAATTACGTTTTCTAGTTACCATTAGAATCAACTTATCTTGGCTGTTAGCCTGGTCAGGAGCAGGCTAGCTCCACAAAATAAATCACCATGGTAACTGTCTAGACTACCAAGCTCAGAGTAGCCATGACATGAAGGGAGACCACACCGTTTGAACAGTTAAATCAAATAATTTATTAAAGCATAAAATGATACGATTAAAGCATGATCTAAATCAAGACAAATGTCAAGTCAGTAAATGAGAAGCAACAAAAGGTAACTCAAATGTGTTTTGGAGATTAGTGAAGTAGACTATGTGTTAAGCAAAAGGCAAAAGGAGTATAATGGTGCTGCCACCATCACCAGAGCCAAGCAAAGCAGAGCAATGCAGCGCAGAGCAAAGCAGAGACAGACCAGTAGGTCAGAGATGTTTTTGAACAGTCCCGCCAATCAGCTGTTGTCTAGCCCAGGTAGACCAACAAACAGACAGCTCCCCCTTCAGACCTAGGGGAGAGAGACTGCCCAAACTTACACTGTCATAAGGTGGAGTGAGCGCACCCAGCACGGCAAAGCCGGGCATGACATAACTTATACCATAACATATCCTGCTTCCCCCTATCCCGCTTTTGTGCAACTGGATCACGGATAAATTGAGCCAGGATAACCAAGATATCCCGGGTTAATCCCTTATCCTAGTTTTGTGCAATAGGCCCCTGGACAGGCTCTATGACGCCCAGTGCCTGTAACACTCCAGCTCTTCCTCTTTTGCTTTTCATGGCATAGGGTACCACTCTGGGCTTAAAGAAACGTGGTGTTGCGTCTGGATCAACATGGAGCTTCACAGTCACTCCTTTAAGTGTGCCCAGTTCTTCTCTGAACACGTCACTGTATTTCTGCAAAATGTCCTCTGTCGTGTGAGCATACTTGATTTCATGCCAATTCAGCTTAATTTTTCGAAGCCAGTCGCCACCCAACAGACTGGGCCCACCACCCTTGGCTATAACAAGTCTGTCTTCAGCCTTTTTGACTTCCTGCTGAAATGTTCACATGTAACACTCCCAAATGAGGTATGGCCTGCCCTGTGTATGTCCTTAATCTGAGAGTCGAAGGCTTAATAGGAGGTGGCTTGTGTCCCCACGTCCTCCTGTAGGTCTCCTCACTGATGACCGATGCCGTAGCCCCAGAATCAATTTCAAACTTAATGTCCATTCCTTCAACAGTCACTGTTGCATAATAGGGCATAGGCGGTTCCTCGTTTGTGTCCACAGCAAACATGTTAAAAGCACAGGCTACATCTCCTTCATCTTCTTCGACGTGATGTGTGGGCGCTTGAGCCTGCTGGGCTTTCCCTTTTTCATTCTTAGCACTCCTGCACATTTTCGCTAAGTTTCCTTTTTTTATTGCAGGCATGACAGACAGTGTCTTTAAATTTGCAGTCGTTTGCATAGTGCGCCCCTCCACACCTAAAACACTCCACTTTCTTTGCTGGTTTGACCGAATCTCTCTTTACGTGGTGCACCGCCATCGGCTGCGATCCTGCCTGACCCTTTTGAATGTCTTTGGCATTATTTGCAGCCATCTCGATCCCTTGTGAAATTTCTAGGGCTTTCTTAAAAGTCAGTGGTGGAGTTTCCCCTAGCAAGCGGCGCTGAATAGCATCATTTTTAATTCCTCATACTAATCTGTCACGGAGCATGTCATCCAGGACTGGCCCAAAATCACAATGTTCAGACAGCTACCGCAATTCTGCAACAAAGTTAGCTACAGACTGGCCTGACTGTGAAATTTGAAGCGTTGGACTATTACCGATGGCTTTGGGTTGTGGTGGTTCCCGACAAGCTGGACCAAGTCATCGTATGGAATTTCCCCCGGTTTCCTCGGTGTGGCCAAATTCCTTATCATCTTATAAGTCTTTGCCCCACACACACTCAGGAGAATGGAGCGCTTTCTAGCCTCCTCTGTAATTCCATTAGCAGCGAAAAAGTGTCCCAACCTTTCCTCATACTCTGTCCAGTCCTCGTCTCCTTCCACAAATTCACTGATAGTCCCAAACGTATGCGAATGCGAGGCTCTTCTCCTTGCCCTTGCCGCCGACCGTCAGCCACTCTGCGTCTCTCCTCCACACGATCCTCTTCACTGCTTCCACTCATGAAACTAGCCGCCTAATGTTGATTAGCTAGCACTGTAATTTAGCTAACACTAAAGAGAAAACGAATGTAAACAACACTTCCAGCTCACCTCGTCGCCAAAAATATGTGGTAACTTGGTAAATAACAAGGACCACAAAGATGGAAAAATAAACAACAATATATATTCCTGCGTATATATATATATATATATATATATATGTGTTCTGTCTTTGCCCGGTGCGCTAATGAGGTTGTATTTAGTTTAATTTATTGACCATCTGACTCCATTATGGTATAAGCATTAGCTTCGCTGCCGATGACTGAAATATCAGTCTACAATAAGTACCAAGTATTTCTAAACTTATCTCTCTACAAGGCCGATTTGTTTAATATATCTACAGTTCATTGACTATTGGCACCTCTGTGTTTTCTCTACCAGTTCAGTGACCACTATTCGTTTGGCTAATCAGGCCGGCCGGCATTAGCATGCAGAGGCCCACAAAGCTTGGTGCAAAACTGAATTAGCGCAGTGACTCCTAATAGTATAACTGGCCCCCACAAGATACGCAGTTTAACTGAGAATTCACTTGCTAAGATATCTGATTAAACAAATGCCTTGATTAGGACTCTAATCTCAAGAAAATAATATTACCGATTACCAATTAACATCACATTTATTTGTAATCTTTCTAATACAATCAACCAAGGTATAAAGGTAATCAATAAAGGTATAAAAGTACAGACAATAATAAAGTAATAAAGAGTTAAAACAATCAACCTAAAGTAAAGTTCAAGATATCATACCTGATGTAGAAATGACTAAAGAAGTGGAGCCCTATCTAATCAGAGAGATTCCGATTCTAAATCCAACTTGGAGGGCTGCTAACCAGGCTCTCCTAGCTTGGGCTACACACTGGTGGAGTTCTTGGTAAGCAAGATCTGAAGGGTCACCTTTGTTCTTTCTTAAATATCCATCTAGACCCAGGAGGCATGTCAGCGTGGTTCCACCTTAGAAATTAACATATAGACTGTGTGGCTACAGAAAACCTTGGCCCTCCACGTGGTATATCTTTATCATTACAAAAGGAGAATGGGAGGTTTCCCATCCAAACACTGGCAATTTTCGCAATCATCAGAAAACATATTTACACTTATTTTACAATTGTACCACTGAGACCCTCTTACTTCTCGCATTGAGACATTAAAAATGATACCAAACATAGATACATTATCATTTGTCATGAAACAGATACATTTCAGTATTTTTACCCTATTCACCTGTAGTATACATTGGATAAAGCCAGTTTCAATTTTTTTTCTTTTCATTTTGTTGACATAATGAAAAGTATTTTAGAGAGGGAATTATTTTCGCCATGTTTTTTGGAATAAAATGTCATGTAAATCAGGCTAAGAATAATATATCAACAAACCCCTCTGCAAAAATCTTCTAAACATGGTTAGGTATAAGACTGAAAAGTTTGGTGTATGTAGATGCTTGTGAAGTGGAGATTTTGTTCTCGGAGTGAGAGAGGAAACTCATCCATATCCGCCTTATATTCAACAGAAGAGCTGGTTTAAAATTCAAGTAAAGGCTGGCTTACATTGCACGATTTTGGTCTGTTTTAACAGTCGGCGACTAAATTTCCAAAATCGGAAATCTTGGGAGTTGTACTGAAATCGCAGCGCGCTCACGTCATCTAAATCGTTTAGTGTAAGGTGCCAATCTTAGCGGTTTTAAGTCCGTCGGAGGCAGTCTTTTTCTAGTTTTGCCGTTACGACAATATCAAACATGTTTGATATTATCGGAAGTCTTTTCAGTCGTGGCTCATGCAAATAGTGACGTGAACATTAAAAACCAATAGTAACCTTGCTCGAACATGAAACAGGAAGGGGCAAAATAGGCGACAGCTGTAGCCTTTATGATTATTTGTTATTTCATTTCTCATAATTTATTAGTCGGCTGTTCTACGTGACAGAACAACTCTATATCTGTTAGTGATGTCACACATCAAACAATGCTGCAGAAACGCGAAAAAAAAATACTTTGATATGAGTAGACTATCATGTGATTTCCTGTGAATGATGACGTGTAGCCTATTGCACCATGGAAATAATTTGAGGGAATCTAGCAGCAGTCTTGTAAATAGTGACCCACAGTCTTTGCAAAATCCTAATCTGAGACTGGCCTGTGACTAAAAACTCAATGAATTGTCTTTAGATGTGAGAGGGTCTGAGACTGTAGTTTTTCAAAAATATTTTCCAAATCTTTGCAAAGTCTGGCAATGTAAGGTAGGCTTAACATGCGCTATTTAACCCCTCGAGACCGACTGTATTGCAGTCTGCTGACACAGCTAGGCGACGCTCCCAACCCATTCATTCGTTTTGGGCACGAATGAATGGGTTTGCCCTTAGTTTAAATGGAGACGCGGGGAGAGCGCGTGGCAGCTATTGCTATGTATGGAGCTGGGTTAACAAAGTTGTCTAGGCTACTGTATTCACCCACAATAGGCTATCCACTTTTTCGAAAAGAATGAAAGAAGACCGTAGACTAAAGATATGGACTGCGAGAGTAGCCTAGCCTACAGCAGCTTTCAGACACTCAAGGTGAGGAGGTGCTCCATATCAGTGTGCTGCATTATTGTGACGGGCTTTGTTTCAGGAAACATTCTTCAACACTCTGTGAAAGACCTCCGATGCGCACTGATAGCTATAGTTATGGCGCCGTAACTCAGGAGGATATAATTGAGCCTAAGAAATAGAATGTCCCGCATAGGGCATATACCCTCGTCAGCAACTTGCTCTAGGTGTCTACGCATAAAACGAAGCACCAATCAGTCTGCCTATTTGCATGGCTAAGCCGATGCCCGAGGCACCCCCATTGAAAACCTGTTGGTAGCATCGGCTAACTAGCGGCAGATTTCTGAGTGCAGGGGGCAGGTCGAGATCAGCTCTGAGACAAACGCTCACACTCGGCATCATATTTCAACACACATGTTCAATATGCACTTAGTTTATTAGTGCATCTTATGATTATGGTTTGTACTATATAGTGTTGTTTTGTTTTCATTAGGCCATTGATTAAATGTATCTTTTTTTTTTATATTGCTTAAAATGCCAGTTATATTCTGCTTGGCCCCCAATATAGTAAAGCTGGTAACTCGATGGGTGCCTTCACAGCTTTGCTGCTTGGTTCCCAATAAGAAGCCAATGAATAACAGTGCAGTGCATTGCTATTGTAATTCTATATAAAATGGAGCTTCCCGCCTCTGATGTACCCATTAAACACAATTCATTTCTACTCATTTAATTGAATATGTAGGATCACATGATCACATGTATTGCTACATACATGAACAAAATGACAGCCTGGTCAAAAGGATGTGATATGAAGGATATTTAAAGCAGGTCTGAAAATCTATAAGCAAAAAAAAATTCAGACATTCAGGTTATTGTAGGCCTTCACATTCCATTTAAAGGTATTGCTCAACACACAACACATCCTTTTAACCATTGACTTCGAAGTTGGTTTAGATAAACGTTAGCCAAATAAATAGATACAAATAAAAAAGAATAATAAAAAGTCTTGCTCTGCCTGTGACTTTTACAAAGGTGTGCTGCCAGTGTAGCCTGTAAAAAGACAATAGGCTTCTCTTCTCCACAAACGTTGTGCTATAAGTAATAGCTGGTGACTAGCTGATGATTACTTTAACTTGTTAAAACATTTCCCACAGGTTACCTAACAGGCGGAGAAAACTACTTTACTCATCAACGCTGCTACCCTATTTCGAAGTTGAATTTGACACGCTGTGCCCTGGACCTGCGTGAAGGCGAGGAGGTTGCTGCAGAGTACAATGGGACTTATTCTACTGAGCTTTTCACACATAAAGCCTCTGATCTTATTGGCAGACATGATCAAAACAAGGTATTGAACAGATGTCAACTTTGTTTTACTACTGTCTTTGAATGTACATTTCACAATATCATAACTAAAGCTCTTGCATCAGCACAGATTGCTGAATGGCACAGCCACTGTTTTAGACATTGGCCACGTTTCCCAGATTCGTTAAAGCTGGGCATGTGCGATTTTTTCAATCGCGGTATTCAGCTGCTGCTCATACTGTACGAGTGAAGGGGCAGCTCGCAGGGGCAGCTCACGATTCCTGTTCTCACACTACACGATCCGATGTTCGGATGCAATCTGACTGCTCATACTGTACGTCCATATCCAACTCGTCGGACTCTGCCATGCGGCCCCGTGCTGTCTACTTGCTTTCAGTGTTGCCAGGTCACGTGAGGAGGAATAAGCATGCATGTTGTTTAATGCAACATGCATGCATGTTGCATAAATGTTTTAACAAGTTAAAGGGATAATCCGGAGTGAAATGCACTTTAGATCAATTTTTCGGACTATTGGGAGTACATACGTTGAGTTGACACCAAAATCATGTCATTCGGATGTATTTTGAGAAAGTTCGAGCTCACCGTTTTTAGCCAAAACTCGTTAGCCTGTAAGTGACCGGGGCAGGTCCTTTCGCCACTACAAAACGCTATTTTTATACCTCTTCTACTGTTCCAAACAACACTACACTTACGTGGTAGTGAGTAGAGGGTCCCTAAAGCCAAACCGAAGTATCCCCACGTCTTTATGTGGTCGGATAGAGAGTCTAGAATGAATTTAATCGAGTCAGTACCTTTCCGGAAATGTTAGTAAAGTGTTGTGGAAGCGTTGCGCAGCTGCCGCAGCGACATTTCCGGAAGGTACTGACTCGATTAAATTCATTCTGGACTCTCTATCCGACCACATAAAGACGTGGGGATACTTCGGTTTGGCTTTAGGGACCCTCTACTCACTACCACGTAAGTGTAGTGTTGTTTGGAACAGTAGAAGAGGTATAAAAATAGCGTTTTGTAGTGGCGAAAGGACCTGCCCCGGTCACTTACAGGCTAACGAGTTTTGGCTAAAAACGGTGAACTCGAACTTTCTCAAAATACATCCGAATGACATGATTTTGGTGTCAACTCAACGTATGTACTCCCAATAGTCCGAAAAATTGATCTAAAGTGCATTTCACTCCGGATTATCCCTTTAAAGTAATCATCAGCTAGTCACCAGCTATTACTTATAGCACAACGTTTGTGGAGAAGCCTATTGTCTTTTTACAGGTTACACTGGCAGCACACCTTTGTAAAAGTCACAGGCAGAGCAAGACTGAACTTTTTATATTTATTTATTTTCAATTTTTTTTTAATTTGTATTTATTTATTTGGCTAACGTTTATCTAAACCAACTTCGAAGTCAATGGTTAAAAGGATGTGTTGTGTTGTCTGAAAATAAGCCATAATAAAGACACGACCCCAAAAAGTTAGCATCCCCTCCCCGAACCCCTGTTACATTTCTGGGGTGGTCACAGAGGAGCCTACAGTTACAGTGTAGAGTTGACACAGCTGCATAGGTTCAAAATGCCCTCTGTGTAGGCTACGTGTAGGAGCTGTGTGCAACCAGCAACTTCACACAGCCAAAATTCGGCCCGATACCCAAAATAGTCGCACGACTCAAAAATCGTGGCAAAATGGGCCAAAAATCCCAGCTTAAGAAGCTCTGAGGTGCTAAGAACTTCTTAGGAGCATTCTTAGAACGTTCTTAGAACGCTCCTAAGAAGTTCTTTGCACTTAAGAGCTTCTTAACCTGAATCAGAGCCATATAAAGAGAGAGTTGCGACAACTCCATTGACGCTAATGTTCCATATTTTCTCAACAATAGTTCCCGGAAGTTAGGATCGAACACTCGTTAACAGACAGTAAAAGACGGTTATTTTAAGATTCTAACGAACAGTCAAAATCGCTTCCGGGAACTATTTGAATATGATTTGAACTACTTGAAGTTACACGAACCACGTCACAAACCGAATTTTCTGTACCCGGGTTGTCGCAACTCTCTCTTTATATGGCTCTGACCTGAATTATTTTCCAAGTTCCTTCTAGAATTCAATGCAAGCAATCTATAGTTTCAGTATTCTGTATACAGTCTGTAGGGGAAATCTCGTAGGGTAATTGTCTCATCATAATGCGGAACTCTCAGTTCACCGAACATTCTAATCACATATTTGTGACCGTACCCCTCAACAGGTTAAAGTGAACCCCGACTAGAACGACTAGTTGGCCTTATACGATTAACATGAGCGACAGCTATAAAAGGGTGGTACCAAAACAATCCAAATGTTTCGGGTTTTTGTTAAAAACGCAGAAAATCCGTTCACTAGTAGGTCGCCATTGTTATTGACATCTCATTGCATTCTGGGTAATGACGTGTTTTGGTTGTACCAGCTGTGCCCTACCGGCGTAGGCGTGAGCGCCCTGTAGGCTTAAATCAAGAGAATAATGCAGAAGATAGGCCTACGCAATCGTTACATGATGAAAATGAAGATGTGAGAGTTGACGAAGCAAGAGTGGGGCAAAATCTATGGTGTCTGTGCGGCAACTGCTTGCCAATGCCAAGCGAGAACGAGAGCGTTTGCTGTAAAGAGCTAGACTTTTTATCAACAGCTGTCCAGGGTAGGCTAATTATAGATCAGACATCATAGTATCGCTATTTCATAATAATAATAATTTAATACTCATATTGCCGCCGTTTGTTTTATGAGAATACAGTAAAACGCTATAACAACATGCTTTGTACAGATTTTTTTATTTTTACAGATACTCCATGTATCACAGATACTCCGTGTATCACGGCACATGAAAGCTTTAATGCAGTTTGCCTCAACCGAGATGTTTTATGGGCTGCCCTTGTCAGCCTCCATGACTGGCAGAGTGCTGGTCTACCAAATCGAAATCAGGTCACTAATAGGCAAGTCAAACGTGAGCTTGTTTACCTGAGTATGGTACATAACAGCTTACTTACGTGGAGGTAGCACACCCCTTGATGATCATAATGCTAGCCGCCAGTCTTGTCAACTTTGCTAACGTAGTCTATGTTAAACACTTGAAACATAATGTCTTCAAAAGTATGTTGAAGGTGGTTACATCCATTTCCCTTCCAATAACTTCACACATAACATTTCCGTTCGCACTTGCATGCTGCTTTTCTTCGTCTCATTTTTAATCTTTCCCTTCGCAAAGTTCGACTGCTTCCTTTCTTATCGAACTGATACGGCTCTGCTATTTCTTATCCTTAGGGGTATTCCACGAACGGAGGTTTAACAAACACAGAGTTAACGCTGAACTCTAGGTTGATTGACCCTGAGCCGACTAAAACAGAGTTGTCGGTTCCACCGCGCCGGTTATGAATTAGTTTAATCAACACGGGGTTGGTTAACACTGGGTTGTGCGCGTACACGCCAAACCTATAAAGACGTGATGTATGGAGCATGGAAATCCTGATCAAAAGGGCAAAACAGGCTAGCTGCCGCTAGGGGCGTCTAGATTTCTAGGCGAGAAACGGGCCGCATGTTTCTCAGAACTCGAACGCAGGCTGTAATAAATTAGAAGAAAAAGTTTTAAAAAGTAACACCAAACCAACTGCCATTCAGAGAAACCCTGGTAGCGGATCGCTGACTGCGTGAATGCATACAGAAGCACGTTCCTAAATATTTGAACTATGAATCTATTCATATCTCAGTTAAGTTTTCTTAGCATTCCTACCACCTGTTATTTTATAAAGATGTAGGCTAGCCTACTCCGATGGGCCCAAGCGATCATCTGATCAAGTAAAGATAAAATATTACGATTCATGGTAGTAATTATATTATTTTTCCACATACATTTCTACATCTCTTTGCGCGGAATGGCTATATTGTGTAGGACGGCGCATGCAACAATTACGCAAGCCCGTTCGGACACACTCCGTAGGCATTGCAATTTGGACTTCAATATCCCAAATGCGCTTTCAATCGCGGGTTCTGTTGTGTGCCAGGTTAAATGTTGCATGTGGTCCAGGAGCGGGATTAGGATACAGGGTGATGAGCGTCGGGAGGCATGGATACCCTCGATCCCCAAGGAGCTACCCATCGAATTGCGCTGCGACCAAATACAAACTTTGAGCTATCTTGCACAAACACATCAATTATATAAGGTCTATGATATGTTCATAATGCAACGCAGTCTGTTGAAATGTATAGCTCAAATTACAATTTTGCCTCCACATAAGTATAGGCTAATCATGTGCGAAGCATCATATCATCTAATGATAAAATCGACAATATCTTGAAGATATTGGAAATGGCCAATATAGGCTGCGTATACCTACCTAAACATTTATAGGCTACTGTGATATCCTTTCCTGTTCACATAATCGGCCTCATATATGGCTGGGGCACTTGGGCCATCAATGCACCCAATGACATAATATTGTAACCGAATGGTATCATCGTGATATGAAAAGTCAACAGCAAGGATAATTTCTGTGCCACTTGGGGACACTTAATGCATTAGTGACCTCACCTGTGAGACGAGTTGGTGTAACTCCATTTTAATGACCCTCGTGAGTTGTGGCCAGGAAAGAGGATGAAGTCGCGCACTAACCGCTCCAGCGCAAGACAGACTTTACGCACTGATTGGCAGACCGTAGCTTTCCCTATGCTCAGCATCTCAAATACTGTACAGAAAAAAAATACACTTCGCAAATAAATGGAGAGCTATGTAAATAGTTTGCAGTGAACTGAGGCAGGTTCACGATTGGTAACGTAGGGCTGGAGAAGGCTATTTAAATATATTAAAGTTTAACGTGAAAAACGATATCGCTTCAGCCAAAATTCATCAAAATGTCGAGCCGTGGTTTTATCAATCTCTCTCGGTGAATTGCACAAATTATTTGCGCTCCGATGTCAATAGGCCTCTCGGCATGCCATTGCGAACACGACAAAGCTGCGGAAACGCGGGTTTAAATAGGCTACCCTGAGCAAAACCGGGTTATCTTTCAAACTTAACCTGTGCAAAACCTGCTCCGACCAGGTTAGGTTCAGAGCATATGTTTCTATAGTAACTAACATACCGTGTTCATTTTGGAACGGAAAACCTAGAGTTACCGCAAACCCTGGGTTAACTTACCCGGTTTTGTGATAAAACCGGCTTTGTGGAATACCCCACTGGACTGCCACCTACTGGATAGAAAAGGCAACAACCTAGAAACTAGAAATTCAATTCCAAGGAATTACCAGTGCACTAAAATGCAAAAATATATAGAAAGATAATGTAGATATGGTTACCAAGGTGTAGCTAGGGTAAACATGGTGGTTGCATAGTTTAAAGCAAAGATCATAGAGCGCTATGTGCAAGATAGATCACTGGCCGGATAATACGTTGGATAAGTTGAAGTACGTTCTAACCATTGTTCTAGCTCCATGGGCGCCATTTTAGTAAGCTCAGGTGTCGTCACAGACGCTGGCCACAGGGGGAATCCTATGGCGCTGACCCTACAATATTAACAATATTTATTCTGTAAAGCTATTTGTTCAAATTACGAGAAACCTGTCAGACAACACCATGTCTAGACTCGTTAAATATATTGTATAAATACGATATATAATATTTCTGAGGGTATAAATTAGGCTAGGCTGCAACATCTGTCTACCATTCAGCATACGTTCAACTTGCAAACTACTGGCACTACTACTGCTTGTTGTCTATGGGGACTATTTTCAGATGCTGTGTACGATATCACTGCGCCTATGGTACGTTTGCAAGTTGCCTTGATTATTACGCCAGATGAGAGTGTAGTTCCATGTCAAATCAGCCTAGAAAAATGCCAGGTTTCATTTTCAGTTGGTCTTATTGCACTTTCTAACTTGAGAGGAGACACGTTTTAAATGGGAAAATTACCAGAAATCTTAGTCACTTTTAAACATGAAGCTAGCAGGCGAGAAGCTAATGGTCTAATCCGATTCAATGATCTATGCTAGGCTGAAGCTAAAAGTTGTATCGCCAGACTCACCGAATGGCTGGATGAACAGGAACAAGGTAATATCAATTGTTTTGCTCGAGGGGAGGTGGAAAATGAGCGTATTTCCAAAAATGGCGGAATATCCCTTTAAGCTATGGCTTCTTGCAAACGACCATGGCTACAGGCACCAAGCTAACAGTAGGTTACTTCACACTGCACAACAAGCTTTCACACTGGAGGCGGCGTGTTTAACGATATGAGCTGCTTCATGTTAATAAAGAAGATAGTCTGTAGCCTACCTGTCGTTGTTCAACTCTCCTGAGAATTTGGAGATTACTGGAAAGAAACAGCCTCACAGAATCCAAATCTCTGAAATCGCCATCTAGTGAAAGTAACGTTATGGAACAGCTGACAGCTTGGGTGAAGGAAACTAAACTGTTTATGGGCGAAAATTGTTTATGGGCGAAGCTGCGTCCATGGGGAAAAGAGCAGCAGCAAACAATCTGGACTTTCATAGCGTTTAGAATAAGGGTAGAAAAAAAGAGAAAAAAGATGATAATATGACGTTGCTAAGTTAGTTTGCCTGCTAGCTAGCTTAACAGTATCTCCCAATGGAAATTGATGTGATTTATTTACCACCGCAATAACTAGGCTAGATTATCGGACTAAATAAATGCCTAAATATATCCTTATTCATTGGAATGTTGAAAAATAATAAATCATGCCTTTCACACGGCCAGATCTTGAAGCTCATTACCGAGTAGGCTAAAAAAAAAAAAAAAAAAAACAGCTGGCAACGGCAAAAACAGCTGTTTAGGTGGATTATATGATTGGAACTGTGTCTGAAATGTTGCGCTGAGCCTACTATAATGGCACCCTGTCGAACTCGGAGCGTACTTCATTCGTTTGACGTAACTGATCCATCTTGCCCCGCTCTAGAATCTTTGGTTTAAAGAGAGTTGATGGTGTGAAGGTAGACAGTTTAAAGCTTAAACATTCCAGTTCTAACTTAACTAATGATTTCTAAAAGGTATGTTGAAATGTAAACTATAACCAGGTTGA
Organism: Sardina pilchardus; assembly: GCF_963854185.1. Classification (NCBI taxonomy): domain Eukaryota; kingdom Metazoa; phylum Chordata; class Actinopteri; order Clupeiformes; family Clupeidae; genus Sardina; species Sardina pilchardus. Next base: position 33,562,827 of record NC_085007.1, read on the forward strand.
TTGGTTTACTTAGGTAATGATTTCTAACAGTTATGGTAAAAATGCTAACCATGCTAACAATGTTAACCAGGTTGATTAGCTAACCTAGCTAATGATTTCTATCAGTTATGTTAAAAATGCTAACTAGCTAACTTAGCTAATCATTTCTAGCAGTTATGTTAAAAATGCTAACTATGCTAACAATGCTAACCAGGTTGATTAGCTAACTTAGCTTATCATTTCTAGCAGTTATGTTAAAAATGCTAACCTTGCTAACAATGCTAACTACAGTCAACTCCAAAAGTATTGGAACACATGCTTAAAGTTTAATATAAAATCATCTTTTGAAAATTGATCTTAATGCCTTAAATGAAACAATGAGGAAATATTCAACCTTTAATGACATCAATTTTCTTTGTGAATGAATAATGTATTGTAAATGAATAAATGTTTAAAATTATTGAACAAATTGTTTTTAATCAAAATTCTGCATTTTTAACTTCAACTTGCTGCCTTGACTTTTATCAATCAGGTAAACGAATATCATAACACCGAAACAGCTCTTATAAAGGTAGTAAATCATATTCGGTTAAACACTGAAATCTCAGGGTTATCTTTGACAGTGATCTAACTTTCAAGAGCCATATGAAGTCAATTACAAAATCTGCATTTTATCATTTAAAAAATATTTATTTTATTTCACAAGGTGACCAAGAAAAACTCATTCACGCATTCATTTCTAGCAGTAGACTATTGCAATGGTCTTTTTACGGGTCTCCCCAAAAAAACAGTTAAGACTCAGGTCATTCAAAATGCAGCTGCAACGTTGTTGACTAGAACCAAGAAAATAGATCACATTACTCCAGTTTTAAAATCACTACACTGGCTTCCTGTGACCCAAAGAATTGATTTTAAAGCCCTTTTACTGGTTTTTAAATCACTTAAAGGAGAATTCCGGTGTGAAATTGAGCTGAACTGTACCGAAACATGTTAAGGTGTACTCACACGTGTTGTAAGACGCACTTTCGCTCACCCCCAGCATTCCGAACTCCTCCATTTTCAGCCTAGCTTGCAGTAGGCTTGAATCTATTAGATTGGGCAACACGTAGCCTATGCAGCTAAATCGCTAGTTGTAAACCATTAAAAAGGTTCAAAGTAACTCCACACTGCATTGGTAGACTTCTGAGGGTCCTGACATTCAAAACGAGATACTTAGAACTTTGGAAGTGCACAGGAAGTTTATTTAAAAAGACTGTTTATTCAAGCAGTACCTTTATAGAATCTCTCCGCTGGGCGCCATCTTGTGGTGAAGTCGCGATAAGTCGACTGACAAGCACAAACGAACAGGAAAGGCAGGGGGACATATTGCAAACATTTTGAGCTTTGTTACTCATCATGCTCATGTAGACAGTATAACTATATATTTCCTATGGAATTACTTCAGCAATATGTTCCCCTGTCCTTCCTGTTCGTTCGTGCTCGTCAGTCGGCTTATCGCGACTTGATTCCAGTGCGATCAAGTATGAAAATGGAAAAAAAAAACATGAAATCAAAGTAGATCATATCTGAGTTCACCCTCGCATCCATTACTCTCGCTTGAATCCTCGAGCTAAGCAGAGCTAAGCAGAGCTAAGGATGGAATCACACCGGATTTCTCCTTTAGCATGACACCGTATACATAGGGGTTAAAGAAACACTTCACCGTTTTTCCATATTAAACTATGTTTTTCCCTTAACTAAGTCGAGTTGATACATATTGCTCACGTTTCTATACGTGCACTCACTGGCTCTGGTGTGTGGCGCTACCTTGATAGCACATAGCTAGCCCAGTTCATTCATTAGGGTCCAAACAGAGATGAAGTTAGAAACGACCAAACACCTCCATGTTTTTACACGAATAGTCACACGACCAAGTATGGTGAGACAAAATAAAACGTGGTGCATCTCTAAGCAGGTAAGAGGGATAACTATATTGTGTGGCGCAGTAGCAGGGCGTTCACACTGTCTACGTCCGTCAACGGATCTCATTCACTTTGCATGGGGCGGACTCGAAAGGAATTGTGTGTCCGTCCGTTCCTTCAGCTCCGCAGCCTCCGTCAAAAAAGTTGAGAAATGTTCAACTTTTCAGGCAGCGACGGATCCGTCAGCCAATCAGATAGCGTGTATGCAAATATACATACGGCAGACAGGCATTCTGAGATCCGTAGACGGACGTAGACAGTGTGAACGCCCTGTAATGTCCTCACTCCAAAGTGAAACTGAAAGTGCAAGAGTGAGGATATTACTGCGCCGAGTCTAAGTGCTCCCAAGTGTTATTCCGCCACACAATATAGTTGTCACTCTTACCTGCTTAGAAATCCACCATGTTTTATTTTGTCTCACCATACTTGGTCGTGTGACCACTCTTGTAACTGTATTTTAATAGGGAAAACATGGAGGTGTTTGCTTCTAACTTCATCTCTGTTTGGATCCTAATGAATGAACTGGGCTAGCTAAGTGCTATCAAAGTAGCGCCGCGCGCCATGGCCAGTGAGTGCACGCATTGAAACGTGAGAGTCATGTATCAACTCGTCTTAATTAAGGGAATAACGTAGTTTAATATGAAAAAACGGTGAAGTGTTCCTTTATTAAGTGCCAAATGAATTGTGTAATAAATGTGAACAAAGACATATTCAGCATTACAAAGACTTAATTATGAGTTATTTGTACACTATTAGCACTTGTGGTTTAGTGTCTACTTCCATTTTAATAGACCATCCTTGATAAGTATTATTATGGGTGAAAAACTGTTCTTGTGGTACTACCACCTTACAAGTCCCATACTGAACGAAAGCATATTTAGGTAATTTGAGGGAGATAGGAATTGTTGCATTGGGTGTCCTGAAGATCCCGTCATACATTCCTGCTGTTATTCATAGACAATATCATGTTCATGGACAATAAATGGATATTTTTGTATTGAATTGCTGTCTCCAGCCACCTCCTTTCCTCGACACCACCTTAATCCAGTGACGAACCTCTCTCAACTAACTAACTAATCACATGAGGAGACACTCCCCCGATACTACTAGTCATAGGCCTACATGTTTATTTGTTACAGTGTCATTTTGACCACTGAACTACCTGGTTATCACTCGTATTAGTCACACATGATTTTGTTATAGTGTCATTTTGACTTCTGGACTACCTGCTTTCTGCAAAACGCAATCAAAGGAATTACAATGGTTGGCCATGAAGACCCTTGCTAAATTTGGAGACAGGCAGTCGTATAGTCTTTGATTTCTAGCCACTTGCAGTTTTAATCAAATACGAGGCTACTTACAGGAAACACAGAGCGACAAGCGTTCTAATGTGTTCTATTATGTTTACGAGTGCTAAAGCATGGCTGTCATTCTGTAATGAATTTTAGGACAAAGGAGGCCTAATTGAAGATGCTTGTATGATGCATGCATTTGTTGTTACCACTGGTATTTATAGTATTAATAAACACCTATTAAAAAGGACAAAACAGTGCTCCAAGAAGTGGGGGGATGGTGTTCCCCTGCGTCTAACACCCACACCTCTGATTATTTCTGTGGACAAAGTGGTTCCAGAGTACTCGCTCTGCCGTATGGCTCTTTAGGTGGCACAGGTTTTCCAGAGGTTTCCAAATGGCCAGTAAGGTTACAGTACCTGTTTGCTTGTGCGATGATACCATGTTGTGTGCTGTTCATCATCGCCCATAGACATTTCAGCTGATTAGATTTAACCAATTATATTTTGTAGCTAAAAATGTGTTGTAAAGATCTTCGATGCTCTGACCAATGTTTTTGGGATGGATCACTAATTACTGATCACTGAAATCAGAATTTGCTGATACCAGTTACCACAGATTACTCTTTGAACGTGAATTCTTAGAAAGTAAACTCTAGATTGTATAAACCCGTTTGCAAACCATGACTACAGGCATACAGATACAGTCATTTTTTTTGTACTATTATTTTTAATCCTGTATCTAGAGATAAAATAACCTTATATCATTTTATGAAATATCTACAGCCCCTCTTCCTATATTTAGCCCTCCAAGCAGTGCATAGCCCTCTGCAGGTCCCTGAGCGGTACACGGCCCCTTACAGTTTCATCAAGGACCCACAACGCAGGATGTATGCAGGGATGGTGTCAGCGATGGATGAAGCTGTAGGAAATGTGACCATGGCACTGATGGCTCATAACCTGTGGAATAACACTGTACTCATCTTCTCCTCAGGTACATTGTTGCCTAAACCTTGTCTTTGGAATGTAGACTATTTGCATAAATATGTATGTATGTATACAGAGTGGAGAACACGTGTTTGATACTATGCTAAAGTTGACTAAAAAGAGGAATATAAAATCATCATTTGACAATTGATCTTAATGCCTTAAAGGGGACATATTATACAAAACTCACTTTTTGCGGGCCTTTGTGTTCATATTTGGGCCTCTACTGTTCTTATACAGTAAACTCTCCAAGCGCGACAAAAACCCCATCCATCCGTTTTCAGTAGGTCAGTAGAAAGACTACGGTGTCAAGAATATTATGCTGCTGTGAGCCATTTGGATGGCTCCCTTATTCTCACGTCATACTAAGGGAATTTGCATAGACCAACCCTCGCACCTGTCGAGTCCCCACCCACTAAATTAGTTGAAGATCCGCCATCTTTTATTGAGCATCGAGCGCAATGGCTACGAAATCACACATGAAGTGTTGTGTGTTCCTCCAGCTGCTGCAGACGTCGTGTGACCAATTATTTATGATGTACGGTGAGTGCTATGCTAGTGTATCAGTGTGCTATGGCATAGGTGATATGGTAGGACAGTTGCTAGCATAAGTAATGAGTGCCATCATGGCACAGTTGGTAACTGCAGGGCTTAATAGATGCTACTGAATATTACCTGTGTAATTTCCTGGCAGCATACTCTCAGCCTCAGTTGGCATTGCCCCACAATTTCCACAAGTGCAACTATGATATTAAAGGGTAACTGCACCCTAAAATATGTTTTTTGAGCTGTTGATTGATTGAAAATACTCATAAGTGGTGAACTACAGATGGTACGGGTTGAGAATGCTCCTTTCTTTGCCGCACAATCCCGAAGGTTCGGGACTTTGTAATTAAAACTGCAACCGCAAGGGGGCAACATAAGACTGCCCTAATAACATGAAGGTTCGGCTCATGCCGGACAACACGGAAAAACCTGACGACACCGCGCTGGTGACAAGCGGAGAAAAGAGACATGACGCTCGGCATGTCAGATTGCAGTTGCAGAGTTTTCGAATGTTTTACAGCCTACCCCACAGCTCTCTCACGCGACGTAGCCTATAACTCAGTCAGTCCAGCAGAGATGCCAGAGCAACGTTTTGGTCAATGGAGAGGGTGAGAAATGCACCGCATATCCGTCTCTCATTTAATCATTAAAATTAGGGTGATGACTGGCGAAATTAATCAAACGACGTTTCAATAAACCATTATTGAAATTAATGAAAATGGTTTTAGAAAATCGCCTATAGGCCTATCAGAAGGAAATAGCCTTCAATTCAACCTGAGAGACTCGATAGGCAACATTAGATTAATTCATTAATTCATTACGGTTGCAAGACCGCATTTCCGTGAATAGGCTATTATTGTCAAGGCGAAGATGAAAGAGATGGACAAGATGGACATTTAGGCTACATTTACATGCTAGGAATACTTAGAAATGTGTATAGGCTATTTTAAAACGGAGGCATGTTCATTTTAACCGGCGACACTGGGTAGCCTACATGTACCCAGCACTTGTTATCACAGATTTTGTCCCCACCACTTTTGACAACTGAAAATAAAATGTATTTAACAGAAATCTCTTTAATACATGCCTATGCTTATCACTTTACTTATAACCGTAGGCTACATGCATGGAGAAGATCGCTCATTTTGTAACATTGTAACAATGGATGGTCAGATATGCGATAGGGCAGGGAGGGTGATTCATTGTAACCATTGACTAGTAGGCCTAGCTCCGCAAAATAAGTTTCTAGCAACTTATGTATCGAATGGATGTTCATGTTGATTCAGAGATAGGCATAGACTACCGTAGGCTGCTGTGCGTCAAGCTATATGACAGCATTTTATCATGTGGTGAATTAATAATTAACGTCAGTTTAACATGTCAGAACTTTTGATCGGCGTTTCAAGTGCATGCCGCGAATAAATAAACTCGACTGACTGAATCCCGTATATTTGTTGGCAAGTGTTAATATGTAGGCTAAGCAAAATGATGATCAGATTCGAGCTGTGGCGCAACTGGTTGAAGCATCTATACCATCTATACCGTATGCCAGCGACCGGGGTTCAAAACCCACTCTATGAACCTCTCCGGAACCCATCAAGACAAAAGGCATCGTTTTATTAAAAAATAAAAGATTTTCTCAGTTTTGCAATTTTTTTTATGTTTGCAATGTCTGCTGAAAAGAAAAGTTAAAATGGGAATTCGTGGTTCAGCGCACACTCACACACATTTTTACATTTACATAGTGTCAGGCTCAAGTGTGTCGAGAGAGAAGGGGGGAGGGAGGCAGTCGTCCTCAATGCCGCATATAGGTAGGCTATAATGTAGTGGACTGGTTAGACGAGTGTGGGGGAGGGGGAATGACCGCACAAGACAATTGCTCTTCATGAAATGGATAGTCTCACAGACGGCTGTCGATTTTTAAATGTAGCCTACTACACCACTTGCGAAATCGGACGTGGCACATATAATTATTAGGCTGGATTTAATATAGCAAGTCCATAGACTTTGTTCATCCTATATATACAATAAGTATAAAATCCTACACTTGAATTTTAAACCAGCTCTCTTACCAGTAGCCTATATCCTACAGCCATACTTTAATAATCAGATGTTATGCTCATTTTTGTAGGCTACACCCAGACATGGGCAGTATTTCAATTATATGTATTTTAAATACGTATTTAATTACTTTAGTGTATTTTGTAATTTGTATTTTGCAGGATTGAAAAAAATCAAATGTACTTTGTAACAAAATACTTTGAGGGGTTGTATTTAGAGTATTTAGAATACTTAAATACTTAACAAAAATCTCATAATTTCCCCCCTCAAATTAGCCAAAAATTCATTACACAGTTAAATATAGCCTCTTACCTAGTATAACCATGACAATATGCTATGCTTATCATAGTCTGGGAGCCAAAGGTCAGAATCTATAGGACATGAACCCCATGACATGAGGATGTAGGTAAGGTATCAACCAAGGTGTCCTGATCTGCAGAAATAATGGAGGAGACTGAGGCAAAAACCTCCCCAATGCAAAACAGTCTCGAGTTTTCACCTCCCAGTTAATTAATTCTGTATATTGAGACACCTTACAGGATGTTACTTTATTTGTCCCCCGTGTTGCCAGTCATGTATGAAGGCAAAAGGCATGCATTTATAGCACAAAAAGGGAAATGCATTTCAATTTAAAAAGGCTAACCTGTTCAATCTGTTGTACTACTTTCATTGAATGCTTTGTCAGAGTTGATTCCACTGTTGCAAAGCCTGCTTGTTGTCAGTTCAATCATCGTTTATATTGATATACTGTAGGATGCTGATTATTTTTTTTTTACTAGATCTACTTCATGGGTAGCCTGGCTCCGCCTTCCTACGTACTTCCAGACTATCCATTTCATGAAGAGCAATTGTCTTGTGCGATCATTCCCCCTCCCCCACACTCGTCTAACCAGTTCACTAGACATTATAGCCTACCTATATGCGGCATTGAGGACGACTGCCTCCCTCCCCCCTCTCTCTCGACAAACACTTGAGCCTGACACTAGGGCTAGGGATCATGACATCAAAACTTTGCGGGCACAGCCATATTGGCAGCTTCACTCCTTAGTTTACTATGGATTACTATGGATTTACTCCCGCCTAAGTGTGTTCCTGTTACTTAGTTTTTGCCTTCTTGGTCGTATGTTGCTGTGTAGTGGGGTGTAACAGTGCAACCCACGATCGCAAGAGGAAAAGAATAGATCGCTACTATATTTCTGCTTCTTGTCTTGTGCATCTGAATGAATGGATATTACGTTCGGTGCGCTACCAAATGGCAGCGATATTCCTAGAATGCAAGACGCGTGCTCGAGCCCTATTATGTAAATGTAAAAATGTGTGTGTGTGTGTGTGTGTGTGTGCGCTGAACTATGAATTCACATATTAACTTTTCTTTTCAGCAGACATCACAAACATAAAAAAAATCGCAAAACTTTCATTTTTTTAATAATACAATGCCTTCCGTCTTGATGGGTTCAGGAGAGGTTCGTGGAGTGGGTTTTGAACCCCGGTCGCTGGCATGCAGTACAGATGCATCAACCTGTTGCGCCACAGTTCAAACGCTGTTGCTATTGCACTTAGCATACATTTTAACACTTGCCAACAAATATAAGGGATTCAGTCAGTCGAGTTCATTTACTCGCGGCATGCAGTTGAAATGTCAATCATGTTTAAGTATCTGCAGCATCATACACACATGTGTAGCCTAAATGTGTTTTCATGAGGTTTCATTACATTATAATATTTATATTCAAGTTCATAGATTTGATATTTATAGTGTAAATGTAGTTCAAAACAGTCCTGTGAGAAATTCATAGTTAAGTTAAAATTGATGGAGAAGGTCAGACTATTTCATTCAGAGAGACCATTAGCTAGCTTATTAAAATACTGGGCCCTGTAACTCGAAAAATCAAACTTAACTTTACGTTACGCATGACTTACGAACTCGTAAATCATAACGATCCGGGTGTAACTGAAACTTGTCACAAGTCACACGTGAGATGCACGCAACTTAAACTGTAACTCGGAAGAGCAACCACTGTAAATGTTGTAGTAACGAGGGAATCAGTGTCCGTTTCCCCCCTGACAACTTGAAAATGCTGTTCGTCCAAGCTGCTCTTACAGCTGAGGAATGGAAGCTCTTACAGCTGCCTAATGAAATAACTGTCACTTTGGTAGAGGATTTAAAAAAACATTTTATTCTCAAGCTGACGAACACAAAGATACATTCTAGAAAGAAGATTCGGGACGTGAAAACAGAAACCGTAAACAGCTGGGTGAGGAGCACACAAGACGCGACTATAAATGGCAGGAAACGAATGCTCAATTGCTAAAATAAGAGGCGAAGAGAATGCAAGTGGGCAAGCATGAATGCAAGCGACAGTAGCCTTGGTTATCTTAGGTTGTTCAGACACTTACGACAGCGTTACGTGTGGTATGAAGCAGTCGTAACTTTTGTCTTAAGTTATGTTACACGTAGACTTGCGAATCATTTGAGTTACATGCATATCTTTTTACGATAGGCTTAAGATATGCGTAAGGTCTAAGAGCAGCTAACGTGTGCTTCGAGTTACAGGGCCCTGGTGTCCTAAACTTTTTGACCCTGCCTCTTAAAAGAATCGGAATCGAGAATCGGTAGGAACCGGAATCGAAACAACGAATCAGAATCGGAACCGGAATCGTTCAAATACAAACGATACCCAACCCTATGAATCAATAATTAGGCTAACAAACAAAACAAAGACTACAATATATTGAGAGTACCAGCAGAGAATAATTAAGACTTCATTTTACTTACACATATATCTTATTTGTCCAAAATAGCCCATACAGTATCCATAGACACCTGCTCTATTTCCCTACTCCTCAGATCCCGTGCAGATATGTCCTTTGGCAATCCATGATTTCACGTAGGGAATGGGATTGAACCGGGTAGCTTAAGCAGTGGGCCGACAAGGCCAATAAAGAGTTGTGAGGAGATGGTAGAGGGGAAAAGATATGCTCTATTTGCTGCGCAAATCAAGTTAATCTGTGAAAAACCCCGCTCACTCTGCACTTGAGATGGGGACAGTGTTGACCGCGGCCAAAAGGTCCGAATGAACTTTTATTTAATGAATGAATTAATTAATTATTGTTTGCTTAATTTCATTGTGATATGGTCATGGAGGTGGTGGATCAAATTTAATAGCTGCCGGATCCAATGTCGGAGGTTCCGGATCTCAAATTAAGCCTTGAATAGCTGCCGGATCCAACGTCAAAGGTTCCGGATCTTGTTCCGGCTTGTTCCGGCTCAAATTAAGCACTGAATGCAGTTGAAATGCGGGTTGATACTTTCTGCCACCTGGTGGTTGTTTGGGTACATTGCCTTAGCCTCGAAAAAAATCGGCTTGACGGCCTACGGGATCTCTTTGGGAGTCCCGCGGCAAAAGGTGCATTCTCAACCCGTACCCGTATGTATCAACTCGTCTTAAGCCTACCTTACATTGCCAGACTTTGCAAAGATTTGGAAAAGATTTTTGAAAGACTACAGTCTCAGACCCTCTCACATCTAAAGACAATTCATTGAGTTTTTAGTCACAGTCTAGTCACAGGCCAGTCTCAGATTAGGATTCTGCAAAGACTGTGGGTCACTATTTACAAGACTGCTGCAAGATTCCTTCAAATTATTTCCATCATGCACTAGGCTACACGTCATCATCAACAGGAACTCACATGATAGCCTACTCATATCAATTAATTTTTTCGCGTTTCTGCAGCATTGTTTGATGTGTGACATCACTAACAGATATAGAGTTGTTCTGTCACGTAGAATAGCCGACTAATAAATTATAAGAAATGAAATAACAAATAATCATATAGGCTACAGCTGTCGCCTATTTTGCCCCTTCCTGTTTCGTGTTCGAGGTCACTATTGGTTTTAAATGTTCACGTCACTATTTGCATGAGCCACGACTTCGACAACATGTTTGATATTGTCGTAACGGCAAAACTAGAAAAAGACTGACTCCGACGGACTTAAAACCGCTAAGATTGGCACCTTACACTAAACGATTTAGATGACGGGAGCGCACCGAGATTCTATCAGGCTACAACTCCCAAGATTTCCGCCCGATTTTGGAAGTTTAATCGCCGACTGTTAAAACAGACCAAAATCGTGCAATGTAAGCCAGCCTTTAGTTAATGGAATAACGTAGTTTGATATGAAAAAAACGGTGAAGTGTTCCTTTAGACTTAAGCTACTATTCAAACGAACATTTAAATTATATTGTTCTTAAACAACTAGTAGGAAAACTAGTAGGCTAACAGCTAGCGAGAGATTGAAATGAATGACGTACCTGTTGACACCTACCTCATTTAACACCACCGCTATGCATTCACCGAAGGCCGAGATTGCTCACGAAACTGAAACTCAGACCTCGCCCAGCAACAAAACGAAACTATTTCCTGATTGGTTGAGAAATCCTATTTTCTGACTGAACAGCAGCTTTCTGAGCTGAATGAGCACACAGACAGCAACGTTGTATGACACGTTTATAGCCCTTCGAAATTTCTGTGCGGGCAAGTTAATATTTCTCGAAGTGAGAATTATCGAAAAATAATGCACATTCCAAATAGCGCATCACAATAGGAAATTTGACCGAGCAGTGGCAGCATGTTTTATATTCATGTTTTTGATATTGATATTACCTTCCTAGCTATGAATATGTGTGCATTTTTTGACAGATAATGGAGGACAGACTTTGGCGGGAGGCAGCAACTGGCCTCTGCGTGGAAGAAAATGGTCTTTGTGGGAAGGGGGAGTGCGGGCTGTTGGCTTTGTTAGTAGTCCTTTGCTGGAGAAACCTGGCACCGTTAGCCGTGAGCTCATCCATATCTCTGATTGGTTGCCTACACTGGTGAACTTGGCTGGTGGATCGACGTATGGGATAAAAAGCCTAGATGGGTTTGATGTTTGGAAAACAATCAGGTGAGTAAGCATGTTCACATTCTACACCTACTAGAACTACAGTGGGGAGAACAAGTATGGGTCATTCCGTGTCAAATCAGACAAAATCCTGGAAAATGGTTGCAGCACCGACTCCGATTTTCTTCAAAGTTTGTCTACACAATGTTTAGGTTCCATAACTAAAACCTGTAAAATATTTTTGTTCAATTCTGTTGTTTACACAAGCTTTTTGCCCTTCATTTTTTACATTGTCTGAAAGGCCTTATCTTGGAGCCCATGTTTGGACATTTATATCTTAAAAAGTATTGTACCTAGCCTGACCAAACTTTTCAGAATGGAAGACAAGCATGTTCTCAGTAACATTCAATGATTGAAAGTTTGTATCACAGTCTAATTGATTGTATAGAAGAAACATGCAAAGAAAAGTGATATTGAGGGTCTCAAAACTTTTTTATTGGGACACACCTGCCATCAATGAGTCTTTCCTATAGAAATATAATCCTTTGTTAATGTTGTCCCAAAATGTGAAGTCTCCAAAACAAATGAATTTGACAATAATAAGGATAAAACAAGGCATGTTTGTATTTTTGCGTCATTTTCATGCAGCTGAAAAGCTCTGTGGGTAGGTAGTAGGATCATGAAAATCTGTGTGGAAATAGAAAAGTATATGGACATGTAGTGTGTAAAGTTCTAATATTGTACCAAGCCCCGTTCACAGAATAAATGCATGTAGTTACAGGTGTTTTTCAAGCTGTAAAAATTAAAGAATTTCAAGGTCTAAAAAGATATGAAGACAGATGATTTGCACAGAAATATTTCACAGGCCTTGGTTTTAGGACCCATTGATGATATACACAAAATTTCCCTGATGAAGGCGTAAGCCGAAACGTTGGAATAAAAATCTTGAAGCTCCGACAGTGTGTTCCAATGTCTGCACTCCTGCACTTGCACTTCTTTTCATACACTATGAACACGATTTTTTAACGAACTAGTGTAGTTCCAAACGGAACACTCTTCCTCGCACTTACCGGAAATGACGGCGGCACTGTCGAAAAATATCGATCGCCTGCCAAAATCGCGATTAGAAACAAAACAAAATGGACACCGGCATTTTCCTCCTGTTGGCTTTTATCAGCCCTTTCCTCCAGATGACATGGAAACTGCGCTGTCAACGTCGTCACCAACGATATGCCCTGCTGTTGGCTGAATGTGCCCCGGTATGTATATAATATATGTATAATGAACTGTTTAAATCTTTGTGTTTTGTCTGTGACCCATTGGCACCCCCTTTAGTCTGTAACCTAGCACAGTCTTGTTTAGCAGCATTACTTTACATTGAGTGAAATCTATCTAGATAAATATAAAGAAAAAAAGAACACAATATATAATGAATACTAGATTACTGTGATTACAAATACCATTAGCCTACTATGATTATAAATGCCATTTGATTGTAACTTGATGTAGGACAGGGGGTAGCCAAACTAAGGCCAGGGGCCAAATTCGGCCCTTTGCTCCATTTCCCACCATCAGGTCAAAAAACAAATTCACATGTGGAGTTTTATTACATTAATATAATATAATATGATATCAATCACACATCATAGTTTATAAATAGCATCAAACACTCTAGTGTTATACAGCATGCAGGTTTTCATATCTGAAATGCACTCCTTCACTTGAAACTGGTTATTGGCCCTTGGTACTTATGAATAATCACACACATTTTAGGACACTCCCCTCCTGTAGCTTCCCAATCCAAACCCTACACAGTACTGCCATCTTAATGTGACAGTGCAAGTGCTGGCACTGTATTTTGATGGTGTGACCAACATGAGGCCTGACTTTCGCCTTTCCAGAGCATCTTTCCATGCCCTGATGGGAGCCATAGGGAGGGACCAGGACCATGGATGGGGGGCCATCATCGAGGCCCTAGTTTTCCTCTTTTGGCTGGCGAGTGGCACCTCTTACCGGGTGGTGTCCAGGGCATTCAACATGCCCCGGACCTCAGTGCACCGGGCAGTCATCCGCACCAGTGGGAAGATCATGGCCCTCTTCTCCACCGTCATCCACCACCCAACAGCAGAAGAGCTTGTGGTCATCGGAGCAGGATTTGCTCGCCTGGCAGGGTCAGCAGTCTTCAGTCGGGTGGCTGGCAGCATCGACGGCTGCCACATCAGAGTGAAGCCCCCCTCCCAAGATGCAGCCTGTTACATCAACAGGAAGCTATTCTATTCTATACAGCTTCAGGCCGTTTGTGATCACACAGCAAAATACATAGACGTCTGTGTGGGGTTTACAGGCTCTGTGCATGATGCACGCGTGCTAAGAAACAGCCCGCTGTACTACGAGAGGCAATACCCTCCACCGGGATACTGCCTCATAGGGGATGGTGGCTACCCCTGTCTCACATAACCCATTGCCCTCATGACACCTTACAGACAACCCCTCCGCAAACCAAATGCAGGTGGCATTCAACAGCCGGCTGTCTAAGGCCAGGTCGTCATCGAGAGGAGTTTTGGCATTATGAAAACCAGGTGGAGGATCATCTCTTTGAAGGCCCTGGAGGTGGACATCCTCTTCGTCCCAGAGGTCATCACCTGCTGCACCATCCTCCATAACCTATGCCTCAGCAACGGCGACCTGCTGGAGCCAGAGGATGTGGATGGAGTGGCCGAGGACGAGGAAGAGGCAGCAGCAGGGGAGGAACCAGGGCCAAGAGGGGCAGCACCTCCAGGAGCCATCTGTGGTGCGGAGGAGGGGCAAAGAATGGCAACACAAATGTATGCGCCTGACCATGACTACGTGTGAATTAATTAAATTACAGTCACTATAACCACCTTTTGTGGAGTATTTTCTTTGGGCATTGGTTAATTATAACAATAGAAATAAATTGAAGAAATTACTTACCAACAACATTTAATGATTAATGATGATTTAATGATTCAATATGAAAGTATATAAAACATACTTAAAATAATATTTAAAACAATATTTATAAACAATATTTAAAATATTAGAAATGTATTAATATTAAAATATTAGAACTTAAACCATAGTAAAACAATGTTAAAACAATATTTACAGTTTATTTGTTAACCTCTCCAGGATGGCCAAGAACCTCTCCTCCCTGATGGCAGCCTCCTTCCATCCCTCTCCCTTAACTCGCGTGCCAACCTCTGCTCCCTCTCAACAGCCTCGCTATGGCGTCTCTCTTCCCTCTTAAACAACTCTTCGAAGCGTCTCTTCTCCCTTTCTTCTCTTTCAGCTGCTCTCCTCTGTGCCTCCTCTCTCCTGTCTTCCCTCTTTCTCGCTTCCGCTACTTCTCTCCGGCGTGCCTCCTCTCTCCTGTCTTCCCTCTCTCTCCTCCTCCTCCTGCATCCTCCTGAACTCCTCCTCGTCTCTGGCCTGCATCTCTCGTATAGTCTCCACAGCATCCACCCGCTTCCGTTTTTGGGGTGGATGATGTGGAGACAGTTCCTGCCTCCTGTTCTTGCTGGAGAGGTACGGAGAGGGGTGTGACCACCACCGCATCATGGGAGGATAAGGCAATGAGGACACGGGCCGTAACTGAGGGCCTGGCCCCCAGTGCCTCATCCATCGATGCGGCAGTGGCCTCACCCCCCTCCGTACTGACCCCAGTTGGGGGAGACTTCAGAAGCTGTGTACAAAGTATAGACAGGTAGTACAGACAAGAAGAAAACAGGGACAATGGGAAACCACTACAGCATCAGCAAAGCACTCAAGAGAGCAGACCTCTGCCAAAGTGATATGGGTCATTTACCCTATACACATTCCAGACAGTGTGACAGATCACACCAGATCACAACCAAAATGTAATCATTTGTTCCTTGTCCTAATTACCCATGTTGTCAGAAAGTTTAATCTATATCAGTGCAGTGCTTTTTGAGTTTTTGAGTTTGATGTTGCTAATGCTACCAAACAAACAAATACAAGAAAAACATAACCTACTTGACAGAAGTAATTGCTATCGACCATTCTATGTGATAATGGTGTTATAATAATAATAATAATGATAATAAAAATAATAATAATAATAATAATAAAACGAACCATCAAGATAGATGGGCACACTAAACCAACCTTGTATTTCTGTTTCAAATTCTCCCACTTTTTCTTGAGAAACAGGCCAGCCACCTTCCCCTGCAGCCCATTCTCTTCGATGAAGACTGCCAATGGAGAGGTCTTTTAAACATGTACAGGTTTGCCAAATTAATTTAAGTTAATTTGCAGCAACAATTTGTTTGATTCAACAGACAGGCTTACTCGTAACCAGTGACGGAGGAGTTTCGCCTCCCCGTGAAGAGGGCTTGATTTGCTGTCCGCCACAGGATCAGCTTCCTCGTATCCTCGTCTGTCACTAAAAAAAATAATCGACATTGAAACGATGGAAACACACACACCTGTGCGAGTACATTTCGGAGTACATTTCGGTGAAAAGATCGGGGTTTTTTTTCCGCAGGCTACCACTAACTAGTATCACTCGTAAACCGTGTAGGCTAACGTTAAGTTTAACATTTACCACAGCGGTTGTATGACTTACAACGTGATCAAATTACTCGATAAAAAACAACAGTCACCTGACTGATCAAACTTCAAAGCTTGGAAATATAATCACACACTTGCAAACCTATTAGTACAACTACATTCAGCGAAACGTTAACGTTACTTCATCACAGGTCACTAATATCATAGCTAACACTCGTTAGCCCTTTTCATTAGCGGTTGCATGTATCTTACAACACAGTCAGTCACATTAACGTCAAAGGTTAACAAACATGCATTAATCTACCTGCTTAGAGGACATGGTATGACAATGGGAAAATATCCAACAATTACTAGTAAATGTTTAATTAATCATCGCTGGTCGTTGTGCTAACCTATGCTGCTAACCGATACCATACACGGCAGTAGCAGTATCGGTCGTTGCACACAAATAAAAGTAACAATATGCCAGCTGTGATCCATATTGCATTACTGTGGTAATTGTGGTTTGCAAATAAACTAGAGCAAAAACTTACATCTGTACGGTGCAGAAATAGCAGAAATAGCCATCTCCATCTCTGCCGTTACACGGCTATCACTCGCCTCAGACGCCATTATCGATGTTTTTGAAAAGTGGTGGTGGCTCCTCCTCTTCCGTTATGTTGCAAAAAAGCGTCCACATTGTCCATGGAGTGCGAGAAGTGTCCATCACACCACACTTCAAATTTTGACTGTTAGAAGTGCACCATCCGGGTACTTGTGGCGCACTTCGTTTTGCTACTTTTGCTACTGGAACAGCACTACACCCTCAACCGAAGTGTTTGAAGTGCAGAAGTGCGGACATTGGAACACACTGCGAGTGTCTGAGACGGTGCAAAACAACCTTATCTGATTTGACACGGAATGACCCGTATTTGAACCCATGCTAAAGTTGACTAAAAAGAGGAATATAAAATCATCTTTTGGAAATTGATCTTAATGCCTTAATTATATTAAAGGTGACATAGAATGGAAATCATTCTTTTCTTGGTTTTCATGAATTATGAGAGGTTGTGCATACACAAAGAGCTATCATGAACATGAAGCATGTTTGTGCCCGCCTTCATATGAAAATCTTGAACTCAGAAATAGACACTAAAAAATGGGCGATTCAGGAAAACTGCTTGCTTGTGATGTCAGACATCGCAAAGCCATTGAAGTTCAATTGGGGTTGCCAAAGAGGGCGCCATTTAGTCAAACGGACCATTTCAATACCCAGCCTAAATACAGTGTGTAGCACTTAAGGGAAGAAAGTATTTAACACATAGGGTTAACATAGGGGCAGGCATATTTTTTATTTGTAAAGGCCAGCTATTTCATGGATCCAGGATATTATGCATCCTGATAAAGTTCCCTTGGCCTTTGGAATTAAAATAGCCCCACATCATCACATACCCTTCACCATAGCTAGAGATTGGCATGGTGCTTTTTCCAGTAGGCCTATTAGCCTGTTTGATTTGCATTGAGCTCAATCAGCATCAAACAGGCTAATAACAGGCATCAAACAGGCTAATTAGCATTTTTACCATAACTGTTAGAAATCATTAGCTAAGTAAACCAATCAACCTGGTCATCATTGTTTGCATAGTTAACATTTTAACATACCTGTTAGAAACTCCCTTTAAACTATGCAACCACCTTATTTACCCTAGCTACACCTTAGTAACCATATCTACATTATCTATCTATACATTTTTGCATTATCATGCACTGGTAATTCCTTGGAATTGCATTTCTAGTTTTTTCCGATCCCCGATCCAGCTATTTAGTTCATATCAGGGCCGATATCCGATCCAAATATCGGATCGGTGCATCCCTACTGGACACTCATCTTTTCTATTACACTAGAAATCATTATCTTTTTACCTTTTACCTTTGTTAGTTTTTTTTTTAACATTCATGTTATGAAACCTAATTATGTTCAAATACGGTACTTCTTAAAGTGACAGGCACTCAATTAGACCTACACATCACCCCTGTAATATCATTAAAGACAAGTGTAATCAATATGAAGTATTCAAATTACTGAATATTTTGAGCTATATAATTATGCAGATCCTAAAATGCTATACATTGTTAACAAAATGTATACAAATTCTGAATTCAAAATATGAAATAGGAACAAGACAAGCCATTTTCTGTGTGTGTGGAGGGTTTGAGCAGAGACTAGGATAGGCACTGCTGTGAATGATCTGTATCCTGCTTAAGGCAATAAGGTTTTCAAGGAAATTTCATAGTGCTCCTAAATTGTTTTCTGTGCTCCTACATTTTTTCATTTAGGAGCATCTGTGCACAGCTGTTATGTATGGGGCCGGCTCAACATAGTTTCAAGCGTTAAAAAATTCCTGCATGCTGCATTACCGTGACCCTTACCTTGTGGATGATTTTTTCTCATTGGAATACAGCAAGGACAGAATGCCTTTTTTCTAACAAACGCGAAAGCTGAGATTGTTGGAATGACTACTCACAAACTGTGAGATAAACATTGTTTTTCGTTTCTGGGAGATCTCGTTATCGTTTTGGACTGTCGGATTCTTATGCTTATTGTTTGGACTTATGGACACTGAACTTTGGGGGGTGGTTGTTAGTGCTTTACGAAGCTTTGTGTTAATAACTAATGCGCGGCCCCTCAGCTCACCGCGTGATGCAGTTGCGCACTAGGTGGCCACAAACTCATTAACTGTTTACGACACAATACAGTGTGGTATTTGTGTTTTTCGTTTGTTAGATTAATGCATGTTTGTATGTAAACAGGCCTTCTGCCCTTTAACTTGAGGCCTTATTTTTTTGTATGCGGTTGCTCACATCCGCCCTTAACCTTATATTTTGTGCGTAGTGGCAGTAGGCCTATACTCCTGATTATAAGAGGCAAATTACAGGACAACCGAAACGGACTTCCCCAATGCTTCCCTGCAGCACATTACATTTTAAAAGCATATAGGCCTAATATAGAATGAACAAAGTCTAAAGACCTGCTATATTAAATCCAGCCTAATATGGCTATGTGCCACGTCCGATTTCGCAAGTGATGTAGGCTACATTTAAAAATCGACAGCCGTCTGTACGACTAAGGCCAAAACGTATGTATAGCCTATTCATCCACAATAGGCTATCCACTTTTTCGAAAAGAATGAAAGAAGGCAGTAGACTAAAGACTGCAAGAGTAGCCAACAGCAGCTTCAGACACTCAAGGTGAGGAAGTGCTCCATATCAGTGTGCTGCATTATTGTGACTGGCTTCGTTTCAGGAAACATTCTTCAACACTCTGTGAAAGACCTCCGATGCGCACTGATAGCTATGGGCCGTAACTCAGGAGGATATAATTGAGCCTAAGAAATCAACAACGTCTGTACGTTTTTTTTTTTCGGGGGAGGGGCATTAGGCTACGTTTATCTCAAGGTGTTGTTGCCATTAAATTGAGTTGGGGAAAAAAATCGGATTTGTAGACTGTCGGAATGGGGGTACTAAAATGTGTCGGATTAGTAGCATGTCTAAATAGCAGCATGTCGAAATAGAGGCATGTCTAAATGGAAGCATGTCGTAGTGGTGGCATGTCTGAGTGGCATGTAACCTGCCCACTGACTTCAACACGTAGCCTATGCAGGCCAGGCCTATTCTCCTTTCGTAGCTCCTCTGAGTCGATGTCAAGTCATGTCTCATTGTCAACATGGTACATGGGTACATGAAACAGAACATAATGGGTCATTATGTCTAATGCTTTTGAAAACGTAAGTCTTTCTTCATCATAAAACGTGTCGGACGTCACATTTTTGTATACATTTGTATTCATTTACATAATTAGGACAGCGTCTTTCAATGATCTGAGCACTTCCGAATGCGTGTCTGTCCCCAGCACATTTCAAACCAAATTGACGCCCATGCCTACATGGTACCTGCGCAACAGCACCCCTCAGAGAGAATACTTCTTATATTTATGTGACCACCTAAGAGTCCTTTGGGTTTGCTACGTGAGTCCAAGATTAATCTAGAGTTGTTCTGTTATGTTTAAATAGATATAAGATCTACTTTCGTTTTATTGAGAGAACTACTTTTCTGTTCTGCGTATGACTACATTGATATAGTGCCATCAAGCACATTGATACTATTTTTATAGAGTAGTAGTATACACGCAACTGAATGTGATGTACAGAAGTGAAGTTCAACCAAGTAAAGAAGTATCGTTTCTTTACTCTGGTGTATTGATTGTTCGTTGTGAAGTGAAGAACACAACATGTTCACAGTTTTAAAAACGTTCCATTTACGATGCTTAATAAGGCTGTATAAGAGTGCACCAGGTGTTTTGAGATTTCTGTGGCAGTTAATGAAAGTAGTTTGGAAAAAGCAGTGTATTCCTAAGGCTTGGCGTAGGGCTGGGGGAATATTTATTCCTAAAGAAAAGGATGCAGTGGAGATTAATCAATTTAGACCAATTAGCTTACTGAATGTTGAAGGGAAGGTTTTCTTTAGTGTTGTGGCACGGAGGCTGACAAGTTATCTTGAAAGGAATAAGCTAATTGATACCTCGGTGCAAAAGGCTGGAATCCCTGGCTTCTCCGGGTGCTTAGAGCATACCAGCATGATTTGGCACCAAATTCAGTTAGCGAAGCGTGAGAGGAGAGACCTGCATGTTGTGTTCTTGGATTTGGCTAATGCTTTTGGATCAGTACCGCATAGTCTGTTGTGGGAGGCCTTTGACTACTTTAGAATTCCAGGTAGCATTAAAAGCCTAGTGAAAGCATACATTTGGATATTCAACTATGTTTTACTACTTCGGAGTACACCACAGGGTGGCAGCAGCTTGAGATGGGGATTATGGCGGGATGTACCATCTCCCCACTTGCTTTTACAATGGCAATGGAGGTCATTATTAGGGCATCAAAATGGGTAGTGGGTGGGGAGAGATTGCAGGGAGGGCTACGCCTCCCCCCAGTTAGAGCTTTCATGGACGACATGACAACTATGACGTCTACCGTCCCATGCACCAACAGGTTATTGGATAAGCTAAATAGCAATCTGCAGTGGGCTAGAATGAAGGTGAAGCCTAGTAAGTCTAGGAGTCTCTCAATTGTCAAAGGGAAGGTAGTAGATAAGAAGTTTGTTATTGATAAGGAGGTGATGCCCACAGTTATGGATAAGCCAGTGAAGAGTTTGGGAAGATGGTATGATGCAAGCCTTAATGATAAGGTACAGGTTGAAGAATTAAGACAGGTCACTAGGCAAGGTAGTACAAAAATTGACAAGTCAGGACTACCAGGTAAGCTTAAGTTGTGGTGTTTGCAGTTTGGGTTATTGCCCCGGCTAATGTGGCCATTGACAGTCTATGAAGTTCCTCTGTCAAAGGTTGAAAGGTTAGAAAAAATGATCAATTCCTTTGTGAGAAAATGGCTTGGAGTGCCTCGCTGCTTAAGCAGTGTAGCCTTGTACGGGAAGGGCATTGTAGAGTTGCCAATATCTAGTCTGACAGAAGAATTTTAAGTGTGCTAAGGCTAGATTGGAAATGACTCTTACTCAGTCTAAGGACCCAGTGGTGAGGAAAGCAGGGAGGAAGTGGAACCCAGAGCAGGCAGTTAAGCAAGCTCAATCAGCATTGAGGCATAGAGACATAATGGGTCATGTGCAGCATGGGCGGGGGGGTCTAGGTTTAGACATAAGTAAACCTTTGTGGAGCAAGGCTTCTGCAGGAGAAAGGAGGAAAATGGTTGTGGAGGAAATGCATAGGCAGGAGGAGACTGTTAGATGTACCAAGGCAGTATCACAGGCAAGACAAGGGCAGTGGGTAAACTGGGAAGGGGTGGAAAAAAAGCAGATTACATTTTTAGCTTAATTTGCTTAACTAATCAGCTTCGGAGTCATTGAAATGGTTATTTGACTTATTTTGGGTTGAATGACGGCTGTCTCGCTTTCCCCTAACGCCTCTGAGCGGAAAAACCACGCATGCAAATTTTGTGGCACTTATAAAGAGAAAGTCTCCAGCCTAGCGATCATGCTCATGAAAAGGCAGACTGACCGATTGAGGAGTGTTGTTAAAATACACACACTAAAGCTGTAGGGGAAGCGTAAAACGCGAAACCGGTGATGAAATTGCCAAACCTGCATTGTTTCCCTTTAGATAGCCAACTGCGAATAAAATGGAGCTCAGAAAAGTTTGGAAAGAAAAGAGGGAAGAGGTTTTACATTTCATCAAAGTGTGGCATGGCCACAACATTGCTACATTTGTGTTTCTTCGTTGCTGCAGTAACAAAGACATGGTTAGTGGCATTTTAAGCACTACGTATTGGTACATTTCCATTATATTATGGGGTAAAACCCTGGTGTTGGGGGGGAAAACCTCAGGCTTCTTGTTTCCATACTTGAGATTGGGCAGGGGAGTGGGAACGTTTTTGAATGGAATACAAGCAATTAAACCGGAGAATTTTTTTTAAAAAACTTGGGGGGTATGGATTTGGAGGGTTAAGATTTATTTGGGATGGTTATTTATTTAAATTATATTACGTAATTTGTATGTGTAAATATTATTCTACACAGTTAATTTCTTATTTTTTTGGCCTTTTCCCCATCCATTTTATAAATGATAATTGACCGACTTAACTTCTCTGAGTATGTACTGTAGCCTCAATTACAAAATCATGTCTCTCTATCCTTTACAACATTAGAAGATCAGACCTTATCTAACACAAGATTCCACACAGCTTCTTGTACAGGCCATGGTTATCTCCAAGCTGGACTATTGTAATTCACGGTTAGCTGGCCTACCTGCTTGTGTATTGTCAAGGACCGCTTGGCTCACAGCAGACCCGACATAAATGGGGAGACCACACCGTAGTGTTCAATGTATAAATGATATTTATTAACATAAGAAAAGTCAGTATATGATGTTTAAGCAAAAGTGTAATGCGATATGTTGTCTAGGGGTAACAATAAATATAACTAAACAAAAGCTAAGCGCAGTGAAGACGTAGGGAGTTCCCCGCAAAGGGCTATTCGGTCGGAGACAGCTTCCCCCATGTTCTCCCCAACGGACCACACCACCGAATGGCAAGCAGAGCAGAGAGCAGCAGCAAGCAGCAAGCAGAGAGAGAGAGCAGCCATCGAAACCCCGGCCTTATAGTCCAGGCCATTAAGTCCTAGGGCGCCACCCATGCACTCAGCACCCTGCAGGACAAAGAGATAGGCAACACGTAGAATAAAGGGGCGGAGCCCCAACAAGTCAGTTGTAACAGTCCTAAGACACAGGGTCTTAACAGTATTAAGATTGCTACAATTGATTCAGAATGCTGCAGCACACCTAATCACCTAAAGATGACACATGTATCTCTCTATTCTCATCTCTTGTTTTTTCCTGCGAACCGGAGTGGGCGTGTCATTGGGCCATTCAGAGAGGAGAAGGCTAAAAGCATGAGTTTTCCGTCCATATCAACTGTTGCCATGAGTAAACAAAGCAATCCAACTAGCATTGCACTAGGGATGTCACGATTAGAGATTTTGGTGGTACGATACCATGAGAAAATTAATGTTCTAATATTTCCAGTTTGTGCATTCTTACAACATTTGTTTTGGAGGTAGGCCTAGATAATGGAAACATGGAATAGGCTAGATAGGCTGCTCCCAACACACACACACACACACACACACACACACACACACACACACTATGACATTATGGCTAAATGTCATGGTTTTATTTCACACTAGATTATATATTTTCTTAATGATTTCTAGTATTTTATGACGTGCGTAATACTAGTAGGTAAGAATATTTAGTAATTTGAATACTTCATATTGACTTTTAATCTATTACACTTAGGCATATCATTAATGTGATGTGTAGGTCTAATTGAGTGCCTGTCACTTTAAGAAATACATGAAAGTCTAATCGTTTTAGGCTAGCGCGCATAGTAGGCTTACATAAGTGGATGCAATTCATTGTGTTTTCTGTGTCATCATTAGATAAAATAATTGTTCCAAAAAATAACAAAATCTTTCTGGGATCATAGAAGAGATAAGTGTCACGCAACCTTCCCTTATGATTTTGCTGCGCACTGTCTTTGTGAGCACTACTCAAATGACATGACGTGAGCTAGCGAGATACTGTAGTTAGCAAGTAACTCCAGACGTAAAAGTTTGCCAATTGGTTGTGTTGCCTATTTCTGAAATGTCATTCAATCAAAACAGTAGGCCTAAATGAACTAAATCTCAGATCCTAGTTAGGTTAAACTTGACAGTTAAGTGCGCAAATCAACTCAATGTTGGCCTACTAGTAATATTTGTTGCTGGTTAGCCTCAGCATCACATTAACTAGCATGTATCGCTGTTTTGGCATGTCAGCTGATTTGTGTGTGTGAGGAAAGACGCAGGCTAGTAGCCTGACGAGCCAGACACACATCAAGATGTAGGGTCTGGACACTCACCGTAGACAGGGCTTAATCGGAGGTGTGGGATAAACAGTTGTCTTTCAAATTCCCTCCCCGCAATAGGATAACGCTAAACGAATCATCTTCTTGTTTTCAAGTAGCAGGATGCATAACCTTCCCTCTCCACACAATAGAATGGGCTAAACGAATCATCTTCTTGTTCAAATAACAGGATGCGTTACCGTCGCAATTTCTGGTCGCATGTGTGTCACCATTATGTTAAGCCCACCCACCGACTCTATACACGCTGTGATTGGCCCGCTGGTTTTTGAGTTCTCAGCTCCCTGGCTCTATGGATCGTGCCTAGACTGCCCCGCCAGCCAAATTACATTTGCTGCCGCTAGGGGCGTCTAGATTTCTAGGCTAGCAGGCTAGGGGAGGCGAGGCACGCCTTGTTGCTAACACGCGCCTTACTGTGAAACAACAAGGTCATTCCTAAAAGTATCGATCATAAAATTAGTGATATAATAATAATAATAATAATAATAATACATTTTATTGATATAGCGCCTTTCAAGACACCCAAGGTCGCTTCACAAATGAATTGAAAACACAAAATAGCCAGGTGCCAGACAGAGCGGCGTATTCGCACAGCGTTCCTGTATAGACATCAGACATTAGACAATCACAAACATAGCGCATTTCACGTGCACAGAGACAGTGCCGAACGGAGTTGCGTAGTCGCCAGCGTACCCGTGGCAACAAAGAACAAACAAACAAATTTACAAAATAACAAGACACAAGACAAAAGATGCCGGTCGGAGCGGCGTAATCGCCTGCGCACCCGTGACACCAAAACATACAAAGACAGACACCAAACAACAATTAACATATAATAAAATAACATAGATTAACAAAAACACTTGTAACACTAGGCAAAACACAAATCAAATAAATAATAAAAGCAAACAAAATCAGAAAAGTCCACGCCAACTTATTAGTCCAATTGACTGCATCAGTAGACGGCCGATAAAAGTCCCAGGGCAATAGATGATGCACAGTCCCGTAGCTGATCAAACCAACCCGGCGGAATTCAGTCGCTAGGCAGGCCGTCTGGAGAGCACCAGAAGCAGAGGCACAAGCAGCAGAAGCACCGAGCAGCCTGAAGTCGAGAGCGAACCTGCAGGTTAGCAACATTTTGTCCCTGGCCTCCAACGTTAGCGCTGCTCGATTCAGACAGAGTGACTCAGTCCAGGCAGCAGCTCGGCAGTCGCGGCAACATCGCCCGCAGTTGGTATCGATGGTGTCGATATGTTTGATTGCAGGGTATTGTTGTGCACCGTTTTTTTGAGGAGGCTGACAGAAAGCATTGTTTACATCGTCTTGTTCTTGTTCTTCTGTCAAGACAAGCAGCACTCTGTTTAGAGCACCATTGGTGTAACTTTATTTTGGTTCCGTGCGGGTTGTGCTAATCTGTGTATGGTACCAGATGTACGTTTTTCTGAATGTTAACGTAAAGGCGGTTTGGGAGAGCCTTCACAATTTATTAACCGTGAAATTTCACACCGTGGTTAATAGTAAAACCGGTTTATCGTGACATCCCTACAGATGGTATGGGTTGAGAATGCTCCTTTCTTTCCCGCACATCGGGAGTCCCGAAGCATCGGGACTTTGTAATTAAAACTGCAACCGCAAGGGGGCAACATAGACCGCCCTAATAATATGAAGGTTCGGCTCATGGAAAAACCTGAGGACGCCGCGCTGGTGACAAGCGGAGAAAAGAGACATGACGCTCGGCATGTTAGATTGCAGTTGCAGAGTTGCGAATGTTTTACAGCCTACCTCACAGCTCTCTCACTCGACGTATAACTCAGTCAGTCCAGCAGAGATGCCAGAGCAACGTTTTGGTCAATGGAGAAGGAGAGAAATGCTCCGCATATCCGTCTCATTTAATCATTAAAATGAAAGTGATGACTGGAGAAATTAATCAAACGACGTTTCAATAAACCATTGTTGAAATGAATGAAAATGGTTTTAGAAAATCGCCTATAGACCTATCAGAAGGAAATAAAAATACTCGAAAGGCAACCTTAGATTAATTCATGAATTCATTACGGTTACAAGAACGCATTTCCGAGAATAGGCTATTATTGTTAATGTCAAGGCGAAGACGAAAGAGATGGACAAGATGGACATTTTGGCTACATTTACATGCTAGGAATACTTAGAAATGTGTATAGGCTATTTTAAAACGGAGGCATGTTCATTTTAACCGGCGACGCTGGGTAGCCTACATGTGCCCAGCACTTGTTATCACAGATTTTGTCCCCACCACTTTTGACGACTGAAAATAAAATGTATTTAACAGAAATCTCTTTAATACATGCCTATGCTTGTCACTTTACTTATAACCGTAGGCTACATGCATGGAGAAGATCGCGCATTTTGTAACATTGTAACAATGGATGGTCAGATATGCGATAGGGCAGTGAGGGTGATTCATTGTAACCATCGACTAGCAGGCCTAGCGCCGCAAAATAAGTTTCAAGCATCACGGTGATTACAGTCGAGCTGTGGCGCAACTGGTTGAAGCATATGCACCACACGCCAGCGATCGGGGTTCAAAGCCCACTCGAAGCACCTCTCCGGAACTCACCAAGAGAGAAGGCATCGTCTTATTGAAAAATTAAAGATTTTCTGTTTTGAGATTTTTTTTTATGTTTGCGATGTCTGCTGAAAAGAAAAGTTAACGTGTGAATTCGTGGTTCAGCGCACACTCACACACATTTTTACATTGACATAGTGTCGGGCACAAGTGTCTGTCGAGAGAGAAGAGGGGAGGCAGTCGTCATCAGTGCCGCATATAGGTAGGCTATAATGTA
This sequence comes from Sardina pilchardus, assembly GCF_963854185.1. Lineage (NCBI taxonomy): Eukaryota > Metazoa > Chordata > Actinopteri > Clupeiformes > Clupeidae > Sardina > Sardina pilchardus. The sequence continues at coordinate 33,590,354 of NC_085007.1, forward strand.
GTGAACTGGTTAGACGAGGGTGGGGGAGGGGGAATGATCGCACAAGACAATTGCTCTTCATGAAATGGATCTCACAGACGGCTGTCGATTTTTAAATGTAGCCTACTACACCACTTGCGAAATCGGACGTGGCTCATAGCTTAATTATTAGGCTACTGGATTTAATATAGCAAATCCATGGACTTTGTTCATTCTATATATACAATAAGTATAAAATCCGACAATCCAAAACGATAACGAGATCTCCCAGAGACGAAAAACACGTTTGTTGAGTAGCCAAGTCCTTCCAACGAATTCAGCTTTTGCGTTTGATAGATAAAAGGCATCCTGTCCTGCTGTATTCCAATGAGAATAGAGCAGGACTCTCTCTCTCTCTCTCTCTCTCTCTCTCTCTCTCTCTCTCTCTCTCTCTCTCTCTCTCTCTCTCTCTCTCTCTCTCTCTCTCTCTATCTATCTATCTATCTATCTATCTATCTATCTATATATATATATATACAGTACCCTCCAGAATTATTGGCACCCTTGGTAAAAGTTGACTAAAAATAGGTCTAAAAAATAATCTTTAGGTGATTTATTGTACTCCCACAATGAAAACAATGAGGAAAAATACACCCTGCAAGGGAAGCAAATTTATTCTGAGAAAAAGGAAAATCTCATAAAGAAATAAATGTTTTTAATAAAAACACGTCACTCACAATTATTGGCACCCCTACTTGTAATACCTTCTTAAACCTCCCTTTGTCAATAAAACAGCATGTAATATTCTTCTCTGACACCCCATAACGATTGAGAATACAAAGTAAGGGATTTAAGACCATTCATCTTTACAAAACCTCCCCAGATCGTCCAGATTGCTAGGTCCAAACTTGTGCATTCTTCTCGTTGACTCATCCCACTGTTTTTCTATGGAGTTTAGATCAGGGGACTGCTATGGCAATGTCTGAAGCTTGATTTTGTGTTCAGTAAACCATATTTGTTTTGATCTGTGCATTTGTTTTGGTTCATTGACCTGATGAATGATCCAATCATGACCAACTTTTAGGGCCTTGGCAGAGATTGTTTGATTTCCTTTGAAAATGTTCAGGTTTTTCTTGGTGTTCATGATGCCATGCACCTTAATTAGGTTCCCAAGGCCTTTGGGAATTAAAACAGCCCCACAATAGCACAGCCCCTCCACCATAATTCTGATTAGGCATGGGGTTCTTTTTAGTATAGTCATTCTTCTATGTATGCCAAAGACACCTTAAGTGTTTTTAGCAAAAGAGCATAATTTTATTTTCATCTGACAATAGACCACACTCCCAGACATGTCATGGTACCATTCAGTAATTCCTGCCATTTACATTGTTCATTAAATGACTCTACTGGCTTTAACCTGACATGCTGTATAAATAATCTATTAGCAGTGAGGTCACTTTTGAAGATTTTTGGGGGGGACTTGGTGACCCCAAGATGATAGCTTTGTCTGTAACTCTCAACAGTGGTTCTTATGGATTTTTTTGCCTATCATACCATCCTCCATACTGTGCGTGGGAGCAAAATAGCCATGGGTCTTTGTCCAAGCATGTTTGCCACATTTCCAGATGATTAGAACCTTTTATTCATCATTTTAACTGGAAATATAGGCATTTTCAACAAAATACCTAGTTTCCATAGACATTCTCTGACTTACAAATGTCAACACAATTTCTTTTTATTTCAATTTAGTGTATTCTCTTGTCTCTCCAATGTTGAAAAATGACTAGAGGATTTAGCCTCTGAGTGACTTCATTTTCATACCATAGTGAAAAAGAACGTCATGAACTACTTCTGAAAGTTGACAGACACTCTAATTTACTTTAAAACGTTGCATTTACATAGGAAAATGCTCCTGTTAAATGTTGTACGTAATATGTTTCAGGGGTGCCAATAATTGTGAGCAAGCTGTTTTTGTTAAAAATATTTATTTCTTTATGAGATTTTCCTTTTTCTCAGAATAAATTTGCTTGCCTTGCAGGGTATATTTTTCCACGTTGTTTTCATTGTGGGAGTACAATAAATCACCTAAAGATTATTTTTATACCTATTTTTAGTCAACTTTTACCAAGGGTGCCAATAATTCTGGAGGGTACTGTATCACGCACAAAACTTTGTTAAGCCAGCTCCATACATAACAATAGCTGCCGCGCGCTCTCCCCGGCCTCCTTTTAAACTAAGGGCAAACCCATTCATTCGTGCCCAAAAAATTATTGTCAGTAAGGATAGGTCATATTACCAAATGGCGAACCTCGAAAATTATTTAGGATATAGAGCCGTGTCCATTACGCACTACAGTTATTTTTTAGGCTATTGTTTTATTTGAGTGTTTTTGTCTACCATGGCAAACGTTCGCTCTAAACTTATGTATTTCCAATCGGCTTTCACAATCAGCTACAGCTGCGCTGATGATCACCATGAAAACTTGCAATGTCTATACAGAACTGCTTTCACTTCCCCGAGTCGCGAACGCAACATGCACAACAATAACGATATTTAGCAAACACATGTATTTCCAGCTCTCAAAACCGATGAGGTCCAGATTGGCCGAGCTGCCTACAGCCATGCATAGTAAGCCTAATGATAGCCTTGCCAAATAAGTCATCAGTCACACCCCCCTAATCGCGGGGTTGACCTGTTCCTTTCACACTGAGCCCCGATGAAAACAACCTCCTTGGAGGAGATAATAATTAGGCCTATCAAATTAAAAGCACACTACGACAGGTATACTTGTGTGATCACACAACACAAGAGAGCATTTAGCGATGGGACAGTTGTGAATGAGTGCTTAACCACCTGGAGTCTAAATACCCCCCGGGGGATTTGAAAAACTGTTCCAAACACACATCTCAATCTCTGCTTTTATCATATTGTAGACAGAGATGTATAGTAATGAAGTAGAACTACTTAAGTACTCTACTTAAGTACTGAAATGCAGTATCTGTACTTTACTGGAGTATTATTTTTTTCTCCTACTTCTACTTTTACTTCACTACATATTTTCGATGAGTATAGTACTTTTACTCCGATACATTTTTGATGTGCTCCATCGTTACTCGTTACTGGTGTGTCGGTCACGAACAAATCCGTTCCGGATTGCTCACGAAGTCCTAGTCACACTGATGCGTGTCACTTGTTGACAGCACGATCTTAGCTTTCCAATGGTATTAAATAGTTGCTGTAATTAAAGAGTCACTTCACCCCATAACTCCACCCACTTCACATTTCTGAAAACGGCTTTGAAAATGGGCGAGACGTTCTGAAATTTGGAGAGAGAGTGCAGCACTGCTGCAACCAATCAACCATGGTGATTTCGTGTCAATCTGGGAATGAGTGCTGCAGACATGGCTTATCACAGGTAGGCTAATCAGGGCAGCAGGTGTTGGGGCGTTTCAGTCCTAATTTGTAACGACCCGGTGACGTAGTGTCGGACTAGAAGTGCAGGACAACGTCAGCATTCCAATAGTATTTTGGACCAACATGCCATGGCATGTTTTCAAACGGTAGTATGCGCGAGAGAGCAATACGAAATGTTACTTTTGTCGAGAAACACGATTTTTGTCAATATTAACCCTGGTAATAGTACAGTTCACCACTTATAAGTATTTTCAATCAATCAACAGCTCAAAAAACCTATTTTAGGGTGCAGTGACCCTTTAAGGGTTCGCGAGAAAATTCAAGGTGAAGTTAGGCTACATGAGAAGCATTCATTTGTACAATAAGTCATTCTAGAGTAATCCCGTTTTGCAACATTTCTTCTTGGTCTCCGATCAGTCTGTGTAGCACCCCACAATAACTAGCCTACTTGAATATTGTGTTCTTCCACTTATTTGGTTTTAGAACATTTATTTAAACTACATAAATTACATAGAAAACATAAGCATGACCTCCGCATATTCCGATGCATTATACCTATTCTAGACTAGCCTGATAACCTACCACGACTGAGGCCTAATTACTCTCACGTTCTTTTAAAGTGACAGGCACTCAATTAGACAGTTGACATTAAAGATAAATTTAAGTCAATATGACAATCGTGTAAAATGTGAGTCAAAGTAAAAAATCAATACCAAATACTCAACATACTATGTATTTTAACTATTGTGCAGATCATAAATATGCCTAATGTAAACTTCATATGAATTTCAAAATGTTTGAAATACAAACATATAATATGAAGCCACCTTTACACTGGGGAAGTATGCCTTGTAATGGCTGGTCTCCACTGGTGTGGTGGGGCTCCCATATCAAATCAGTATCAAAATTCTTAACTTATGTTAAAACAATAGTGACACTATAGTCTTATCATGTATTTTTCATGCTATGGCTACTGACTGATGCATTAGATAGATAGATAGATAGATAGATAGATGACTACAGACGATCAATGATTCTGTGTATACCTAATATTGTACCAAAAGTGAGTTGTATCGGTCATAGCACCCCTACAAATGACATTGGGAAACCCATACAGTTATATTTATTCACCTTGATTAACTACTACCACATGTTTATAGCCTAGTCTAGGGCCTAGGCTATGGCCCCCGTATGTCTGCCAAGGGGCCTGCACTGAATGATTGTGCTGATACCTTTTGCACCCATCTCGTTCACAAATCAGCTAATTACACAATACTTCTACTTTTACTTTCAGTACTTGAGTAGTATTTTAAGAAATAAACTACTTGCAATACTTAAGTACAAAACATGTTTAATACTTTAGTACTTCCACTTAAGTACGTTTTTTAAAGAGCACTTCTACTTCTACTCAAGTCACTTTTTTGATAGAGCACTTCTACTTCTACTCAAGTCTGGATCTCTAGTACTTTATACATCACTGATTATAGAAACACCATTAGAAACCTTTATTCCACTGCTCGGTTGAGTTCCCCATTGTCCTGTGTTCTATAAGGGTGTGCATTAACTTTAGATATACACACGGCTATGAAGTAGTTCCATTGTTTTTGACCGTATCACACTTGAATATTAATTCGCCAAACTCGTTGTGAAGTTTAAATGCACTGTCACGTTACATAGAAGCTGTAAAATACAGACGTTCAGATCATAGTAACGTTTAGCATATAGGTGTCATTTAGCTAGTTAGGTGGCAGTAGGCTAAGAAAAATAGCAATCTTTCAAAGTTAACTTTCATCAGAATCCTGGGATGTGCCAGCTTGACAACGGGAGATTAGAACTAACGACTGGCTTTTGGCCATAGCAACCATCCATTTAGAACTAGTAACCGCAGTTTGAGAAATTAGTTGAAATGTGTCTGGGAAAAGTAGTTCTACAAACAATACCGTTCTAGCTATTAAAACAATTAAATTAGCACCGGAAACGAACACAACGCAAGTGGCAACAGTGGAATAAGCGGGATAATGGACTTCACGCCGTGCGGTTATTCAAAGTTAATGCACTTTTCTAGACGGAACGTCCCTGCGCTTCGCGTCGGGCCGTATCACAGTCTAGAACGTGCGTTAACTTTGAATAACCGCACGGCGTGTCGTCCATTATCCCGTACTTAATCAACTCGTTTTCAAATATATAGCCAATGTTTTAACTAAGAGAATATGGCAATGATAATGGAACTTTCTAAAAACAATAAATTCTGAGCTATGGACAAGCAGTTATGCTCGAAAATTATCATAATAACAGACACACCTAATTTTATGGCTCTATGTTTAAACACATCAAATTAGCAAGCATTTCCTCCCGATAGCAGCAACGTTTGCTTTCTTTTTTTGTCGGTCCGCGGTTGCTTGGTCAATTGCGCAGCAAATTATCAGATGAAGTACCGGACCTAATTTCACTCCATGTCTCGCGGACCAGCAGCAGTCTCCACGTTTCGTGGTCCATAGTTTGAGAAACGCTGCATTAAAGTGTCATTAGGTTGTAGGCTATATATTTAGTGTTTTCTTTGTGTGTTTTTTTTTCATTGTAGTGTGTGTGCATTGAGTAGTTCCTTAAAATACGGAACAAAGAGCGTCCCGTATCTGTTCAATACGGAAGAAGACTTTAACTATTACTTATATATTTCTTATAACGAAACGCGAAGAAAAAATACGAGGACTGACCATCTCGTTTCTCCGCGTTTCCCCCAATACCATGGCGACAAAGAGAAATAAATATGATTTGACATTTAAGCTGATTGTTGACAAATTTGCCACACAATTCGGGAGAAGCAGCGGACAGGAGCGCCACCACAAGCAAGCACTTATGGCCCAAATTAACATGGCAACGTTGCCTATGACTAAAGTGTCTATGTAGACTAGTCCTACTAATATTACATTTGATTGGTAGCATGTTTGTAGCGCGCCAGTTTACCCATCCCCTACATCAAAACAGCTTAGAATCAATCAAAGAATCAGCTGTGTCGGCGTAGGCTGTAGGCGATTTTCTATAACCATTTTCATTCATTTCAACAATGGTTCATTGAAACGTCGTTTGAATAATTTCGCCAGTCATCACCTTCATTGTAATGATTAAATGAGATTAAGGAGTCGACTATTGACGGATATGCGTTTTTTTATCATTCTCCCGTTTATGCATCTCATTAACTTTTGCTTTTGCATGCACCACCCATTGTTGATGACGCATCTTTTGTTCGGTTCAGAACTGGTGTAAATGCGGGCTGGTTTACATGATAGCACCACGGTTCAAAGAATTCTGAACGGCACCAGTTCAACACCAGGTTCGTTTTCGGTGGAAAAAGGCCTTTGGTGGTTGTCAATGAGTGCATTTACCGTAAATATTGTAATAGAGCGGCAAAAATTTAATTTCTCACCTCAAGAAACTCACGTTTTTAGACTAGGAAAGGTAAGTTTTTCGGCGAAGTAAGTAACATAAATTGCCATTTTTCTCAAACGCCTGTTGTGACAAGCGACTGGTTTTGCCGTGGAGAGTCACATATGCACATAACAGTACTATAGAAACTAACCTTTGCAAAACAATTAGGCTTACTGCCTCTTACAATGTAAGAACTTACATTACTCACTCACATGTCCGCTGTGTTCTCTTTATCATAGCAAAGAGATGGCTTCTCCCAGACTTGAGATACTTCATAACATGGATCCACTCTATGTAGACATTGCACCATGTAAGTATTGCACTTGGATTGCTTTAGCCTTCCTGTTTGCTTGTTTGTTTGTTTGTCTGTTTATTTGTGTGTTTGTTTGTTCGATTAGACTTTCCACAAGTGATCGTTGTATGTTTTATACATTTATGTTGTTTAGAACAAAAATAGCTTGACCCCTAATTAGGCCTGTTCGATTTTGCCCAAAAATAAAATCCCAATGTCCTCAAAATCCGATTATTACGATTATTTTGTGAAATGACAAAAGGCAAAGGAATTATTAATACTTAATATGCTGGTTTTTTATTGAACATTTTGCAAATAATTTTCCCATTGGGATTTAAGTGCAAAAAATGTAAGTACAAAAAATCCCTCAATGGACTAATATTTTAAAAATATATAGCCGCAAGCGATGGCGGGCCCGAGCACCTGCGGTGCGGACCTGTGACATTTCGGAATATAACAATGCAACATGTGCGTGTTGGTGGGCATGTGCATGAGCAACACATATGCCCACCAAATTTGGTTAATTTTCGTGAATGTATGCGTCAACCACAACAGACAACAAGTTAGGTGGAGCTATAGAGTCCCTAAGCCACACTCTAGGCCAGAGGTCTGTCTCTGACTAGCGATAGCAATAACACACAAGCGCACCAAATTTGGTTCATTTCCGTGAATGTATACGTAAACCACAACAGACAATGCACTGGGTGGCGCACTGGCACTGGGTGGAGCACTGGCCTGGCCACACCCTAGGCCAGTGCTCTGTCTCTGACTAGCGATAGCAATAACACACATGCCCATCAAATTCGGTTCATTTTTGTGAATGTATGTGTCAACCACAACAGACAATGTGCTAGGTGGCGCTATAGAGAATGGGAACGGAAGTCAGCGGCGCAATGCAAACTTACTTACGCCAAAATATTAGATTGGTATACCTAATACAACATGGTACCCCCCTTCTGATTTTTGGCACATTTGTGCCCTCATCTAAATCTGCAGCAAAGTTCAGATGTCATTCAATGCAAATCAAACAGGCTAATAGGCCAACTGGAAAAAGCACCATGCCAATCTCTAGCGATGGTGAAGGGTATGTGATGATGGGGCTATTTTAATTCCAAAGGCCAAGGGAACTTTATCAGGATGCATAATATCCTGGATCAATGAAATAGCTGGCCTTTAAAAATAAAAACAAATAAAAAATCCTTCTGCTCCTATGGGAATTTAACATAGGGGTCAAATACTTATGCCCCCTGTATTTAAGGAAGAACATTTATCTATTTATGATACATTCTTCAATCACAAAGAAAATAAGTGTCCTTAGCGGTTTGATTTTTACTCATTTTTTAAATTAAGGCATTACAATCAATTTTCAAAAGATGATTTTATATTCCTCTTTTTAGTCAACTTTAGCATGGATGTGAATACTTACTATACCCACTGTAAATGGAAAAAAAAATGTTTAAAAGTATAACACCGTGTCCTAACTACAAGCGACGCGACCGAATGCGTGCGACAAAATCAGTTCCATCCCTGTATTTTCAATTGGAATGTCCTGACTGAATGCGGTGCGACCGAACGCGACAAGTTGCTTTGCTACGCGACTTCTTCAACCCTGTTTTGTCGCGCTGTCCATTTCTATTTTAGTCGCGTTGCGTCGCCTTGACATTAACTTCTTCATGACGTAACAAAGGTACATTAAAGAATGTTAACGGATACAATGTGGACACAAACTATCCGACAGTCGCGCAGTCGCTTACAATTAGGACACGGTGTAAGACATAAACATCTGATACTTAGGAATAAGACAAGGATTATAAAATCATGAAATAATAGCCCAAAAAACAACGCTAATTGTTGTAATTTACCAATATTTTTAAAATATAATTTAAATAACTGTAGCCATAATACCATCTTGAAATTTCACAGTCTGAAAGCCCATTTCATACTCTTTCTGGAGATATGTTCAATTCATTGGTAGATTGAAACACAGCCAGTATCAACACATACGGCCTACGAATGAATGTGTGGAATCTATAGGTAGCAATCATTATTCACAGAAAATTTGAAGTCTTGAGGCAGGGAGCTGAGAACCCCCAGCACCAGCGGTCCAATCACAGCGTATAGATCGGTGGGTGGGCTTAACATAATGGTGACTGACATGCGACCAGAAGTTGCGACGGTAACGCATCCTGTTATTTGAAAACAAGAAGATGATTCGTTTAGCGTTATCCTATTGCGTGGAGAGGGAAGGTTACGCATCCTGCTACTTGAAAACAAGAAGATGATTCGTTTAGCGTTATCCTATTGCGGGGAGGGAATTTGAAAGACAACTGTTTATCCCACCCCTCCGATTGAGCCCTGTCTACGGTGAGTGTCCAGACCCTACATCTTGATGTGGGTCTGGCTCGTCAGGCTATGTATTAGGTATACCAATCTAATATTTTGGCTAAGTTAGTTTAAATGGTTGCTCTTTAGGTGGTACCATTTTGAAGAAAATCTGAGATGGTCAAGCAGAAGGCATTTGTTGAATTGAGGTGGAATGACCCAAATATGATTTTATATTCCTCTTTATAGTCAACTTTAGCATGTGTTTCAATACTGATGGAGGGCACTGTAGGAATCCTGAGATCATGATTCTATGTGGCTCATCTGAAAATGAATATTTCATGTGCATTTGTTCAGGTTCAAGTGATCCTGGGCTGACCTTACCTCCAGAAGTTGCTCCTAGGCCTGTGCCTATCATCTCCAGAATCAACCAGTCTGATGGTTTTGATGTTCGCATCCATGCTGCCATCCGCTATAAAGAGTGGAAGCTACTGACCGGTTACCCAGGTAAAATCACAAAAGCATATGGGTCCAAGACTCTGGTCTGGGACTAAATAGTTTCATTTTGGACCAATGTTTGAGTGAGAGGGAACATTTCATTTGGTGATATTTGATCATTTGGCTTTTTGGTGCCAAAATGGCATGTGCTGAAAGTAGAAGGCCTACTTTTTGTTCTTGTGTGGCTCCTGCTCTTTCCTTGCCTGTATTTTCATCATCAGCAATGTACACATGTACTGGTGTACTAAAGATGAATCAGTATACAGTGGGTACCACTTTCATTTGGCCGGTTTCACAAGTGATTCTCAGGTGACATCTCGCGTGAATCTGCAATGACCCAAATAACCACCAGGTGACACTTGTGAGCAGGGTTAGGAACGTCGGCATTTAGGCAACTGTATGAATTGTGAAAAGTGAATTAAATCCCAAAGCAAGCTGAAAATATTTTCTTCTTTTAACTCATTCACTGCCATTGACGTCTTTAAACGTCAATTTAGACACATACGTTCACTGCCATTAGACGTCAATTGCATTTTTCAATGGGGAGGGCTCATGGGTGAGCTTGGGAACGATCTGGCAGAGTTTCAGGATTGTAAACAGACTGTACTAGCGATCCAAACCGCTAGATGACAGCAGTGCCATTTGGATGATTATCTGCCTGCAGAGTGCACATGTAGACATACAACAAGCTAACGCATGTAGATTGACCACAGTGGATCTAGTTTGCACGCAGTGCAGGGAATAAATATGCTTACTTCTTACATCAAGGATGGAAAACATGTGAACGGTATGATCCATTTACATTGGATATTGCTGTATAGACTACCCAGCTAACAATTTCTGGTTAGGAGAACGTTTTTAGAACGTTTTTTTCCTGGTTAGGGGAACGTTGCCTGAAAGTTGCGAAAGTTGCCACAAGGTTCCCCAGGAAAGTTTTCTTGACGAAAATACAACGTTTTTTTCTGGTAATTTATTTTGGTTAGCAGAACGTTCTCCTATCCTTTAGGGAACGTTACAATAGTTGGTTGCATTAACGTTCCCCGAACCTCCCACCAACAAAGTGTAAAGGGGAAAAAAATATGTGGATTTATCGTAACATCCAGACACAGCTCCGCTGTAGGCTACACTCGCCGTCTGCGACGATAGACTATCTCTGACCTGGGAGAGCGAACGTCTCTGATGATTAAGGCAATGACAATTCACTACACGTATAGGCTATTTTTTCACTTACCGTTAGCTGCTTGCTGAACTGCGACGAATACGTCCCGTTAACTACTAATTGTGTCAGCTAAATATTTAAATGCGGTTAGGTCTAATACTTTCTTGTCTACGGTGTCTTTTTCTTATAATAAACGAGTCAGATCAAAACATCAGCAGAGCAGGCGCTAGCCTAACACATTGTTTCAAAATTCAAAACGGGCTGCTTTTATTGCATCGTATTCCATTAAAAGTCCTCGGTTCAGAATTATGATGGATTTTGGTTTAATTTGTTTTAAATTGGGACTGGGAATTGTGGGATAGGCTGAGTGAACAACACAGTAAACATAGGCTATAACTTGGACTATGTGTTAATATAAAACAATTCTCCCCCGGGAACATTGTGCTGTTTAAGATGCAGTCTCAACGTTTGAGAAAGAATTCGTTAGAGTCCTCGTCATCATATTTTCATAACAAATAAAGCTTTAAAAACATGAATGCATTTCAGGTGCCACTCTAATCGATAATGGATTAATCCAACACTATTCGTCAGATTTGCAGTTAGCATGAAATCGTTGTGCCTGCCTGGGACTATGGCTAGCTAGCTCTTCCACCCGGTTACTTAATGGAACAAGTGCATGGAGAACGATGTGAAGAATGTGATCGATACCATACAGCCAGTAGCCTACGTGAGTAACTTTATCTGTGTTATCCAAATGTCTCAAGGTTAGCGAGGTTGAGTCTGCTTACAAACCAACACGCAGCTGGCTGTTTTTTTCACGGACCCGAGATGATGGAAGTAGCCTAGGCTAGCTTTTCTCAACCTCTTCTCGCGCTGGCCCCTTCTTAGCTAGACGGGCTGGCTCTGTTCTGCCTATATCAATCCAACAGAGGGGGGAAGAATAGAATAGGTCTATATGTCGATTTTGCAACAAATTATTCCGACTAAGTTGCAGTGTGGCTGCTGGCCGTGTTCAATTGGAAACTCATAGAAACTCTGGGACGATTTTCATCAACAATAATCAACCCCACGCACATAACCAGAAAATACCGATATGGTTATACAAATAAGATACCAAAAAACAACTAAGTAGCAACGTTGTGTGAAAAGAGAAATGCAACCAGAATATAAGGTTTTATTTTTAGTTGTAATAACGCTTGGGGAAATTCTCTCCAGGGTATTAGAAGGTTACTGATAAACTAACCACAGGAGAACCAACGGCTAACGTTATTTGCTTGCTGGGGTTCAACCAAAATATAACGTTTCTTTTTTTAGTTGTAAAAACGTTAGGGGAACGTTATTTGTTTTGACAACCTGGAGATAACGTTCTCTAAACGTTATTAGTAGGTTGCTGAAAAACTAACCATAGGGGAACCAAAAGCTAACGTTACTTAAAGTTAGCGGAACGTCATTTGCTTGCTGGGTAACAACAACTTTGCTAGTGCTAGCTTGCTAAGTCTACCGTCCTGTTCAGAGTCTATAGCGACCATCAGAGTCCCTAGCAACCTTGACGAGACTGACGAGATAACAGTGCAATTGTGGTTGACATACTACTGAAACGCTAACGTTAAAAAGTTGATTTTCACAAAAAGATCGTTTTATCCATTTTTTGGTCAGAAACAGGTGTTTTTAGCCAAACTAACCCATGTTCTACTGACGATTACTAAAGAACGAAAAACGATAGAAACAAACCGTTTTTTCCTGATGAAAGAAGAGAGTCTACTCTTTCATTTGGTACCTTCAGTGTTTACATAGTCATAAAGCTCACCGTTCGGTAGATCTTGAAAAAACAGTCAAAATGCTGTAAAACGTCTGGCAGTATGGAGTAGAGTTCTCAACGGGCCTGAAAATTACAGCCTGACCCGACCCGGCCCGTGCTTTCAAAGCCCGAGCCCGATGTAACCCGACACATAAATATGAATTATCTATCCAAACCCCGCCCCTTGGCCCGACGCCGGCGGTCGAGTTTTCATCATCATTTAGGCATTTTGTAAATCCCATTGGTTTCTGTAGTAAGACTCATTGCTCGTTGATATTACTCCGCCACCGTCTAGTGGTCTGGAGTGTGTAATCTTCAGATTCAAATACAGAGCGGAAGTTTATACACGGTTGTAGGGTGATCTGAAAAAGTAGTTCCAGGATTTACAAAATGCCTAATATAACACAACAGAAGTTGAATTTCGCTGCGAAACTTGCTACAGAATATCGTTGAGGACCAGTAACCATTCGGTGAGTTGCACATTTTTTAAAACGAACGTTTAGGGGTGTTTTAAGGACAGAATAGTTTATGCACATAGGGAGCAATGTTAATGCCATGCAGAGAAGATTCTAAAGCTGCCAAATTGCAGACACAGGCTCAATCGTCGAAATGTTGGTGTCAAACAATCGTTTGCATGCTAGGCAATACAAAAAACGGGCTTAACACTAGAAGCGCCGCGCCGTTCTGACCCACTTATACCTAGAAGCGCCGCGCCCCGGTCATTTGACCGCTTTGACGACCTACTAGAAGCGCCGTGCTGTTGTGAACTACTTAAAGCGCGGCGAGGCGGTCAAATGACCGCTGAGTCCTTAGACTGGGAGGCTTTTACTTACACATAATGATCGCTAGATGGCGCTTCGTGCACGAATGAAATCGTTTGGTCATAAATTCAGTTTGCACTAAACCATGTGTCATTCGTGTCAGACCGTGTTGTTGATAATCTGTGGTTGTTTGTTTCATTATGACATACAGCACGTTTGAGTTATCTGTTCATGTATTTGTGTTGATTTGTGTTGTTCGAGGTAAAAACTTTGGAAGAGTTCTTGAACAAACCTTAAGCAAACTTGACTTTCAACTAAAATGCTCTAAAAGTGAATGTGGCTAGTTCTAATTCACTCCCCAAATTCACTTCTATTCATTTAATAGGTAGCCTATATGTTCGCGCCGCCGAAAATGATCGGACCTGGTCACCTGGAACAAATAGCCTAACAGTCTGGTTTCAATTACACAGTAGCCAGGACTTCATGCCGCATTTTACAGGCTACCGTGGCTACTTTCTAAAACAACTTTCATTCATTTAGGGAGAAGCATCTTATAGGGTCTAGGCTAGCTACCTCGGAGGGAGGGAGATAGAGACAGCTATGCTGAGCAGGCATAGGCGTGAGAAGTAGCATAATTTAAAATAATGAGTGAATGATATTCTCCGTTTTGCGAATGTGTAGGCTATGTTTGCGATGTCTGCTGAAAAAAAGCTATAGGCCTATTCTTTCTAAGCTAACTTCTATGTGAATTCGAGATTCAGCATTGAGGCACACATTTTCACGTACATGATAAGCAAGGCTGTAGCTCACTGGTTAGAGCTTCTGCCTGAGGTCTCAAGGGGTGTTGGTTCAATTCCCAACCTATTCATGACGGAAGTCTTTTTGAACAAGGCATCAATAATGTAGGCTATATTCTATTCTTTTCTATTCACATAACTACACGCACGCTGGCGAATTCGAACATTCTGAAACGCGCATATGCAATGAAACATTGCGCATTCTTCCACGAGTTGCCTAAACAGTCAGCCTACAGACTAGTAGGCTTATGCAGGGACAGATAGATGGGGTGGGGGTGGGGAAGCAGTTAATTGTCCTCATTAGCCTCGGTGATGTCTGTAGCCTAGCCTAGACGAGTGTATGGGGGAGGGGGGATGATCGGTTTCAAATAGTCTGCAATGGAGAGTGATATAGACCCCGAAGCCATTTGCTTTGAGAACGGCTGGCTGATGAAGTTGTTGGCTGGCTAGCTGGCTCAGCCAAAACCTTAATGCAGCCGCCACAGTTTTCATGACTGATAATGGCTTTAGTTGCCACTTCATGTCTACAGATGTGTATATTGTATTAGATATCAACACACAATGTTATTGTATTGTTTTGGACAACGTTCTGCACGTTTCACTTCAATGTAGACTGCATGCGTTCATTGCGTTGTGAACGCGCAGCAATCTCTGGAAAGGAAACGGTGGAAGTCGCAGCAGTAGCCTAATAGCCTATCACGTTCAATGCTGTAAATCCGTCTGTTCCAGAATATTTGGTTCATATCATCAATCTTTGGTTTTGGTGTTTGTGCAACCGGGCCCTGACGATTTAACAAAAGTCTGAGTAACGTAGGAATTAGGAACGTATGTAGGCCTAAGGTGAGATCAAAGTCAGGCTACTTTGTTTCCTTCTTTTCCCCATGTCATTTTCATTGGTCGTCAACTCACTTTGAGTCCTGTGTATCGTAGCAACGAGCACAATACTGATGTGGTGTGTCCAGTGGGAAAATCTCATGCAAGCCTAATTTCTAAGCTATCGTTTATTTTTTTCGGCAGAAAATGATTGGCTGGCGAAATTATTTTTCGTTAATGGTAGGCCTAAACATATTGTGATTCATCCGTTTATTTCAGATAGGTTGTTATTAAAAACCATTAACAAAAAATAATTGTTCATCGACGTTGAAAAACGGTCAGTAAATTGAATCGATATAAGATTCTGTGTTTCGCTCCTGCTAAGATGTGAACACGGGTCGCCGGCGTCGCAGACAGGAGTGTTAACGCTGCGCCACTTGACATTGTACGAAACTTGTGTTAAGATAGGTATTTGACTTGACGTAACTCAGTCAGTCCAGCAAATATGTAAGGAAATGCTTATACATTAGTCTGAGCTTTAAAAGATAGCCTACAAATAGAAGATAAGATATACAACTATGAATGTACGTAGGCATACGCGCCCTACGTATATAAATAGGCTACGACGAAAATATGTTTTACACCTGTAGGCCTGTCGCAACGTTTTCAAAACAAACTCGCATTTTACCACTGTTAATCGCCTCCATAGACTATGCCATGTAAATGAAAAATAGTTATTAAAATAAAGCACATATATAATACATATTGCACATATATAAACTATATGTTTTATGGTAAAATATTATTCTCATGCCCGACTGACAGGAAATCCTTGCGACATCTGCTGTGAGAAAAGAGAATAGCAGCCTGGACAAAAATGGCCGAACGCGAGACAACATAGTGTTGTCACATAAGTGAGCGCAAAATAGCTCTAAACTAGCTTGTACCGGTGTGCTTTTGATCATGTTAAAATTCTGGGTGACAAAACACGCGTATTTAGGAAAAGTCGTGAACGTAGGGTCCTGGAATTTAATCGAGTGAAAAGATGACCGCAGCCCGGCAGTTCTAGGTATATCTAGGTCAAACCCACACGGCGCTTCTAGGAATACGCGTCAGCGGTCAAATGACCGGCGCTTGGCGCTTCTAGTGTTAAAGTGTAAAATACCGAAATATTCCTTTAATGGTAAACAGTATTGTGATTCATCCGTTTATTTCAGATAGTTTGTTATTAAAAACCGTTAACAAAAAATAATTGTTCGTAGACGTTGAAAACCGGCCAATGAATCAGTCCATATGAACTACAAGTATCAGCGTCTCCGGGTTGTGAACTCGGATCTCCGGCGTAGCAGGCGAGGGTGTTACTGCTGCGCTACCCGACGTTTTGAACATGGGGAATTGGAAATAGGATAGGTTTTTGACGCGACATAACTCAGTCAGTCCAGCAAACATGTAAGAAAATGCTTATTAGTCTGAGCTTTAAGATAGCCTACAATTAGAAGATAAGATATACTACTATGAATGTGCGTAGGCATACGCGCCCTACGTACATAAATAGGCTACGATGAATTTCAGCTGAAAATATTTTTACACATAGACCAAACGTCGCAACGTTTTCAAAACAAACTTGCATTTTACCACTGTAAATCGCCTCCATAGACTATGCCATGTAAATGAAAAATAGTTATTAAAATAAATCACATGGATAATACATATTGCACATATAAACTATATGTTTTATGGTAAGATATTATTCTCATGCCCGACTGACAGGAAACCCTTGCGACATCTGCTGTGAGAAAAGAGAATAGCAGCCTGTACAAACATGGCCGAACACGAGACAATAGTGTTGTCACATAAGTGAGCGCAAAATAGCTCTAAACTAGCTTGTACCGGTGTGCTTTTGATCATGTAAAAATTCTGGGTTACAAAACACGCGTATTTAGGAAAAGTCGTGAACGTAGGGTCCTGGAATTTAATCGAGTGAAAAGGTTTTTTTTTTTGTAATCACTGCGGTCAAATGACTGCAGCCCGGCAGTTCTAGGTATATCTAGGTCAAACCTACACGGCGCTTCTAGTAATACACTAATCCAGCGCGAACTTTATGGGCGCTGCCATCTAGAATATCGCCATTACTGCGTGCCTGCGAGTGTGACGAGTGACACTTGCCTGTGCTTTTCAATGAAAGCATCCTGTCAAAGAATGTCTAACAAGAGATCCCGCTCATGAAAGAAAATGTCAGGTGAAAGGGAACATTGGATCAATGATGTCAGACTGTGCCAAAACTTACCAATGAAGGTAATTTATTAACAACATAAGGTATTAAGACGTGTATTAATGACAGCTAACCTCTGCAACAGCCGCCTATGAAACCAACCGGCTAATTTCTTAGCAGCCAGTCACGCAGTAATGGCGGTTTTGTGTTACTTCCGTGTTTCGCTGGATTAGTGTATACACGTCAGCGGTCAAATGACCGGCGCTTGGCGCTTCTAGTCTTAAGATAAGATCGGTTGCACAAACACCCTTAAGTATTTTCCTTAACATTTTCCCTTAAGTATTTAAGGTTTTCTACTTATCTTATAAGAAATCCCTTAAACCGTTGCACAAACAACCTTAGCAGCCTAAGTAAGGGGAAAAACCTAAGGGACCTCTGACCCTACCTTAAGCATATTATTATCTGAGTTAATGCTGATAATTTAAGTTAATTAACCACTTTTGATAATTGAAAATAAAACTTTCGCTAATATCATTACTCTTATATCAAATAGGCCGACCAGAATTCGTTATGTAGCCTAGTTTATTTAGGCCTAGCGATGGTAACTCAATTCGCCCTAACTGAAGCCTACGATGAGCTTTGGTTTGGTGCCCCAGTCAACACGTAGCTGCTAACAAAATTTTTTTTGTTTTGGTGCAGATGACAGCAAAAATCATAGCGCACACACAGCGCAGGATAATACCTAACTAGCTAGCTAGTGTTGTTCAGTTCATGTCTATCAGGATTTACTTGATGAATGGATAAATGTCACCGAAACATTAGGCTATTGTGTTTGGTGGATTGCTGGCTAATAGCATAACTTACTAGCAAGCTAGTTACAACAAGTGTGCTGAACCAGAGACACTTGGCTGAACTAGGCTACCTTATTTATTGCTAACGTTAGCTATGGATAGATAGGTAGATACATCGATAACTTCGTGAAAGTATAATGTCACTGCTCTAAGGTGCGCCGTGTTTGGCCGTCACCTGTCAAACTGGTCAAAGTTAGTTAAACTAGTTACACTTAGACTTGTAATGTGTTATTCGCTATCCCATTTTATAGACAAATGCACACAGCTTGATATTATTTTGGACAGTCCCGCATTTCACCCTCAGAAAAGCAAGCGCAAATTAGCAAACAAACAATCTCCGTGGAAACTGTAGAATTTTCGTGCCAGAAAACCGCTTTCAATGCAGTAAATCACTTAACGGAGTTCCTTACCTAGGGATACCTTTTAAGAAATGTTGTGCAACGGCCTTAAATAAATTCCTTACCTAAGGAGAAATTAAGCCTTAAGGTTGATACTTAAGGAACAAAACTTAAGATGCTTTGTGCAACCGGCCCCAGGCCTTCGGCGGAGGGTCCTGTGCGCCCGGTCATAAGTGGCTTCGCCTTCAGAGATAGCACTTCTTGTAGAAAGCTAGCGACAAAGTTGCGTGGGGTGGATGATGTCCTCACATTTACTGACTAATTTCTCCACCTCAGAATTCAACCGTGTCGGACTGGGATGAGGCTGATCTCTCTAGGTCTTTAATAGTTTTTTCGTGCAAGGTTGTGATCCCTTCAAGTGCTGTAATAGAAGTCTGAAGCTCTTTTTTGGTTGTAGCCAGCTCGCCTCTTAGTTCAGTGCAAACAGTTTGAATTCGCGCATCTATGGACGTGCATATATCACCCTTAATCTGGGCAATTTCACTTCGTAAGGTAGCAATAGTCATTCATATCATCGGTTGGCTGGGCTGTGTCACTCAAATCCGAGGGCTGAGCAGGGCCTAGTTCTTGTTCGTCGTTTTTCTTATTTCTTCCTTTTTTTGACATTGCTGTCTATGTCGGTCTCAGTGTTCCTCTTGTGTGTGTTTCTTTCCGTCGTTCCGAGGATCTTTAGAGCGGATTTACATAAGTTTTGTGTTGTAGTAAAGACAAATATGTCAGAGCTATCGCAATCACGTCTCACTCCTCCATTACTCAACCGGAAGTCCTCCACTTATCTAAATATGCTTACTTCTTACATCAAGGATGGAAAACACGTGAACGGTATGATCCATTTACATTGGATATTGCTACATAGACTAACAACAACTTTGCTAGTGCTAGCTTGCTAAGGGTGCGTTCGTAAATTGCACTCCGAGTGCTCCGAGCACACTCTGAAACTTTTTAACCGTTCGTAAATTCAGAGTGTGGATGGAATTATCGTTCGTTTATTCAGAGCGTCACACTCTCGGAGCGTCCTGAGTGTACTCCAGCTGAAAGGACGGAGTAGCAGAGCTTGACGTCACACCAGTCAGCTACCAACGAGAATAGTTACCTACGTAACGTTAACAGGTTAGCATTTTAGTGCTAGTGCTAGAAGAACGTTTCTAAGTTGACATTACAAGCGTTGCTTATCAAGATAATGTAGACGATTTAAATAACTGCTTCATCATACTTACTTCATCATCACTGTCAAGACAGCTCTTGCATCAGTGGAATTGAGTTTTGAATAATACATAAACCCTGTTTCAAAAGTGCCGTAGTGGCGTCCATATAGTAAACGTAAACACAAATAATCGTTCGTAAATTCACTGGGAGTTAGAATGCTCGCCTTTTTCGAACTTCAGAGTGTCAGATTGAATTTACGAACGCACCCTAAGTCTACCATACTGTTCAGAGTCTATAGCGACCATCAGAGTCCCTAGCAACCTTGAAGAGACTGACGAGATAACAGTGCAATCGTGGTTAGCATGTAGGCCAGTCAATCTAGCTCAAAAAAGGGCCAAAAATGAAACTAATTGCAATAGTAATGGTTCATACTTTCTATAGATCCGTAAACCTGCATCACACATTAAAAATCTACCCATTTATATTTAGTGGAACTTTTTTTTCAAGGTCAAAGGTAGCAATTTCCAATGCATTTTGCCATAGGGAACCTAAGTGACCGCCCCTTCCGGTCGGTCCACTGGACCTAAGATCGGAAAAAAAATTAATGAGAGTCTATCAAGGGTGCAGCGAACGTTCTGACAGTGTAGACAGTATGGCGGCCGCCATGCTAAGAAGAAGACCATGGCTAGCTGGCCATTCCATTGAATCCTATGGGGCGTAAGCGCCACTTTGACATCAAATTACGTTAGAGCTGAAGCGTTTTAAGCCTTTATATGAACATTTTCTATTGTCGGGGTACATACTACATTGTGAAATTGACATAATAATCTCGTAACTGTCTTATCGGCTGAGTAATTAACGTTTTTCCGAAGTCAATGCTAAAGTGTTAAAGGCGCATGTGTCCAGCGAGAGTAAAGCGTCGCCATAGGTCAGACTCGGTCAGACTACGTGCCTACGTCACATGTACGACACCTGAGCCTGCGCAGGAGACAAGAAGACCTAAAAAAACCTGTTGAGATTTGCTTCCACGGTTTCTGCTACCGTCTACGTGATAGCTCTGTCCATATCTTTTACTGTCTATGGAGTCTATGAGAAATATAAATCATTTTCTGGTCCTGATCGTCTTGTGCCATGAATTACACATATGATGTTTGTCAATTTTAAAGACAAATTTTCATGTAAAGACATTTGCAGTTCATTTCGTAACTAGTGAATTACAACATTGTGAAATATCTTAATTCCAACGACTACAACACATCAGTCGCGTTAGTGACGTTAACCCACTTCACAGGCAGTCAGCCACAGCCACCGGCACCAGCAACAGCAGTCTGAACTTCCCCCCTTGCCGGTGAAAATACCATGAGTGAGAGCATTAAACACTCCAAATAAGTTGTATTCGTCCATAGACTGTTCATAAACTACAGTAAAGTGCATTTGCAGAGTTCCAATAAAGACGACAAGCAGAAAAGGCTGACAGAACGGGTTATCGTGCTGCCCGCGATGACTAGGCCATACTTTACAAAGGTGTTCAAGAGTAGCCTACGAACTCCTCACAGGCAGCTTTCCCCACTTCCCACTGCCGTCCCATAATTTCACACTCAACCAAAAATAATAAATACAACCTACTACAGCAGTGAACAGAGAGCTTCTCACTGCACAGAGTTGCATGAAGAAAATATGACATTAATTCACGGAAATTTAAGTTTTTGGAATAGGCCATGGTGGCATCTGAACTCAGAGTTGGATGCTGTTCATCATAATATAATATAACCTATTATACTTTAACATAGGCTATGTATGCCACTGACAAAAGCATAATATCCAGGGTCGTAAGTTTGCCTCCCGTTGCCTGGTGCGTTAACCCTTATGTTGTCCTTGGGGTCAATTTGACCCCAAGCAGTGTTTAACATCATAAAATATATGGTTCACTTTTTTTGTTTTGCTTCAAGTTTCATGACTTTTCCTTATTTGAAGGGTACAACAGAGTAAACATGAAATTTGCACAAAAATATGTTTCCAATGTCCTGTAAAAAAAATAGTTACGTTGGTGGTATTGGGGTCAATTTGACCCCATTTTTATGAAACATGATGAAAATGAATATTTGACAAATTATGGATATTATTATTGTAATAGTATGAGAACATGTAGCTATTATCATTATTTCATATACAAGTACATATTACATATAAGTTATTTTGGCAGGTCTGAAAAAGTCCAAAAAGTCAGCCTTTGGGCTGTTGACACTGGATTGGCCATATTGCCAGTCAGGGTTCCAGGGTTCATAAAGGGGTGTGGGGGGGGGGGGGGGGGGGTGGGATTGTTTTGTAGGGCTTTTGATAGTGGTTATTACACTCTTGTTAAGTACCTACCACAAAAAAAAATTGGGTAAAAAAAATAATTTTAATCATTTTTGAGAGTTTTTTGTAGCTGGGGTCAAATTGACCCCAAGGACAACGAACGTCGTAAGATTTTAGGACAACATGAGGGTTAACTGAAGTAGGCTAGCCCAATGTGGAACTTTGTGAAAAAACTTTCTGTGACCTTATAAAGGTAAGATAATAACTGGTTGGCTATTAGGCTACAAGCCTAGTGTTTGCTGTTTGTTGATCATCGCCATGCAAGCTGCTCAAGTGCTCATAGCAGGAGTGCGATTTTATTCCATGCTCTACTACAGGCTGTAAGATGTTATGTCCTTCGTTTCACAACAGAGACGTAGCCCACTGTAGGCTACTGTAGCCGCATGCGTGTGAAATGGTTGCGTGCATGTACATGCTATAGCCGTTTTATAGCGTGCTGGCATTACATTTTGTCTGGCAACATTGTAAATGAGGCCTATAGCCTACCCAAGTTGCAGAGGAGGAAAGGTCCAACTTCAGAAAGTAAAACTGAACAATATCCTAGTTGCGCGCCTGCGTGCATAATCTCTCCTGCTCAAACAAAATACACGTGGATATAGCTCTGCATTAAGTTAGTTTTGATAACGTGTTGACTACAGTAACTTTACGTAATATAGCCTAGAACATTGTAAATAGCCTGGTGGCATGCAGCTAATGGGATACTGAGCATAGGCCAATTTGGTATGAATACACACACATATGGAACATTTTCTCTTGTTGATGATGAGTAGCCTCATGGTACGCACAGTCCAGATGTAGGCTACACCTACAGGTGTGTGTGTGAGTCTGTGTATGTTTGTGTGTGTGTGTGTGTGTGTGTGTGTGTGTGTGTGTCGTGTGTACTGATGAGCCCAACCAACGTTGTGGTCGACTGCACAATTACAATAGCACTACACAGATGGGAACGATGGCCGTATAAACTTTAATTTCCCCAGCACCTCTCAAGACAATGCACGTCCCATGAATTATCAAAGGCTATCAATCTGCTTCAAATCTTGATGATTTTACGAGTTCTCCATGCTTACTGAAATTCGCTGAGTGACGTGAGCACGAAATAGAATGCGAAATATTAAAATAATCGCATCGGACTCGGTGTGTACACTTTGAGTGCGAAAATTTTGCACACAAATTTTTCGCATTTTCGCACCGCAAATTCGTGTCGTATCTGGTCTGTACGGGCCTTTAAGCATACAGCCTCTCAGAAGACTACATATCCTGTTAAACTGTTTCCTCTGTCCACAACTGTTTCAAAATAAAAGTCCTCACTGCAATAATACACTATTAAATCATTTAACCATTGTAACTAATCAACTATGCCTCCAGTCAACTACATGAAACCTCCATGTACCTAGCAACCAACATAGCAACCATTAAAATTAAGCGTTTATGACCGTGTCCATAGCAACCAACATGATTATACTGCAGTAACTTCTTGTTTCCTGATATTGGCCACCATGGATACCCTAGCAACAAATGTTTCAAAATAAAAGTCCTCACTAGCAAGTTAGCATGATTAGCATAGTTAGCATTTTTAGCATAACTGCTAGAAATCATCAACTAAGTTAGCTAATCAACCTGGTTAGCATTGTTAGCAAATTTAGCATTGTTAACATAGTTAGCAATACTGTTAGAAATCATCAGCTAAGTTAGCTAATCAACCTGGTTAGCATTGTTAGTAAAGTTAGCATTGTTACCATAGTTAGCATTGTTAACATAGTTAGCATTTTTAGCATAACTGCTAGAAATCATTAGCTAAGTTAGCTAATCAACTTGGTTATCATTGTTAGCATAGTTAACATTTTTACCATAACTGCAAGAAATCAGTAGCTAAGTTAAACAATCAACCTGGTTATCATTGCTACCATTGTTAACATTTTAACATGAATAGAAATCATTAGTTAAGTTAGAACTGTAATGTTTCAGCTTTAAACTGTCTACCTTCACACTATCAACTTTCTTTAAACTATGCAATAACCATCTTTACCCTAGCTACACCTTAGTAGCCATATCTACATTATCTATACATGTTTGCATTTTCATGCACTGGTAATTCCTTGGAATTCCATTTCTAGTTACATTGCATGTAAATGCAATGTACTGTTATCCCTGTTCTTCTTATTATTATTATGGGGATTATTCTTCTTCCGACCAAAATCAACGGTTTTTGACGCTAAAACCACTTAACCGTTTGACGTCATTCAAGCACTCATACAAAGGTCTTGTAACGGAGATTTGACGAATGTATTTTTCACAGTTGTGAACTTAATACTTTTTAAGATATTTACGATAAAAGAATTAAAAACTCTCATAGAGTTAACATTGAGAAGCTTTGGCGGCAACGAAGCCTCTGTTACGTCAGTGCTCAGCTGTCCGTAATCAAGGATCCACCACTGCGCTAAACCAGGCTGAACCTGAATGTTATGTCTACTCATTAAGCTGTACTGTAACCCAGGACGTTGTCGTCTTGTCTCCTGTTAGGCTAGCTGCTACTCCTTACATTTGTTTATATCATTACAGTAACCGGTTTGCTCTCGGTAACGTTATCAACAGCTGAAGACAATCTAACCTAACGTCAACGTAAATTAACACTGTATTTAGCTAACGACAACCAAAGCTAGGTTTAACGTCGGGTAGGCTGCAAGGCCAACAGGGCTTACACAAGGGCTTTTAGCCATCTCACAGAGCAGCCTATACGACACCGATCTTCACCCAGCGTTTTAAGTGAAGTCCAACCTGATAGACATTTAGGTTCAAGCCTACTCACAGTCGTTTCTAGCACAAACTGCATTGCTATAACATGTTCACGTTTGTTTGTTAGCAAGCTAGCTGCTAGTCGTTTCAGCTATAGGGACTTGCCAGCCAGGCAATCATTTAAAGCTTTCGGTATCATTCACAAATTAAAAACCTTTGTTAACAGCTTATTGTGCATTCCTATTAGGACAATCACACACCTGGAGACACTTCGAAGAACATACTAGCTCGTCATCCTGTAATATAGCCTACATAACATATCCTACTGTAAGCTAACGTTACATTTGCTAGATATCCTACCTGTTGCTGCATCATCGTTGATTGGCGTTGTTTGAGATTGTAGGTATTCCAATTCCTATTCTGTATTCCAATGGTGTCTATAGCCTATGGCCTAGGCCTACTTTTAACCTGCATTAGTGTAGATATGAAGGCTATAGCTATCCTACCAGTCGTTTCAATGTAGGCTACTAAAGTGTCAGCTCTTGCAACTCGTTTGAAGTTGGGAACTTCATGTCAGTCTTTTAAATTCTAATAAATGAAGAGTTATTTTCCATAATAGCCTATCCACAATTTTGATGCATTTTCATATATCACTTTTTAAATGTGACTTTTCAGTGGAATTGTAATTGGGTTATAGTTATTTATCTATTCTTCTGTGTAGCCTAGTTGTCTTTTTAACTAGGCCTAATACAATGTTTTACACAGTCAGCAACCTTTTTGCATTACATGCAATGGTAATTCCTTCCATGGAATTACATTTTCTAGTTATGAGTTGATCTTCCACCCTAGAAAATTTGGGGAGGCTAGGGAACATATTTGTCAAGATATTAATGCCCAGACATGGCATGTGTTTTTCAAGCTGTAAAAATGAAAGAATTTCAAGGTCTAACAAAGATATGAAGACAGATGATTTGCACAGAAATATTTCACAGGCCTTGGTTTTAGGACCCATTGATGATATACACAAAGTTTGAACAAAATCTGAGACGGTGCAGCAACAATCTTATCTGATTTGACACGGAATGACCCATATGCAATAATTTGCATATATTTCTAGAATACTACATCTGAACAATAGGTACAGGCAGCTTCAAAATAATTGCTGCATTTTGCTTGTATATTGGATACCAAAAGCCTATGCAAAGGGAATATTAGATATCACTTCATATCACCTCAAAAATGAGGAAATCAAGTCAAGTCAAAATCAATGCGTTTCAATGGAAGTACATTATAGAACAAATGATTGTTAATGATATGGTATGATGGAAGTATCTCAATGCATGACAAGTCACATAAGGAAGATATTGACAACATATCAAGTGAGTTGGCATGCATTGAGATACTTCCATCATACCATATCATGACAATCAATCGTTTTTTCCTGGTGAAAGAAGAGATTCGACTCTTTCATTTGGTAGCTTGTGTGTTTACATAGAAACTCACTGTTCGGTGGATCTTAGAAAAACAGTCAAAATGCTGTAAAACGTTTGGCAGTATGCAGCGCTCTGCACTGAAAATGGCTGGCAGCCAATGAGTTAATATAGCCTACTGATACGCTGCTCCAAACGACGCGCAGTCTCACGATAAAACGTGTTATGTTTTTGAAGGTGTCTTTGTTATCTCATGAAGAGGCATCAGACTCTTTCGTTTAGTGTTTTGCTTTCATTAATGGTTTAGCTTATGAGGTCACGAGGCCAGTCAGTGGCTACCCCACTTTATGGGAAAAAAAAGTCTCATAAATGTCCCAGCGACCTTCCAAATTTCAGAACGTCTTGCCCAGGGGGTCAGGATATGACTGATTAGCTTCACCGATTAGCAAGGCACTTCCTCGTCGCCATTTTCCAGAAATTTACATCATGTCCGGTGCCGTTTTCCTCATGCTGATTGGTGGCTGTTCCACTCTCAGCTCATGCACAAGCTTACCCCGCGTTCACACTGTCTACGTCCGTCGACGGATCTCGGAGGTTGTGTCTGCCATATGTGTATTTGTATACACACAATCTGATTGGCTGACGGATCCGTCGCTGCCTGAAAAGTTGAACATTTCTCAACTTTCTTGACGGAGGCAACGGAGCTGAAGGAACGGACGGACCCACAATGCATTTCGAGTCCGCCCCATGCAAAGTGAATGAGATCCGTTGACGGACGTAGACAGTGTGAACGAACACAGGGTTAGTGTGGGCATGAGCTCTCCTTCTGTACCTTACGTCAATCAGTAACCTGGCACTTATTTGGCTAAGTAAAACGGCACCGGAAACAAGCCCCTTGAAACGCCATGTTGAAGCCTGAAAAAATCGTTCCATTTTGCCAATTTTCACTAGCCTAGCATTCCCATTGAGTGAATGGGGGCGGGACTTGTTCACTTTCTCCAGTTCTTATAATACCTCCATGGTCTCGCCCATTTTGAAAGCCTTTTTCAGAAATGTGAAGTGGGTGGAGTTATGGGGTGAAGTTACACTTTAATATGTTTGTAAGTCATCATCCAGGAACCATTTCTGCTTACTTTTCTAGAAGGCAAAGATGAATAACATATTTTAGTGGTGTCTGCATACATTTGAAACATGTACTCTACCAGCACAGAAATTGAAGTATGAGAAGCTCTAAATGAATGAAACTTTTGTGGTGTAGAAATCGCAATTAATGAAGTAGAGTGTGTGGCCCTTTCCGAAACGGATCCCTACTCACTTCGACTCGGTTAGCGAGTGAACTTCCTTTTCAAGTCCACTCGTGGGTGCGGAGAACACTCGCATTGAAGGGTTAAAACAGCGCTACATTTCGGATGCACTTGAAGGGAGAAGGAAATTGACGTCATATTAGTTTTCATAGAAATTATGAAGGCAATATATATTAAATCGCCAATTAAGATGTTCTGAATACCCCTGTGTATTAGGATATACATCCCTCTTCTCTCCTTTCATTACTATGAGTGAGGAGTTGCATTATGCTTTATTTAACATCAAATTATAAAAGTGCTGTAAATGCGATCTGCACATGTGTTTAAATATTACAGCCTACTTTTGTACGATCTTGCACATTTTACTGAGTATCAAACTATACATGAGTTGTTACAATGTAGCTTAAATCACGCGTTTGTCTGTAAATGCTGTCATACAGACCAAAAAACAACTGGCAGGGAGATACGCGAGCAACACTTGAAAACGGTTGCACCTGCGTTTCAAGACAGCATCCATGCTGACTTGCTCCTGGAGGTGTGGTAGCCCCTCTCCCTAGGCACTTCACTCGACTCAAAATTTGTTTCGGATGATACTTAATGTGGCGGACCCTCGCGTGAACGCGCAAACAAAGTGGAAGTGTGTAGGACTAGGGTTTAGGGGCAGGTTTCGGAAAGGGCCTGTATCTCGTTGAAACGGCGTGTCATTTATTCATTCCTACTAAAAAGTAACTGACTGAAACATGGCGCTGCACAAGGTCACAACAAACCAGCGACATGTCTTTAAAGAGACAGCGTCGCTAAAACATACTACAGTATGAAACACAGACGGCGTCCGTAAAACACAGAAAGAGATAACGTTATGATGAAACACAGTAACGGAAACAAGGCAACGGTATGGTGAATTGTGTCCATAGTGTCCACTACAGTGGTAAAATAGACATTATGATCAATTCTAGTTCAATCAAGATGTACTCTGTTTACTATTAATGCTAGTCATTAGCATATTCCTATGCTATGAGGCAAATTACACTTACAGTGGAGTAAAGGCACAGTTGCAAAACAACACAAAATAGCAGTATTTCTGCTTTATCCCACTCATGGCAGATTCCAGCAAGAGCCACATTGTTATTATGAATGCTTGATTCCTTTTTCCAAGATGAAAATATTTCTCTTCTCCTGCACCCATACATCATTTATATTTCTGCTTGTAACGTGTCCCTCTTGCAGGCTGTCCCCTTTGGTTTCCTAAACCAGGATCAGTGTCTAGTTCCCATGCCTCTCCTCGGTCCCCCTCCACCAAAGCAGGAGTGTGGTTATATAATGTGGAGCAAGACCCTGAGGAGCGGGATGAGGTGTCCATACTCAACCCTAAGGTGGTAGACTTCCTCCTCCGTCGACTTCAGCATCATCAGAGGAGTGCCAAACCTATTGTTTTTCCAGAGGATGATCCTAAATGTGACCCTGGACCTGAAGGCGCCTGGGGACCCTGGGCATAAGTGTGTCGCAACAAGGGCAATGTAAATTACCAATGTCATGACCTGTAGGCTATGTTAATATTGGAGGTGTCTGGGAGAGAGAGATTTTTAGCTGTTTGCCATTTTTATGTTGCATTGAACTTGATTTCTCAAATGTGTCAAATCTTTGCTAATCTCTGTGCTGAATAAAAGTTATAAAAGTCTATTTTGACATCTGTAGTATCTAGACTTGTGTAGCTAGAAATGTGTGAGCTTTGCCTGGTCTGATATTTCACCATATCTTCCTATATGTTGTGACCAGAGTGTATTTCACAAAAGCAGAATTAAGACATCCAAGATGAGCGATGAAGCAAGGTTTGACATAGTGTTATCTGATCATCCCTGCTCAATTCGTTTCACTAACGCCAATTCAGGATGAATAGGAGCGACTATGTCATGCCAGGTGAAAGTTAGTAATTCAGGATACGTGCGTGTTCTCGTTTCTCCCCCAAATAACTCACGGTCAGTGATGTATAAAGTACTAGAGATCCAGACTTGAGTAGAAGTAGAAGTGCTCTATCAAAAAAGTGACTTGAGTAGAAGTAGAAGTGCTCTTTAAAAAACGTACTTAAGTGGAAGTACTAAAGTATTAAACATGTTTTGTACTTAAGTATTGCAAGTAGTTTATTTCTTAAAATACTACTCAAGTACTGAAAGTAAAAGTAGAAGTATTGTGTAATTAGCTGATTTGTGAACGAGATGGGTGCAAAAGGTATCAGCACAATCATTCAGTGCAGGCCCCTTGGCAGACATACGGGGGCCATAGCCTAGGCCCTAGACTAGGCTATAAACATGTGGTAGTAGTTAATCAAGGTGAATAAATATAACTGTATGGGTTTCCCAATGTCATTTGTAGGGGTGCTATGACCGATACAACTCACTTTTGGTACAATATTAGGTATACACAGAATCATTGATCGTCTGTAGTCATCTATCTATCTATCTATCTATCTATCTAATGCATCAGTCAGTAGCCATAGCATGAAAAATACATGATAAGACTATAGTGTCACTATTGTTTTAACATAAGTTAAGAATTTTGATACTGATTTGATATGGGAGCCCCACCACACCAGTGGAGACCAGCCATTACAAGGCATACTTCCCCAGTGTAAAGGTGGCTTCATATTATATGTTTGTATTTCAAACATTTTGAAATTCATATGAAGTTTACATTAGGCATATTTATGATCTGCACAATAGTTAAAATACATAGTATGTTGAGTATTTGGTATTGATTTTTTACTTTGACTCACATTTTACACGATTGTCATATTGACTTAAATTTATCTTTAATGTCAACTGTCTAATTGAGTGCCTGTCACTTTAAAAGAACGTGAGAGTAATTAGGCCTCAGTCGTGGTAGGTTATCAGGCTAGTCTAGAATAGGTATAATGCATCGGAATATGCGGAGGTCATGCTTATGTTTTCTATGTAATTTATGTAGTTTAAATAAATGTTCTAAAACCAAATAAGTGGAAGAACACAATATTCAAGTAGGCTAGTTATTGTGGGGTGCTACACAGACTGATCGGAGACCAAGAAGAAATGTTGCAAAACGGGATTACTCTAGAATGACTTATTGTACAAATGAATGCTTCTCATGTAGCCTAACTTCACCTTGGATTTTCTCGCGAACCCTTAATTACAGCAACTATTTAATACCATTGGAAAGCTAAGATCGTGCTGTCAACAAGTGACACGCATCAGTGTGACTAGGACTTCGTGAGCAATCCGGAACGGATTTGTTCGTGACCGACACACCAGTAACGAGTAACGATGGAGCACATCAAAAATGTATCGGAGTAAAAGTACTATACTCATCGAAAATATGTAGTGAAGTAAAAGTAGAAGTAGGAGAAAAAAATAATACTCCAGTAAAGTACAGATACTGCATTTCAGTACTT
Source organism: Sardina pilchardus (assembly GCF_963854185.1). NCBI lineage: Eukaryota > Metazoa > Chordata > Actinopteri > Clupeiformes > Clupeidae > Sardina > Sardina pilchardus. The sequence goes on from NC_085007.1 coordinate 33,621,442, forward strand.
AAGTAGAGTACTTAAGTAGTTCTACTTCGTTACTATACATCTCTGCTCACGGTAGGAATAGAAAAAATGCGGAAAATAGCGTCATTCACATAAAGTGAACAACCACTTCTAGGCCTGTATTCACAAAGAATTTTAGGGCTAAAAGTAGCTCCTAACTGGCGAATTTAGGAGAAACTCCTAAAAATAATGGGCGTGTCACTCCTAACTTTAGGACTCCTATTTTTTTTCACTAGAAGTTATTCACAAAGCATTTTAAGCCTAAAAGTAGCTCCTAAGTCTAGGACAGCTTAAAAGAACACGAGAGGACTCCTAACTCACTGAGACCTATTCACAAACCGCTTTTAGTGGCATTTCACGTTGCGATGTGTTGAAATGAACGTGCGGTTACAGGAGCTGACATGCAAGGGAATAATTGTGCGTTGCAACTAAGGATGCAAATGCAATAGTTTGCAGACAGAGGCACGCTCAAACTCCAAGATATCTCCTTACTTCTTCGGGTGCGAGTTAAATATTGTATTCCAATGTGCAAAAGAACTGCACTCACTAGTTCATTATCTTTTTATTCTTGTCATTGCAGTCATTGCACTTTTAAAAGGACTTCTTGTTCTCTTTCCTAACTTATGCTTGTCTGTCCAGCACCCAGTTTTTTATCGCTTTTTGGATGTGCGTGTGGTATTCTTTTGCATACTTTAATAAGGACAGTTTTATTGTAATTTCAGCCATATTCAACAGCAGTAGGCCAATTCAGTGAAACAAAAACTTCACCATGGGCTCAAGTGGTGCCACATTTAGATGGCACAGACAATAAGCATAAGAGTTTAAGGTGGGGAGTTTGCAAACTTGAAGAAGGCTGCAGTTTTGAAACAGGATTTGTTTTGTAAGCCCACACCCCATCCCCATGCACAACAATGCACAGGGAAAGGTTAAACGTTTGAAAAGCTATGGGAAAAAAATGTTGAAAAATGACTTCCGTTGTAAAACAATTTGTAAATACTTGTAGACATACCCAGAGTATACCAAAAACAACACTGACTGTTACTCTAGTCCCTTTCCCACAAGACTTCTAGAAGTTACCCGAACATATTTACCCGGGTAGAGGCACGACACGGAGGTTTCCCACATGAGCTTTATGTCCGAGTGAGATACGGGTAATTCTGTTCACACTAGACCCGAGTAGGAGCCGCGAGGGGTGGGGCAATGTCAGCACTTGCAGGGGGAGGGAGATGACGCTAAATAAATGCGTTGTTGTGCTGTGTTGCCTCGATGATGCGAACTTACATCAGATCCAAAACATCATGAAACAACAGAAGTAGTTAGCTCGCTAGTCAGCGGGAGCTAGCATAGAGGAAAAAATAGCTAACGCCAGGACCACAGGCTATAAACAAAGCTCTACTTCAACCCTCTCTGGTATAAACATCCAACATAACAAATGAATAGAAAATAATGACACACCTGGAAAATATAAACAGCACACAGAGGTCTGAGGCTCCTTCCCAACTCCTACAAAAAGCAACAATGCTAAATAACAGCGACGTTAACTATTAGCTGTTAATTGCTAACCACTAACAGCTAGTTGCAAGCTAATCGACAACACTTCAAGCTATTCACGTTTGCAAGGATAATCCTGCCTGTCCCGCATCAAACACAACAACGTGATTGCAGTTTAAATTTTTATTGTACGTACACAACAAAATGTCACTGTTTTCTGTACTCCGGTGTTCTCGTCTGTGTTCATACAGAGCCCGTCTACGGATTAGAACATGTCCACGGTGTTCCGTACACTCTGCCCCCTCGGGTTCGGCGTTTTGTTACATTTACCAGGTAAAACCTTCCCCGGTGCCATTTTGAGAAATCTTCGGTAGGAAGTGTATGTTGACATACTTATTTAGCTCTAGCGGTCGTTCTGCTGCTCAAAAAAAAACGTGGAATGACAAATGATACAAAGAAAACAACGCAAGGTTTCCAATGAGACTCACGTTTTTACTGACCTGGACATAGTTCATTATACCCGCTTTCAAAAAGGTTAACTGTACGGAACACTGTGGTGTACGTATTAGCGTTGTTTTCGAAATAGAACGCTGTACGGAACTCCGTGAACTACTAGACATTCTCTGGGTCATACCATACTCGTAGGGCAATGTTTATCGTTACCATGGCAATTTGTACTTTCTGCCTCGCGCTGCAAGCAGGCTGCAAGGGCGCATTTCTATACGTCATCGGTACGCCCCCCATCTCTACCCAGAACTGTGCCGGCTGCGTTCCCACCTGAGCGCACCCGGGTAACATCTAGAAGTACTACTAGGGGGCTAGTAGGGTGAGTTCCGGGTAAGAAAATACCCGAGTTTTGCGTTCCCACATACAGCCACCCGTTTGATATCCGTTTGACATCCGGATGTCTCGCTCATGTGGGAAAGGGACTTCTGTCCGGGACACAGCCCGTGTCACTGTAGCCTACTGTAAAAATGGTGGGTGTCACGCATGGTGTCACGCTTGTGGGATCATTGACAAAACATTTAGCATGACGATTTTATTATTGAAGAGAAGGAAAGTTCTTTGTAATGCAGGGATGCGAGGTTTATCCATAGACAGTAAAAGGGTTTATCTGGAGTATCAGGATAACGTCACAGTAGCCTAAAGAAAGATTCGACACCTGGCAACAGTTTGGGATCTACTGTAGCCTACTTAAAAGGAAGATCATAGGGGGCAGATTTGCATGGATAATAACGCTTTTCTGTGAAGTTAGCATGTATGACAAGCAGCTTATTTGATACAAAAAATGGATATTGAGAAGGCTGTGCAGAGAGGAACGGTTTCTGTCGACGGATGAAAGAGGTCAGTTTGTGTGTAACTAACATTAGCTGCAACAACTTGCCCCTGAATTCCCCACCCCTGAATTGCCAATAGATTAAAACTAGCGGCAGCTTGTGTGAAGTTTACACAGGTCAATACTTATTTTACAATGAGAAACAAACACCATCTCATCATCAAACGTCTATCAACAAAAGAAGCAAACAGCGAGTATGTTATTAATTATAAGGCTAATAACGAGGTAAAGTTTTACTTTTTTGGATGGGTAATGATTATTTCTGTTACATAGCGGGAGTAGGTGTAGCAGACCAACTGAATGCAAATATGTATGCACCCAAGTGTGAGAGCTTCCTTGTCTCGGCACGCAACTTCATTAAGAAAGCGCTTGCCACCGCAAAGATGCACAAAGTATGACTATATATATATCTTTATTAGTGTGCTTGCTGAAAGCAGCACACTATTGTTCTTCCTATTATTATCAAATTTATTTATCTTGCAGAACATTTTTGTCTCCCTATCTTGTCCTAGGGATTTGGAGCTAGAGACGCCGTTCCGCTTCTCACGCGTGCGTCCTGATGCGAGGATGGTGGCTTGTATAAAGCTTTTCGATACGCCTTGTCGTTCTCCCGTTATTCCAGTTTTTCCGGTCGATTTTTCCCCATAGGAATGAATGGAAAAGCGACTTTTGAGCGCTGATGCCCACACATTTTTCCACCTGTAGCCCAAACCGTAAGACATAAAGTCATGAAATTTGGTATGCTGATAGAGGAGACTACCCTGATTGACACCACCAGGTTTCATGCTCGCCACTCTCACGCTCTAGCGCCACCAACTGGTCAAAGATGGAAAACACGTTCATGCCCGTAACTTTTGATCCGTATGGCCGATTTTGATAAAACGTATACCATTGGAATCCTCTGACTCAGCCGATTCCAACGCACCATATGACGTCATTTTTCGCCATGATGGATTTTCCGCCATTTTGAATTTTGTCCAAAGTCAAAGTAAAGCTACCCTGGCCGCATAGTTGATCCGATCGTCATGAAACTTGGCACGCGTGATCTACAGACCAAGGCGGATCAACCGCCTTGATTTTGCCTTCATACGTCCAAGCGTTCGCCTGTGATAACCAATTAAATTCAGCGAGCGAAGCCGCCAAACAGGAAGTGGGCCTATCTTGGAAATGCTGTGACGTATGACAGCCATATTTGGTGGGATGACTTGAGACCCCATCCAAAGCACCCTCAATAAATTTGGTGTTATTTGGTCTGTCGATGGCTCTATAATTAGCAAAAACGTGTGTGTTGGTGAATGTATACTATTATTCGGAATAGCTCATCTTAAATTGCTTAGGTCATGCAGAAATGACATTTCAGAGTGATTTAAGATACAATGTTGATATTTAAAAAAAAAATCAAATCAAGGCCATTCTTGTAAAAGATTTTGGTGTAATTATCACAGTACTATGGAGTAATGACATGTTTTGTCATACTTTCCTTGTGGTATGACAGACGCCTACTGTTCAGTCTCTCATTGGATGACAGTGATTTTCCGCAACGGTACAATGTGGGTGTGGTGCTAAGATGGTCCGCATCGGGGTGTCTCATCCTGAGACTGGTTATATCTGAGCAATGCCGTGACCCCGAGGGGCAAGTACGGACTTATAAGCTGTTAATTACTGTCTGTGTTCATTTGGTATATATACTCGACAATCACACAATGTTTCATACTGACGGTGTGTTTTGGATGATTTGTATTGACCTGAGCATTCTGGGTAAACTTCACAGTCGGCGAAATACCGGAAGTAGAGCGTTCGCCCTGTCTGCAGTGTGCGTGAGGCAACGAGGATTTTAAGTTTCGTTTTCTGTTGTGATGATGAGCAGACGGCTGTGCACAAAAAAAAAGATAATTAATTTACCCTTAGACAATTCCTGCAGTTATCCTGAGTAATCCAGCCCTTGACATTCAGAGATGCGATCATTGACAAAAAGTAAGTTTGATGTTTACATCGTTAATTCACACTGGTATGCAAGAGGTTTGCTAATACACTTAAACTTGCTCTTGACATGATTTCCATGAAGTAATATACTGTAAGTGTTCTCTGAAATTATAATACTTCATGTGTTTAGCTTAAGAATCTACTGTTTAGCGTTTCTACTGTAAGGACGTATGCTGCATTCCAGACGTCATCCAAACGAGTGGGAGGTGGGACCTACCCTACCTGAAAGGTTCTACCTCCCACTTCAAAGCGTTCCAAGCATTTTGGAGTGGGAGGTTTAGAAAACATGGGTGACCGCCGTAACGTTAGCATACCGTCGTAATGTTAGCATATTCGGCTAGGCTAACTGTATAACGTTATAACGTTACTTTCACAATACGTTGTATTCTTTGTTGACACAATTTTAAGTCATAATATGAAGAACAAGTTAATTACTGTGTCTAAAACAACCCTACCCTGAAGTTTATAGCGTATTCCTTGAAGTTACCTCTCACGGGGCATGTCTCCATGGGCGCCGCCATAATCCTCCCACTTCATTTTTTTGAGGTCGGGGCAGGTTGAGCTCCTACAAGTAGGAGCTCCCACTTCGACAGGCGTTCCAGTGCATCTTTCGTAGTTGGAGGTAGGATAAATCCCACATCCCACTAGTTTAAATGCTGTCTGGAATGCACCAGTAGACTAGTCTTGCATCTCTGTACTCTTCTTTTGTTGAGGTGCTGTTGCCTAGTTACGCCCTCTCGTGCAGCCTCATGTTAGTTCATTAGAGACGTTAGATCTAGTAGTATTACACCACAGTGTTGGTGAAGTTCATGACGTTAGTTTTGAGTGAGTTTACTGCCAATTACCTTAAGTTGAAGTTGTGTGCGTGTATGACAACAAAAGTAAGTGAACGTAACCTTCGGTCATGTGTATTGGGAGTGGGATGCATCTTTCACGTTGATATGCAAGGACTTAGCATGCTAAGCGGAGCATTGGCATTGAATGAAGGAAGCCTGTGTTACTTGTGTGAGAAGTTGTGCTCATAGAATGAGAGATAGCGATAAAGTTTATTTAGTGACCATATTAATGACAGTTTATTTGGTTCTTTACAGACCACTATACATTATACGTTTATTCATGCTGTTGTATGGTGGAAGAAAACTCAATAAAGAAACTAAGGAGAAACTACTGCTTCACAACCAGTGTTCTAACCAAAGATTCTAGCGCTCTATGATCTTTGGTTCTAACTGACGCCACCCAAGCAACACAATCAATCAATCCATACAGTCCTTTAGCCCCATAGACAGTAAAAGATAGCCCTCATTAACAATCTCCGACTGGAGGAAGTTTGTACCTGTGCGAGTTAACCCTATTACACAGTACCGTTTACGCCGCTAGATGGCGTAATTGACCACATAATAACTGTAGTCACGAACAAAAAGGTTTCTTTTCTTTCTTGAAGGGGTTAGCGTTGCCGTTGCTGTATGTGTGTCCTGGCTTACAATTCAGTTTAATGAGCTTAGTATTCAATGCATTTCTGTATGCTGCAGATATATTATCTATATAAATAGCCATCTACCTATATTTCTCTGTATGTATGGAATCCTGAATGTCTCTGCTGGAACAATACAAAGTTAAACCCCATCTCTTCTCCGTCCTATATTCTAACCGATATACCATCCAGTATAGTGCCACTACCCTACCCGAATCAGTGCAAACCTATAACCTCCCCAATAATAATAGTAATAATAATTAGGTAAAAATAATAGTTTCTGCTTTAGGGAGAAATCTCAGAATTCCCCTCCAGCTAAGGAAAGTGGGAGCTATGTTTTTAGACTCAGTAGGCAAGCTTATGTGTGGAGACTTAAACTGTGAAGTTTGGCCCACTTATTGTATAGCAGTTAACAATTCTAGGTTCAATTAATTACATCCAACACAAAGTGTTATAGAAAGTATTACTGTGTGTTTCATTTAACTATTGTTCATGGTAAACATTTAATTAATTTAGGCTATGGGTGGTATAGGTGAAGTATTACCACACAGTTACTATTTAAAGCTACGTAATCCTTAATTGAGATTTCATTGAAAGTGATAGGTTGAACTTTTAAAAAGGGGTTTAAAAACTATTTTTGTACTTTCATTTTATTATGTCATACTGAACTGAATTCTAAGAGTTAAAAACAAAGGATACAATAAATGTTTTGTGATTGTTGCATTATGCATAGTATTTCATTTAGGATAAGCTATATCAAAGCAGGTAGAAGTAACTGTAGTCACTTGACATTTCTGAGGATTTACATATTTCCACCAGGGCAGTGGTAAAGACATTCTTCAGTGGAGGCACCACAGTTAATCACGCTATCAACATCTTCTTACCTTTTCTTCTGTTATTACTATTCTTTAACTTTATGGTAGACAGCGAGTCCAGCAAATTGAGAACCTAGGATCCTGTTTATGTTTATGAATGTGACTCCAGTATATGTTGAGACATACGGGTGGAAAAATAGGTTACATTTATATAATGCAAATGATTAAGTTAACAATATCATTGAATATGTTGTACAAACAAGAAGAGCGAAATGGTAAACTTTTAAGAAATCATTATCCACATCATAGTTTGACGCTGTGTGGGGTTATGGACTTGAGTTGACAGTTTTGCATGGAATTGCCCATACAGTATACATATATATATATATATATATATATATATATATATATATATATATATATATATATATATAAATATATTAAGATTTGACACATTGCAGTTTTTTAATGCAGGGATTATTTATAAATCAAAGAATTATGGGTAGATGTAGGTGAACTGTGCAACATGCAGTTTGTGGACAAGTGTGTGTGTGTGTGCCTTGTTGCCGGTGTACAGTATTTCTGAATATGAATGCTGTCTGGACAGGAAATGGCATAGCTTTTATCACATGCAACCAATCCAAAATCGATTTCATATTCAGAAACGTTAACCAGTAACAGCCTGGTTGCTTTGACATATCAACACCAAATTTCATCCTATTACACCATTTGAACAGGTGATTCGTCCTGTTTATTCTACCATCAATTTGAGGCTATAACACATTGCAACTTACTCAACAGTGAGTAAACAGCAGATGTTCCCGCAATACTCCTAACATTACTCGTATTTGTTCCAGAAACATGCCTAGTTCCTTAGGCTCCATCCTTCTTTCAGTGGTTACGTGTTTCATGCTGGCTACTCGTGAACAACTCATACATAATTCAACACAAGGTCTACAGACCTTAGAGGTGTACATTTCATTTCCATACATCAAAGCGTTCGCCCATGGCAGCCGATGAAATTCGATGGCGAAGCCTCCAAACAGGAAGTGAGGTCAAATCTCGGAAACGCTTTGAGGTGTCAAGACCATATTTGGTGGGATGATTTTGGACACCATCCAAAGTAACCTCAGTAGATTTGGTGCAATTTGGCCACTAGGGGGCGTCGCAATTAGCAAAAATGCATTTTGTCTCATACGGTATCTCTTTATGTCTTTGGGATGACATCCACATTTTTACATTGGAGGTGCTCTGGGACATACCACTGATGAACCTAGGGTCATTCCACCTCAATTCAACGGATTTTAGAGAAAATTTCTGCTTGACCATCTCAGATTTGCTTCAAACTTTTACCATCTAAAGAGTAACCATTTAAACTAACTCAGCCAAAATATTAGATCGGTATACCTAATACATCCAGAGAAAAACATTTTTGAACATGGTACCCCCCTTCTGATTTTTGGCACATTGGCGCCCTCATCTAAATCTGCAGCAAAGTTCAGATGTCATTATCTCAAAAAGTGTTCAAGCTAAAGACTTCAAATTTTCTGTGAATAATGATTGCTACCTATAGATTTCACATATTCATTCCTAAGTCGTATGTGTTGACTCTGACTGTGTTTCAATCTTGTGAAATCAGAAGAAAAATTGCAGATCTCTTTCACACCCCCACATTGGGTGCCCCATTACACAATTTGTAAGCAAAATGTTTGGCAAATGGTTATGTCTCTCTACAGAAGTGTTTAAGCTGTCTTTGAAAAAGTAATGAAGAGGTGTCTATGTTGCTTTTTTGTTGGAAGTATTGTAATACAAAACTGAAAAACAATCAATTTGGATAATATTGTATCTCCCCATTACAGAGGTATGACAAGCTATACCAATGAATTGAACACATCTCCAGAAAGAGTATGGAATGGGCTTTCAGACTGTGAAATTTCAAGATGGTATTATGGCTATGGTTATTGAAATGTTATTTTTGAAATATTGGTCTACTATAACAACACATTGCTGATATCCATGAACAGTGACATCTAGTGGCATTATATAGTGACAGCAGCAATTTATTTCGGAAATACAGGAAATATTTTATTAGTTCATCACTCAGCAAGTAAATGAAAATATAAATGTTTAACAGTATGAGACATAAACATCTGATACTTAGGAATAAGACAAGGATTATGAAATCATTAAATAATAGCACAAAAAAGCAACGCTAATTGTTGTAATAGACCAATATTTAAAAAAACGTTTTTTAATAACTGCAGCCATAATACCATCTTGAAATTTCACAGTCTGAAAGCCCATTCCATACTCTTTCTGGAGATGTGTTCAATTCATTGGTATAGCGTGTCATACCTCTGTAATGGGGAGATACAATATCATCCAAATTGATTATTTTTCAGTTTTGTGTTACAATACTTCCAACAAAAAAGCAATATAGACACCTCTTAATTACTTTTTCAAAGACAGCTTAAACACTTCTGTAGAGAGATATAACCATTTGTCAAACATTTTGTTTACAAATTGTGTAATGGAGCAAACAATGTGGGGGTTGAAAAAAAATTTGCCATTTTTCTTCAGATTTCACAAGATTGAAACACAGTCAGTATCAATACATACGGCCTACGAATGACTATGTGGAATCTATAGGTAGCAATCATTATTCACAGAAAATTTGAAGTCTTTAGCTTGAACACTTTTTGAGATATTGACATCTGAACGTTGCTGCAGATTTAGATGAGGGCGCCAATGTGCCAAAAATCAGAAGGGGGGTACCATGTTCAAAAACGTTTTTCTCTGGATGTATTCAATCTAATATTTTGGCTAAGTCAGTTTAAATGGTTACTCTTCAGGTGGTAAAATTTTGAAGCAAATCTGAGATGGTCAAGCAGAAGGCATTTGTTGAATTGAGGTGGAATGACCCCCTAGGCAACCCTTCACGTCAGTGTAAGAATTCGGCAATCGAGGGCAACGCCGCCAAACTCGAAGCAGCTTCGCGTCTTGGCCAAACTTTGGCGCTTTGACCTGAGGACGAGCGGTCGTGTCTCCTGCCGGGCGCTGTCGCGGCGCGTCTGAGCAAGCACACTTCGCACTTCCCACCGGGAAATGCATTCTAGTTTTGTCTTAAAACCGAATTAGTTAAAAACACCTTCGAAAAATGTCCCATCCACTTCCAATCAACTACTACAGTAGGCTTAGCTATTCATAAAACGTCTGTCAAAAAAAGAGAAGCAAACAACGTAATTATTAAGGCCACCATAATTTAAATTATGGCAGACATTCTGTTGTGTTTTGCGAGTAAGTGGAAGTAGCAAATAGTAAATGGAATACAGCTCTTAAAAAAACGCATGAAGGTCTGAATTGAATTACGGCTAGCTGAACCAATCAGATCATGAAATTACCATTAGAATTGACTTAGCTTGGCTGTTAGCCTGGTTGGGATAATAATTTAAATTCCCATGGTAACTTAAGTGCCATCTCTTTTGTGAAACCAAGTCAAGGGTAGATTCATCCAGGATAACCCAAAAATCATGGCTTAATCCCTTATCTAGGTTTTGTGAAATACCCCTCAGGACATGTTCCATTAGGCCATTTCATCCATCATGTCCGCAATGGATTCTGATAAGAATTGCATATTGAGCAACCAGCAACCATATTTTGATCAATCTTTTTAACAGTTTCTGGAACCAGAAATGTTCCCTGTCCTTGTGTACAGGTATAATTCATTCATTTATTTATTTATTCAGGGAAAATTGACTGAGCATGAAAACTCTTTTGCAGCAATGCCCTGAGTATAAAAGCAAGCAATAAAATAATAAAAAAACATAAAATAAGAACCATAAGCAAGTACAAATTAACCCCAAGAGGAACAGCCTTACTTACAAAATAAACATGAATAAATAAATAAATAAGTAATAAAACATATAAAAAAACATGTCAGTTAAAACAAGCACACTGCTGTACAGGACTCATATCATGTAATAAAACCTTGAAATTCTCTGTGGATACAAGTCTGTTGAGTCTCAACACCTCCTGCAAGTGGTTCCATTTGATTGGTGCAAAAGACTGAAAAGCTAATTTGCCAATCTCAGTTCTCACTCGAGGAGTTTCTAGTGTAATAAAACTTTGTGACCTTGTACTATGTCTGCCATGTCTAATTTTTAAAAGTGAAGTAAGGTAAGAAGGTAATTTACCTTGCAATGCCTTGTAAATAAATAGGAGGCAATGTCTTTCCCTCCTCTCATACAGAGAAGACCATCCTATATTCTCGTACAGTTTACAGTGATGAGTTTTAAAAGCATCACCTGTGACAAAACGTATAGCACTATGGTAAACTTTGTCAAGAGCTTTCAAGGTGGAAGGCGCTGTATGCATATAGAGAATATCGCCATAGTCTAGGACTGACAGAATGGTTGATTGAACAACAGTCTTTCTGCTCTCAAGGGAAAGGCAAGACCTAATCCTATATAGGGCACCTAGCTTAGCTTTAACCTTCTTGGTGAGCTCAAGCACATGTGTCTTAAAAGATAGCTTATTATCAAGCCAAAATCCAAGATATTTGTATTGGGCAACTTGTTCAATTTGTGTACCATTTAGGGAACATACAGTAAAAGCGTTAAGATCACATAGTTTTGATCTTGTAAAGAGCATAAATTTAGTTTTTGATTCGTTCAGAACCAGTCTAAGATTATTAAAACAGTTCTGAACATAGACAAAGGCAGACTGAAGGTAGGAAACAGCGCTTTCCATGGATTCTGCACATGCATAGAGAATAGTGTCATCAGCATAAAAATGAGTTTTACAATGTTCAAATGAACCACATATGTCATTTATATAGAGAGAAAACAACAAAGGGCCTAAAATTGAGCCTTGAGGAACACCATTTCTAAGACTTAATGCCTCAGAGGTCAAACCAGTTACATTTATACACTGTGATCTGTCGGAAAGATAATTATGGAACCAACTAGTGGATGCTTCATCCAGACCCAAAAGTGAAAGTTTTTCAAGAAGGCGGACATGATTGACAGTGTCAAATGCTTTTGATAGGTCAATAAACAAGGCTGCACAGTGCTTCTTGGAATCTATGGCTGTAGCTATATCATTCACAACCATAGTAGCAGCTGTAATGGTGCTGTGTCCAGTTCTGAACCCAGATTGAAAGGGACTTAAAATATCATTCGAAGAGAGAAAGGAACTAATCTGTTCATTTACAAAGGACTCTAACATCTTAGCTAAGCAAGGTAGCTTAGAGATGGGTCTATAGTTGTTTAAGTCATTGATATCTCCTCCTTTATGCAGAGGTGTCACTAATGCTGATTTCCAAACTTTTGGAATAGAGCCAGTGAGAAGTGATATATTAAAAATATGAGTTAAAGGTTCAGCAATGGAAGGGGCTGCTAGTTTTAAGAGATGAGGGTCTAACTGATCTGCACCCACTGAGCTCTTCATGCACTTGAAGCTGCACAATGCAGAGAAAACTTCAGCCTTACTTAATGGTCTAAAAGTAAAGGCAGAGTTGTTATTTAAAGGTGTAACACTCTCTTCTTGGACTAGGCCACACTGATCTTGTGATACAATCACACCACTAACCTGGTCAAACAGTGTGCCACACTTAATGAAGTGATTATTAAAAGCATTACATATCTCTTTTTTCTCCTGTATAATTTTCGAGTCCACTATAAGCTGCTGAGGGAAAGTAGGTGGAGCAACACCCTTGAGCGACTTCATCACTTTCCAGAACTTTGCTGGATTGCCACCACATTCAGACAGATTATTTAGATAATAGTTGGATTTGGCCCTCTTTATTAAGTAGGTACAAGTATTTCTTAAATGTCTAAAAGTCTGCCAATCTCCATCATTACCAGAGGATCTCGCAACTGCCCAAGCTTTATTTCTTTGAGAAACAATCACACTGATATCATGAGTGAACCAGGGGTTGCTTCTATTTTTTACCCTGAGTGTCTTAAAAGGTGCATGTTTATCTGCAAGTGTGTTAAGGATGGACTTGAAACGCTCAAATGCTAAGTCACCATCTGGTATATAGATAATTGAATTAAAATGACTATAATACAGGTCTTGTAAGAATGCCTGTTCATCAAATTTTCTAAAAGACCTCTTACAGATGTAAAGCGGCTCTGATCGTTTCAACTTGCCATTTCTAACACACCCCACTGGACAATGATCACTCCAATCCATAGGGAACACATAGATGTTTAAGTACAGATGCGGCCTATTAGTGAGAATGAGATCAAGTAGAGATGAGCGGCTGGGGAATTTCATGTTAGGACGCGTAGGTTCTGCGACCATTTGGGACAGATTTAATTCCGCACACATGTCTTTTAAATCAGCAGCCACCGGAGACAACCAGTCTAGGTTAAAGTCCCCTAGAATAATAGCTTCAGAATTTGAGCCTACCAGAGTTGATAACTGTTCTGATAGATTAAGTAAGGCATCAGGACTTGCAGAGGGGGGGCGATAAACACCCACCACGACTATGAAACAGCCACCTAATTGAACCCTGATGGCTAATAAGTCAAACTGACCTGGGACAGAAGTTGAGGTAATAAAAGAGCATTTTAAAGTGTTTCTAGTATAAATTGCTACACCACCACCACGCTTAACTCTGTCAACTCTAAAAATATTGTAACCATCAAGGTTGATGTCAGTATCAGAAACATTGTTATTTAACCATGACTCTGAGATAACAATAATATCAGGGTCAGAGTCTTTTGCCCATAGTCTTAGCACGTCCATCTTTGGAAGTAGACTCCTAGCGTTGATGTGCACAAAACCAGGCCCTTTACGATCCTTAAAACCACTTAAGTCCGATAAGACACAAGAATCCTCGGAGGACCTATTACCTGGATTCATTGTAGGAATAAGATTCATAGAGGTGTTTTGTCCAACAGCCGATTGAAAAGTGTCAGTCTGGTCCTCTGGATTGTGTGGGGTAGTGGGTGAGGGGACAAGGGGAGGGGCAGGCTGCCCAGAGAGTCAAAGTGGAGCAAAAGCAATGTAATTCAAAAGATTGAAAGTTAGCTGTCTAATTCCGTCCTTATTAGGGTGGATGCCATCTTTGTCATACAAGTCAAAGCGAGTCCAAAAATAGTCAAAGTTGCCAATAAAATTAAAACCAGCAGCTATACTGAAATTGTTGAGCCAACTGTGAAGACTGAACAGTCGACTAAAACATTCAGAGCCATATGCAGGAGAGGGTATGGGGCCAGATAAAATGCAACGCTTGCCAAGGGACTCAACTTTAAAACACAGATCTTCAAATTCCCTATGAAGTCTAGCAGACTGCCTCTCCATGACGTTATTGGCCCCAACGTGTATGATAATCATAGTGACAGAAGGATGGATTTCAAGAATTTTTGGCAACAAGGAGATGACGTCACTGATCTTACCATCATTTGCACAGTATGTAATACAGGCAGGAAGTTTTACCTGCCTGATTATGGAGTCACCAAACAGAAGAATTTGTGGAGCTGCAGTGTCATTGTATGTGTAAGCTGTAAGGTTTGAAGGGAGTTGGTAAGTGGCTGAGGAGGGATGTACCTCCACGGCACTAGGGGGTGCCTCAGGTGTGTCCTCTGAGGTGAACACGGAGTCTAGGAGTTGAGAAGAGGACCCCAGGTGGATGACGTCATCAGAGGTCGCGGAGGTGGATGGAGGAACAGCAAGCGCGTCGGGACGTTCTCGTGGTGGAATTTGGGCATCGGCTGTAGCAGGGGCTGATGCACAGCAGGCAGATGCACTGGACGGAGAAAGACAGCGACGCCGTTTTCCATGCAATTCAGAGGATGGAGGAGAGGTGCACCGTTTCCGAGACCTTTGACGAGTCGCCGGGTGAGACACTGAAGGGCCGGGCACCAGATTCCCAGGCGGAGATGTTATGGAGAGTTGACCAGCGGCCTCCCCAGGCGACCCTCCGGCAACGCAGATAGCCTGCACCGACGACCCGGGGCCTGCGTCCAGATCGGAAGGCACCGGCAGGCCACAGGATGTGTCTGCCCCTTGATGGAGGCGGTCAGAGGCCTCCGGTGCCGGCTCCGTAGCTAACGTTGATAGCCCTGGGGCTGCCGACTCAGTGTCTGAGAGCAGTTCGAGTGGCGTGAAGAAGTTGGACAACGGGATGGGAGAACCGTCACCAACAAACAGAGGGAGTGAACACCTCCGAGGGTCCTTCCTGCCCACTAGTTCCCAGGCAATGTGTGGGTCTGGTAACGAAGTAACGGTAGGAATGGAGGAGGTACAGAGAGCTGGATCAGTGACCTCGGGTTGGGCGCTTGGACGAAGGGAAGTGGATGGAGTGGAGTTCTGCCCTTAGGCTGGAGATGTTTGCATTTGAAGGAGGTGGTGAGGAGGCAGAGGGTAAGTGGTCTTCTGTAATCATGCTGATAGTTAGACCGAAAAACCTAGCTTACTGGCTAAAAACGAACCACGCTAGATCATGAGCTCCATTAGCGAACAGCTCTCACTACCGCGTCTCTCTCAGACCCCCATATTTATGTAAACCCTGTTTGAAAAGTTGGAATGCTGTAAAATGTAGGCTAAATAAATAGCCCTACAGGATGTAATAATCTGCACGTAAACCCGTATTTAGATGTAAAAAGGACATAGACAACATATCTAAACAAATGCTGAAACTGACATATTTGACTTTTTCATGAATATACAACCCCAATTTCATAAACATTAAATGTAAATAAAAACAGAATGGCCCTCATTTATGAAAATGAAATGTGCATAGAAACCATCATAAATTTGAGTGCAGAAATAATCTTACAACGGGGCTCACATGTGATTCATGAAATGCTCTCCAATTCCAGCGTACGAATAAATACGAATAAATATTGTTGATAAATCAGACGGCTGAAATCAATCGTAATTT
Organism: Sardina pilchardus; assembly: GCF_963854185.1. Classification (NCBI taxonomy): domain Eukaryota; kingdom Metazoa; phylum Chordata; class Actinopteri; order Clupeiformes; family Clupeidae; genus Sardina; species Sardina pilchardus. The sequence goes on from NC_085007.1 coordinate 33,637,428, forward strand.
AAATATCACACCCACATAGATTGGCAAAAGTATTGGGTCACTTACCTTGACTCACATATGAACTTGAATGATATCCCATTCTTAATCCATAGGGTTTCATTTAATGTTGGTCCACCCTGTGCAGCTAGAACAGCTTCAGTATTCAAGGAAGGCTTCCACAAGCTTTAGAAGTGTGTTTGTGGGAATTTTTTACTTCTGCCAGAACCGCATTTGTGAGGTCACACACCGATGTTGGACAAAGACACTGGCTCTCAGTGTCTGCACTAATTCATCCTAATGGTGTTCTACACTGTGTTCCAAATTATTATGCAAATCACATTTTTCTCTGATTTTCCTAAATATTGATGCAAAAGCCAGTCAGTCTAAGTCATTAACTGTTAGAGAATAATTGAAACTTTATTGAACAAACCTCCCAATGATAGCAGTATTTTTTTTTTTTTTTTAAATAGAAAACCCAAAATGCACTGTTCCAAATTATTATGCACAATTATGCATATTATGTTTCAAGATTTGGTTGTAAAGAGGTTGTAAAGCACTAACATGGCAATTTGTTGAATTTGCAGCATTGCAGAGGTGATACAAATTAAATCAAAAGTTATTTCAATCAAAAACATCTCAACAGGACAAGTTCCATGTTATCATAGGACCCCTTAATTGGTATCACTTTCACAATTCATACACACACGCACACACACACACACACACACCTGACTGCCCTCCTACCCCACCTTAACTTAAAGGAGCATTTCACCCATTTACATTAAGCTATCTATTGTTAGAAACCCAGTCATATTTTCGAATGGTCGTGCATCATTCCCTCATTTTCCCCTGAGATGGGAGAAAAAAGCCGAAAATGTATTTTTGGGTCATGTGGATAAAATCCAACAACTCCCAGAATCCCTTGCCTTTCACTGCCTTACCAGCACCCACCAGGAAGTAGACAAGTACACAGAAGGACTCATTAATGTAACATTTTGGCATTAATAACGATTCTAAAATTAAAACGATCATTGTTTTATGTTGTACTCAATCTTGTGGCCATATATCAATGTTGCTGGTCTTCAAAAGGAATTAGCGAAAAAATCGCGAAAAAAGCCAAAACGTTAATTAAGATATTTCCATGTCAATTGTCCCGCAAATTGACAGCATATGCTAGAATACCCGACTTTTAACAAGTATTAGTATCGCTAATACTATTTGTGCAATAACTTGTGAATAACATTAGGATAACTGACCTTGTGAGAGCTAGTCCATTCTAGCTTGAGCTAGCCCAGGCAAAGGCTAATCGACAGCCAATGATCCTAATCGACGTCCAGGCTTGCTGCAGGCCTTGATGGAGGCCTTGATGTTCTGTGCTGTATTACAGCTCGTACAGGTCATCTCGTGCATCAAATTCACATACCAGATCTTCAGAATTCCCATTTGCCATATCAGTTTCAACATCAGCATTCAATGAATTAGTATTTAATATTAAATCGTAGTTACTTATCAGCTTTCTCCACAGACCGGGAGCCTATAGCTTCCAAAAAAGATGGCGGCTATATATTTTAGTTTCTGCAAGTGAAGTCCCACCGCTAGCGCCCCCTCTTGGAAAAATGAGGAAAGTGTTTGTAGTTTCATCTACTCGACAAAGATATAGGACTTCCTGCTTTCAATGATGTAAAATGACGATTTTTACATCATTGAAAGCAGGAAGTCCAACATTGAAAACCGTATTTCTCCCGTCTCAAGGCAAACTGAGGGAATGTTGCACGGCCATTCAAAAACATGACTGGTTTTCTAAAGATACAAAGCTTAATGCTAATCTGTGAAGTGTCCCTTTAACTCCCCCAATTCACTGCATCACAGAAAGCATCATAAGACACTGCCCCATACACACAGCACAATGCCCCCCCAACACCACACACACTGCCCTACCAGCATCTTATTAAGCCACATACATACAACACCCTGCCCACCACCCTCTGAATCATCAGTATGCCACTGCCCCACACACAGCACGTGCACACACACACACACACACACACACACACACCTGACTGCCCTCCTACCCCACCTTAAAGGGATAGTTCGGGTTTTAAGACACAAAGTTATATGGGTTCCCTGTCAGCAACGTTGTGCATCAGCACTGACTTACCCCGCAACAGCGTCCTGTGAGCCGAGATCCAGCCGGTTTTTGATGCTGAAGAAAGTAGTCCGGCAAGTTTCTGGGGTCACGAAAGTAAAGTGTTTTTCTTCTCAAAACCATATGCGTTCAAAAGAGTGATATACAGTGCCTATAGAAAGTTATCATACCCTTTTGAAATAGTTCCTTTTTTTGTCTTACAGCCTGAAATCAAAACCCATTTTAAAAAAAAATCTTTTCCAGTTTTATTTACAAATGTAGCTGTGCAACATCAAAATAATGAAACAAAAGTCAACAGTTCTGAAAATTAATAAAAAATTAAAAACTAGAATAACAGGGTTGGGAAAGTCATCATACCCCTGACTTAATACTTTGTAAAGCTTCCTTTTGCTTTCATTACAGCCATCAATCTGTTTGGATATGTCTCTATTATAGCTTTGCACACCTAGACAGGGGAATATTTGCCCAATTTTCCGTGCAGAATTGTTAAAATTTAGTCAAATTCTGTAGGGAATGGCGATGGACTGCTCTCTTCAAGTCAATCCACATATTTTCTATAGGATTTAAGTCAGGGCTCTGACTTTGCCACTCAAGGATATTCACCATCCTATCCTTAAGCCACTGCTTTGTTCTTTTGGCAGTATGTTTAGGATTTTTGTCGTGTTGGAAGGCGAATGACCTCCCCATCCTCAGCTGTTTAGGAGAGGGACGCAGGTTTTCCTCAAGAATTTTGGTGTACTTGGCAGCATCCGTTTTCCCTTCTATCCTGACCAATTGCCCAGTCCCCGCTGAAGAGAAACATCCCCAAAACATAATGTTGCCCCCACCATGCTTCAAAGTAGGTATGGTGTGTTTTGGGTGTGTTTGGGTGTGTATACTGTGTTTGGTTAGCGCCTGGAGCTCAGTCCAAAAACTTCAATCTTAGTCTCCAAAAAGTTCGATCTTAGTCTCATCTGACCATATAAGCTTTTTCCACATGGTAGCAGAATATTCCAGATGTGTTTTTGCACTGAACTCCAAGCGCAATGTTTGGCGAAAACCAACACAGTACACCACCCAAAACACACCATACCTAGTGTGAAGCATGGTGGGGGCAACATTATGTTGTGGGGATGTTTCTTTTCAGCGGGAACTGGGCAATTGGTCAGGATAGAAGGGAAAATGGATGCTGCCAAGTACACCCACATTCTTAAGGAAAACCTGCGTCCCTCTCCTAGACAGCTGAGGATGGGGAGGTCATTCGCCTTCCAACACGACAATAATCCTAAACATACTGCCAAAAGAACAAAGCAGTGGCTTAAGGATAGGATGGTGAATATCCTTGAGTGGCAAAGTCAGAGCCCTGACTTAAATCCTATAGAAAATATGTGGATTGACTTGAAGAGAGCAGTCCATCGCCATTCCCTATAGAATTTGACTAAATTTTAACATTTCTGTACGGAAAATATTCCCCTATCTAGGTGTGCAAAGCTATAATAGAGACATATCCAAACAGATTGATGGCTGTAATGAAAGCAAAAGGAAGCTTTACAAAGTATTAAGTCAGGGGTATGATGACTTTTCCAACCCTGTTATTCTAGTTTTTCATTTTTTATTAATTTTCAGAACTGTTTACTTTTTTTTCATTATTTTGATGTTGTACAGCTAAATTTGTTAATAAAACTGGAAAAGATTTTTTTTTAAATGGGTTTTGATTTCAGGCTGTAAGACAAAAAAAGTAACTATTTCAAAAGGGTATGATAACTTTCTATAGGCACTGTATTTGCACCACAAAAACGTTGTCCAGGAAAAATTCAAACCTCGTTATCACTTACTTATTTTTCGCGATTCCTATCACTGCGCGCTACTGACAGCTGGACAACGTTTTTGTGGTGCAAATATATCACTCTGTTGAACGCATATGGTTTTGAGAAGAAAAACACTTTACTTTCGTGACCCCAGAAACTTGCCGGACTACTTTCTTCAGCATCAAAAACGATCAAAAACCGGCTGGATCTCGGCTCACAGGACGCTGTCGGGGGGTAAGTCAGTGCTGATGCACAACGTTGCTGACAGGGAACCCATATAACTTTGTGTCTTAAAACCCGAACTATCCCTTTAACTTAACTCCCCCAATTCACTGCATCACAGAAAGCATCATAAGACACTGCCCCACACACACACCCCCTGATAGAGAGCATGAGCATGCTAACATGGATTTGTGTGAGGAGAAAAACAATTCTGAAATATTTGATAATTTGAAAAAAATATGAAAAATGATGGTTAAGAATGAAATGTGTTGACATTTTATCAGACCCCGCCACAAATTTGGCCCCCCCCCAATGTTGACATCATGGCTACGGCCTTGCCTCCAACCCCTACATATATACAGTACACCACTATGGGTGTCCCTTGGTGCGCCCCAACCCTACTAATGCTTATTTATAGGCCTGACAATAAACTTTGAACTTTTGATATTAGTATTTCTTTCTTTTACTTGTTGGTTGTATGTTTTGTCTTATTTTAAATGATTAATCACCATAAAGGACACCAACTCCCACATGGCGTGCCCCAGGGATCTGTGCTCGGCTCCCATCTTTTCACTACATGCTGTCCCTTGACTGGATTATCCGTCAACATGGATTCCACTAGATTCCACTAGAGGTGGCACGGCTCATGAAAAAATCGGAACCGTTCAGTCTCATTTCGAGGTATGTGTGCACTGTGCATTAGGCTACGGTTTTGACAGTTCATGGCATGCGTATACGCTCATGCACATATGTGACGCCAGACAGCCCCCCCCCCCGCGTGAAAAAAGAGGTGTGGAGTGCTGCAGCGCAAGTGGGAGAGATAACGGAGGCAGCCTAAAGTTGGAGGATGCACCAGCTTCGCAGAAGTCTGGCGTGTGCAAACATTTTTGGATGTAAATGTGGTAGATATACTGTACTGCAGATCAGGGTGCGGCACAGTTTGTCTCGTCCAAATTAGAAGTTTGAACGCAGTTGTAGGCCTACTCAAATTCAGGCTATAGTAAGGACAGAAGTAGCCTGTGCCAACTGAGATGCTGTGGATTTCATATTCTATGCAGGGCCCAAAATACGACACAAAAGGTAAATTGTAGTGCCCCCTAGAGTTGTGGTGAGGTAATTAAAATAAAAATATTTGAGATCCCTGCATGGCTAGGAACCTATACCCACTAAATTTGGTTCCTGTAGGTTTTACGGTTTACTTGTTTAAATGTTTGCTACATAGGACAGAAAAAGAAAATAGTAGTCTAGCTATAAAGCCAGCAAGCTTCTCTGCTTGGACCTCTGCACAGGCGCATATTATTCAGTGCCTATTTTTCTTCACGATAATAACTTGTTTTTCGCTGACTTAAATATATATGGCTTTATAATTATGAAGTTTCTGCGCAGCTTGCAAATGATTCGATGAGGTATAATGATCGAAGGCACACATCACTTCCTATCCTGCCATTTTGCTGCTGAAGCTGAAAGAAACCTGAAGCCTTGGAACAGTGAAGGGGTAACGTTACGGTTAACGTTTAGGCTGTGTATTGTCAGCCGAAAGCTCGGTCTTAAGAGGTTTAAGCTTACGTAAGAATGTCGGATTTTGACAGCAACCCATTTGCGGATCCTGATTTCAGCAACCCATTTCAGGTGAGTTGTAGAAAATAGAGTCACGGTCGATAAGTTAGCTGCTATCCTATGCTAGCTCCCTATTAGCTTGCTGAGTGGTCTATAGCTTGATTCAGGTACAATTTAGGCTAGTAAGTTAACTAGTAGGCCTCTTGAGTTATTCAGTGTTCATGTGTGGATGTCTGGAGTTAGTTGTTAACGCAATATTAGCGATATTATGTTTTGCTTTAGCTGAGGGGGGAAATTGGCATTGGAAGGAGTTCGCTGTCAGGTGTCTGAACATTTAGCTAGCAGCTAGCGTAAGCTAATATCCGCCAACATGAAGTTAGCTAAACGTCACTGTTTTGAAATGTAATGTTAGCTAACTACGCTAACGTTATATTTGCGTTTGCATGCATCTGTTTCCTTGATGCAGTGTTATTCAGATATCGCAACTTAATTTAAGTTAGATCAACTAAGTTCGGTAGGAATGAAAGGAAAATAAAGCTGGTCATAGTTTGCAACGTATAGTTAATGTTAAGTTTGTCAGAGCAAATTTGTGCTGTCAACTCAAAATATTAGCTACATGGATGACAAGTTAATTCCGAGTTCATATTGAAATTAGACGGAATAATGTGTCATTCGTTGGCCTTAAATCTAAATGTTGACATGTCACGTCATGTTTCTTTGGCTTAGCATCTATCTAGCTTGGTTAGACAGGTCGGAAGACACCACTTGAGCTGCAACCTCGTTTCCGGTGTTGCTGGTCCAATTTGTTTGACGGTGTTGTGTGCCTTCTGGTTTCTCCACCTACTGGTTTCCTGTGCTCATAGTCTACCACAGCAGCAGAAGTTGTCATACATTCACAGACACGTTTTTGAAGTCGCTTTTCGTGTACTGCACTACATTCATACTCATGTACTACGAGCACTCGGATAAAAAAACATGTAAAGTATTGCAGACTAGCAATAACATGGATTCGGTCCTGCAGCGAAACTGATGCCCTTCACCTGTCCCTACTCACTGAGCTAACTTATCTCTTCTCGTTCAGCCATGCGAGTTTCTATCCTACCACCAATTAGGCAACACCCAGACAGCATGTTCTGATTTAGGCAATCTGAAACAAGTGGTTGCCCTTTATAATTCTGGCTACATTGGGCTGCAACGGTCGTCAGTGCACAGTGGGCACTATTTTATCTTTGTGGTTAATGTCTTGGGTGCTGACGTTATTATAGTAAATTGGTATGGTAAATAGTAAGAATGCACCATCCCGAGATATGTTCAAGGATTGAATGAAGCGAGTTTGCAAAAATATGTATTACTACAACATTAAAATGTTTAATATTTAAATATTTAAATGCATCGATCTCGTGCTATCACTCTCCTTTCATATACTGTGAATTTATTTATTATTTATTTAATGACTTTTTAACCAGATATAAAGCTTGTCTTTATTTGAAACACACACACACACACACACACACACACACACACACACACACACACACACACACACACATATGTATATAATAATTTACTTGCAAGCTTGTGCAAATGCTGCCAATCATCTAACAGTTGTAACTCCATAGCCTTATAAGGTATTGTTATAATATATTGCCAATGCTAGATTTAAAAGGGAATGTGACGCCGATTTAGAGATAATGCTGATATTTTGTCAGCAAAATGTTCTGATTTTCAAGAGCCATCCTCGAAATCTGTGCTGAATGGCATCTGACTTCACATTTGCCTATGCCTTGAACATTTCATAGGAAGGTTTCCCCCCATATCTCCCATTAGTGCTGTGCGATACTACGGTATATATCGTTGTACGACAGAAAAATGTCTCGTACGATACAGTCCTCTACCGGAATATCGTAATTTTAACGTGGCTGTGACTGCTCAGATGATTTAATTGCAGGTGTGTTGCCGCTTCTCGCAGACAACAACCTTAATTTACTGACTCGGGATGGGTGGCCAGGCAAATGAATGCAGGCAGCTAATAGTAAACAAATTAAACTTTTTTGACGTTGGCATAAAGACTAGTGTTGCACGGTGCACCGATACCACAAAAGTATTGCAATACCCTGAAATTAAAAATGTCACAACACCTAATGTTAGCCTACTTTACAATACTTTTAAGAATTACTGTGTTCTTCTGAAGAAGCGGTGCGCGCAAGGCAGGTCTCCCCTAAAAGCTAGCCTGTGGCTTTACGTCTTTTCCCCCTCACACACTCGTATGCGCAGCAGTGCTATTAACAGCGAGACAATGGCCCAATCCCAATGTCCGGACTCACGAACTCACAGACTTTGGTGCGCGTTCTCGCGAAATTTTTAAGGGTTTAGGGCTGTCCCAATGTCGAATTACAACGGGCGGGAGGGTTTGAGTACAGACTTACCGAGCCCTTTCCGTGAGTCTGCATCGGTGCAGACTTTAACCTAAGGGAATTACCCACAGTTCAAACTGTTGTGACGTTTACCGCGGAGATCATAGAAAAATCCGGAAATGAAGGTAAACAACAGCACGCACGACACACGTGCATGGTGCAAATGTTAGCAACGTCTTTGTTAGTAAACATTGCCAAGGTACATGTGATCTCGTGAAGTGCTGTCCCAATCCCAAATACCTATCTGAGCCTATGTGGCCTCACACACTCACTCACTTAGCACCTGAGATCAATTAAGTCTGTGAGTCTTTAGTTCTTAGTCTTTAGGGCTGACATTGGGATTGGGCCATTGCTGCTAGTTTAAGTGATGCTATTGTAACACACAATTATAGGCTAATATCAAGTTGATTTGCTCACTTGCATCTCAAATGTGTGTTGCTAACCTATCTAGGCTATGGCATTTCAATTTCAATTTCAATTTCAATTTAATGTCGCTTATAGAGCGCCAATACATTACACATGTCTCATGGCGCTTTACAGAGTGTTAGACATTTAGATCATTTAGGCTTACTATTTGGTTTAACGTCATTATTTTCTCTCATGTATTTCTTAGTGACAAGCACTCAATTACACCTACACAATTACAATTACAACCATTATTTCTTAAATTATAAGAAAAATTTGCATTCATGTGTGGATGTAAATATATAATTTTAAGTAGAAATACTATGTCGGGATATATATCGTTATCGTGGTATAGAATTGCCTAGCACTATCTCCCATAATTTATTTTAGAAAAAAATGGCCTTAGTCTCTAATGGGTTAAGTGAATACTACTTGTTGATTTTAGAAAAGGTAACAGATGTTTTGTACTCGGAATAAATTATTTGGCTTTTGCTACAAAACTGCCATCCTCTGGGGCACCGGCCATACAACATGCTCTTTACTAAAACAGGAAAGAGAATAGCCAACATTATTGTTTTCTACCATGTTAATGGTAGCTATGTTGACCAGTTAATGGGAGGGATACCATATAAGATTATCATCATCAATAAAGTCTACTGTTATCACTTTTATTTACAGGATCCCTCAGTGACACAAGTAACACAAAACGCTCCCCCTGGGTTGGAGGAATATAACCCCTTCACAGATACAAAGCCGGTAAGTCTTGCTGGACCTCACTCACACACAGTCCCAGTTTCCAGGGCCCGTATTCACACAGAATTTTAAGGCTAAAAGTAGCTCCTAACTGGCGAATTTAGGAGAAACTCCTAAAAATAATGGGCGTGTCACTCCTAACTTAAGGACTCCTAATTTTTTTCACTAAAAGTTATTCACAAAGAATTTTAAACCTAAAAGGAGCTCCTAAGTCTAGGACAGCTAAAAATAACTCCAGAGGACTTCTAACTCACTAAGACCTATTCACAACCCGCTTTTAGTGGCATTTCACGTTGCGATGTTTTGAAATGAACGTGTGGTTACAGGAGCTGTCATGCAAGGGAATGATTGTGCATTGCAACTAAGAATGCAAATGCAATAATGCCACCAACAATTAAAACCACCATTGCATGTAAACTAAATGTAACGTCTCACTGTGCCTAATTAAATTAAATCGTTTCTCCTCTTTGCAAATGTAGGCTACAGTACGTGTTTCATACAGATTAATTTAAAACATGTGGCAAAGATGCTGCTCCAGTCCGTAGTGTTTAATTATGCCTAGGCTATTTGCTTTACTCTTTATTCATTTAAGCCAGGGATGGGCAACTTTCATGACTAAGAGGGACACATTTTTTTATCATCACCATCAGAGGGCCAAATGTGGCCGCGCACTTCCGCACATCTGATGCTGATGCAAAATAATTCTGAATAAGAACACATATGTCAATTTTCATGCTCAAATGCATTTTTTACATAGACTCCCTAACAACAAATACAAATATTTTACAGCCAGTGATAAGTATTATTTTCAGTGCAAAGGGCTCACATAAATCACCATTCAATGATGGCACAATATTGAAAAACAATGGCCCATCATGAAGTGCAATTACAAGCCTCATATTCAATGCATTTATGCTCCCACATGTGGCCCGCGGGCCGCCAGTTGCCCATCCCTGATTTAAGCTATGCCTATTTATTCATCATCTTCCATCCTTCACAGCCCCATGCATTCTCACCAGCTAAGACCTAACACCTGTCACTCAACTCGTCATCGTAGGGGAGGTTTTTGCCATCATTCCCGCGTTATAATCATCAGCCAATCAAGGTCAAGGCCGTAACCAGGATTTTTAAAATACCGAGGTCAGGGCCATCGCTAGAAATTTTGGGCATCCCGAAATGCCAGGGGGGTTCTTCCGACCCCTCTGATCATGTTGCCAACGACATAGAACTATATATTTGTTCATTGTATAACATGTTTTGTTCATAACTTGAACCAACACACTTTTCCACAATATTCTTTTTGTAGAGCCTCAAGAGCCTTTTCCCAAACTGACTTTGGTTATTTAAACTGGACCCTACTCCTTCTGTGATTAAGAATGCTCTGCATCTCCTCATCAGTGTAGGGAATGCTGCATATAAACTGCAGGGTCATAGCTAGGGTTGCCAACTATGTGAAAATAACATAAGGAACATTCAATGTGAAATGGAGCGCGGGGCGTGGAGCTTAGCTTCTTTAAGTTGAGGCCTGGTTATGGCAGACTTTGGGGTCATAGGGCCCACCTACACGTACCTACACCCCACCCCCCATCAAATCATCATTATGATGATCATTACAATGATTATTATGCTATATAGTTAGACATGCACTTTCACTTCAAAGCAGTCAATGTTTGAAGTGCCAAAATTGTTCACAAAAAGTTTGTGAAAACTATGCATATGCACATGTTAGCGTGGCATATGCACATCAGAGGCCTGCTTTACTAATGTAAGATATACGTACAATAGTGCATTGCTTTTCCATGGTTGCATGGGAGAATGGAGAAAAAATGGATATGGTTTATAATGAAATTTCATTTGAATGCCTGAATGTAAGGATTCAGGAAACACAATAGCAACTTTTGTCTATGGTAAACGGCCGTGCAGATAGGCGAAATCTGGAGATCTTTAAATGAAAGACTAGATCTGACCATGATCAAATTTGACTAAACGATACTCAATCCTTGAATTTCCCCTTGGGGATCAATAAAGTACCTATCTATGCTAATCAATGTATTGTACATCCTCTGCTCTGTTTTTATGGGAGTTGCGAGAATCCACGTTGTTCTATTAAATGTCGTTAAATAATTATAGCCTTCCAACAGGTTGACGCAGAGCTTTGCCACCAACGTAGTTTCAGTTTCTGTCACGCAAACGCGTACACGCATGCATTCAATGAACGTTCACACTTAATTGTATGGCTCTATGTTTAATCACATCAATTTTGTGTGTGTTTTTCATTGTAACGTGCGTGCATTGAGGAGTTTCTTAAAATACAGAACAAAGAGCGTTCCGTATCAGTTCAATACGGAAGAAGACTTAAGGTGTAACACTTATAAAACGAAACTTGAAGAAAAAAATACCGAGGACATGACCTCGGTGTCCTCAATGGTAGTTACGGCCATGATCAAGGTGGTCACTTTAATCAAGCTCGTGCATGAGTAATGACGTCAACCATAGCAACGAAGACTCACTATTAGTTTAGGAGTTGTCGTTTCTCCTTTCTAAAAGTAGCTCTGAAAGGCTTTGTGAATAACTTTTAGGAGAAAAGTGATATCGATGAGCATGAGCCTGTAGGTGAGCAGTAGGTGATGTCGGGTGGCAAACTTTATTAAAATACGGGAGAATTGTAAGTATTTTTCGCGGATTGAAGGTAGAATTCAATTAAGAAACAGTTTTTGATTTTGAATGGGCCACTTAAAGGGATATTCCGCCATTTTTGGAAATACGCTCATTTTCCACCTCCCCTCGAGCAAAACAATCGATATTTGTTCGTGTCTCCTCTCAAGTTAGAAAGTGTAAGAAGACCAACTGAAAATGAAGCCTGGCGTTTTTCTAGGCTGATTTGACATATGAACTACACTCTCATCTGGCGTAATAATCAAGGCAACTTGCAAACTACTGGCACTACTACTGCTTGTTGTCTATGGGGACTATTTTCAGATGCTGCGTACAATATCACTGCGCCTATGGTACGTTAGCAAGTTGCCTTGATTATTACGCCTGATGAGAGTGTAGTTCCATGTCAAATCAGCCTAGAAAAACGCCAGGTTTCATTTTCAGTTGGTCTTACTGCACTTTCTAACTTGAGAGGAGACACGTTCTAAATGGGAAAATTACCAGAAATCTTAGTCACTTTTAAACATGAAGCTAGCAGGCGAGAAGCTAATGGTCTAATCCGATTCAATGATCTATGCTAGGCTGAAGCTAAAAGTTGTATCGCCAGACTCACAGAATGGCTGGATGAACGGGAACAAGGTAAATATCGATTGTTTTGCTCGAGGGGAGGTGGAAAATGAGCGTATTTCCAAAAATGGCGGAATATCCCTTTAAGTTGGCGTTACGCTCCAGTGGCATACTTTTTTTGATCTGATTGTTTCCTACTCTGATTGATGGCATCTGATGCAACAAAGACGCCAGGAGTTTCAAACAAACTAAAAAGATCTGAGCCCCCGAACAAACGCCTTAACTCGGAATTAGACAGCAGTCTGGATAATTCTTTTTCTTTACGCCCGATATGGAAGGAATCTTGAGCGATATAAATGAGAAATTAAAGAAACTTGAGAAAGAAAGTTGGACTCAATGTCGGACGATATCAAAGATTTAGAGACTGTGATTGCAAATGGGATATCCCTGGAGCATACACGCAAGGATCTTGAGTCTGTGAAAGAAAAGGTTAAGAGGGTGCAGAGGTCTGTCAGAGATGTTACCAGGGAAAACCTCAAGCTGAAGGAGAAAATGCTGGAGATGACCGCGCGCTCAATGCGAGACAACTTGATATTCAGCGGTATCCCCGAGAAGAAGGATGAGAATGTTAGAGACGTCTTCAAGGCTTTTTTTACAAACGAGCTGGGTATCAAGGAGGAGATTGTTCAGCGGATTACTTTCCACAGAGTGCATAGACTCGGACCAGCAAGACCCAAGAAAAGTTCCTATTCGAACGTTGCGGCGGAGGAGCAGGCCAAACCAAGAGCCATCATCGCCTGCTTCGAGCAGTACACGTACAGAGAGATGGTCTTCGGACTGGGACCAAAGCTTAAGGGGAAAAACTTTGGCATTAACCAGCAGTACCCTGTGGAGATTATGGACAGACGTAAAGCACTACTTCCCATATTTAAAGAAGAGAAAAAGGACAAAAAAGAAAAGGGCAGGGTAAGACTTGTTGCTGATAAACTCTATATCGACGGCGAATTATACAAAGACATAACAATCACAACATGGCTCTATTTACTGGAGATGAGTGAAGATGATAATTAATAGCCTATAGAGGTGAATCAAAATGAATTTGAATTGATCTCCCTAGAATAAGTTTTGTTGTTGTTGCCACTGACATAGCCCTTTGTGGTCTTTTAATGTAATTTAGGTATGTTCCTTTTATTTGTTTTGTCTTTTCTTTTGTTTTGTTTTTTGTTTGTTTTTGCATTCATAACATTTTGCTTTCAGAATAAGGCCACTAAGATTAATAAACTCCCATTGGCAGGAAAGTTATTTGAGTTAAAGTATTATGAGTCTTGAATCCCTGCGTATTGCCAGCTATAATTGTAATGGACTGGCTAATGACATAAAAAGAAGTGAAATATTTACTTGGTAAGCTGAAAAAAAGGATTTGGATATAATTTGTTTACAAGAATGGCATTCTACTCTGGATGTTAAAGAAAAATGGAGGCGAGAATGGGAGGGGTCCATTTTCTTTAATCATGGAGCAAGAAACCAAAAGGAGTTTTGATATTGTTTAGAGAGCATCTTGAAACTTGTGTGCATAAAATAGAACAGGATATGGATGGTCGTATAATAATTTTAGATGTGGAAATTGAAAGTAGACGTTTCTGTTTGGTTAATATTTATGCTCCAAATGATAACGATCCAACTTTTTTTGATATTGTTTATAATATGATTCGAAATGATGACATTCCTGTAATTAAAGCTGGAGACTATAATATTGCCCTCCAGCCCTCCAAAAACAGGGCCGGAGAGGGCAGGGACTGTCATGGACAGAAAATACATGCTCTTACTTACGTCTATGATGTCTACAATGGATCTTTTTGATATTTGGAGATTAAAAAATCCAGACTTAATTAGATATACTTGGAGGCGGAATGCTTCTGCAAGTAGAATAGATTTTTTCTTGATTTCTTTCTCTCTTATAGCAAAAGCTACTCAAGTAACAATTGCTGAAAGATTTAGATCTGATCATCATCTTATTATATTGGAATTTAAGTTTGCTGACATTGACAGGGGTAAAGGCTATTGGAAATGTAATCAATCGTTGTTGGAAGATGGACATTTCATTGTTAAAACTAAGCAATTTATCTCAGATTTCTTTCTTTTTAACACTGGTTCAGCAAATCCACACATTGTATGGGATGCATACAAATGTGCTTTTCGAGGCCATGCTATAAAATTCTCCTCATGGAAGCATAAACAAACCTGTAACAGAGAAAGAATTCTATTAAACGAGGTGCTAAACATCTACACAAAAAACATAAGAATCTATCAGAATAAAATCAAAGGAATTATATACAGATCGTACGGGTTGAGAATGCTCCTTTCTTTGCCGCACACCGGGAATCCCGAAGGTTTGGGACTTTGTAATTAAAACTGCAACCGCAGGGGGCCAACATAAGACCGCCCTAATAACATGCAGGTTCGTCTCATGCTGGAAAAACACTCTGGTCAATGGAGAGGGAGGGAAATGCTTATTAGGCCTACCTTCTTTCAATGAAACAGCAGTGTCTGCTCAACTTATCACGGATATGCTGCATAGGATAAGTCACAAAAACGAACGCAATGTTTAGGACAATTAGCTAAACGGGGATGCCTTTGCTAGCCAAAAAGTAGGCTAGTTATTTTTATTAGGCCTACGTCAACTTTCTAAAGCATGCAGTTTAAGAAGGCTGGTGCGTGTTACATCTAAATAAAAAGTGCATGTTATATTTAACCCCGCGCTCTGCTGCGCTGTGAAATCGGCTACAGCATTGCCGGGACATTCTAAAACTCTTAACATGAAAAGCTTAACGTGAAAATTAAGATAACGTCCATAATGATTGGAATTTGGATTCGATATTTTGAGAGTTGTATATGCTTATGAGAAGTAATAGCCTATAAGAGAGAAATTTGGTGATCATTGGTCGTTGTTTTCCAAACTTATTCCACGTTAAGCCTTTTTGTATGAAAAGAAGAGGAATGCCGGTGCAACGCAGATGTCTTCTTTTGTAGGCTATTTAAAAGGTGCAAAACATTAACTAACGTTTCGACATTACAAACGTCTTCATCAGAGTCGTAAATATGATGACCATAAATTGTTCATCATAGTTGTATAAGTACCAGATTGTCGCACAACAGAAGCGCGGAGAACTTTCCTTTGTAGGCCTATGCTTATGCAGGCATGAAAACTCCTCACCTTTCGGCGAAATTCGCCGTTTTGAATAAAAAATAGGTGACTTACACGATTCGTGCAGATCCGATGAGAAAATATTTAGGAGGGGGGGGGGGGTGTCAAGGTGAATTGAATTTATAACTGAGTCATGCGCAGACGCTAACGCATCTCGAGGTGTTTCCAGAGCTGCATTTAAAACGTGTCTAATCAGCAAGGGATGCGTGAATGTAGCCCCTGCCCTATGCGTTTAATAAACATTAGTGGAAGCTAATTGTTGACATAGACGCAACGCGAACAGAACGCGCAAGCCAAGTATAGCCTAGCCTCCCTGCTGTGAGCGCAGATAGATGCGTCTGAGATGTCAGGTGGAATAGTGATCCTGGCGAGGAGAGATGCCGAGGGATTTCACAGGTGGGCTAGTTGAAACTTTCAACTTCTATTAGAATAAGACGCTGAGACTAGTGTAGCAACGTAGCAGGATGAAAGGAGCTGAAAGTTAGCGAAATTAGACAAACATGTAGACATAACGAGTTATTTTGATGAAGAATACGTGCAGTTTGAACCATCTAGATCGGCAATAGGTGAAGCAAATAGGCAGACTTTATCAGTATATCATATAGCCTATCAAAGGCTAGTGTGACAGTTGAATTAAATGCTCATATTGTCCAGAGACGTAGTTGATTGACATGATAATGCTGTCTTTAAGAAACGTGGGCCCTGTTACTCGAAGCACACTGCGCATAGACCAGTGGTTCCCAAACTTTTCTGGCTTACGGCACCCCTAAACCAGTATCTCTCTCCATCCACGGCACCCCTATTTTTTTTTTTTTTACTTTTTACTCAACCTCCTTTGTGCCATATTTGTACTTCATGCCATTTTCTTTAACCTTGTGATATGTTGGATAGGCCAAAACTGCTTTTATTATAGGCATTACTAAGATAAGGTGAAGTTAATATCTTTTTTTGTTTTATTCAAATGAACTACTTTCATTCAACTCATGTAATTGAACTTTTGAATAAATGGTGAACAGGATGTGAAGAGACAACTTGATAACCACCTGACCTCGGGGTGCAGTCTGAACCCATTTCACTGCAGAGGGCAGTGAATAACCGTGTTTGAAGGGGACGTTATTTAACGTAATTAACTATTTTTACGACTTGATTCAATACATCCGTCATGTCTGGAGGCATCGTTTTTGCAGTAAGAGCCTCCCGATGCAACATGCAATGCGTCGCTACCATGGCAGGATTCTGTTGCATAGCTTTCGTTACAAAGCCTTGACCCGACCCGTCATTGAGGCCGCCCCGTCAGTGGCAGTGCACACACTTACGCACATATCCCAGCTAAGATTATTGTTCCTCAAGTATTCATCTGTCACCCTGAATATCTCATCTCCGGCAGCATGGTTGGTCAGTTCTTTGCAAAATAAAAAGTTATCTGTAAATTTGTCCTCATCGACATCTCACGTTAGCGAGCAGCTGGCAAAGGCCACTAGCATAAGTGGACTCGTATTTGAAGCGCAAACTTCCCCAAATAGCCGTAGCCAATGTTAGCCCACGTCTCCCTGCAGACCAGGCATACTGGTGTGGGACACGTTTCCTCGCCACCCCAAGTGAACACATACTGGAGGTAGGAGTCGTTATATTGCCTCACTTTTCTCTTTACTGATTTCGTCTGGTCAGATTCCGACGTCTGTCCCTGTGGAGGTGCATGGCGCTCTCTTTAAAAACGTATCCATTGCGCTTATACCTGCACTCCGCCATACGGAATAACTAACGAAGTCACCGAACAAACAATAAGTAGCCTACATACAGCACAGTACGATACAGTAAACTTTAGCCTATTGTTTGTGCTGCAAATACGTTTTTGCAATAAAATGAAATTTTAAATGGATATTATGCTTTTTAAAATGTCATTAAATTATCAAGCCTTAGACAATTCCGCGGCACCCCTGAGCATGGGTCACGGCACCCCAGGGTGCCGCGGCACCCACTTTGAAAACCCCTGGTCTAAGGCTTGATAATTTAATGACATTTTAAAAAGCATAATATCCATTTAAAATTTCATTTTATTGCAAAAACGTATTTGCAGCACAAACAATAGGCTAAAGTTTACTGTATCGTACTGTGCTGTATGTAGGCTACTTATTGTTTGTTCGGTGACTTCGTTAGTTATTCCGTATGGCGGAGTGCAGGTATAAGCGCAATGGATACGTTTTTAAAGAGAGCGCCATGCACCTCCACAGGGACAGACGTCGGAATCTGACCAGACGAAATCAGTAAAGAGAAAAGTGAGGCAATATAACGACTCCTACCTCCAGTATGTGTTCACTTGGGGTGGCGAGGAAACGTGTCCCACACCAGTATGCCTGGTCTGCAGGGAGACGTGGGCTAACATTGGCTACGGCTATTGGGGAAGTTTGCGCTTCAAATACGAGTCCACTTATGCTAGTGGCCTTTGCCAGCTGCTCGCTAACGTGAGATGTCGATGAGGACAAATTTACAGATAACTTTTTATTTTGCAAAGAACTGACCAACCATGCTGCCGGAGATGAGATATTCAGGGTGACAGATGAATACTTGAGGAACAATAATCTTAGCTGGGATATGTGCGTAAGTGTGTGCACTGCCACTGACGGGGCGGCCTCAATGACGGGTCGGGTCAAGGCTTTGTAACGAAAGCTATGCAACAGAATCCTGCCATGGTAGCGACGCATTGCATGTTGCATCGGGAGGCTCTTACTGCAAAAACGATGCCTCCAGACATGACGGATGTATTGAATCAAGTCGTAAAAATAGTTAATTACGTTAAATAACGTCCCCTTCAAACACGGTTATTCACTGCCCTCTGCAGTGAAATGGGTTCAGACTGCACCCCGAGGTCAGGTGGTTATCAAGTTGTCTCTTCACATCCTGTTCACCATTTATTCAAAAGTTCAATTAAATGAGTTGAATGAAAGTAGTTCATTTGAATAAAACAAAAAAAGATATTAACTTCACCTTATCTTAGTAATGCCTATAATAAAAGCAGTTTTGGCCTATCCAACATATCACAAGGTTAAAGAAAATGGCATGAAGTACAAATATGGCACAAAGGAGGTTGAGTAAAAAGTAAAAAAAAAAAAAATAGGGGTGCCGTGGATGGAGAGAGATACTGGTTTAGGGGTGCCGTAAGCCAGAAAAGTTTGGGAACCACTGCCTTAGACAATTCCGCGGCACCCCTGAGCATGCGTCACGGCACCCCAGGGTGCCGCGGCACCCACTTTGAAAACCCCTGGCATAGACGTTACGCAAAGCCTACGCAAAAGATATACAACTCAAATGGTTCGCAAATGATGCGTAACGTAGCCAAAAAAAGTTGCGACTGCTTCAGACCACACGTAACGCACGTAACCGTTTGAGTTATGTGTGTGACTTGCGACAAGTTTCAGTTACACCCGGATCATTACGAGTTCGTAAGCCATGCGTAACGTAAATTTACATTTGATTTTCGAGTTGCAGGACCCTGATCAGAAGCCTAGTCTGTGCCTACAGGTAGCCTACAGGTTAACCTGTAATATGAAGACCGTTCACATAACTTTATTGGTTGGTTAAACACACTACAGTAGCACAATATAAACCACAATCTGTAGTAGCCTAGGCTGCATGTTAAAACGTTTAAAAACAATTAAAAAAAATTAAAGCCTATCTACCCTACAGTATTTTATATAATAATATTAGTTTGAAATAGTGAGTGTCTCAAGCAAGTTTATTGATTACCTGGTTTGGTCCAACAAATATTCAGCCTTATTCTGTTTAAGTGTCCATTAGGCCTATGAGATCATCAGAAATGTGTAATAACTTCAAGCACAGAGAGAGAGAAAGAGAAAGAAAGAAAGTGGGTCCCTCACACTTTTTTTTTGTTTTTGGAAGGTTTTTTTTCTTTTTTTCCTTTTCGGGGGGGGGGGGGGGGGGGGGGGTGGGGGTGGGGGTGGGGTCGAAGAGTCTTCTCACCTTTTTCACCCCTGACCCGTTTTCATGCCTGCTTATGTCAGATAACGTCCATGGTGTTTGGGTCCGAGTTTTTTTTTTTTTAAAGATATTTTTTTGGGCTTTTTATGCCTTTAATCAGACAGGATAGTGTAGAGTGACAGGAAACGAGTGGGAGAGAGAGTAGGGTGGGATCCGGAAAGGACCACGGGGCGGGAATCGAACCCGGGTCGCCGGCGTGCGGTGCAGGTGCCCCAGCCAGTCGCGCCACGACTGGGGCCAGGGGTCCGAGTTTTTGATAGTTTAATGTGCTTATCAGAAGTAATATGAGAGAGAAATTTGGTGATCAATGATCGTTGTTTAGTTGAATTAAACCACGTTAAGCTTTTTCCTTTCAATGGGGCAGAAACGCTTCATGACATATAACGTCCATAATAATTTGAGTTTCGATATATTTAGCCTATAGTTTAAAGTGATTATGATGAGCAATATGAGAGAGAATTTGGTGGACATCGTTGTTTAGATACATTAAACCAAAGCCTTTTTCTCGCCATAGGCACCAATGAAGAAGACAGCGTAAATGTGAGATATCTTCTATACTTGTTGGATTACGGTTTAGTTTTTTTGACAGGTTTAAGTGTCCATGACAATATATGGTCATGACTCATGAGAAATTTGGTGATGATTGACCGTTGTTTTCCGCCCTTAAGCCACGTTAAGCGTTTTAGAATGTCCCGCATAGGGCATGACTTGACGTTTCATAGCTCAATCTAGCTCACGTTCAGAATGATAAATTCGAAATGTTGCGTGGGAATGAGCATATGCTGTTGTGTGGTCGTGTCTTAAACGAGGGCCTTTTTACCCGTGTTGATTTTTTAGCGTGTGGCTTAAAGCCTAGATGAAGATGTTGAAATTGGTGCGTCGTAATAAAAAGTTTGGGAATCGCATGCCTTAGGCTTTCACTATATCCTTTCACCCTGAGCAGTGGCATAGTGACATTTACTTTTGTACCACTTCATCCCAGTTATTTTTGTACCAACTTTCAGTCTCCATTGGATTCGGACAAAGACGCTTAAAGACGGTATAGGCCTATAGACGGCCGATGTCGACGCAGCACTTTAGGCCTACAGTACATAACACTATCCATTGTATCAGCTTCATGAAGAGCAATTGTCTTATGCGATCATTCCCCCTCCCCCACACTCGTCTAACCAGTTCTTCACCTGTGCGCATTGAGGACGACTGCCTCCGTGTCACTGAGCCTGCTCTAATTATGTAAATGTGAAAATGTGTGTGAATGCTGAAAAATATAGGCTAGCTCTTTTCAGCAGATATCGCAAACATAAAAAAGATTCGCAAAACTAAAACATCTTTAATTTTTTTAATATATATACTTTAAGAGCAAATTTGTCATTTCTTTGGTGGGTTGAGGAATGGATGATGGAGTGGGAAGCGAACCCGGGTCGTTGGCATGCAGTGCAGCGCCGAAATCACTTGCGCCACAGTTGGATCCTTTATCTTCGTAACGCCTATGCCTAGTTACTAGGTTATGCTTTAGTTTGCAGAGTAATCCTCATGAAAATGTAGGCTATATGCCTACTTTCGCGGGGGGCAGAGACATTTTTCAAAGTTAATACCTAGGCCCTCTACGAAATAGTACACTGTAAAAAAATTCCCTGTAAAATCACGGTATGTTACTGGCAGCTGTGGTTACCTGTAATCTACTGTTTTTTTACGGTAATTTTCCAACTACAGTATAATACTGTTTAATGTATCACAGTACACTGCAATATTTACACAGTAGTAGTACCGTAAAGTTACAGTACTCTACAAAATGTACACAGTACTAGTACTGTTAAAATAACACTACTCTACAGCATTTTCACAGTACTTGTATCGCTTAATTTTTATATACACTACTGATAATAAGAGCAGCCCAAACAAGATGTCATTTAAAAGCTTTTTTATTAAATACAGTAAACAATATTAACATTTTAATTCATACAACTCACTTTCAATTCATACAACATCTGCGCACCTATGATACATGAAAATGAACACCAGGCAGTGTAACTGGTGTGTGTGTGTGTGTGTGTGTGGACAGGATGAGAAAGCTTAGACACCCAAACCAGACTGGAGCCACTTGTGAATAACCTGTAACACAGATACATAAAATGTAGGCTAGGGTTTTATTACAGCAGACAAAGGCATTTATGTATGTTGATATTTACCTTCACTACATCCTGAACTGGTAACACCAGTTACAGAAGCATATGGCTATTTTTTATTATTAATGTGTGGACCAAAAGTCAAATAAATAAAATGTAAAACTGTATAGCTTACTTTACTTGGGTGGCAGGACAGAATGAGAAAGCGTAGACACCCAAACCAGACTGGAGCCACTTGTGAATAACCTGTAACACAGATAAATGTACATTTCAGAGAGCTTTTGAGGTAGAAGGTGGGTTTTATTACAGCAGACAAAGGCATTTATGCATGTTGACATTAACCTTCACTACATCCTGAACTGGTAACACCAGCTACAGAGGCATGTGGTTATTTTTTATTATTAATGTTTAGACCAAAAGTGAAATAAATCAAATGTAAAACTGTATAGCTTACTTTACTTGGGTGGCAGGACAGGGTGAGAAAGCGTAGACCCCCAAACCAGACTGGAGCCACTTGTGAATAACCTGCAACGCAGATACATAAATGTACATTTCATTAGAGAGCTTTTGAGGTAGAAGGTGGGTTTTATGACAGCAGACAAAGGCATTTATGCATGTTGACATTTACCTTCACTACATCCTGAACTGGTAACACCAGTTACAGAGGCATATGGTTATTTTTATTATTAATGTTTAGACCACCAGTTACAGAGGCATATGGTTATTTTTTATTATCAATGTTTAGACCAAAAGTCAAATAAATCAAATGTAAAACTGTATACAGGGTTTCCCGCAGCGCTTTCCTGCTAAGGCGGCCGCCTTAACAACACAGGGCTGCCGCCTTAACTAGCGTCTTCAAGAAATAAATAAATAAATAACTATATTATGTATAGTGATATTCGCCGTATTACTCTGTCATGTTTTCTCCATGTCATTCCAAACCGTAGCCGCTAGTCTCCCTTCTCTGTAGAACGCATAAAGAAAAGAAACTTTTTCAAATCGAGTTGGCCTATGCGCACAGGCGACGCGCTCATTCAGCAGGAGTATTTGATATCAGGTCGGTGCCACTGCCACGCATATCTCAGTGACTGCGAACACAAATAGCCTAAACCTTGCTAGATTTGACGACTCTCACAGGAATGGTTCTCCGTTGAATCTACCAAATGTGTGGGATGAGCGGCATAACACTTTTGAGCGCTTTATCTTTTTTTTTAATCACTCGTCTACTATGAATGCATAGCCCACTGCATCTTGTAATTTGTTGTGACAAACACTTGTGCCATCTAGCCTACAGCTAACAACAACTTGTGACGGCTGTTCATTCACGTGTTGTACAATACTGAAATTGTCTGAGGTTTACACAGGCTAGTTTAAACTTTAAACATAGCCTCTTGTCTCCATGCCAGTTTCATTCATCCCGACCGGGCGGGACGCACGTTTCCGTTTTGTAGAAATAATTCCTGAATGTTTTTGTTCAGAGCTGAACATGCAACTGTATTTGACAGATGACAGATTTGGTTGCTAGTGACAAAATATTAGCGTTCAATGCGGTACGATCTCGCTAATTATGTTTTTAAAAGCATTAAAAACGTTCCGGCTCTCTTAGGCTATATGAGCAACAGGCACAAATACAGCTCCAATCAAAGAATTGCAGCTTTAGGCTACTAAATCACAATTCACTAACTTTACCATACTTTACCATACAGTCGCAATGTTACATGTTCATACAGTTTCATCTTTATTTCATGATATATTCTAAAATATCCACCATTACAAATATTCTTGGTTTTAATAGAATATTATAATATTGACTGGCTTTAAAATATATCCTATGGTGCTATGCTGAGCAGTGCAAAGGTTTTGAAAGATACAAAAGGCCCTGCATTGGAGTTATAAACTTACACTTTTAAGGTATAATATTGTCTAAATTGTGTTAATGATGTTTAATTGGTTGCTGATTCAATTAAATCTGATACAATGAATGTGAAATCCAGGTATATTGCTGTCATTAGTGTCAAAATTCAACATTTTCAACATGCTGACAGCCTACTAATTTTTTACTTCAGCTGACCTCCTTGTCTTTAAGTAAATCAGAAAAGAAGTTATTTAGATAAGTGTGTGCTAGACTGCTCCTGTAGCCAACAATCCCCTCTCTACCCTTTGGGAATTGAACTGTTATATGATCCTTGGTGATGTAAATTATGAAAACCCCTTTATTTGGTTGGTCTTGATGTGGCCTTGACTCCTTTAAGACTCGGTCTCGACTCAGACTTGCTTCCTGAAAGACTCGGTCGTTGTCACTCGGTCTCGGCTGCAGTTCAACCAACGGTCTCGACCCCCCCCCCCCCCCCCCCTCATCGTAGGGCAGTGGCGGCGATGCGGTGGGGACGCTACGGCGACGCCCCCTTCCCCTGGACAGACACCACCTTAACTAACAAATTTTCTGGGGGAAACCCTGGTATAGCTTACTTTACTTGGGTGGCAGGACAGGATGAGAAAGCGTAGACCCCCAAACCAGACTGGAGCCACTTGTGAATAACCTGTAACGCAGATACATAAATGTACATTTCATTAGAGAGCTTTTGAGGTAGTAGGTGGGTTTTATTACAGCAGACAAAGGCATTTATGCATGTTGACATTTACCTCCACTTCGTCCTGAACTAGTAACACCAGTTACAGAGGCATATGGTTATTTTTATTTTTATTATTAATGTTTAGACCAAAAGTCAAATAAATCAAATGTAAAACTGTATAGCTTACTTTACTTGGGTGGCAGGACAGGATGAGAAAGTGTAGACCCCCAAACCAGACTGGAGCCACTTGTGAATAACCTGTAACGCAGATACATGTACATTTCATTAGAGAGCTTTTGAGGTAGAAGATGGGTTTTATTACAGCAGACAAAGGCATTTATGCATGTTGACATTCACCTCCACTCCTGAACTAACACCAGTTACAGAGGCATATGGTTATTTTTATTTTTATTATTAATGTGTGGACCAAAAGACAAATAAATCAAATGTAAAACTGTAGCAGCTATAGCTTACTTGGGTGGCAGGACAGGATGAGAAAGCGTAGACCCCCAAACCAGACTGGAGCCACTTGTGAACCTGTAACGCAGATACATAATGTAAATTTCATTAGAGAGCTTTTGAGGTAGAAGGTGGGTTTTATTACAGCAGAAAAAGGCATTTATGCATGTTGACATTTACCTCCACTTCGTCCTGAACTGGTAACTTTAACGCTATCGTTAGTTAACAAGCTAACGCTAGCTAACAAGTTAACGCAAACCAACTTTTGTTGTTCACAGGCTAACGCTAGCTAACAAGCTAACGCAAGCCAACTTTTGTTGTTCACAGGCAAACACATTACGTTGGCGTTAAACCAAATTAAACTTTGCTCATTTTAAACTCTGAGTTTAGCTTTAATTAAAAAGGTAACAAAGCCCAAGTTGGACAGGATTTAGCCCTTTTTAAAGTGAGCTAAATTAGCTTGCGCAAGCTAGACGTAGCTGGCGTGTAAATATGAGCAATATCTGCCGGCCAGCAAATCTTCGGATAATATCAGCAAATAAAGCTAGATAAGTAGGTAACTTGTGTTATGGAAGTACGTTTTCACTGAGTAGACTAGGTAACTGCATAAATAAAGCATATAGGAGCATACTTACAGTGAGCCTTCAGCAGCACTTCAACTAGAAAACTGAAGAAGCCGTGAGAATTTCCAGAAGCCGAACGTTCCTCTTCTACGGCTGATGCTGCTTTCCTACAGTAGTTACTGTTTATGCTCAACAACACACAGTCTTACAGTAATACAGTATTTCCACAGTAGTTGACTGTGTTGTGGAAAAACAGTAGCATGCTGTTGCAAAATTGCTGTTAATTAGCAGCAATTTTTTACAGTGTAGCCTACAAAGCTTAAATATTTTAATCTCCGTGGCTATTCGAAATTGCGCTGTGAGCAGCGGAGGACAGTGAAACTAAATATTGGTAGTTTATCCGGTTTATCCTTACCGGTGCATGGCTTTGAATATGCCTATATTATAGTAACAGTTGCCAACAAATATAAGGGATTCATCCAGTCGAGTTTATTTGATATTCACGGCATGCACTTGAAACGCCGATCAAAAGTTCTGACATGTTAAACTGACGTTAGTCATTAATTCACCACATGATAAAATGCTGTTGTATAGTTTGGCGCACAGTAGCCTACGGTAGTCTATGCCTATCTCTGAAACAACATGAACATGCATACCGAAATCTATAGCCTATACATTGCTAGACATTTATTTTGCGGACCTAGGCCTAGACTACTAGTCGATAGTTAGGCTACAATGCATCACCCTCACGGCCCTATCGCATATCTGACCATCCATTGTTACAATGTTACAAAATGCGCGATCTTCTCCGTGCATGTAGCCTACGGTTATAAGTAAAGTGACAAGCGTAGGCATGTATTAAAGAGATTTCTGTTAAAGACATTTTATTTTCTGTTGTCAAAAGTGGTGGGGACAAAATCTGTGATAAAAAGTGCTGGGTACATGTACCCAGCGTCGCCGGTTAAAATGAACGCATGCCTGCATTTTAAAATAGCCATTAACATTATTAAGTAGCCTATTCCTGGCATATAAATGTAGCCTAATGTCCATCTTGGCCATCTCTTTCGTCTTCGCCTTGACAACAATAGCCTATTCACGGAAATGTGGTCTTGTAACCGTAATGAATTAATGAATTAATTTAAGGTTGCCTATCGAGTCTTTCCGGTTGAATTGAAGGCTATTTCCTTCTGATAGGCCTATAGGCGATTTTCTTAAACCATTTTCAATCATTTAAACAATGGTTTATTGAAACGTCGATTGATTAATTTCGCCAGTCATCACCTTCATTTTAATGATTAAATGAGACGGATATGCGGTCTTCGTCATTAAATGCAGTTGAAATACGGGTTGAAACTTTCTGCCACCTGGTGGTTGTTTGGGTGCATTGCCCTAGCCTCGAAAAAAATCGGCTCGACAGCCTACAGGATCTCTTCGGGAGTCCTGCAGGAAAAGGTGCATTCTCAACCCGTACCCACTGTAAGCACTGGTTGTGAAGTTAAACAGTGACATACAACATCAGCTAAACATACAAGGGAACCGTGATTAAGTAATACATGTTTAAGTGACATAGTATATTTCGTTTGAGATAGATGTCGATCTAAGCAGAAAATAAAGTAGAGAGCAAAATGAAAAGATAAGTTAAAACATAGGCTACTTACCAAAATTGCCGACGATGGCAGCCACCCTGGTCCATGCGTCGTGCTTCTTATTTTTATGCTTATAATTTTTTAATGTGGTGTCGTAAAGGAGAGGCTCATTGGAAATCGCGATGATTAGCTGCTCATCAGACATGCTGCCTCTGCTAGTGGGAACCAAAATTCTGGTGTGCCGTGGTTTTTGCGCGGCCGCCCTCTGGAGAACACTCTGTTGACGTCAACTGTCAATCATCTCTATTCTACATTCTGATTTGGTACTTGCTTCACTCGCATCGCCGAAAGTTAAAATTATTTTAACTCCGTACCCGCCCACATCACATCGCTAGTCCTCGCATCGCCTGTCCTGGCCACATTCCGCTAGAGGTCCTACGTCCAAAATTCCGTACTATTCCTTTAACTGTTTGTACAATCCACAGCCTTCTTTTAACTTGTATCATGTTTTGCCACAAAAAGTGGAAAAAATATTGTAGATATTATTGGTATTGATAATGTTGTTGTATTATTACTATTATTATTATCATTGTTGTGCTCAATATAGGTTTTTAAACTTTGCTTGAAAGTATTTTTTTCAAATGATTTAGTGTTTATGACTGTAAGTCACTTTGGATAAAGCTTTGCAACTAACCTTACATTAGGACTTTATTTTGTTCAGCTCTAAAACCACCACATATTTACCATTATTTAAAAATGATCAAATGCCTTATGTTTTAAGGGTCCACCCGGCTCCATCCCCAAAGCAGTGCCTCCCTCCACGAACACACAGCCAGCCATTATGAAACCTACAGAGGAGCCACCTGCCTACTCTGAGTACTCTCAGCCACAGCAGACACAGGTAATTTGTTTTACAAAAATCAGAACCACGGTTACTTTAAAACGATGCAGTTATGATGTGATGGCAAGCTGCCTTACAGTTGCCTGCTGTGATGAAAACATGTTGATGTTGATGAACATTGGTTTGCCCACTCGGGGGGGGCGTTACAACCATCACCACATTAATTAAGCTGCTCTGACGGAAGGTACCCTAATGTTTTGCACGGAAGTGCAAGTGTAAGTTGCAAGTATTGGAACATGCTAAAGTTGACTATGAATTAGCTGGTTTCATTCTCATTGAGCTCAATGCAATTCAAACCAGTTAATTAGCTAACAGCTAATAACTGAAATAAAACCATGCCAATCTCTTGGTATGATGAAGAGTATGTGATGATGTGGGGTTATTTTAATTCCAAAGGCCAAGGGGACTTTATCAGGGTGCATAGTGTCCTGGATCCATGAAATAACTGGCCTTTAAAAATAATGGCCCTATGGGAATTTAAAATAGGCGTTCCAATACTTATGACCCCTGTATTTTAAGGAAAACATTTATTTATTTACAATACATTATTCATTCACAAAGAAAATTGATGTCCTTAAAGGTTGAATATTTCCTAATTTTTTTCATTAAGATCAATTTCCAAAACATACATTTATATTGTCAACTTTAGCGTGTGTTCCAATACTTTAGTAGGGCACTGTATTTGCTGTTAAAATGCCTACTAGCGCTGGGAATCGAAATACTTGAACACCGCCATGTAACCTTTTTTTTTTTTTTTTAAATCCTTTAAGGGGGAAGACATAACATTTATTGACGCATTTGGGAACACATTGGATGAAAGTTGACTCCATAGATTAGGCTACTTGCACATGCCATTGTCCATGATCTGGCAGTTCCAATGCAAGCCATTTTAACATTTAAAGATATGGCAAGCCATCTGCAATGGATATATTTGAAAGCAGAGGAAAGATTGATTGAGTTACTTACCATTGCGTACACACATCCGTGGTTTGCTGTTTTAACATTTGAAGTAGGAATGTCCCTATACCATTTTTATTCAAACCGATACCATTTTACACTATTTCTACATTCTTTTCTGCTCTGATTGACAAATTGTGTGCTAGCAAATTGGATGTATCTACTGAAACAGAAACTCAACGGAGTGTGTTTTGTATGCTAGGCTAATTCCCAACTGGTGCGAAGTACATAGCTACACACCAGCGACAACAATAACTAGGCTACATTCAACTAAGTGTATGTCACATGCATAGTTTAGGTGAGATATAGTTTAAATGGAAGTATATGTTTCAAGACTGAAACGAGCTGAAATAAGGGGACACTGTAATTAAGTAGTATCGGTGGGTGTTAAAGGGGAAAGTGCAAGTATATGCCCAGTATCAGGCTGATCCCCGATGCCGGCATCGGTATTGGGCCATCACTAATTTAAAGTTATGACAAGCCATATGCAATTAGAATTATGCCTAGAAGCAATGAAATTACATATTGTTAATGGTGTTTAATCCTGGGAAACGGGATTCACGGGAAATGTAATCAAGACTATTTCCCGATAACCGGGAAAGGTTATGACGGGAAACGGGAAATAAAATTAAATAAAAAAAAACGCAGGGAGTCCGCTTCTATTGTTGTCATACTGTAACGTTAATTCATCAAACCTGCTGCTAACTTACACCCGCTCAACGAACGGATGCAACAGTTGTTTGAAGCTCTTAGTAGGCTACATGGAGTCTGAGAGAACGTGATTTCTATCCAAAAACTCTTGAGCGCATCGAAACTCTCTGCTTCTTGAAAGCACACTTCCACAAGAAAACGAAGGTCAGGGTGAGAAATGAATTGTAAACTAAAAGAAATATGTAGCCTAAGTTGTCACGAGTTCAATGCAATGCTGATATTGCAGTATTTAGGCATTTGTTTTGTATTAAGTTTTACATAGGCCAATCTCCCTGTCTTTTTGCAGTGCACAGTTGTACATTTCGGTGGATCCTTTTCTTTATTATAGTTGGACTGGTATGTGTTTAAAAGAGAAATACTACGCCTGCCCTGCCCTAATGAAGAACTAGCCTATTTTGTTAACTTTGAGTGATTTGTTCGCGTTTGCAGCCGTTTTCTCAATAGCCACCGAATGGATTCCGTTTAGAATAGTTTAAGAATCATTCAATGGTTTACTTTAGCAGATGTCGTTAGTTTGTATGATTGAATGCTGTAAAATATTGGTTTTATATAAGGGCTGCGTAGATTTTCAGAAGACAAGTCACAGACAATCCAACTGGCATTTCAGATTTAGCTATGCTGCAGATGTAACGCACGCAGCTCACTTGATCACGCAGTAGAATTGATCATTGCAGACTTTGTTGATGAACTTAAACTGTGTTCTTTTGCCCTAATAATGCTACAAATAATATAGAAAATATCGAATTGGGAACGCATATTTGAATGATAGCAATGCAAAAAACGTATAAATGGGTCGTCATTTCCCGGGATCTGATTCATCTCATTTTTGGGAAAAATATTAAACCCTAATTGATCATAAACTAAATGTATAGCTCAATTTAAAATTTCATATTCAAAGATGTTTTACTATCGAAAAAAGCAGTTCATGCTTTTGACTATTGGTTTGGGTATTTTATTGTAAGAACAAAGTACCGATTCAGGCACCGTTCTTGTTTTAAAAGTATTTAGCACCGGTATCGGATAAAACCCAAACGATATCCAAACCTACTCACCAAGTCTATTCACATTTATTTATATAGCACACACACACATCAATGCAATTGACCCAAGGTGCTCACAGAAATAAAATAGATACTGTAATGGCAACAAAAATAAGCGACAAGTCAATAAAGATACCAAAAATAATAGTAATGATAATAATAAACTGATTATGATTGTAGATAAAAGAATATATGGTTACTAACGCTGCTACTACTATAGGCCTAGAGCAAAATGTACAAAGTAAAGATGGCAATATCAATATAATGCTGAAAAGAAATACAAATATTAAAGAGCAAAGAAAAAAGTATAAGTATATATACTTTTTCGATCCTGTGAGGGAAATTCGGTCTGCATTTATTCTAATTTGTGAATTAGTGAACACACACAGCACACACTGAATGTGAAGCACACACTAACCCAGAGCAGTGAGGGGTTAGGTGCATTGCTGAAGGGCACTTCAGCCGTGGACTGGTTGGGGATCGAACCAGCAACCCTCCGGTTACAAGCTCGAAGCCCTAACCAGTAGGCCACGGCTGTCCGAAGATCGGTCTTAAATTTTGAGATAACCCACCCATTTGAAATTTCTATAGGGAGATTATTCGAGAGTCGAAGGGCAGCAACAGAAAAATCCCTATCACTTTTTGTTTTTACGGTTGCATTGGGGACTGAATAAGATGTTGCGAGGAAGACCTCAGTGGCCTAGAAGGACAGTAGGGACTTAAAAGATCACAGGTACTGTGGTGCCATTCCATTTAGGGCTTTGAAAACAAAAAGCTTTCAAACTTTCGTCTGTAACTGGTGCCTTATACTGTAGCTTTGCATTAGGTATTTATGTGTACATCTCACTTTACCTGGGTACATGGATAAGATTTAATGGCCTTAAATGTCTTTTTGTGAATGTATTAGGACCAGGCGCGAGCTCAGGCTGATCTACTCAGAAGACAGGAGGAGCTTGAAAGAAAGGCTGCCGAGCTGGATCGCCGGGAGAGAGAGATGCAGTCTCTTAGTGCCTCAGGAGGTGAGCGCATGATTCCAAGCACCTACATACATATTACCACCATACATATTATTTTTACTGACTAGATTGCAAGTTCAGTCTAATAACTCTTCCATGCTCCAACTGATTTTGTCAATGAAAACTTCCTCATGAACGTCACATCATAGTATAGGCCAGGCATCACCAAATGGCGGACCGCGGTCCGGGTCCGGACCCAGTGACGGTTCTGTCCGGACCCGTTAAAATTGTCGGCCTAATATTATTAAACAGTAGCCAAGCCAATCAACTTGATTGTTTACCTTTCAGCAACAGAGAATAGGCCTAGCGGGTGAGAGAGAGAGGAGATGAGAGAAAACGGTTTGCTCAAAAATGAGACAAAATGGTGAAAACTGAACTTTTAAATGAATGGAGGAACCAATACGTTTGTTCTGCTGTGAATAGCCTAGGCCTATATGCTGTGAAACAGTGGCGTTGATTAAAAAAAATGGCAACGTTAGCATCACCAAACATGACCAAACATATGAGACCAAACACGGGTTGTTTGAAGAAAGGTATGCGCAGAAGTCCGCAGTCAGGGCAAGTCAAACTTGAAAAGCACTCGGAGAGCGCAGACCCCCGCCAAGCGTTCAGACAGTGATCACTCCAAAAATGTAATTGTTTCTTCCTTGGTTAACTTCGGACCTTTCCTGACCCATCCATACGTTTGAGTTATCTTGCTAACAAACAGACAAACAAACGCAAACCCCGATTAAAATATAACCTCCTTGGCGGAGGTAATAATTATCCAATTGAAAGCATGACAGGTCTACTCGTGTGATCACGCATGTATTTACAGGCAAATTAGTGTTCCTTAAAGGGACATTGTGTAAGCTTGAGGACATTTCATTGTGAAATTCTCCCATCTAGCGGTTATGGATTATATCGCAGCCTATACGGACTACGGTAGCTTCTCAGGTCAAAAAACATAATGCCCAAAGATCTGCGACGAGACAAAACTGTTGCGGAGGTGTGAATTAAATGCAATTTTCTTTTACTGTCTATGATTAAATGTTGCACATCGTTGCCAGCATTTGCAAGCCGTTGCAAAACATTCATTAGGTTGTTGCAGTATAATGTTAATCTCGTCGTGAATCTACCAAGACAATGGCCCTAGTTCCAGTCTCCTAGTCAAAACAGAACTTTTCTCTATTGTCGTTGCTTGTGTGTGATGCCAATAAAACTCACTTTCGGATACGTAATAAATTATTTCACTTTGCCTGTTAACCGAGCTGGTTAGCACAGTAGCTAGCTAGCACAGTAGGCCTACATAGAAAGTTAATGGGAAGGGCTAGTCAGGCTTGCTAGCTAAGTAGCCAAGGACTGTTGCAAACTAACCTGAAATAACATAAAACCGAAACTTCTCCATTGTCATTGCTTGTGTGTGATACCAATAAGACACACTTTCGGACACTACAAACCATTTCATTTAGCCTGTTAACCGAGCTAGCTCGCTAACGTTTGCACCGTAATGGGAAGTGGTAGCTAGCGGTTTTGTACAAAACCTCACAGCTGTTTACAGCTCCTCGAGTCACGGTAAAATGTCATGTTTGGTACAAACCTAATTAAGAAACACTTATGATGTGGGTGCTTGCGTTTCTTTACGAATCTGCAGTCTTAGTTGGTATAGAAATGACTGTGACACGTAAGAAGGCAATAGTATGGTGCCCGTGAATGTTTTGCAACTAACCTGAAACATCCTCCTCCGTTCAGCAAATTTGTATAACTTTGTAGAACTTCTAGTTCTAGTAAAACTATGGTAGGTTAGTTTATCAACTGTCTGTGGGTCTAGAAAGCCTTTTACGTGGCTATGTAAACTAAACTAAAGGCCATTGCGGAGACAGTGACAGATCACGATCAAAGTTACTTTATTTGTTTATTTGGAAAATACAACTTCAGTGTTGGAATGTTAGATAGACAGGTGGCTTGTTGAAAACGGGTTCATAACATACATCGCTGAATGTAGGAAATGGATAGATCCGAGATATGGTCTCTGCCATAGACATAGCCATGGTCTCTGCCTTCAGAAGTCAAAGACGGAGCTGTAGTATTTCGCAATCGCATATGTCCGTAGCGCCCACCCGTATTCCAAGATGGCGCACGCAAATGGAGAGCCGGGTCTGAGCTATGGATATTCAAATGAGGACTTCTGAGCCAATAAGAATGCTTCGAATTGGTGGTAGTGGTAATTACACATGAATGAGGCCACATTTATGAATGGGAAATGTTGATTTTGGTAACAAACCATTGGAAATCTTACACAATGTCCCTTTATAGATTGCGTGGATTTTGGTGCAACTCAAGAAAGCATTTAGCGATGGGATAGTTGTAAATGAGTGCTTAATGCGGCTGCAGAAACTTTACAGATCCCATTGTTAGCTTCAACAACAACTAGAAAATCTGAACTATTAGCAGAGGATGTACTGGCACATGCAGCTTGATGCAGCTGTTCAGAACGCATGCAAAGGTCTTTGGTTTATTTTTTTCCTACAGATAGGCCTACACTTTTATTTCAATAAAAAGATTCGGTAACACTTTATATTAAGACACACATATTCACCATTAATTAGCTGCTTACTAACATGTATATTAGTAGCATACTATCTATTTGTTAGTCATTATAAGTCACTACCCTTACTAGACCCTTAATTAAGAATTTCCCCTATGCAAGCTCCTAATTACCCCTTATTCATAGTTATTAAATAAGTTGTTGCACATTAATTATGACCTAAATATGCATGGCTCAGTATGGGGCTTGTAAGGTGGTAGTACCACAAGAACAGTTATTCACCCATAATAACACTTATCAAAGATGGTCTATTCAAATGGAACTAGACACTAAACCACCAGTGCTAATAGTGTACAAGTAGCTAATAATTAAGTCTTTGTAATGACAAATATGTTCCCTGTTCTGAAGTTGTGTCTTTTTTCACAGTTAATTCACAAATCATTTGGCACTTATTAACCCCCATGTGTTCCCTAAACTAAAGTTGCCTCCTATGTAAGGGATAATCAACAACGCGCTGTGCGTTTTATAGGAAAATAATGCACGTTCAAAGTGGTAATAAGGTCCCGATGGCGCAGGCTTCGATAAGTGCATTATAAGTGCATGATTTTCCTATAAAGCGCACAGCGCGGAGTTGATTATCCCGCTTATACTACTGCTACTATCACTTTCGTTTATATTGCCGCTGTCTTAGATACAACATTGTTGTTTTTACCGTTACATTCACATTGGAGAATTAATATTCAAGTGTGATAAACCCTAAAAAAGGGAACTTCTTCATAGCCGTGCGTATTATCGAAAAATAATGCACGTTCCAAATAGCGCATCACAATAGGAAATTTGACCAAGCAGTGGTATAATCACACGTATTACCACTTCGAACGTGCATTATTTTCCTTTATCTCCCTCAACAATGGAATTCTCTTCTCTGATTGGCTAATGGGGTGGCCATTAACTTCGTATAACCTGCTACCTTGGAAGTTGTTCCCGTATCACACTTGAATATTAATTCGCCAAACTCGTTGCGAAGTTTAAATGAACTGTCACGTTGCATCCAAGCTGAAATACAGACGTGCAGAACCATAGTAACATTGTAGCATATGACGGAGGTGGATTGTAGCTAGTTGGATGCCATGTAGGCTATAAAAGTAGCCATCTTTCAAAGTTAAAGTTAATCAGAATCCTGGGAAATGCCCGCTTGACAACGGCAGAGATAGAACTAACGACTGGCTTTTGGCCGTAGCAACCAGCCATTTAGAACTAACGACTGGCTTTTGGCCATAGCAACTATCCATTTAGAACTAGTAACGGCAGTTTTGTCCTGCAAGTAGAAAGTTGATATGTGGCGGAAAGTAGTCCCACAGTCAAGACAGTTTTAGCGATGTTAACGGACGCAACGGTGGAATAAAACTATGTTCTAAATATACAGGTTATGAATACAAACGGGAGATAAGCGGGATAACGGCCTTCGAGGTCGACCGGTTCGATGGAAATAATGGCACGGCGGAGGTAACTCTGTCTCCGTGCTTCGCACGTCGCCGGAGTTCTAGACCTCCACCTAGCCATTATTTCCATCGAACCGGTCACCTCGTCGGCCGTTATCCCTTACATAAAACGCATGGCGCGTTGTTGATTATCCCTTACTTATTAACTGTATTACAGCACATAGTAGGCTACACAACAAGCAGATAGCCAAGTTAGCTCAAATAAAAATATCTCTTTCATCAATGAATATTAGATAGCGAGAAAGGCAAACCTGGATACATTTGTATGCTAACTTTCTTGGCTCCTGAATAATCAAAAGGCTCAAACTCAAAACTATTTTTCAAGTGGGAAGGGTCACATGTTAAAGAAGACATCCGGTGTGAATCAATCTATAGCTTTGCTATGAGAAATGAGAAAAAAGAATGAGAAAATTTGATTCAACCAAGATCTATAGTTAACAGGCAGCTGACACAAACTTAACTCAATTTTTTGCCTTTCACTCTGCTCAGGGGGAGTCATTAAAAAGTGTATTGCAGTGGGTAATCAAGTATTTCTGTATCTGTCTTTCTGACAGCTTAGTTGGCATAGCCTCCAACTGAAAACACTTTTGTTTGACCAGTAAGTTGTGTAGTGGATGTGAGGTATTGTCCAATATATTTAAAAGTTTGTGCAGCATCCTTCTCTCCACCACCAACTCCTGGAGCTCTAAGACTGACCCAAACACAAAGCCTGATTCCTGATGATCTTATTCAGTCTTTTAGTTTCCCTGCCTGTAATGCTAATTCCCCCAACAGATGGCACTTGCAACAACACTCTAAAAAAAACTTATGCAACATTTAAATACACACATTGAACGACCTGAGCTTCCTCAAGGAATAGAGTCTGCTTGGCCCCTTCTTGTATGTGCCTCAGTACTGTGCCTCCAATCCAGTTTATTGTCTATATGAACCCCCACATATTTGTAGTTTTCTACAAATTCCTCACTCAGAATTGAAATGGTATTTAGCTCCACCACCATTTCCCTGGTCTTCCCTTGTCATAAGAATTGACTTTAAAGCACTATTGCTTGTTTATAAATCAATAAATGAATAAATAAATTCTGAATCTGCCTAAAAAATTATTCTACCTTGTGTCTTTTATTTTGTCTTTTAAATTATTCTGTATTTTTATCCTTGTGCATTTTGTTTTCTTTTTTTATTATGATCATTACCTTGCCAACTATTGTTTGAGTATTGCCCTTCTATGCTTTTATTTGCTTATTTATGTAAAGCACATCGAATTACCTCTGTGTATGAAATGCACTATATCAATAAACTTGACTTGTACAATATTTATAACAATACCAGTGGTTTTGGTTCAGATTAGATTTTTGAATGTTAAAAGTTGCAATTAGTGAATAAACTCTTTTGAGAGGTGGATAAACTATTTCCAGCACTACTATTTGGACATGTGATCGCGTCAAAATCACTATAATTAAAACACTAAGACAGCTCTACACAACATAAAACTTTGATGTAAGTATCATCTACACATGAACTTTGCATTGAGAACATTGTTTGTGAACACATCGTTTACTAAAGAGAAAGATTGGCAAGATGGTGGTGAGCAGAAAAAAACATGCGAGTTGACACAATCATGTGTCAAGAAAATGACCACAGAAAAGATTGGGCACTTTCTTCCCTTTTTTGCACTGGCCTTTTCTTTCTCTACCCAAGTAGCCACTAACTGCTGCACCACATTGCAGTAAACCAGAGTAAATGTTCGCTGACCAAATGAACTGTACTAGTTGCGCACATTTTGGGGAGAAAACCTGCTTTGAATTGTCAACACAGCTGTGACAACTTCTCTTGCATAATTGGGACTAAATGTCAAGGCTAGTTCAACACTTTAAAAAATCATACAGTACTTAGCTTAGTTTTTGGTGGCCTTGACTAAGGGAAACAAGATGTCAACTCGGGAGATTGTGATGCTAGAAGTCACCTGGAGTGAAACTGACAACTCGCACCACTCTTCCCTATAGAATGTGTTACTTTACTTTTCTTTTGATGAACTGTTCCCTGTTCTTTGACATTGAGTTACAATTTAATGCATAATACTTAAGTTTTAATATATTTTGCCTAATTTTCTCCTTAAGAATTGTTGTTGCTATTGTTATTGTACTTCTCAGCATCAGTGGGAGTAACCATAATACATACAAATACTTGAGTCAACATTAGTTTGTCTTCCTATCCCACACCAGGAAGGAAAAACAACTGGCCGCCCCTCCCTGAGAAGTTTCCTGTGGGTCCCTGCTTCTATCATGATATTTCTGTGGACATTCCTGTGGAGTTCCAGAAGACTGTCAAGATCATGTACTACTTATGGATGTGTGAGTCTTGAGTCAATCAAAAAAGCAAAATAAGCAGCACGAACATCATATAAGTACTTATTATACGGCTCTTCACAATGCAAGTAGCACGCTCCATTGACTTGAATGGTTCCGCTATCAATGGCAACGGAGTTTGTGCTTGTAATTCAGGTCTTTCATATCACTCCGCAATGGAATTTTGTTGAAAGTGAAAGACGGCTAGTAAGACGTTGCCAGGCAACATCTGAAACTGTTAACATCTATCTGTGTGGCAAACTATTTATTTTATTAGCAGAAGCCATGAAACGGTAGCTAAGTCATTGCGAAAGAGACATTGTGTTAAGTTTCTTTTCTCGTTTTGGCAAGTAGCCGTATAATAAGCGGGATAATGTATAGAATGCAGGTAATTATCGGGAAAATAAGTGCCTTCAGGGCGAAACAAGACCGGTTCACCCTGTTGGTACTTATTATGTAAGGGATAATGTATAGAACGCTGGTCATTTTCGGGAAAATAAGTACCTTCAGGGCGAATCAAGACTGGTTCACCCTGTCGGTACTTATTTTCCAGATAATGACCAGCGTTCTATACATTATCCCTTACATATTAAGTAGCTACATTACCATTCTACATGCATGTCAAAGTGCATGCAAAGTAGTGCATGGTAGGGCTTCGTGATTCTTGATAAACTGAGAATCACGATTTTCGTGAGAACACTTCTCTCTCACAATTTTATTTTAGAGATTCAATATTGTGAAATTCTGGGCCATTTCTGATGTTTGATGTTTTACAATTTGGCCAATAACTGGTACCAGTATTTTAATAAATATTGAAGAAAAGAAAGAAAATGCTTGTAAAACAGGTTTATGAATCTGACAACGAGCATAAAAAAAATTCTGTGCAAGATTATATAATAGGTAGGTAGACCTCTTTAAAGGAGAATTCCGGTGATTTTTCATGTAGGTCTGTTTCTCGAGGTCACCGAATACTGAGTTCTACCTAGATTTAGTAGCTGCAGCCAAGCAGCTACAGTGCTACACTTTGGGCCATGAACTTGAGTTTTTTTGATATAAGAACCATGATGGTGGGACGCTCTATGGCTAAGCAATTTACAAAAACGTTTGTACTGATATAACAGAAATACGGTATGATTTTGGCCCTAAATTGGAGACCTTGCAAAAATTTGTTACAATTTCAAAACCGGATTACTCAGGAGCCGCGTATTGTACAGAGACATGCTTTACATCAGGGTGTCT
This sequence comes from Sardina pilchardus, assembly GCF_963854185.1. NCBI lineage: Eukaryota > Metazoa > Chordata > Actinopteri > Clupeiformes > Clupeidae > Sardina > Sardina pilchardus. The sequence goes on from NC_085007.1 coordinate 33,676,656, forward strand.
CAAACTCAAATGAGCTGACATTTGTGTGACGAGTAGGCTGCTCCATGGACTAAAGATTTTGCTGGCACAGTAAACTGAATTGTTTGGCTATCTGATGGATGGAATCAGAATCAGAAAGCTTAATGTATTCCAAAATGGGCCATTCAGTTTGACAGTCCCCAGTCTCATGTAAAAAGATAATAAATATAATAAATAAGTATAATCCTAAATAGCAGAAAGTAAGTACATCAACACACTTCAGCAGTAATCAAACACACACATACAACTCACATTCGCATTCATTTCAGCCTCCACAATCCTGCACCTGGGAGCACCCGACAACACCAATGAGCAGACCACCTACTCCTGACTTTTGCCCTCATTTAAGTAAGGGATAACGGCCGACGAGGTGACCGGTTCGATGGAAATAATGGCTAGGTGGAGATCTAGAACTCCGGCGACGTGCGAAGCAATTGAAAATCTGTATTAGAATTTGAAGAAAATGGTGCATCCTAAGGCTCCAACCTGCAAAACTGATCTGGCAACTGGAATCAGAGAAAGTTGGAGCCAGATTGATGAAGAGTACTGTTTGTCACTCATTAAGTCCATGCCTCAGAGACTGTAAGCTGTTACAAAAGCCAGAGGTGGTGCAACAAAGTACTAGCAGGGTTTCCCACAGTGCTTTCCTGCTAAGGCGGCCGCCTTAACAACACAGGGCTGCCGCCTTAACTAGCGTCTTCAATAAATAAATGAATAAATAAATAGATAGGCTAAATATATTCGCCGCGTTGCTGATATTTGTCATGTTTTCTTCCTGTTGTTCCAAACCGTGGCCGCTAGTCTTCCTTCTCTGTAGAACGCATTGAAAAAAAAACGACAACTTTGAGTGGGCCTATGCGGACAAGCGACGCGCTCATTCAGCATGGGTTACACTTTTGAGCGCTATTTATCTTTTTTCATCACTCGTCTAGGCCTACCCTACTATGAATGCATACAGCCCACTGCATCTCGTAATTTGTTGTGACAAACACTTATTGTGCCGTCTAGCCAACAGCTAACAACAACTTGTGACTGCTATTCATTCACGTGTTGTAAAATACTGTGTCTGAAGTTTACACAGGCTAGTTGAAACTGTACTGTAGCCTCTTGTCTCCCATGCCAGTTTCGTTCATCCTGAACTCGGCGGGACGCACCTTTCGGTTTTGTTGAAATAATTCCTGAATGTTTTTGTTCAGAGCTGAACATGCAACTGTAGCCTATTTGACAGATGACAGATTTGGTTGCTAGTGACACAATATTAGCTTTCAATGTTGTACGATCTCGTTGCTAATTACGTTTAATTAAAAGGCATTACAAACGTCTTGGCCTTGGGCTATAATGAGCAACAAGCACGCACAATAGGCTATACAGCTTCAAAGAGTTGCAGCTTTAGTCTACTAAATCACAATTCATTAACTTACCATACAGTCGCAATGTTACATTTTCACAGTTTCATCTTTGATTGTATATTTCATGGTAAATTCTAAAATATAATATAATGTAATATTTATAATATAATATAAATGATTATAATATTGACTGGCTTTAAACTATATCCTATGGTGCTATGCTGTCTGAGCAGTGCAAATGTTTTGACAGATACAATCTTGCAAAAGGCCCTGTATTGGAGTTGTAAACTTACACTTTTAAGGTATATTGTCTTGTTGGATCAGTCAATGAATTGTGTTAATGATGTTTAATTGGTTGTTGATGCAATTAAATCACACTTTGAATGTGAAATCCAGGTATATTGATGTCATTAGTGTCAAAATTCAACATTTTAAACGTTAATGAAATGCTGACATATACTAATTTTTTACTTCAGGTGACCTTGTCTTAAAGTAAATCAGAAAATAATTTATTTAGACAAGTGTTTGCTAGACTGCTCCTATAGCCAACAATCCCCACTTTACCCTTTGGGAATTGAACTGTTATATGATACTTGGGTGATGTAAATGATGAAAATCTCTTTCTTTGGTTGGTCTTGATGCGGCCTTGACTCCTTAAAGACTCGGTCTGGACTCACACTTGCCTCCTAAAAGACTTGGTCGATGTGACTCGGTCTCGGCTGCAGTTAAACCAACGGTCTCGACTCGTCCCCATTGATACGCCCCCCCCCCCCCATCGAGGGGCAGTGGCGGCGATGCAGTGGGGACGCTACGGCGACGCCCCCTTCCCCATGACAGACACCACCTTAACTAACACATTTTCTGGGGGAAACCCTGACTAGTGGTGCGTTGAAGTGTTCTTTTGTCAATTTGTTTTTCATGATTCCCTCATTTTTTCCTTGGAATTGAGTGATTCCATATTTTTTTCCCCTCTGGTTGGTCTAAAACAAGCAACTGTTACTGATTAATTAATTTTTTTCTTGATTTCCTTTAATGTTTCCTAAAGCCAGGAAGTTGCCATTTGAAATGAACTTAGTTTTGTGTCATGTCTGTGATCTGGCTTTTTTCTAAAAAATTAAACAACTGGATGCCAGGGGTTGTAGAATATACTTTATTGATGCCTTGCTCTAAAGAACTTCAGCCATGAGCAGGTCGGGGATCGAACCAGCACCCATTGGGTTTTGGGGCTGAAGCTCTAACCAGTGGGCTACAGCTCTGCCCCAACAAACTGTTTTAAAATGTGTGTCTCAATGCTGAATCACGAATTCACATAGAAGTTAGCTAATTGTAGAAACAATAGGCCTATAGCTTTTTTTCAGCAGACATCGCAAACATAGCCTACACATTTCTAAAACGGAGAACATCTTTCACTCATCATTTTTAATTAGGCTACTTCTCGCGCCTATGCCTGCTCAGCATAGCTGCTCTCTCTATCTCCCTCCCTCCGAGGTTGCTAGACCCTACAACATGGGTCTTCAACCGGGGGTCCGCGAAAATATTTCATCTGAAGCATTTTTTTCTCTTCCAAAAAATAACATTTGTCAAAGTTAACATAATGTTCAATGAAAATCGCTTCATATTCGTTTTTAAACAACACATTGTAGGCTACCCATCAGGGGTCAAAATGTACTTTTTGAAATGTGAATATCTACCAGCCAGAGACAGATGAACTGGTGAAATCCACCAGCCATTCAATAGGAAATACGTATTTTCTGTCTGAAATCTACCAGCCAACTTCAAAATTTACCAGCATTTGGCTGGTGGCTGGTGTTAATTTTGAGCCCTGCTACCCATGAATCATGCATGTGATAATATGTTCCATTGGGTAACATTGTGTTACCCAATGGAACACTTTCCCCCCCGTGTGTTTTAGTTCAATAGCTTCGTTTTCAGCGGCATCTGACCATTAACAAACTTGTTCTTTTCATTCTGGGAGATAAATTACGTTTCGACTGTTTGATTCGTTTGCTTAATGTCGGGACTGATGGACCCTGAACTTTGCGGGGTAACCTATTTGTTCTGTGTGATGTTTTGCTTTGTTTTTTTTTTTTTTTAAATGAGAGTCTGCGGTCTTTGCACGTCAAGGCGTTCTGCGTGAATTCATTAATCCAACGTTCTCCGCAATGTCATACCATCAAAATGAAACGATAACGATAATCTTGTGTTTGTGTTTCCTTGTGTAAGACAAGTTATATTTACACAAGATGAAGAGGCTCTCTGTCTGTATCAGGTTGAGCAAATTAAACTTTGCCTGAATTTAGCTGAATTTATACCACCAGAGAGGGTTAAAGCGGAGCTTCTCACACTTGAATATTAATTCGCCAATGTGAATAACGGTAAACACAGCAACGTTGTATCCAAGACAGCGGCAATATAAACGAAAATGATAGTAGCAGTGGTATAAACGGGATAATCAACTCCGCGCCGTGCTTTTATAGGAAAAAATGCACAGCAATAATGCCTGCGGCGTCGGGACCTTATTAACACTTCGAACGTGCATTATTTTCCTAGAAACGCACGGTGCGTCGTTGATTATCCCTTACATATCCACCTTAGTTGACCCTTGTGACATTCATTCTATTATAGGGCGTGTTTATGCAACACTTATGTAAAGAATTATCAGAAACGAGTTGTATAAATCAGTTACCCCCCTGTTAATAATAAGTTATGTTTAGAATGTGTGCGTTCGTGTGTGTGCGTGCGCGTACGTGCATGCATGCAGGCACTAATGACTGACGGTTCAATGATTTGAGGTGTGCCAGGTGTGGGGGTCCGTGCTCAGTCTCTCTCACAGCCAAGGGGTCCTTGGACTGAAAAAGGTTGAAGACCCCTGCCCTACAAGATGCTTCTCCCTAAATGAATGAAAATTGTTTTAGAAAGTAGCCGCGGTAGCCTGTAAAATGCGGCATGAAATCCTGGCTACTGTGTAATTGAAACCAGACTAGGTTAGGCTCTTTGTTCCAGATCCGATCATTTTCGGCGGCGCGAACATATTACCTTAATAGAATAGAATAGAATAGAATATTAAATTAATAGAAGTGAATTTGGGGACTGAATTAGAACTAGCCACCCATTCTATCTCCAATTCTAGGGAGTTTTTCCTTGCCCTTGTTACTCATGGGCTCTCTTTGAATGTCTAACACTCTGTAAAGCGCCATGAGACATGTGTAATGTTTTGGCGCTCTATAAGCGAAATTAAATTGAAATTGAAAAATTTAATTCATTTTAGAGCTTAGATTATCTGCCCAAACCCGAACTGCGGGCCGGTGATCTCGAGATCCAACAACACCGGTGTTGGGTCGACATTTTTCATCCTTCCCCTCTCGTCGGGTCAGGCTCCTAATCACAGAACGCATGCCTCTGTTTTAAAATAGCCTATAAATAACATTTCTAAGTAGCATACAAAATGTAAAAACGAAATATAAAAAATGAAATACTATTAAAAAGTTGACAGTCAAGTTTGCTTAAGGTTTGTTCAAGAACTCTTCCAGAGTTTTTACCTCAAACAACACAAATCAACACAAATAAATGAACTCGATAAACGTGATGTACATGTCATAATGAAACAACCACAGACTATCAAAAAAACGGTCTGACACGAATGACACATGGCTTAGTGCAAACTGAATTTATGACCAAATGATTTGATTTGTGCACGAAGCGCCATCTAGCTATCATTATGTGTAAGTAACAGCCTCCCAGTCTAAGGACTCAGCGGTCTTTTGACCGCCTCAGCCGCGCTTTAAGTAGTTCACACCAGCACGGCGCTTCTAGTAGGTCGTCAAAGCGGTCAAATGACCGGGGCGCGGCGCTTCTAGGTATAAGTGGGTCAGAACGGCACGGCGCTTCTAGTGTTAACTCAAGGGTAAAATGAGTGTAATTCCCCAAATGGTGGAATATCCCTTGAAGTTCAAACCACAGAATTAAGACACAGTCGTAAATTAAGCCGGACTTGCATACTCATGTACTGTCACATACTGTGCCTATACTGTCGTTCTGTTCATGTGAATATTGTGTTTTCCGTACACGTCCTGTTAATTTTTGAGGACATGCACTGGTGTGTTGTGGAGACACAATTGTAGTTACATTATGTCAAATCCATTGATGCTTGTTAGAAAGTAATGTTTTCTGTGAAAACAAAAATAGAACTTTTGCGGACGATTACTGCCTATCACAGTAATAGTTATGTGATGTTGCCACCCTAATGTGACGTTGCCACCCTAACAAATGAAGGATTTTGTTTGAAAATTAGAACACTGTACTGTAAAATCATGTAAGAATCACTAATGGATTCACTTGTTTGATATAGCTATTGTGAAAAGTACTTAAAGTGCTTAAAGTACTTCATACTGAAATGGTACAATGGCCTTCAACATTCAAGGCAGGTCATAAATAAAACTTACTTTTTTCCTGGGCCCCTGTATATTATATAGAACAACGTGCAAAGTAGTAACGGTCATATCATGTATTAAGGTTGCTTTTATGCTGAAGGGGTTCCTTTCCTAATATTGTGTTGGAGTTATAAAGTTGCGCTGGATTTTTAGGGCCGTAGCAGCGGCTGCACCGTAGGTGCAAGGCCCTATTGTTTTTGCTCAGATTATTATTATTGTTATTATAGTGGAATCCTCATACCGGAAATGTTGTGCCCTTTTTCACCAACTTGGCATGCTCTAAAACTCTTGAAATTTGGCAGCTACCTAGGAGGCAGACCTCTGGCCTAGGGTGTGACCTCTGGCCCAGGGACTCTATAGCGCCACCTAGCGCGTTGGCTGTTGTGGTTGACACATACATTCACGGAAATGAACCAAATTTGGTGGACATGTGTGTTGTATGAATCTGAACAACTTTTACATTTAAACTATATAGTGAATCTTAGAAGAATTTGAGTTATGATTATGATTATGATTTTTTCACATCACGTATTTTGAAACACTCCTCCTAGACGGTTTATCGAAATCATGTCATATAAGCACTAAAATGATCTTGAGGGGTTGCCCGAGAGGAATTGCGACCAGATTTTTGAATTTTTTAAGTATATTGAAATGGCAAAGGTTTGAATTATGGCGTTTTATTAAGAAACAGGAAGTTGGTGTTATAGGCAGACAAAAAGTTATGAATTGGATGTAATTTGGCAGCTACATGTGGAATTGCTTCTGCTAATGAGCTCTGGCCTAATGTGTGGCTTTGGGACTCTATAGCGCCACCTAGCAGCACGTTATCTGTTGTGGTTGACACAAACATTCACGAAAATGAACCAAATTTGGTGGACTTGTGTGTTATTGCTATGGCTAGTCAGAGACAGAGCTTTGGCCTAGGGTGTGGCGTAGGGACTCTATAGCGCCACCTAGTGCGTTGTCTGTTGTGGTTCACACTTACATTCAAGAAAATGAACCAAATTTGGTGGGCATGTGTTTTGTTATAGCTATTCAGAGACAGAGCTCTGGCCGAGGGTGTGGCTTAGGGACTCTATAGCGCCACCTAGTGTGTTACCTGTTGTGGTTGACATATACATTCACGAAAATCAATCAAATTTGATGAGCTTGTTTGTTATTACTGCTGTTGGTCAGAAACAGAGCTCTCGCCTGGGGTGTGGCTTAGGGACTCTATAGCGCCACCTAGCACATTGTCTGTTGTGGTTGATACATTTACGAAAATTAACCACATTTGGTGGGCATTCTGTGTTATTGCTATCGCTAGTCAGGGATAGAGCTCTGGCCTAGGGTGTGGCTTTGGGACTCTATAGCCCCACCTAGCATGTTGTCTATTATGGTTGACACACTATACATTCGCGACAATTAGGTAGGCTTGTGTGTTATTGCTGCCGCTAGTCAGAGACAGAGCTCTGGCCTTGGGTGTGGCTAAGGGACTCTATAGCGCCACCTAGCCTATTGTCTGTTGTGGTTGACACATGCATTGATGAAAATTAACCAAATTTGGTGAGCATGTGTGTTGCTCATGCACATTCCCACCAACAAGTAGGTGTTGCTTTGTTAGATTCCGAAATGTCACGGGTCCGCACCGCAGGTGCTCGGGCCCGCCTTCGCCGCTTGCGGCTATATTTTTGTTTTGTTTTGTTCATTTTTATTTAATCAGACTAGCAAGATTACTATGTAATAAATATTTACGGTGAAAACTGTGATTAGACAAATATGCATATGAATCAATTTTCAGCAAGTAGTCAGTGATGACTTGCAGGGGGTTTGATACTTTTGCAAGCTCCTGTACTTTATTGACATTAGGGAGTTGTCAATTGTTAACTGTCAATGGCTTTGCTTGGGTGAGAACATAGTGGGTGATGATTTAAGAACAGTGAGAATCTTCCTTTATTATTCATGCGTTTCATCAGGTCCATTGTGACAGGTGTGTAAAATCAAGCATCTAGTTTATGAATGCAGACTGCATGATGGCACACCTGTGGCAAGGGACCCGTTAAAACCCATGAATACACTGACTGTCCACAAAGATTGAGCAAGACAGCTACCACCCACCCCCTAGCTATTTCAGATGGCATATGAATAATAGATCTCTTCAAATGCCTATCAGTCATTGCATGCTGTCCGTATTCTGTGAACAAATGAGAGGAATGGCAATTTCCTCCTTGGGTTGTGCTGTGGGCTAGCCATTTGGAAAAAGTAGAACATCTACACCCCATTTATGCCTTGGTATTCTATTATGAAAGAATCAAGCTATGCTAAGTTGTAATGCCTTCATTCATTATTTTAGAAAAAAAAATATTTGAGTATTTTTTTTAAATAATTATTTGCACAATAAGGATTGTGTATGCTTCACCATGTCAGACATGAGTCTCCAAATCTACAAACTTAATAGGGTCAGGTAATTGTTCAAATATACTGCAATTGGCCTCCCTACAGTTTAATTATACGCCATCTGGCCCCCTAGCCTTGCCATTTTTGCATCTGGTCAGCTGTCTTTATAAATCCTCCTGTGTGAAGGGTGGGTGCTGGGGTTCAACCAGGCCCTTTGAATAGCTCCTCACCGAAAGCAGTATGATCATGGGTGTCGAATTGTCTTGGGTGTCTTGATTGTTGGCCAGTGAATATTTTGAATGCTTGCTTTGTATTCATGTTAGGTATTGGTGACACGGGGATGGTGCTATGGATGCCCAAGTTGATGTAGCCTGTGATGCCTAGTGTCACCATCTTATCCACATTGCCCTGGAAAATGTCCTAGTCTGTGCAAGCGAGAACACCTTGTAGTTGTGTTAAGGCATCTTCCAAACATTGGGTGCTGCAGTACATTTTTAGTTGATTTCAATGCCAGTTTGTACTGCGGGAGGAGGAAAATAACCTTGTGGTCAGACGGACCAAATGGGTGGGTGAGCCTGGGCACTGAAGGCGTTGGGAATATTGCCGTAGCATAAGTCCAAGATGTTCTCCTTTCTTGTGGGAACGTCCACATACTGTTGGCACTCTCGGCTTCTAGCCCTGCTGCTGCCTTGTTAGCGTTAGCACTGTGTGGGATGTAAACACAGCTAATGACCTCTGTTTGGAATTCTCTTGGGAGGTAAAAGGTATGCAAGGTCACAGTCAGCATCTCCATGTCTGGGGTGCATATCCTTTCGTCTTTTTAATAGTGAGACAGCCTCCTTACCCATCCTGCTGTCTGCAAGTGATGAAGCCATAGCCAGACCAGTCCAAAAATAAGTTTGCTTTGACTGATTAAAGCTTGCTGTTACACTACAAAAACTGCTTATCAAATAACATCTAACCAAGTGTTATCAATCTCATATCTAATCTAAGATCCAGTTGGTATTATTTCAGTATAAAAAGACTTACCTAGCTATTATTGTAAAATCATTTGACTTCTAAGAAGAGTTTGACTTCTTTTAAGACATCTCATCCTGAAAACAAGCAAGTTTGAGTAAATTTTTGATAAAAAAAAGTCAGTCTTCTTAACCCTCTAACCGCCAGAGCAACATCACTGATTAAAACAGACGGTAGATCCAAGTAGGATGACAAATCTCATTTGTACTCTCCACCACTAGTGGCAGACATCCAGACCTTTGATATAAGCCCAAATTCGATACACAACGTTTTCAGGAAGTACCTGTATTACTCGCGAGAAACACACGAAAAAGATGCGTTTCCTTTTTATAACACTGAAGTGAATCGTGTGATCGCGTTGCACAAATTGAAGCAGAAATACACCAAATGAACCTGGACTAAATATTTTTCCTGGGGCACAGTAAACTGAATTGTTCATTGACGTTGTGCTGTTGTGCTTTTACAATGTGGAAGTAGGCCTAATTGTCGTGACATTACTGATCATGTGAAGCTGTTGCAGTGGTGCTGAAAACCCAGCCGTGGCGCTGCGCCACTGCTGAATGCATTGTAGGGGAAACACTGGTATTATTCCTTTCAATTATCCTTTCAGATGCTGTCTGCATTTCAGTTTCATATTCTCAATCTTCAATCTTCCTTAGAAAGATTGTGATATTTCATCTGAATAGCCAATCAAATTAAACCCCCTCCCTCCATCTGTGGCATTTTGTTTATGTTTACTTCCTGAGTGGCAGCACTGAACAAACAGAGGGCATGAATATTATAAAAAAGTGCATTAGATTAAAACTACAGACTGCACCATTTACTGATATTTGTTTGACATGGAACATTTAGATCTATTGTTTAATTTCCAACCCTTCCTAATCCTGCTCATGTCCTGCCCCTGCAGTTCACACAGCAACTCTGTTCGCGAACATCTTTGGCTGCTTGGCTTGGTTTTGTGTGGACCCATCACGAGGAGTAGACTTCGGCCTTTCCATGCTGTGGTTTATGCTCTTTACACCCTGCTCCTTTGTCTGTTGGTATAGACCCCTTTATGGAGCTTTCAGGTAAGTGTACAACACACATTCATATTGGTATGATCGCCATTGCCTGATCCCCAAAAGTCAGACCTCAGGTTGCCCTTAATGTAAAGAATGTTAAATGAAGGTTTCAATTCAATTCAGACACACAAGCCCAAAAAGTGAGAAATTGAGTTAAAAGGAAGGAAGGAAAAAATGTAGCCTTTTTAAAAAAATCTGTGACTTGCTCTTAGAGTTTTACATCATCTTAACTCATTGGCTGCCAGCGATTTTCAGTGCAGAGCGCTCCATACTGCCAGACGTTTTACAGCATTTTGACTGTTTTTCCAAGATCCACCGAACGGTGAGCTTTATGACTATGTAAACACCGAAGGTACCAAATGAAAGAGTAGACTCTCTTCTTTCACCAGGAAAAAACGGCTTGTTTCTATCGTTTTCCGTTCTTTAGTAATCGTCAGTAGAACATGGGTTAGTTTTGCTAAAAACACCTGTTTTTGACCAAAACATGGAGAAAACGATCTTTTTGTGAAAATCAACTTTTTAACGTTAGCGTTTCAGTAGTATGTCAACCACGATTGCACTGTTATCTCGTCAGTCTCGTCAAGGTTGCTAGGGACTCTGATGGTCGCTAAAGACTCTGAACAGGATGCTAGATTTAGCAAGCTAGCACTAGCAAGGTTGTTGTTAGTCTATATCGCAATATCCAATGTAAATGGATCATACCGTTCACGTATTTTCCATCCTTGATGTAAGAAGTAAGCATATTTATTCCCTGCATTGCGTGCAAACTAGATCCACTGTGGTCGATCTTCAGTGTGTTTGCTAGTTGTCTCTGCATGACTTGTGCACTCTAGGCAGATACTAATGATCCAAATGGCACTGTTGCCATCTAGAGGTTCGGATCGCTAGTGCAGTCTGTTTACAAGCCTGAAACTCTGCCAGATCGTTCCCAAGCCCACCCAGGAGCCCTCCCCATTGAAAACGGCAATTGACGTCCATAGACGTCAATGGCAGTCAACGTATGTGTCTAAATTGACGTTTAAAGACGTCAAAGGCAGTGAATGAGTTAAGGGTCGTTCACACCAATAACGATAGCTATAATGATAACAGCAAAAAAATATCAGTCTAGCTAACATGAATGGCAAAGTCCACACATATGTGACCCTGTAAAGCGGAACCAGTCGTTTCGGTAAAATTTAGTAAATTAAGTTATTGTGCTCACGTGAACGGCCATAAACTAAGCTTTCCAACGATATGTATATCGAGGGTATTACACAAACTATCGCTAAGATAACCGCATCCAAAGTTGACATGCTTCTCCTGTCATGATATGCCAGAAGAGGAGAAATCACCTGTTTAAGCAGCGCGTGCACAACGGGAATGACAGCAAATGTGTTGAATCTTCGCCGGGTTTAACAGTCAAAACGTAGGTTTTTCAGTGAAATGCGTTCACGATATGAAACTGTAGACTGTATACAGCCGAATTATGCGAAAACGTGAAATTCAACATTTTAACCCGGAAGTTTGTTATTGTTGATTTTCGCAAAATAACGATGTGCGCAAAACGACTGATTTCGCTGTGAATGGTCACATATACTATAACAACTATATGACATGAAGAACGATATTATTGGGGATCACTTTCAGAGTGATTTTGAGAACAATAAAAAAAACTGATAGCCAATCAGAACCCATCAAATTGTATCGTTAAGTTCTAGTTAGCATTATGGTTATCATTCCTGGTGTTAACGGGCCTTTACTCACACACTTGGATGTCTCACTTTTTTCAGTTGGTTTGGGGGAGATTGAAATATGTAAAATAGTATAGGCTAAAGAAATCAATTTGAATGCTTAATGCACAGCAAAAACTGTTAATCTAATAAAATTGCCTTAAAGTAAGTAAAAGATAAGTCAAACTATCATTAAATTAAGTCAAAATGATCTTAAAAGAGAGGGAGGTAAGTCTCTTTATGCTAAAAACAATATAAGATTAAAGGAGTCCTAGAATTCAAAACCACATTCACCTTGTTCCTGTTGAATTTAGGCTGCGAGCAGTGTCCAAAGGACAACATCAAAGACTTTACCGCGTCCCCCGCCTGCTTTCGTATGCAAATTGGGAAATAGAAACAGCCGTGTTGAAATGCTCCAATCTGAACAGAGCTAAGATAACACGTAATAGGCGCCCATCCCCCTTTAGATACACCCCCTCTCATTTGCATACCTTCGATTAATAATTCTTGTTAAACTGCTCTTACGATGCTAGTATCTAGATATGTGGTCTATGGCAGAGACGTTGTAATGCTAGCGTTATTACAGCTAACTTTGGAGAGTTACTATACTAAGAAATGTACTGATAAAACTTACCAATCTAACACATTCATTCTGTTGGGGAATCTGCTGCACTTCATCTTCGTCAGAACCTTCTTCTGACTCGGTTTATACATGTACGGCTGTATTCCTTATTTAAATCCATTGTTGATAGCTTTATCAAAGACTTTGGCTTCATTTACCAGCAGTAAACGTAGTTTCACTTTGCTCTAGCTTCCGACCGGTGGATTGAGCCAATCAACTTTCAGGACATATCGGCCAATAGACCAATCAGCGCGCATCTCATTTGAATATTCATGAACTTGCTGAGTGGGCGGGAAAAACAAACTGTTTCATTGCAAGGCTTATTTATGACCTTGTATTAGGCGATCTAGCAGTGCTCCTGGGGCGTTTTCAGCCCCACAAATTTACATATGACATTATTTAGGCTCAAAGATCAATTTGTAATGGTCAAAAAATGCGTTCTATGACTCCTTTAATAACAGTGCAAAACCAAATTATCTAACCAAATCTAACCTAGTGTTTTATATCAAGATAAAACAAATCTAGTTGCTAGTGTAAGGTATTGTGTACAAGCGCTTGGTCAGTCAATGACCTTGGTAAATAATCAATGGAAACATCTTTATTTACATTCACAGCTCTCAAAATTAGATTACTTAAATATGCAGACGATATGCCCTTGGTTGCCCTATTACAGAGAAGAGATACTGACAGAGAGCATTTATATTACAACCACGGGGTAACCCTACAAAAGAGCGTGTTAACCAAAATGAGAGAGAGGGGATACAGCCAATAATGATCAAGGAACAGATAATGGAAATGGTAAATGACTTGCAATATCTTGGCACATATATGATGACAAACCGTAAATGGTACGGACGCTGTAGCCTGCTGTGCCACAGCGCCCCGATTATATCTTTAATAGGTGCTGTCAACGGCTTTATTTGCTATGAAAGCTTAACAACTTTGGAGTGAACCAAAACATCCTGGAAACTGTATAAAGTTTAGTGGAAAGTGTCCTATCTTTTGATACCATACACATTCAATTCAATTCAATTCAATTCAATTTTATTTATATAGCGCCAAAACATTACACATGTCTCATGGCGCTTTACAGAGTGTTAAACCTTCGAAGAGAGCCCATGAGCAACAGGGGCAAGGAAAAACTCCCTAGAATTGGAGATACATATAGGAAGAAACCTCAGACAGATCCACAACTCAAGGGCCCAACCCATCTGCCTAGGGTCAGTTTCAGTAGAATAAAGTCATTTGTAGTATCAGAAGATTCAAACAGTCCAGTATAGGGAATAAATAGTCCATCAGTAATCCATTAGTAATTTTGGAGGGTAATGGGTCGCTGGGATGCGTGGGCCGGGGATCCTGGCAGGGAACCACAGCAGGTAATGGTAGGGCAGTCATAGGGATGATGATGGCAATGGCACTCAGGGGGATGGGACTTCAGGTGTGATGAGGGCCAGGCACAAAGATGGTTGATGACTGGTAATGGTTCACCTCACAGGTGAGGTATAGGGGAAAGGGAAGAGAAATAAAGTGTGTTAGTATTAATATAAGTCATGATGGTTGGTATTAATAAGTATATCAATGGGGATATAAATTATTATACTATAGAGGGAAAAGGCAGAGGGGGAGAGGGAGTTGAATGACAGGACAGAGAGAGAGGGAGGAGGGAGAGTTGAGAGAGACAGAGGGAGAGGGGAGAGAGTTGTACGGCATGACACATGAGAAGTCCATGACAGTGCTATGCTATAGCAGCATAACTAAGGCATGGTGGAGGGTAGTCAGCACCAGCAAAGGTGTGGTCAGTAGCCACCATGGGAGGCATGACTGGAGCACCAGTCACACAGGCCCACAGCAGAGGTGGTCCGTTCCAATGAGACCCTGAAGTGGTTGCAGTTCCACACTGCACCATACCTAACTATAGGAAGCACTAAAGAGATATGTTTTAAGTCAAATCAAATAGCTTATAAAATTCAAGTAAAAGCATAATTTAGCCAAGCAACACAGTTATTATAACGAACTATGTGGCTGGCCTACAACTTAGCCTACAGATGGTACGGGTTGAGAATGCTCCTTTCATTCCCGCACATCGGGACTCCCGAAGCATCGGGAAAACTGCAACCGCAAGGGGGCAACATAGACCGCCCGAGTTTTCGAATGTTTACAGCCTACCTCACAGCTCTCTCACTCGACGTAGCCTATAACTCAGTCAGTCCAGCAGAGATGCCAGAGCAACGTTTTGGTCAACGGAGAGGGAGAGAAATGCTCCGCATATCCGTCTCATTTAATCATTAAAATGAAAGTGATTGGCGAAATTAATCAAACGACGTTTCAATAAACCATTGTTGAAATGAATGAAAATGGTTTTAGAAACCTATAGGCCTATCAGAAGGACTATTTCCTTCAATTCAACCTGAAATAGGCTACTCGAAAGGCAACCTTAGATTAATTCATGAATTCATTACGGTTACAAGACCGCATTTCCGTGAATAGGCTATTATTGTCAACGTCAAGGCGAAGACGAAAGAGATGGACAAGATGGACATTTTGGCAACATTTACATGCTAGGAATACTTAGAAATGTGTAAGCTATTTTAAAACGGAGGCTTGTTCATTTTAACCGGCGAGCTTTGAAGTACATTTCCCTATTGAAGTTCATATCCAGCTGTGGCGCAAGTGGTTGATGCATAGGTATCGTATGCCAGCGACCGGGGTTCGAAACCTAGTCGAAGAACCTCTCCGGAACCTATCATAAGAAAATACATCGATTTATTAAAAGAAACGAAAGACTTCCTGTTTTGAGATTCTTTTTATGTTTGCGATGTCTGCTGAAAAGAAAAGTTAATATGTTAATTCGTGGTTCAGCGCGCACTCACACACATTTTTACATTGACATAGTGTCGGGCTCAAGTGTCGTGTCGTCCTCAGTGCCGCATATAGGCTATAATGTAGTGACCTGGTTAGACGAGTGTGGGGGAGGGGGAATGATCGCACAAGACAATAATGCTCTTCATGAAATGGATCTCACAGGCGGCTGTCTGTTTTTAAATGTAGCCTACTACACCACTTGCGAAATCGGACGTGGCACATAGCCTAATTATTAGGCTACTGGATAGCAAATCCATAGACTTTGTTCATCCTATATCCTTAAAATGAAAGTGATGACTGGCGAAATTAATCAAACGACGTTTCAATAAACCATTGTTGAAATGAATGAAAATGGTTTTAGAAACCTATAGGCCTATCAGAAGGAAATAGCCTTCAATTCAACCTGAAATAGGCTACTCGAAAGGCAACCTTAGATTAATTCATGAATTCATTAGGCTACGGTTACAAGACCGCATTTCCGTGAATAGGCTATTATTGTCAACGTCAAGGCGAAGACGAAAGAGATGGACAAGATGGACATTTTGGCAACATTTAGCCTACATGCTAGGAATACTTAGAAATGTGTAGGCCTAAGCTATTTTAAAACGGAGGCTTGTTCATTTTAACCGGCGACGTTCAAGTAGGCTACGGCGACGTTCAAGTACATATCCCGAATAAAGCCTTTCGAAATTCACATCCAGTTGTGGCGCATGTGGTTGAAGCATAGGTATCGTACGCCAGCGACCGGGGTTCGAAACCCAGTTGAAGAACCTCTCCGGAACCCGTCAAAACAAAATGAATCGATTTATTAAAAGAAATGAAAGATTTCCTGTCTTGAGATTCTTTTTATGTTTGCGATGTCTGCTGAAAAGAAAAGTTAATATGTTAATTCGTGGTTCAGCGCGCACTCACACACATTTTTACATTGACATAGTGTCGGGCTCAAGTGTCGTCCTCAGTGCCGCATAGGCTATAGGCTATAATGTAGTGAACTGGTTAGACGAGTGTGGGGGAGGGGGAATGATCGCACAAGACAATAATGCTCTTCATGAAATGGATCTCACAGGCGGCTGTCTGTTTTTAAATGTAGCCTACTACACCACTTGCGAAATCGGACGTGGCACATAGCCTAATTATTAGGCTACTGGACAGCAAATCCATAGACTTTGTTCATCCTATATCCTTGGCGGAGATAATAATTAGGCATATCAAATTAAAAGCACACTACGACAGGTATACTTGTGTGATCACGCAACACAAGAGAGCATTTAGCGATGGGACAGTTGTGAATGAGTGCTTAACACCCTGGAGTCTAAATACCCCCGGGGGATTTGAAAAACTGTTCCAAACACACATCTCAATCTCTGCTTTTATCATATTATAGAGACACCATTAGAAGCCTTTAATCAACTCGTTTTCAAATATATAGCCTATGTTTTAAGAGAATATGGCAATGATAATGGCACTTTCTAAAAACAATAAATTCGTAGGATTTGTCCTCTCACCTGCAGCAGGCCCATTCAAAAGCCCATCCACTAATTTGCATTTGAAAGAGCCAATCACTAAAGTGACACATTTAGTCTAGCCTACTTTATTAGTTTTTTTTGACCCCTCTAATAAATTGCCTATAGTCCTACTACGATAATGGAGGAAGGGCTGCCTAACTGTTCCCCCTAAGAGTTTTTTCATAAGATAAAATGTTTACTCTATTTAAGTTTAGGATTTGGTAGACAAGACAACCTCGGAAAAGTTCTTCAGATAAACAATGTTTTATTGAATTAAAGGAAAGAAAATGTATCGCCAGGGTTTCGGGGCTTGCGAAGGCATTCGTTGATCTTATCGATGCAGTCCTTGCGGCCACTTCTCCCCATCGTAGGAAACTTTCTGCTTAGTGTTGACAAAGGTCTTGACGTTGTGTGGCAGTGCTTGCTTGCCCTTCGATCCATCCCAGTTGGTGGTTTTGCACCAGGCTCTAGTGCTCCTTTGTGGTGATGGCTCTGAAGAGCAGGCATCCGTATCTACCAGTGATGCGCGGGCTGATCCAAATCGAGCGGGCGCGGTCACCCGCGGTTATGGGTCAAGAAAAAATATTTTTAATGATATGCGGGTCATGTTTGGTCGGGTCGGTAAAAAAAATAAATTGTCATTTATATCGTACATAATTGTCTTTAGAAGAAAAAGACATAAGTTGCAGCATTCCCACTGAAACGCGATTCTATCCCCCACATTTTGTCACGAACATGTAGAAATGCACTTGTTGTTTCTGCGTAGACAGACCCTCGGCTACACTTGACATGCAGTTGTGTTCTGTTCTCAGAGCATATGCTTTCTCTGTCTATGATCTGCAGCTTTTATCTCGAACTGCTGGCCTCTACAGAAAGTGGCAGAATCGTCTACTGAGCAGCGAAGTTGCCGATGCAATGCGTGTTTCTCAAGTCTGATAATTTCCAGCAAGATCGAATGGTATTATGGAAAGAAAAATAAACTAAAAGTTTCCCAAATCAGGAAATATTTCTTAATTTAATGTCATCAAGGCATATAGCCTACAATTGGTATGAGCATGCAATATTTGCGTCCTTGCGCAACTTATAGGCCTAGTGGCTCGTTGGAAAGCCCCACGTCTGCTCTTCCCCACGTCGTGCAATAAAGGTTTCATCTCGCTGCAATTTATAATCGCGGAGCAATGGACTTTTGGTCCATTGATGAAGACGTTAATAAAGAGTTTCTTAATAATATTCTATGCCTGCATTTCATGCTTGGGAGAGCTTCAAGGCATTCATGTGAGGAACGGCTGAAACAGAATTTGTATAGGAAAATCCTAGGCTAATTATGTTCAATGTTGAGTCAAACAGCCACATTTTTGGATGAATGCTGACACGGAACAAAAAAAAGGTAGACTAAATGCATGTTTCCCAAATTCTGAGCAATTATAGGCTATATATAATTAGGCAATATAGGCTATATTATTGTTTTACATGCATATGAGATACCAATTTTGCATAGCTCAATGACGCTACGACTAAGTTAGACTAGGCTACTTTTTACAATAAGCGGGTCGAGCATGTTGTTCTAATCTGGGCCAACAGCAAGCAAAGTCACGTCATCGTGCTGAGAAGGAACTTGAATGCTGTTGTCGAATGTGGCAGAGAATACAGAAGAAGACTTTAACTATTACTTATATATTCTTATGACGAAACGCGAAGAATAAATACGAGGACTGACCATCTCGCCTCTGCGCGTTTCCCCCAATAGGCCTACCATGGCGACAAAGAAATAAATATGATTTGACATTTTAATGTTTGTAGCGCGCCAGTTTACCCAGTGTGTGTGCATTGAGTAGCTCCTTAAAATACGGAACAAAGAGCGTCCCGTAGGCTATCTGTTCAATACAGAAGAAGACTTTAACTATTACTTATATATTTCTTATAACGAAACGCGAAGAAAAAATACGAGGACTGACCATCTCGCCTCTCCGCGTTTCCCCCAATATCATGGCGACAAAGAGAAATACATATGATTTGACATTTTAATGTTTGTAGCGCGCCAGTTTACCCAGTGTGTGTGCATTGAGTAGTTCCTTAAAATACGGAACAAAGAGCGTCCCGTAGGCTATCTGTTTAATACAGAAGAAGACTTTAACTATTACTTATATATTTCTTATAACGAAACGCGAAGAAAAAATACGAGGACTGACCATCTCGCCTCTCCGCGTTTCCCCCAATATCATGGCGACAAAGAGAAATAAATATGATTTGACATTTTAATGTTTGTAGCGCGCCAGTTTACCCAGTGTGTGTGAATTGAGCAGTTCCTTAAAATACGGAACAAAGAGCGTCCCGTAGGCTATCTGTTTAATACAGAAGAAGACTTTAACTATTACTTATATATTTCTTATAACGAAACGCGAAGAACAAATACGAGGACTGACCATCTCGCCTCTCCGCGTTTCCCCCAATATCATGGCGACAAAGAGAAATAAATATGATTTGACATTTTAATGTTTGTAGCGCGCCAGTTTACCCAGTGTGTGTGCATTGAGTAGTTCCTTAAAATAGCCTACGGAACAAAGAGCGTCCCGTAGGCTATCTGTTTAATACGGAAGAAGACTTTAACTATTACTTATATATTTCTTATAACGCTGGCTGTAGGCGATTTCTATAACCATTTTCATTCATTTCAACAATGGTTCATTGAAGTGTCGTTTGAATAATTTCGCCAGTCATCACCTTCATTTTAATGATTCAGTGAGATTAAGGAGTCGACTATTGACGGATATGCGGTCTTCATCATTAAATGCAGTTGAAACTTTCTGCCACCTGGTGGTTGTTTGGGTACATTGCCTTAGCCTCGAAAAAAATCGGCTTGACGCACTGCGGGATCTCTTCGGGAGTCCCGCGGGAGAAGGTGCATTCTCAACCCGTACCCACTGTAAATACACAACTGAAACAAAAGCAAATCACAAACTCTGTAACTCCACATTACGGTTTTATTGATAGGATAGGCTATGTACAACATCTGCAATAAAATTTGAGCCTTTCACCTGCCAACCCTGTAAAGTTCCGTAACTTTCACGCATCCCTGAACTTGAAACCAGAGCCCGTCTCTGTTGAAACTTCCTGTGCAATCGCGAAATATGCTGTCAATCAAAAAAATTCCAGCCACTATGACAGTTCCTTCAATCATCATACAGAAGCTCGGCGTCCAAGCCATCCCATTGTCCCATTCACCCCCAGAGAGGCCGGGCCACCCTGGAAATGACGATTTTGCGGCGTTTATCCTATAAACATCTAGCTTTTCTGCACTGAGACCAGCCCACTCCGTAGTGCCATTGAAGTCCAGTGAAGCCGAGCCTCTATTGGGCTTTTAACCCTCTAAGCGCCACCGTCGACTTAAAGCAATAGTTCGGAATTTTGGACATAGGACCTCATTTCCAACTTAGTCGGGGTGATATAGGTCGGTGAAGACCATTTTCAGTGAATTTCTGCCCTTCCTTAAGTTGCAGCGCTCATCTCGTGCTAACCTGGCGCCGAGATAACGCAAGTCAACGGTAACATCCAGCCTGCCACTGAAAACACTCCACAGAACACCCGAAACAAATCATTTATAACTTCAGACTATCGATGCATATGCCTGTGTTGATAGAACAATGTTAGGAATAAAACTGACCTTGCATCGCATTGCAATAGCCTACTTTGTTCCCTGTATGGCAGTGGCGGATTGATATTGAGAATCTAGTCCCTCAAAATGTAATAAATCATTGAGTTGCACGGTTAGTTTTATTTCTAAAATTATTCTATCAACACGGACATGTATATCGATAGTATGACGTTTTAATTGACTTGTCTCGGGTGTGCGGTGGAGTGAGTAAGACTGTTGTTGATGTCAGACTGATGTTACCGTTGAAATGCCTTAGCTCAGAACCAGCGTTAGCCCGCCCTGCCAATGTGATTGGTCCGAACAGCTTTGTATCTCGAATAGTAGCAGCTGAACGGAGCAGTGCCAGACCGAAGTTCCCTGCAGAAAAAGAATGTAGGCGGGGCTAAACTTCGGTCTGGCATCCAGGCTACTTTAAATCAGTGCGAAATATCAGCTGAGCTAGGTCGCGTGTGAGCCATTGTATCAGAGCGGTAGTGTGAACGTAAACGAGTATTAGCATTAGATAATCTAGATCGTCTAAACACATCAAAAAAGTTTACCAGGAATGGAGTGTTGGGTCTTCTGTTCACTGACAGTGATTCTGAAGGGATATATCTGCCTTCAGAATATGACAGGGATTTGTTTATTCACACGCTTCTCTGCCTAGCAAGCAATGCTGCAGCTGGACAACGTAGAGATAAGTCCTACACCAAGCACAAACGTGGATCTTTTGCCCAATGTCAGTGTTATGAACAGTATTTCACGGGTCTAGGTGTTCATAGGGAAGTTAGAAGACCCTCATCAGACGTGTTATTTGTGTAGAGAACGACAGTATTGGTCGGGGCACTGCCTCTTTATCGTGCTAGCCATTTTGCCCTTTCGTTTTTCCTTGTGCCTCTCCATAATTGCGAGGACAGGTAACGTGATGGAGAATTTGTCTAATACTATTGGGTATGTCGGTATGGAGGTCGAAGTGTCCATAGGAGAACTGTGGGGCAACGTAGCAGCAGTGTGGGTAGTCGCAATGAGGATGAGAACGAAAGCCATACTGATTCAGTCCACTCGGGAGGCGCGCGTGGCAGATCCAGGGTGCCGTCAGACAAAATAGGCAACAGGTGTAGCCAGTATGGGGTGGGTTTTTATGTTATGCCTTGCAATGAGAAGTAGGCATATCCTGAAACAATTAACAGACCCTCATCAAACGTGTTAGTTGTGTGGAGAACGAAAGCTTATGGTCGGGGCAATGTGTTTTTTTTTATCACGCTAGCCATATGCTCCCTCGACAGCGACCGTGTGCCTCTCCATAATCGGAGGACGGTAATGTAGTGGAGCCTTTGTCTAATATCAATAGATGTGTTAGACGAGGTCGAAGTGTCCATAGGAGAGCTTGGGGAAACGTAGCAGCAGTGTAGGGAGTCGCAAGGAGAATGAGAAAGAACAGAGCCATGCTGAATCACTCCACACGGGAGGCGCGCGTGGCAGACCAACAGGCTGTCGTCAGACAAAATAGGCAACAGGTGTAGGCAGTTTTTATGTTATGCCTTGCAATGAGAAGTACCATGAAACACTACAAGAAGTGTCACCTGGATGAATAGGGATTCATTATCTCTATGGCAAAAGGCCTGCTACATAAATTCGCAGCATCATCATCATTCCCATCATCTTGCTATTAGTAGCCTATGATGATTTACTATTTCCCTGACCATTCAGTATGGTACAATGTTTGTTCTTTTTGTGTTTTCATGTCCTGGTGATGTGTATGTCTGTCAGCAAAAATATTAATAATAATAATATTAATATTTGTATGATCATATTTTTTAAAAATCATGAAAATTCAAAAATCTGTATGGCCGCCACCATATAACGTCATTATGACATCATAATATGCGAATCAGTTGGATACATTTTATCCCTACATAAACTTTGGGCCATCCTCAGTATTTCTCTAATTTACAGAAAGTCTCTATCTCTTATCACTTTTAAGTTAAAGCCTTTTGAAATTAATATGTCAAAATTGAACGTTTTTGGAAAAAACCTCTGGCACCTAAAGGGTTAAATAGTGAAAACTTAGTTATAATCACCCCCCTTTGGATATTGGAGCTTACCGACTGTGCATCTTCAGTTGTTTTAACTTGATGTGAAGTCATAATCACAAACACACACACATACAGGTGCGCGCACACACACACACGCACGCACACATACACACACACGCACGCACACATACACACACACATCTATTTATCTACACTTTGCTTTATAGGGGTTTCCAACCTGCAAGTTGCTCTTTAACTGTATGTAATGCCATTTTTTTTTTTTTTTTCAAAACTAGGAATGAACAATGACTAGACAATGACAGTAACTAATAAACACAACATGTCATATTATTTAATGTGTTGTTGCATAAATGTTTCAACATCTGACATTACTGACTGACACGCATACACATACCAACCCTTGTAACATACAGTATAGTCCACTCTTCTATACACACACCTAAACAAAATCTGATCTCTCTGTAACACCTTTTGAGGTACCTTCAACCATGTTTGCTGATTTAACAGATCATCTTGTTCTGTTTCACAGTACTTAAAACAAAATGAAACTCATTACTGTAGGAATCAAACTGACATTGTCACTAGGCTGACCTTGTATCCATCTCTGTTTTTCTCATGCCCAGGAGTGACAGCTCGTTCCGTTTCTTTGTCTTCTTCTTTGTGTACATCTGCCAGTTTGGGGTTCACGTCCTTCAAGCCATTGGTATAGCAGGTTGGGGAGCAAGGTGAGTGTGCACTACGGATCCCACCATATATGACAGATTTCATACATACATGTGAAAGAATAATAATGATGATGATAACGGCTGATTGAACCCAAAGGAGTACACTCCTTAATGTCATTAATCTTATATTTAAGATCAAAAAATCAATTTTTCATTGTTCTTGTTCATGTAAACATCATACCACGATTTCGGAACACCCGATAAGCCCTTATCCCGGTTACGAGTATTCCAGTTATCCTAGGTGGTGTACTCCCAGAGAAACCGGGATACTGTTCCATGTATACACCTTATGCCGGTTTCTCAGGCAAAACACGTATTACATTAGTAACCGGGATACAGAGTGCTAATAGAACTTTATTGTTGGTAACCGGAATACTGATTTGTCATGTAAACAGGGATATTAATAACCGGGTTTCTCTGTGTTCATGTAAACACAATATCCTGAATATGATCAAAATCGGGATAAGCCTCATAACGGGAATACTAAAGTGCATGTAAACGCAGTCATTGACTTATTTTAAGGAGCCTCATTTACTTTACTCAATGCACTAGCAGACAAATTTGCTTGTTTTTAGAATGAGACTTTTTAAAAGAAGTCATACTCTTCTTAATTTAAGTCAAATAATTTTACGAGAAAGTGCTAGGTAAGGTCTTGATATAAGACTAATAACACTGTTAGATTTATATTAGATAATCTGTTTTCGATTGTTTGCTAAAATCAAACTTATTCTCTGATTGGTATGTCAAATATGGAGATAAACTGTACTTTGTTTTGTGAATGTTTTTTAGTTATGCAAATGTCCTGAATCTTTCCTGTGTCTTTAGTTGGAATATTATATTTAAAAACTTGCTGTTGTTCACATGCTGAAATATTTGCATACTGTGAAGATGATAAATGACCTCTCCACTTTTAATGTTCAGTTGTTTTTATTGGCTAATATATGTATGTTATGTTTTTAGTGGCTGGATCTCAGCCCTCACTGGTCTAAACAAAAGCATTCCTGTGGGTATCATCATGATCCTTATTGCTGCTCTCTTCACTGCCTCTGCAGTCATCTCCCTTATCATGTTCAAAAAGGTGAGGCTCACACACCCGAGTCAAGTACAGACATTAAAGCCCAATTCACATCAAAGATTCCTGATGTGACGAGACAGAGTTGCAGCGGTGTGAATTAGAAGTCACACGTAGTTGCAAGCCGTCGCAGAGCATTCAACATGTTTAATCGCAGTTGCAAGGTTTTAGAACGTCGTGGCTCGTCTCGTCTCGTCGGGAATCTTTAGTCTGAACCCTACTTAAGTTGTACACTCAAACAGACTGACAATCTTTCCCTGTATCTCAATTGTGTATCTCTTGTCTTTGACTGTGTACAGGTACATGGCCTGTACCGGACAACTGGGGCCAGCTTTGAAAAGGCTCAGCAAGAGTTTGCTACAGGTGTCATGGCCAACAAGACTGTCCAGACAGCAGCTGCCAATGCTGCATCTAGTGCTGCGTCTAGCGCTGCGCGTGGAGCATACAACTGATTGGCTCACTGAAGAGCGTTCCTGTGTTCTCTGTCCATGCTCTATGATCTGATCCTCTGTCCCACCTCATTGTATTCACAAGCCCTGGCAAGCTTCCTCAAGCGAGTCCCATTCATGAAGCGAATGACTGTAAGCAGCCTTCTGATTGGCTCAGTGCACTCCAGTGACTTTACATGTCCACCCCTCCCCTCACCTCCCCAGGTCCTTTGTCTTTCAACATACATGGGTATGTGAAGGGGTTGTGCATGGTGCTATGAAGAGAACATGAACAGAACCTTTTCTTTCTTGATTGGATACCAATTCCATCTTCCTGACCTTCCTCCACAAGCAATGCCTCTCAACAGCATGCAGGAAGTTTCGTCCATTTTCAACCCTTTTAAGGTTTGACCCCACCTTGCAACCCCTCTCCACCCTCCACACAGATCACATCTTACTTTATTCCATTGGTTGCTATTGCAGTCAGGTGTTTGGCAGGATATAAAGAGAATGTATTTAAGCCCTCCATCCTAAAAAGAACTACCCTCTTCCAAATTGAGCCTCTTCTATTATACCCTATCTTAGCCTACTTTCCCAAAGCCAGGCCCCATAGTGTATGTCAAAACAGAAATGTATATGCCCATCACCAAGATTTGCCCTGAGGCCTAACAGGTGACAAGCCTCCACCTTGTCTGTTTGTCCTTTGTTTCCTTGATTGAGATCAGATGGGTGAGATGGGAGAGAGACTGGAAAGGGAAGAGAAATCCCTTAAAATCATTCCCATTCAGGATACACTCCACACATGCATGACAGAACATGATGAATTTAGGCCTGCTTTCTTACAAATTAAGACCTTTATATTGAAGATTTAAATTGAAAGTGAGCACTTCGAGTCTTATTTGGTAACATTTTGTCTTTCTTCCATAACAGCTTAAATAACTGGATGTAGGCCATTTAAATTATTTTCTTTCATATGCAAAAGACTCAGTTGGTTATTGATGAACAAATTATGATGGCATATACATGATGCCATGTATGTGTGATTGTTTGAGATGTATGACTACAGTATGTCTGGCTGATGCGCATAAATGACAGGAAAGTAATTAAGCATCTGGGTAGTCTCATGTTCAGGCATTCAAAACCTTCTGTCAGTTCTTTTTCGCTCTGCTAGGGTTGCTGCTGTGGAAGGCTTCTATCTGAAATCTAAATTGTAACTTTTTTTAATCAAGCGGATTAGCTTATTATATCGGACCTGTGTGACGGTTCCAGCCTCTTCATCTCATGAGATGAATTGCTCAAATTTAAAGCTTCAGCTAATGACTAAGAACAGCGTGTTTGAGTGCAAGTGTGAGTGGTTGTCCTTTCTGTTAGGAATTTTATTCATTATCAATGGCGTGTGATTCCCTCAGCTAAGCACTGTTGATGAAAGACAGACATTTTTTCACCTGTTGGCATACAAAATTACCTTTTCTCTCTGTCTCTCTCAGACTAGTTCAAACTTCATTATAGTTTGTGTGTGTGCTTGTGTGTTGAATTACAGTGACTTGTTATTTTATAAATAAATTTCCACCAGTTGCACCTGTATGTTTCTACTGTTATTTCTCTCTTTTTTTTGTTTGTGGGTTGTTTTGAAATGCTTTCAAAGAATCATGTGGAGAATTCCAGACAGCTGGCTAATATTATGATGTTAACCCTGTTGCAATGAGTTGTGGCATTGAGTTGTGCATTTCAATAATCAATGGTGAAAGTATGTAGTTGAAACACTGAGAAGACACTGAAAAATCATCTCCCATACTACTTGGTGACTGTGGAGTCTGAAGTTATTTAAAAAACAAAAGAAAAAAACTTTAAGGGATGTTTGTATATTTTGTAAAATGGTCGATTGATCACCTGTTGTCATGAACTACGCTGTATTATATCAATGCACTCTTGTCTCATTCAGTTGCATGTTGAGTAGTTTGAGTTTTGTATATTTATTGTATTAACACAAAATAAAATTTAAAGTACACATCCTGGTGATGGTTGTGTCTCTTTGCAATATTGTTTGAACTGGTCTGAGGTATTCTTTCACCTCTCAATAACTGTAGTGAGTAATAGTACAGGAAGAGTAGAGGTGTTTACATTTCTCTACCCTAGTATTCTTTTTCCATGCATCATGATATGGCCTGCCGCTAAGGGCTCTATATTTAACAGTCTGAAAAGTCAGTGTGTTTATATTAGAAGATTTGTTTCACCCTTAATTTCATTGTTCATTTTCGTACATGATATGATAAGTGGGTAGTTTCATGGTAGTGATGGGTAAAATTTAGCTTGGCTCCTCCCACCTGTTTCTCAGTTCAGTTTTCACTAAGATGAAGTTTGGAAATCCTATTCAGTTGAATATTTGCTCAGACACTTTTTTTGCAGGATTCGTCAGCCACCAGTGGGGATGGCACTGCAGTGAAGATTTAGCAGTTCTAACAACACAAGTAAATATCAAAGAATCCAGGAGCAAGAAGAGTACATTTAGATCAAAGGTAAATACACTGTTTCCTTTCCAGTGGCGTCCTCTGACATTTTTAAAAGGGGTCACTAATCATTAGGCAAGTTTTAGTCAATCTTCATGTCTCCCATTTACCTGATAACATGCATACTTTTATGTGTGTGTGTGTGTGTGTGTGACCGTGACATGGAGAGACAGCAAGAGAGAGAATTATAGGTGTAGCCTAACAAGGATTACAAAGAGACCATGGATAAATGATCTATACATTTGGATTAATTTGTAGGGTTGGGTATCATTTGAGATTTATCCGTTACCGGTGCGAAATTCATACTTTTAAAATGATGCCAGTGCCAAAACGGTGCCTGAACTGGTACAAAATGCCCAAACCAGTGATCGAGAGCCATAGGCGTATCTAGGTCCATTTTGGGGGGGCTTCAGCCCCCCCAAAATATTCCCAAGCCCCCCTATAATTTGGGGTCGGATTTAAAAAAAAAAAAAAAAAATGTGTCAGATATGTGTCATGATATGTATAAACTTAACATGAGCCAGCAAGAAAGCGAGTCAAACTATAAATACAAGTCCGTTTATTGAATGAAAGTATCGTTATAATTCCCATTCCTCAGAACCAGATAGCGCTCTGGCTAGCGCGGTAGGCAGGCGAGCATGGTTAACGTTCCTGTGCTGTGGGCGGAAGAGAGGACAAAAGTCGCAGTGAACGACATAGTGAGATTGTAAGTTGATATCAGTAATTGTTAATTGCTTAACGTTGCCAATGCCTACATTTAGCTATGGGGAAGAAAGGGTGATATTGCAGCCTGGCGATAGACTATTTGTCTATTTCATTTGATTTTGGCAGCTAAATGGAACGTTATGGAAAATGGCAACATCGAACAACCAAACTGCGAGTGAAAACTAAATGGCATCAGCATTAGTTTTTGGCATGGGAACATTTAAACTGTCTTCAATTCATTGGCTAGATGATACGAAGATGTTTCAAGAAGTTAGTGAGGAGCAGGAGAGAGACAAGGGAGCTGATGCTGAGGTGGTCTGCGTGATTGAGGTAAAGGTCTATGAACGAAAGATGATTAAACGTTGCAAATGTCACATAAGCTGAATGGGAACCAGAGGAAACGTTTCAAAACGTTGTGGCCGCTGAACCTGGCTTTTGCAACAGGCTTTTGACTGAGTTCGTTTTATTTTGTATGATGGGTGTGTCAGAATCAGAAATGTCACCCTATCGGCAAAATGTGTGTAGCCTAATTAGACAACAGTGCGGCATTCAACTCAGTTGATTGGCATAATAACAATGAAAAGGCGAAAAGAGAGAAATCTCCACATTTATATGCATGTTATCAAAGTTGGATAAAAACACAAAACAAATAGTGATGATCCATGTGTAGGCTAGGCCTAATGCATCTCAAACTCAACCCAGGCATTCCCAACCTAAGGAGTTGTCTTATTCAAACATCATCTAAAAATGTTGGTTCTGCTAAATGTTCTTCAAACAATGACCAAGCCTTTGTAGGAACGCTGAAAATTTTTCGCCGCGCGCTTTGCACGCGCATTATAAAAGACACTCCTGGGGCTAAGCACCCCTAACCTCTCAATCCTAGATACGCCTCTGTCGAGAGCATGAAATTGCTTTTTTGATTGATAAGACTAATTAGGACCCTAGCACCGACCTGAGAGGTAAGAAGCCCTACTGGAAGGATTATTTTTCTTTTTTTGGGACCTTACTTTGCCTTTTTTTAGGTGGATCCTATGGTTGAAAACGCATGAAATTTGGTCAACAGGTCAGTCGTAGTGCCCACTTCTTTGAGACAAAGGCTGTTTCTCAAAGTCAAGGATGGGTCCTTCAAAGCCACTTTTTCAATGACGTTACGTCATCAAATCTCGTCAAGCACTGATCCAAAGTCAAGGATGCTTTAAAATTCTATCAAGTACCGAGTCCTTCGTACTGAGAATTTTTGAAAATTTTGAAGGATGCATCGATGGATCCTCGTTGTGAAGAAATAACCCACAATCCTTTGCTTATGGACGATTAGAAATTCTCTGACAGTGCGATTAAAAAAAAAGAGGGAGAGGGAGATGGAAAGAAGATGCAAAGAAGCAGTGTGTGTTAATGTAGGCTAAATACGATTTGTATGTAAAAGCAACACGGTTCAAATGAAGCGTGTAGCCAGAACCGTGCACTGTTGACGTGCACTTACACACTCGCTAGGCCGTTCCATTGCATGTGATCTTGACGGCTGGGGGGGGGTACTGGGAAGGTGTGTAGCCTTCTCTCTAGCACCCGACTCGCAAGAAAGCATACCAAGGATGCGCTCTTGACTTTGAGAAACAGCGATAGGCTTGACCCTGGACGTGCCCCAGAGACTCACTAGCAGCTTCTTATGTGACTCACTCCGTGGTTGACATATACTTTGATCACCAAATTTGGTAGGTGTGTGTCTATCTCCCCAAGATGAAAAACTTTCAAATGTACAATGCATTAGCCACGGCCAACAGGAAGTGATATAATTGGGATTTTATGCACACTAGAATATGATAAATTGTGGTGTTGATGATGGGCAAAAACTCACATCAATTGCTACTGTGAATACACATGGATAAAGACTTGGCCCCGGGTATGGCCTAGGAACTCCATAATGCCCCCTTATGTCACTGCTACTTGTTGGCATATACTTTCAGCTACACACACCACATTTGGTGCAGTTCAGGGGTGCGTTTCCCGATAACGATGGATAGACACTCTTACGAGGGTTTTCTACGATTCATCTTAAGATCGATCGTTAGGATTTGCCGACTGTTTCCCGAACATGCTCGTAGCGTGAACGCGCGTGCACTGCTCTTACGATGC
This sequence comes from Sardina pilchardus, assembly GCF_963854185.1. Taxonomy (NCBI): domain Eukaryota; kingdom Metazoa; phylum Chordata; class Actinopteri; order Clupeiformes; family Clupeidae; genus Sardina; species Sardina pilchardus. Next base: position 33,706,860 of record NC_085007.1, read on the forward strand.
TCTTAAGGGAGCTGTCCACGATAAAAGTTCTGAAATATCCCCTAATTTGATGGTGATGTCAGGTGACTGCACGTCATAGCTAAGCCACCGTCTGAACTTCGGATCTATACATTAATTAACATCAATACGAAAATAGAAAACCTTTGACATCTGCATGTAAGCATTCCAATTAGCCTAGGCCATATACCACACGCATACATACTTTTGTATTATTTAACATTAGATTGTTGCCCCGTTTTTATGTTTGTTGGAAGATATGTATATTAGGCTTCGGCTAGCTTACTCCTACATCGTTTATGCGAGTTCTTTGCTAACCTACTTGTGAGAGCACGGTGTGCTGCCTGTGCAATAATGTTTCGTGTCACTTAAGCAGACGTTTGAATAAAGAGGTTGATAAGAAAATGAGGAAATGTGTAGGCTTAAATAACATAGCCTATAGGCTTAGATTTTGACGCACGATCTGATATCACCAAGTAATTAAGAGTCCGGGATCAATGTGCAAGTTGTTTGTCCAGGGTCAATGTCATTTCCAACCAATCAGCGGTCATGTGTGACTGATGATGTCATTTAGAGTGCGACGTGACAATTTCAAACGGAAAACCCGCTCAGAAATGCTCAGAAGAACCAGAACTAGCAAAACGGAGAGGTGCTACTGCAGTATTCCTGACTGTTGCCGTGTAATGACATTTTCAAAGAAACAGGTAAGACTATTTCTCGAAAAAATGTATATCCTATGTGCCATCTCCACCGAATTTCTCTATTTTAATCACTTTTAGTGTATACATTTTTATATCGTAAGCAAATTGTGTGTTCGATATGATTAGTCAGTAGGCTACATGGACGTTACTGTTAGCTAGCATGAAACGGCTAAGAGTATGGGGCTCTTTCCCGTTACAGTATGTTCAAGAATAACACAAAGACGTTAGGTCAGTGCAGCAAAGCCTACGTTCTTTATTTTATCTGAATGATTTGTGCATAAAATTGACAATATGTCAGCAAAGATTTCAAACCGGTTAAAACGGAAAGCGTTATGGATCCAGGATTATTGTTTGTAATCGGTCCAGGACAAACACACATTCACTTGCCTGACTCTGATTAAGTATTAATCCAGGATTGTTGTTAGTAATCGGTCCAGGACAAACACACACTTACTTGCCTCTTATTAAGTATTAATCCAGGATTATTGTTCGTAACCAGTCCAGGACTAACACATAGGCTACTCACTTTTCTCTTGCTATATTAATCCAGGATTATTGTTTGTAATAGGTCCAGGACAAACACACATTCACTTGCCTGCCTCTGATTAAGTATTAATCCAGGATTGTTGTTAGTAATCGGTCCAGGACAAACACACACTCACTTGCCTCTTATTAATTATTAATCCAGGATTATTGTTTGTAACCAGTCCAGGACACATACTTACCTTTCTCTTACTAGGCTATATTAATCCAGGATTATTGTTTGTAATCGGTCCAGGACAAACACACATTCACTTGCCTCTGATTAAGTATTAATCCAGGATTGTTGTTAGTAATCGGTCCAGGACAAACACACTCACTTGCCTCTTATTAAGTATTAATCCAGGATTATTGTTCGTAACCAGTCCAGGACAAACACATACTCACTTTTCTCTTACTAGGCTATATTAATCCAGGATTATTGTTTGTAATCGTTCCAGGACAAACACACACTCACTTGCTTCTTATTAAGTATTAATCCAGGATTATTGTTCGTAACCAGTCCAGGACAAACACATACTCACTTTTCTCTTACTAGGCTATATTAATCCAGGATTATTGTTTGTTATCGTTCCAGGACAAACACACACTCACTTGCCTCTTATTAAGTATTAATCCAGGATTATTGTTTGTAATCGGTCCAGGACAAACACACATTCACGTGCCTCTGATTAAGTATTAATCCAGGATTGTTGTTAGTAATCGGTCCAGGACAAACTCACACTCACTTGCCTCTTACTAAATATTAATCCAGGATTATTGTTGGTAATTGTTTCAGGACAAACATTTTAATGTATTTTTTTTAAGTTGTTTACTCCTCTTGTTAAGTAGTATGACTTATTTTTTCTGAAATTTAGCATTGTTTTTGTTAAGACAAATACAATGTGATTTAGTCCAATTTTATTGTATTTTTTCCCCCCAGAGTTGCCCAGTGTTAAAGATGGCAGGTGAGTGTGACCGGGAGAAACATTCTATTATGCAAATTTCACAACCTATTATGCAGTGCGCTTTTCTGATAATATCCACAAACATATCCATATATGTGTCAACTCTAAAATCTGTCTTTGAGGATTGTGAGATATCTGATGAGGTTCCAACTAATTTTATTTTGAATACTGGTGTCTTACTTGTGCCAATCTGAATTCAAACCTACATAGTGTTTTTGTTTTGATAGTGAAAGTTAAAACAAAATTATGTTTTATGTAATACAGACTACATTCTTCATTGGTTGCTAGATGCTATATCAAACTTCCAATTTGTGTGATACCCGTTTATCATGGCAGGATGAGGGCTGAACATTTAGTTAACCCATATGCTTGTTCAACAGGCAATGTATGTCCTTTTTTATCTGATGTGTAAGGTATTGGGTGCACTTTATTGTCAGTATCATCAAGTTAATGTTACTTTGCCTTTGGTAGTTTTAAATGCTCCAGGTCATTTCTATAATACTATGTTTTTGTTTACACAGAACTCTCCATTTGGTCTCTCAAACACTGGTGAAGATCCTGGAAAGCTCCTCTCGAGCCAGGAATGCTTACTTTAGGAAGGTTTGTTATTATGCATTCTCATATTCATATTTTTAATTTCATAGAGGGTCAGATATTGTTAATTTAAGAACCTTTTATATTCATTCTGCCCTCTGCTAGATAAACATTTTTAAGGAAAAGGTGATGGTTGAGGCCTTTCTTGAGAATGGTAACCACTGGAACCTTTTTGTAAGTAACTATGTAATATACTGTGTCACAACCACCGGGCTCAAGGTAGCCGTGACATTAAGGATGGGGACCACACTGTAGCTAAAGGTTTTAAATATTATATTTATTGAAACATTAAAAAGGGTAAAGTCAGTATATGATAAAGAAAAGTGTAATGCAAAGTGTCTAGGGGTGATCAAACAAAGAGTGTAAAAACGCGACGTCTAGGTGCAAGCTGGCAACGGGTTGCGGCTCTCCCCAGAGGAGCAGCCATCGAGCGCAGAGAGCAGGCCCAAGCGAAGGGCAGAGAGCAGAGCCAAGACCAGAGAGAACGCGTCCATTCATCCTTGTTATATAGCACCACCCATTACTCCAAACACCAATGGGGTCCTTGCTCTGCAAATCAGGGAAACAGATTCAAGGGGCAGAGCCCACACAGGCATTAGACCAGAGGGCGCAACCCCAGGACTGACCAGCAGGGTCTTAACAACTGTATCTATCTATTAAAGCAAGGAACGTCTGTCTGTGTGTCACTCTGTCTGTCTGTCTGTCTGTCTGTCTGTCTGTCTGTCTGTCTGTCTGTGCCACGCATAACTCTCGAACCGCTCATCCGACTGACCTAAAATTTGACACGGGTATTGCTAATGCCATGCGTGAGTGCAGTGCGAAGTTTGGTCGTTGTTGGACAACAAATGACAAAGATATCGTTAAATTAAGCGAAATACAACTCTACCGCAATCCCACAATTCTACCGCTCTCGCACTAGCCACTCCCCCTCACTCTCACTTACTCCAGCATAGAAACAAAAAAGCCCATTTCCCTGACACTCACGTTGCCAATCATGGAAATTACTATGTCTCACGTAAACAACGGACCGTTTCAAGATTGTTCATGTTGGATAAACATGCTGAGTCTGACACACATGCACCCGGCTGTTACAGTCACATGCACCAGGCTGTTACAGTCACGTAACGTTGCATAGCTTAGGCTATTCAACAACCGCGGTTGCCTAGCGCTTCTGTTGCCTGATCAGGCCGACACACACGTCGGTACCATTCTGTTAAAATTTGCATTTAAAACAGCGGCTCTTCACTCTATCTGGACATCGGCTACAGGCTTAACATTCATTCAAACATCACTCCGAGTTCATAGCACTGGCATATGGCCATGGTCATGCGGTTAACTTTAGACTATAATTTCCCAACAACAGCAAAAACGCACGGGTATGTAACATGTGTCTAATATTGCCATTAGCTGCAACTCAAACGCCTTTCCCCTTCACTTTTTTACTTTGCAAAGACAGTAAAAAGCTCTAACTGCACGGGCCTGATTCTACATCATCACCAATCTAACATGATCTACCTGCATCAACGTCATTGGGTAACATGTTTCTTGGAAAACATTGTTTGCACGGGCACTGCCCTAGTATTAGTAATTTATTGATCCATACAATTCATGCCCAACTAATAAGTTTTCTTTTGTATGCAGATATTACTGGGAGAAGAGTTATATATATATATGAACTCCCTTGGGGAATCTAAAGAGAGGATGGCGACCATAGTTCAAAACTGGAGGTACAAAATATGGCTACCCGATTATCACTGTACTACTGCTCTGTGAGGACCAAACAGGGTTAGAGTGCACGAAACAACCCCACTCCCCACCTGTCAATGTAGCCCATTTTTTGCATTCTAGCTATGCTGAATGTGAACTGTAACGTTTACGGTGAAATGTGGGGGTTGCACTACGTGTTGCAGTGATACATTTAAAATCCATTGTTTTCATAGCAGTCTAGTTCCATTGCAATTACAGCTGTAAACGGGCCTTAAAAGTTAGGCCTGACACGGCCCAAGCCCGACAAAATTCGTCCTGAACCCAACAAGTACATTTTGACAGCTTTTTAAAGCCCAAACCCGCTTACAGCCCGGAATTATTCAAATATGCAGACACACAACTCCTCATTTTGTGTCAGGGGTATACATTTTAACATTACTCATTCATTTTTAACACCTAAACACTTTTACCATAACAAGTTAAAACAAAAACTGATGTTGGAGTTTTTCCTTGCCCCTATTGCTCATTGGTGCTCTTTGTTGTTAAGCGCTCTGAGACCTGCCTTTTGTAAAATCCGCTAAACAAATAAAATGTAATTGAATTAAACAATTTTAACACTTAAAAGAACTTATGTTCGTGGCTGGCTCAACCAAAATGTATGATAAACGCCACACTCTATCTTCTGCTTCACCTCATCAGCATCCATCCATCTATTGTGCTGGTGGAAATGCATCACCTGACCGCTCATTTACCCCGAAAGGCATGGCTCAAGCCCGAGTCAGACCCGGGCCCAGGTAAAATTAAGCCTGAATCAGTTGGGCCCAGTCGGGTTCGGGCAAAGATTTCCAGCAATACAGTCCATGGGATAAAGGAAGTGGGGATCACATCTCATTGTTTGGGGGGAGATGTTCGCTGACCCCTGTTTGACCCACTGTCTAATAATGAGTAGTACTTTACTAATTTTGTTTCTATTCTATTCAGTTCATTTGCTGAAGGATGGGGATGTCATGGCCCCTGGACACCGGTATCCATAAAGCATCCCCTGCAGATAGATGGGGAGTCATGTGGCGTTCATGTTGTTATGGTATTCATTATTGCTTTTGCCCTCCATTGTATTGTTGCTACACTGTTACAGTGTATCTACCTAGGTACAGTGGAATAATCGGTGTAACAATATGTTATATAGCATGTTCTAGTGTTGTACTTACCGGTACATTTTGTATTTTTGTGTACCTACATAATGTTGTTACAGTGTAATATTACGTTTTTTTTTTTTTTTTTTTTTTTTAAATACCAGAACATCTTCACTATAATCTGTGTGTTACTAAGTTACTAGGCACTGCAAACTGAAGACATTGACTAGACTGGAACTAAGCAGGGTTTTTTTCCAAAGTAATGCTACTTCCCTTGAGCTTGCCACCCACAAAGTTGCCCAACATCAACGTGTCCTGTGCATTGATTCATTCGTTCCAGCATTAGCGTGCTTTGGGCCTCGGTCCAACCACCCTTCCTTGAAGAATTCAGCACTTTAGCAAAGTATTATAAAAACACCGGTACTTCATATTAGTGTATCAACGGTATGTATGGTATGTACACAAAAATACAACACCAGTACATGCTATAACATATTGTTACACCGGTTATACCACTGTACTTAATTGGGTAGATACACTGTAAAAGTATACCTAGTGTTACCGTCATTTTTTACACCTTCAAAGCTACAAGCTTATTACAAGCTTTTTCATCTACCTGAACATTCATCAAGCTTAAGGTTGAAACTGCAACCTCTTATTAAGAGAAGTCTGACAATTTGTTATTCTTCAGTATGCCCAGGCCATATTGACAGGGGATGCTCTTCAGCAGAGCCGTGTTTTGGATTTTGGACCCATTATGCAATTAAGACAACAGATGTGCAAGGATCTCTTTAATGCAACAGGTATGCAACATACAACTATGCATAGTTGAAGCATACAGTTTCTTAACCTAGTAATGCTGGTAATTTAAAACTAATCATTCGGCAAATAAGCAGATATTTATATTTTCAATTGAGTTTCCATTGCATTGAGCATTATTCTATGTAATTTGTACATTTATTCATTTTAATTGTAGACAGAACACAGACATGCAGTAACTGCCTGAACCCAGTGAGCACTGCAAACAAGGTAAAGTATACCATGTGATAATTTGTTAAAATGTTATTCCTAAATCCATATCTGTTTCAAAAGGCATATGAAACATATATGGACTTAAATGTAGAGTTTTCAGAATGGAGTGTGGTCAAAATATTCCGTTTATCAAATCCACACCCTAGTGTGTATCAGGTATTACAGTGTTAAAGAACGGTAAACAAAATGGTATGGTGTTAGTAGGAAGGTGCTGATGAAATTCTTATGGGGCTCTTCTGTTTCACTTCCTTTTTTTTTTTTTTCTTTTGTGTGTCCCATGCTGGAATGATTATCATCCAATCCTGATATCTGAAGTGAAAGTTAATTTCATCATCATTATTTGTATTAACTATTATCTGCAATTTAAGGTTTGGGGATCACCAAAGAAATGGCAGAAAAAACAAAGTAAGTATTTTGATGTCATTGTATTTTCTAGAATTGCTCTACTCCGCCAGGAAAGTTAATAATGCCAAAATATTAATGTCTAAATATTCGTCTCATATTTGCTGTGTCAGTACAGATTGTTTTGTGCCATCTTGAGTGGCATGCCATTTTCCTAACATTCTTTTTAATATATATATATATATATTTTTTTAACTGTTTTCTCTATAGACAGACCCTCCACAAGATGAAGGAAAATGCCAACTCTACATATGATGTTAAAGAGACCCTATGCAACTTTCTGCAGGAGACGATCGCTCTTTGTTTACATCTGGAAGTCTGAGACGAAGAACCACGCTTGCAATTTATATATTTAAATATAGCCTATACATGTATAAATATACACGCTAAAGCTGTCGGGGAAGCTCTGCAGAGAAAATGCAAGCATAAAACGAGCGAAAACGAACAACGAAACCAGAGATGAAATTGCCAGTCCTGCATAGTTCCTCTTTAACTCATCATTTAGTTTAGAAACACACATTTGGGGCACAAGCCTTGAGCTTTGTCATTGAGTTTTTAATTGAAAAGGTAAACAACTTGCTTTAGATTTTATCATTAAAATCTAATGATAGCTTAGCTTCTTTTACCCTGTTCTTGGGTAACATTTGCTTGTCAAAGAAATAAACATATATACAACAAAACTTCAAAAATTGGTACAGTCCAAGTGTTTGATTAGAATATGCTCATTCTAGTAGTCCTTGTTTTTTTTAGTCTTCACTGAGCCTCTGGATCGCTTTCTCACGGGGTAATCAGGGTTTTTTGGGCTCTGTTGGTGTGTTGTGGCTTTGCAGATCGACCTGGTGTCTACCTTGCGTTTTCTAGATGGATATAATGGCATGATTTTCTTGCCGTTATCATTGATAATGGCGGGGTAGGGGTCCTTGCTTTCTTTGCCCCTGTCTGCCTCTAAAACATGAAAATGTAACCCATCAATCATTTCCTTTATTGGATCAGGAGTTTCTGTCCAGCTACTGATGATTTTTGCAACACTAATTTCTCAACAGTAGTTACACATGGGTACCACTTGCTAAGGTTGGCAATGACACTGCACTGTGTGAAGAAATCGGTGCCAAACTGTCGTTAACACATTCAGTTGTTGCTTCTGTCTGCAAAGAGGGGGGGTGGCTGAATTTGTTCTTCACACGCCCAGCATACTGTAACTCCCTCATTATGCTGAAGTAATCTGCTTTTTCAAGGAGGACATGTATTAGGTCATCTACAGTATACGCAGATTCCTAACGCCTCCAAGAAACTGGTATTTGAGCCTGTAAAACACACAAATAATTATTAATGCGTGAAAACTAAAATATTAACAGATATGTGCAAGTAATAAAATAAGCAAGAGTGAGCAATTAAATAGTTTGTAGCTTACCGTTCAATGACATTGTTCGTATCAGTGTTCAAATGCTCAAAGCAACGTCCGTAATCGGACTACATGTGACCAATCTCTTCCCAGTGTCTTGTGAAATACTGCCACTCAGCTGGGTGTTGTCTGAACATTTTGTTGAACTTCTTGGCTGTGGTCTCAAATTCTGCCTCCTTAAAAGTATCATAGAACACATTTTTTGACCATCAGAAGTTGTTCTTTGAAGTTCAATAATAGCGTATGCACTTTTGTGCGTCTGAAAGTGACCCAGGAGCACTGCTAGAGTGTCTTATACCGGCTCATTTCAAAAAGGGTAGAACGAAACTATTCATATTTGAACATTGTAATAATTGTTTTGAAAATGTGGCACTTGTTTGGACAAATGCTTTATAGCAACTGAAAAAATGTAATGTAAAGATGGACCAATTTTACTTGTTGCAATCTATTGAACACTACACAGTTTGCATTAGTCAGTTTCTCTTACTGGCATAATGCTCACCTAAAACCTCCACCGTCTGCAGACATGGAAAGGTGCACAAAGACTTTGCAGACTAGGTCATTTGTGCAGACAATAGCCTAAATCAGTATCATAACAGATTTGAAATACTTACAGTTTTACAGGTCTTCAGTTTGCAAAAGAAAGAAATTCAATGTTCAAGTTGGAAGGTCCATGCACTCCAAACTCTGTTTTGGATAACCATCTTTGAACAGCCTGTGGATTAGTGAAAGAACAATGTAAGACTCACATTAAATCTTAGAGTGCAAAATGTAAATATTAAAGCTGTATAATAAACCTATGCATCTACCTGCAAGAAGTGATACCAGCACAAAAGGATATAAGATTCAGGGAAAATGCTTGATAAAGCATTAATTTCAGCATAGTCTTTGTCAACCACAAATGCTCTAAAAAAGAAAAAGAACATATAACTTCTCCTTACTTCCTACCAACAGATTTCTAGTTTTGTAATATTTGGCAGTTCTTTAAAGATAAACTCTCAAAGGTCCAAAACTAAGGTTTTAAGTGCCCAAACTTTTTGCAGTGCCATGTGTTCTTTATGGCACAAAAAATAACTATACATCCATGTTTATAGGAAATATTAACCATTAAATACATTTCCATTGTATGTAGACACAACACTTATCATTCCTACATCTTGCACATCAAGGGAGAGCGCTGGATTCCCTGGATTTAGGATTGCAATTAGTTACAACTCACCTGGGAGGGTGCTGGAACGGTATCCTCAGTTGCTCAAGAACCTGCTCTAAGGTGGTCTGTTGTTCATTGCTCGTCCATGACCATCTCTTACAAGGAGTGTAAGCAAGGGGAAGTCATACTGGTTGACACAGTGGGTGGTGTCCACAAACACTATCTGCTTGCCGTACTGCACCAGGTTTGACTGATGTTCTGATGTTGTCAATGTCTCGTGGTGTGGCAAAGAATGTCCTATCACTAATGTCACTGTGTCCTTGAGTCTGTGCCCACTTGTGACTCTCAGACAGAATGATGTCTGGCTTTGCTCCAAGGGCAAGGAGTTGTGCGATCCTCGTCTTGAGTTCTGGGTGCATACAATTTGAGTGTCCATCATTTGGATCAGTGGTAACGTGGTTGTTGTGTTGGTCAAACACACGCTGGACTATAACTGTATGGCCTTGCCAATCATTATTGATTTTAAATGAAACATAGGCCCTACAGCCCACAGACCTGTAGCTTTTAGCCTTTGGTTAGCCAAATCGCAAACAGTTATACTTAAAATAAACCTTCTCCTGGTCCTTCTTGGAGGTACAATTAAACGTGCTTTATTGTCTATCAAGGCTTTGCAGCTTTCTCGTGACAAAACTTTTCAAATCCTCCTGTCTTTGAATAACAAAAACATTGAGTTTTGCCTTCTTCGATCCACATTTCTGTTTTTCTTCATTAAGGACAGCCTTTTTGATAAGGTCTTCCATTCCTGAATGTAAAGAACACATATTTTAACATTGCAGTCAGTATTTAAGTTAGAGTTTAATTATAATTAGCCTAATAATTAAGTCATTTTCACTTTACATCTTCATTTCACCTTAAAAGTTAATAAACACTCCTTAAACAGCCTGATTTTACTAACTCAAAGATCAAGGTGATTGTAAATGCTGGCTCTGAAAATCCTGGACTAATGACGAACAATAGTCCTGGATTAATATGTAGCCTAACAAAAGGTAAGTGAATGCTTTTGTCCTGGACCGATAACTAACAACAATCCTGGATTGATACTTAAAGGAATAGTTCGGAATTTTGGACATAGGACCTCATTTCCAACTTTACCGAGGTGATATAGGTCGGTGGAGACCGTTTTTATCGCGTTTAACCCCTTCCTTCAGTTGCAGCGTTCCCCTTTGCTAACGCTGGTTCTGAGCTACTGCATTTCAACGGTAACATCAGTCTGACATCAACAACAGTCTTACTCACTCCACAGCACACCCGAGACAAGTCAATTAAAACGTCCGACTATCGATATACATGTCCGTGTTGATAGAATAAGTTTAGAAATATAATTGACCTTGCAACTCAATGATTTATTACATTTTGAGGGACTAGTTTCTCAATATCAATCCACCACTGCAATACAGGGAACAAAGTAGGCTATTGCAATGCAATGCAAGGTTAGTTTTATTTCTAACATGGTTCTATCAACACAGGCATGTGCATCGATAGTCTGACGTTATAAATTATTTGTTTCGGGTGTTCTGTGGAGTGTTTTCAGTGGCAGGCTGGATGTTACCGTTGACTTGCGTTATCTCGGCACCAGGTTAGCACGAGATGAACGCTGCAACTCAAGGAAGGGCAGAAATTCACTGAAAATGGTCTTCACCGACCTGTATCACCCCGACTAAGTTGGAAATGAGGTCCTATGTCCAAAATTCCGAACTATTCCTTTAATAAGAGGCAAGTGACTGTGTGTTTGTCCTGGAATGATTACAAACAATAATCCTGGATTAATATAGCCTAGTAGTAAGAGAAAAGTGTGTTTGTCCTGGACTGGTTACGAACAATAATCCTGGATTAATACTTAATAAGAAGCAAGTGAGTGTGTGTTTGTCCTGGAACGATTACCAACAATAATCCTGGATTAATATAGCCTAGTAAGAGAAAAGTGAGTATGTGTTTGTCCTGGACTGGTTACGAACAATAATCCTGGATTAATACTTAATAAGAGGCAAGTGAGTGTGTTTGTCCTGGACCGATTACAAACAATAATCCTGGATTAATACTTCATAAGAAGCAAGTGAGTGTGTGTTTGTCCTGGAACGATTACAAACAATAATCCTGGATTAATATAGCCTAGTAAGAGAAAAGTGAGTATGTGTTTGTCCTGGACTGGTTACGAACAATAATCCTGGATTAATACTTAATAAGAGGCAAGTGAGTGTGTGTTTGTCCTGGACCGATTACTAACAACAATCCTGGATTAATACTTAATCAGAGGCAAGTGAATGTGTGTTTGTCCTGGACCGATTACAAACAATAATCCTGGATTAATACTTAAGAGGCAAGTGAGTGTGTGTTTGTCCTGGAACGATTACAAACAATAATCCTGGATTAATATAGCCTAGTAAGAGAAAAGTGAGTATGTGTTTGTCCTGGACTGGTTACGAACAATAATCCTGGATTAATACTTAATAAGAGGCAAGTGAGTGTGTGTTTGTCCTGGACCGATTACTAACAACAATCCTGGATTAATACTTAATCAGAGGCAAGTGAATGTGTGTTTGTCCTGGACCGATTACAAACAATAATCCTGGATTAATACTTAAGAGGCAAGTGAGTGTGTGTTTGTCCTGGAACGATTACAAACAATAATCCTGGATTAATATAGCCTAGTAAGAGAAAGGTGAGTATGTGTCCTGGACTGGTTACAAACAATAATCCTGGATTAATAATTAATAAGAGGCAAGTGAGTGTGTGTTTGTCCTGGGCCGATTACTAACAACAATCCTGGATTAATACTTAATCAGAGGCAGGCAAGTGAATGTGTGTTTGTCCTGGACCTATTACAAACAATAATCCTGGATTAATATAGCAAGAGAAAAGTGAGTAGCCTATGTGTTTGTCCTGGACTGGTTACGAACAATAATCCTGGATTAATACTTAATAAGAGGCAAGTGAGTGTGTGTTTGTCCTGGACCGATTACTAACAACAATCCTGGATTAATACTTAATCAGAGTCAGACAAGTGAATGTGTGTTTGTCCTGGACCGATAACAAACAATAATCCTGGATCCATAACGCTTTCCGTTTTAACCGGTTTGAAATCTTTGCTGACATACTGTCAATTTTATGCACAAATCATTACAGATAAAATAAAGAACGTAGGCTTTGCTGCACTGACCTAACGTCTTTGTGTTATTCTTGAACATACTGTAACGGGAAAGAGCCCCATACTCTTAGCCGTTTCATGCTGCTAGCTAACAGTAACGTCCATGTAGCCTACTGACTGATCATATCGAACAACACACAATTTGCTTACGATATAAAAATGTATATACTAAAAGTGATTAAAATAGAGAAATTCGGTGGAGATGGCACATAGGATATACATTTTTTCGAGAAATAGTCTTACCTGTTTCTTTGAAAATGTCATTACACGGCAACAGTTAGGAATACTGCAGTAGCACCTCTCCGTTTTGCTAGTTCTGGTTCTTCTGAGCATTTCTGAGCGGGCTTTTCCGTTTGAAATTGTCACGTCGCACTCTAAATGACATCATCAGTCACACATGACCGCTGATTGGTTGGAAATGACATTGACCCTGGACAAACAACTTGCACATTGATCCTGGACTCTTAATTACTTGGTGATATCAGATCGTGCAGATTTTGACGCAGAACAGACTATTGTCACATATTCCTTTCTCTGTTTTTACCTCATAAGCCTAATAAAAAATAAAAAATAAAAGGCTACACAAAAAGATAATGGCAAACTTTTCTGGCAACGTCTCCTTTCATAACTTGTTGGCTATTCTTGTCCGGTTTTAATAACATTATGTCCATTGAATGAATGCTATTTTGCACGCTAAAATCTGAATCATCACAAGTAAATTTACAATAAAGAATGGTAACGTAAGTTGGATCATTGTATTCTTAGTTGTAATCCCCCATATCCCATATCCTGCTGGTGACTCCACTGAGGCATAGCGTTACGACGCTCTTAGGCAGTAACGAGAACTCTGGATCACTTGTAGATCTACGAGTGTTTTCACGATGCTCTTAAGCTACGATGGTTTCGGGAAACAGTCGGCAAATCTTAAGACGGTCGTAAGAGGGACTTTACGATCATCGTAGGCTTACGATGCTTTCGGGAAACGCACCCCAGACCTGCACATGCCCAGACTAGACCTTGCCAACAGCAGCACCTCAGATTACAAGTTGAGCATGCTGACAATCGAACTAAAAGCCCAGGCTGCTAGCTTTCATGCTAGCACTGCTCTTGAGGCATCGGGCATTTTGCTAAATTGTGCTATCATTTTATTTGTGTAAAATCAGTCCACAATTTAATAAAACATATTGAGCACACAATCTAATAAAATGAGACCACAATTTAGACAATTTAAACGAGAGCACTATGTAGTAAAATGACTCTTTCAGGGCCAAAATGGCCAATCCCAGGGTCGATAGTAGAGCAATCTAGTAAATGAGACCACAATTTAGTCAAATGAGCGCCCAATTTTCTAAAATGAAATATCTTTGACATCCCGGGCTCCATACGTTGTTTTGAGGTTATACTATTATTTATTCACAATAGTGTGTAGTAGAATCTAGTAAAATGAGCACACTATTTAATTTGGTCACGATTTAGTCAAAAATGAGCGCACGTTCTAATATTTTTCTAAAAAGAAAGGTTATGAAACTTACTCCTTCACTGGCAAGATGGCGGCGGACAGAAAAACCAAGTCAGTTGTTCAAAACTTTTAGTAGAGTGTGTACGCAAACAATCTATTAACTATTAGTTAGCCTAATTATTTGTATGTGTTTAATTATAATTGTATTTATTTACCCTTTCAAATGTATTATATAGAAGTAGCCTACTGCTGATCAAATCAAAACACAACCAAACTGGTATTGAAAAGTTTATTTCATCAAAAGTACACATTTCCCTTCATTTCATTTCATCTTTGACTCCATTAAGAGAAGTATATGAGCGGCCCCTTCTCTTCCCTGAAAAACTTGCATGTGCAGGGGAGACATAGCCTAGGCCTAGGCTGATAATTAATTTTAGGCCTACTACTAGCCAGTGGCGCCAGCAGAAAATTGTAACAGGGGTGGCCAGGTGAGGCCATTGGAAATGTAAGGGTGGCACCAGTCAGCCGGGATCCGGAATTTTTTTAAAAAGGGCATTTTCACTACCTTTTAGTTAGAAGCATGTATCCTGGTCATTCACACATGCTACATACTGTTTTTGTTTTTTTCAGCACAGTCTAGGCTATGCAGATCTGTCACAATATACTTGCATTGATTTGATTATGATTTTTAAATAATAACAATTCATAAAAAGCATACTATACAAATTCTTACATTTTGACATGTATCTCACCACAGCAAGCGGACAGCTCGACATGACTTTCATATTTGTGTAGGCCTTACTGCCCTGAAAATGGCAATATAAGAACCATGGTGGAGGGATACTTTAGGGCTGAGCAATTTACAGAAATGTATGTGGTGTGTGCCCTCCAGAAATAAATGGCCATTTTTATTTAGTGATGAAAAATTACTTTTTGTGCTCCATATTTGTGACACGAGCTGATCTGACCTGACTTGTTTGCGAGGTAGCACACATGACGTAGCCTACATGATGATTCTCTATAATAACTTTACTACATTGCAATGAACAAAGTAAAGGCAAAAAAGTGTTTGTTTTTTTTGTCAGACAGATTTGGTTGGAATATGAGTCTTGAATTGGAAACATGACTTTGCCAGGATCTCAAAACCGGATTGAACGTAGGCTACCTTGCCATAAAGAAACACATGATAACGTTGGATTATGAACTAGGCTAGCCTACTATGCCACAAAAAAAAAAACACAAGACATGGGGTAAGTGGAGCTAAATGAAGTTCTTATTTTGTTGTCACTTTGTCTGTTTTATAACCTAGACGGTTGTATTTGGTATCTGTGGATAGCTCTGTGTGTCCTTTTTCATCTGACATGCGTGCCATATCTTACTGATTGCGGGCTCATGCCTATATGACAATTATTTGTTTGTCAATTCATCTGTTTTTATAACACAGAAGGATCGATGTGTTTGGTATCAATGGAAAGCTCTGTTTCTCCTCTTTCATCTGATATGCGTGGCATGTCTGTGTCCGGTTTCGCGAGTAATTCAAGCGAAAGTAGGCTAGGCCTGAATTGATGCGCAGGAGAACGCAGAGCAGTAGCCTAGACTGTAAATATATAGGCTACTTTGATTTAATTTCATGATTTTTTTTAATGTCCATACTTGATCGTACAGACAAGTGTCTAGTCTCGTGTGACAAGTGTCTTCTGCTCTTTCGTGCAATAAAGGTCTCATCTCCCTGCAACTAATAATCACGGAGCAATGTAGAGAAGAATGGGTGTGTGTTTTTGACGCACATCTACATCTTACGTCCATCGGCCAGGGGTGGCGAGAGTTTATGTTGTGGCCACCCCTGTAGGTTGTCCTACGAAGCTCGGTTACATTACATTACATTACATTTCATTTGGCTGACGCTTTTTAACCAAAGCGACTTACAACATGGAAAAAAACAATTAGGTTTTTTAAGAGCATTTCGAACAACAATAAAGAATAAAATAAGTGAATCAGTGGGTCTAATAAGTGCATAAATAAGTGAATAAGTGCATGGTTAGTGGCTTAGAGAGGTAGGTTGCGCTCAAAGCCAGGGTACGCTGTCATACGACAGTGGATTTGTTTTAGCGTCGCTGTATCACCATGGTATCTTATGCTCGCAACCAAACCTGGTCGGGAGCAGGTTATGTGCTAACTTATAGCTCAAATCGTGAAAAATCACCGCCCTCTGACTAATCCTACTGACTACTGACTAATCAATTATCTTGAAAAACGAAGTCATCTCAAGGGCCCATCACCACACGCGGCATGCGCTATGAAACCCATTAGGGGAGACCGGGTATAGTTGTAACACAGTGATAGTTGTAACATCACCGTTTCCACAGAACAGAATAAAGATATCAGACATATGATCACATCATCACTTGCACCACTCCACTACTATCCCACATGGTGATTTTTAAGTCTATAATGTCACGCGTTCTAATTTGGCAAAGGAAAAAGTGATTTTGGCATGAGAAAGTGAAATTTTTCACTACGGCTATTTTTTATTTATTTTTTTTAGTACTTTTACCATTGAAGATACAATCACATGCCTCATATTATGGCAAAACATGATGCCTTTCATCCACGCATAAACCAAAGCACTAGGCCTATACAGCAAGATACATATGGCTGTCAGGGATCGTAGGTTGTAACACTTATATATGTATACTTATTTATGTGTCATTTTAATCATCATTTAATGTAATTTCTCTGCCATTATTTTTGTCAGTTGTATCTTATCAACACTGGCACTTCTGTAGTACAAGTTTTGTGCAAATTGTTATACTATCCAGTCAAATTCACACAGAGAAACACACACACACACACACTCACAAGCCCCTACACACATCTAACACACAAAAACACACACACACACACACACACACACGACCACATATACAAAGGCTACTTTGGTTATGACCATTCAACGAGAAACAGAATTAAAGAAAACTGTTTTCTTGTGTTCATAGACCTATTTCAATGCCCCAAACAGTTTTTGAAAAATATTGCATGGTTTGACCTCTCTTTTTCTGTCTTTTATCTAACTGTTACAACTTACCCCAGTATGTGTTACAACCGACCCCGTAGTGGGGTCGGTTGTAACAAAGGGTCACCTTGAATTTTACACCAAATTACAAGGTCTGTAATTTTCTTGCAGAAATTTGAGTTGGTTCTATCTGAAGTAGACAAATGTGGGTATTTTGAAAAAAAGGTTACAGGATTGTAGCTAAAAAAATGAGCAAGTTACAGGTGCTGGAAAAAAAGTGTAACAATCATACCCGGTCCCTTTCAATGGGTTGAGAGCGCAATAACTGGTCTGCCGCTGCGGTCAGTATAGCGGCATTTTTGCCGCTTTGCCGCTCTTGCGCTACCGCGGTCAAAGTTGAAATATGTTGAACTTTGACCGTGGCGCGCTGTAAGTCAATGGTCTTTTGCGCGGAACCCAGCGGTAACCAGAGGTGGGCACAAATACATCAAAAACTATTTTGTTACAAAATACAAATACTGGGGTAGAAAATGTAACAAAATAAAATACAAAATACGGATGTGAAAAATGTATTTAATTAAAATACAAGTAATTCGTAATTAGAAAATACAAAAATACCCCCACAATAATCATGGTATACCATCTTTTCAAATAAACTACAAGAAATAATAGTTTTTTTATTGGCGGACAGAGGCCAAAATTCTTTACTTTGGGCTGAAGTAGCCTGGTCCTACCATACTCTCGTACATTCATAATGTACAGAGAGTCTGGACACTTTCCATTGCCAAGCATGAATTTCCTTGAATGCGGATACTCTGCCCAGAGCCTCTCAGATCTGCCATAACCAATCGATAAACATTTGGTCGTGAGGTGACATGCTCAAACTAGCGATCTCAACTTCATCGTTCTCAGCTACTCCCTCTGTTCGCTGATTGGACCTGCACATTTTTGTCTTGAGAAAACCTGTGAATATACCGCAGACCCAGACTACGTAGTGGAGTGAAATGAAAACTGAACGAAAGTACGTAAGAAGGCGGAGCCAGGCTACCCATGAAGTAGATCTAGTAAAAAAAAATGTAATCAGCATCCCATATCAATATAAACGATGATTGAACTGACAACAGCAGGCTTTGCAACAGTGGAATCAACTCTAACGAAGCAAACTACCCACCATCATTTTCCGTATTCAATGAAAGTAGTACAACAGATTGAACAGGTTAGCCTTTTTAAATTGAAATGCATTTCCCTTTTAGTGCTATAAATGCATGCCTTTTGCCTTCATACATGACTGGCAACACGGGGGACAAATAAAGTAACATCCTGTAAGGTGTCATACAGAATTAATTAACTGGGAGGTGAAAACTCGAGACTGTTTCGCATTGGGGAGGTTTTTGCCTCAGTCTCCTCCATTATTTCTGCAGATCAGGACACCTTAGTTGATACCTGACATAAATCCTCATGTCCTAAAGATTCTGACCTTTGGCTCCCAGACTATGATAAGCCTAGCATATTGTCATGTTTATACTAGGTAAGAAAGTACATTTGATTTTTTCCAATCCTGCAAAATACAAATGACAAAATACACTAAAGTAATTAAATACGTATTTAAAATACATATAATTGAAATACTGCCCATGTCTGGCGGTAACCACAACAACAATCGTTAGAATCGTTACCTCAACCAAGAGCATTTTAGCGGTGAGCGCAGCGCATGCCGCCTGTAAAGGCAGGTTTAGACTTGCTGTAGACGGCCCCAGCCGTGGCGCAACTGGCTGGGGCACCTGCAGCGCACGCCGGCGACCCGGGTTCGATTCCCGCCCCGTGGTCCTTTCCGGATCCCACCCCGATTCTCTCACCCATTTGCTTCCTGTCTCTCTCTACTGTCCTGTCAAAATTAAAGGCACAAAAGCCCAAAAAAATATACTAAAAGACTTGCTGTAGACAACGCGTTCGTGTTCGTATCATGGCTGCCTCGCATATTTTGCGGTCCTTTGGTGCGTCGGTCGTGCACATCGTTGCAAGCGAACATGACGCGTCCGCGAGATGCAATACTGATAAGAAAGTTGGGGGCGATCACTCCAAAAAAAGGTGACTGCAAAATGCATTATCGACATCGAAGCTGGGGGCAATCATGAGAGTAAACAATGGCACGTGGCCACATCCACATCTGATGTTACTATAGTCTCCCCCCAGTGAAGACCTCCAGTTGGGTGGGTAATGCTGCAGCGAGTCTGTACACAGGACACAGCAGGTCGCACACGGGCGCATACGCTTACGCTTGGTTTTACAACAAGTATAATCCCAGCCTAATGTGATGGGGCCTTCACGTGTGAGAATCTACTGGAGCAGCTCCGCCTCCTCAAACATTTTGAAACTCGAAGGCGCTTTTAACTATGCGCATGCAGATATCTCGCTATATGCATACCATACAATATCTGATGACCATCGATTTTTTTATGTTATAGGTTAGACACTAAAAAAGACCACCCTAGATTTCGCTACCGCTCATAAATGCGGAAGTAATCGTTGTTTAACCTAGGCTGTCATGCGTCTCCACGTTTCCCGATTGGTCAAAATCACCCCAACCACGAGAACGCGCACAGATCTGAGCTGAAAGCCTAGTTTGACAAATGTATCACATAGGAGGGAAAGTGAAAACCAGCGCCCCAAGCGGTTGCGTTCCTATCAAAGAGCAGCTCCAATGTTAACACTAGAAGCGCCGCGCCGTTCTGACCCACTTATACCTAGAAGCGCCGCGCCCCGGTCATTTGACCGCTTTGACGACCTACTAGAAGCGCCGTGCTGTTGTGAACTACTTAAAGCGCGGCGAGGCGGTCAAATGACCGCTGAGTCCTTAGACTGGGAGGCTGTTACTTACACCCAATGATCGCTAGATGGCGCTTCGTGCACGAATCAAATCGTTTGGTCATAAATTCAGTTTGCACTAAGCCATGTATCATTCGTGTCAGACCGTGTTGTTGATAGTCTGTGGTTGTTTCATTATGACATACAGCACGTTCGAGTTATCTGTTCATTTATTTGTGTTGATTTGTGTTGTTTGAGGTAAAAACTCTGGAAGAGTTCTTGAACAAACCTTAAGCAAACTTGACTTTCAACTAAAATGCTCTAAAAGTGAATGGGTGGCTAGTTCCAATTCACTCCCCAAATTCACTTCTATTCATTTTTAATAGGTAGGCTATATAGGCTAGCCTATCTGTTTGCGCCACCGAAAATGAACAGTCTGCCGACAATGAACAGTCTGGTTTCAATTACACAGTAGCCAGGATTTCAGGCCGCATTTTACAGGCTACCGTGGCTTTCTAAATCAATTTTTATTCATTTAGGGAGAAGCATCTAGGGTCTAGCTACATCGGAGGCAGGGAGATAGAGAGCTATGCTGAGCAGAAAGATATTCTCCGTTTTGTGAATGTGTATGATATGTTTGCGATGTCTGCTGAAAAAAAGCTATAGGCCTATTGTTTCTACAATTTAAGCTAACGTCTACGTGAATTCGAGATTCACCATTGAGGCACACATTTGAACTGATTTGGAAAGGAGAACAGTAGTCCACTGGTCAGAGCCTCTGCCTCACATCCAAAGGATTGTTGGTTCGATCCCCGACTGGTTCATGGCGGAAGTTCTTTTAAGCAAGGCATCAATAAATATAGGCTATATTCTATTTTTTCTATTCACACAATTCACAAACATTCTGAAACGCGCATATGCGATGAAACATGATTGCGTATTCTTCCACGAGTTGCCTAAATAGCCATGCCTACAGCCTAGCTAGCCTATCTATGCACAGAGAGAGGCGGTGGGGGTGGGGAGGCAGTTAATTGTCCTCGATGCGCGGTGATGCCTGTAGTAGCCTAGCCTAGACGAGTGTATGGGGGAGGGGGAATGATCGGTTTCAAATAGGCTATGTTGCAATGGATAGTGTGTTATGTATATAGACCCCGAAGCCATTTGCTTTGAGAATAACGGCTGGCTGATGAAGTAGGCCTAGTTGGCTGGCTAGCTGGCCCAGCCAAAACCTAAATGAGGCTGCAGCCGCCAAAGCTTTCATGACTGATCATGGCAGTTGCCACTTCATGTCTACAGATGTCTATATTGTACTAGATCTCACCACACAATGTTATTGTATTGTTTTGGACAACGTTCTGCACGTTTCACTTCAATGTAGACTGCATGCGTTGTGAACAGGAAAGGAAACGGTGGAAGTCGCATCACGGACTTCTGTTTTGTTCTGTAATACCTCTATAATATCCTCTAGCCGCTATAGTATTTCTATAGCAATCTTGTAGTACTTCTGTAGTATATCCCAATTTACTATAGTATTCCTATAAGATTCCTATAAGATTCCTGCAATATTTAGTCCCAAAATACTATAAGATTCCTATAGTACTTTTTCGTAAGGGCGTAGCCTAATAACCTATCGCGTTCAATGTTGTAAATCCGTCTGTTCCAGAATATTTGGTTCATATCATCAATCTTTGGTTTTGGTGTTTGTGCAACCTGGCCCTGAAGATTTAACAAAAGTCTGACTAGACCTACGTAGGAATTAGGAAAGTATGTAAGGCGAGATCAAGATTAGGCTACGTTGTTTGCTTCTTTCCCCGTAGCAACGAGCACAATAATGATGTGGTGTGTCCAGGGAAAATCTCATGTAGCCTAATTTCTAGGCTCGTTTATTTTTCGCGTGTCTCTATGATATAATTATTTTTAGATGCAAAAAGTCTAACTGGCTTAGTCAAAGTTTGTCAGATGGCAGCTCAATTTGGCTCAGACAATTATTGGCTGGCGAAATTATTTTTCGTTAGGCTAATGGTAAACAGTATTGTGATTCATCCGTTTATTTCAGATAGTTTGTTATGAAAAACCATTAACAAAAAATAATTGTTCGTCGACGTTGAAAAACAGTCTAAGAAATCAGTCTATATAAGCTACATAATTTCGCTCATGCCAGGATGCGAACCCAGGTCTCCTACGTCGTAGTCGAGAGAGTTACCGTTGCGCCACTGAATGAATGCACCGCTACGCATTGGAAATAGATTTCTTTGTCCAGCAAATATGTAAGAAAATGCTTATACATTAGTCTGGGCTTTAAAAGATAGCCTACAAATAGAAGATAAGATACAACTATGAATGTAGGCTACGTAGGCATACGCGCCCTACGTACATAAATAGGCTGCGACGAATTTCAGCTGAAAATATTTTTACACACGTAGGCCTGCCTAAGAACAACGTCGCAGAACAACGTTTTCAAAACAAACTCGCATTTTACCACTGTAAATCGCCTCCATAGACTATGCCATGTAAATGAAAAATAGTTATTGAAATAAATCACATATATAATACATATTGCACATATACAAACTATATGTTTTATGGTAAAATATTATTATCATGCCCGACTGACAGGAAACCCTTGCGACATCTGCTGTGAGAAAAGAGAATAGCAGCCTGGACAAACATGGCCGAACGCGAGACAACATAGTGTTGTCACATAAGTGAGCGCAAAATAGCTCTAAACTAGCTTGTACCGGTGTGCTTTTGATCATGTAAAAATTCTGGGTGACAAAACACGCGTATTTAGGAAAAGTCGTGAACGTAGGGTCCTGGAATTGAATCGAGTGAAAAGATTTTTTTTTTTTTTTAATCACTGCGGTCAAATAACCGCAGCCCGGCCGTTCTAGGTATATCTAGGTCTAACCTCCACGGCGCTTCTAGTAATACGCGTCAGCGGTCAAATGACCGGCGCTTGGCGCTTCTAGTGTTAAGTCCCATAGACCGACTTTTCAAATAAATACTACGCAAATATACCAGCGATCTTATCCACCAAAAATATTTTTCAGTCTGCATACTGTAATAATCTACTAACTGTGAAAATATCAGACCCTATTTCGCCTTATTTTTTTTAAAAAAATGTAATTGCTCCTTTCACTTCATAAACGGACTACAACTTCAAGTGACGTGACTTTACCCAGAGCCCGTCTACGGAGAGCCTTGCCACTTGCTATTAAGTCCCATTTTAACGACTTTTGGTTGCAGTTCCACCAGAAGTCCACTGGGGGCGGTCGCCTGAGTGCAGAATGAATCGGAGTCTATGGAGCTAGACGGCTAAATTTGGCTCTTTCACCCAATTGTCGTTGAGAGATCTCAGATTTGATTGTAGTTTTTGCAAGTTCAACATGGGTTATAGGTCAAAAGTTGAATGAACGAGAACGAGAACCGATTTCTTACAGGTTGAGTTGTTGTTGCCCATACCACGCTAGCATTCTGCTAATGAAGCTTGAGTGTATGACGTCATTTACATTTTAAAAGACGTTTTAAAGCAAATAAGTGACTCTAAAAAATCATACACCACGCAATACGTAATTTCTTTGCATCCCCTTTCGAAAACAACATTCATATTAATTGACAAAAAATTATATTTGGAGAAAAGTGGATTTTAAGGGGTATTGCTCCATAGACCTCCATGCATTCTGCACTCCAAATGTGAGCGCCCTCATATGGAACCAGCATGGAACTGCAACCATTTCAAAACCGGAAGTGTAACGACAGTGGCAGTTCTCCCCTTATTACAGTGCATGAAAATGCACTGTACTGTTCTTCCTAGGCTTCTTATTACAGTGCATGAAAATGCACTGTACTGTTCTTCCTAGGCTTCTTCTTCTTCTTCTTCTTCTTCTTCTAACGCTTTTAATGCAGCTCCAACCGTTTGACGTAGAAACTTCATTCAAACTTTGACGCGTAGGTCTTGCTTAGGACACCCGTGCTATGTATTTTTCAACTTTGTAACTTTTATACTTTTTAAACTAGAAATTAAAAACTATTAAAAATTTTCCCATAGACTTAACATTGTGATTATGACATCATAATAGGGCAATTAGAATCTTCTGCCAGGTGGCCAGGCCAGCTGCAGCAGCTCTCTCTCTCTCTCAGGCTTTAAGCATACATTCCCTGTGAAGACTACATATACCTGTTAAACTGTTTCTTCTGTCCACAACTGTTTCAAAATAAAAGTCCTCACTGCAATAATACACTATTAAATCATTTAACCATTGAAACTACTCATCTATTTAACTGCTCAACCATTCCCACTGTCAGTTATCATCAACTATGCCTCCAGTCAACTACATGAGACCTCCGTGTACCTAGCAACCAACATAGCAACCATTAAAATTAGGCGTTTATGACCGTTTCCATAGCAACCAACATGATTTTACTACAGTAACTTCTTTATTCCTGATAGTGGCAGCCATGGATACCCTATTAACAAATGTTTCAAAATAAAAGTCCTCAGTAGCAAGTTAGCTAGTTAGCATGGTTAGCATAGTTAGCATTGTTAGCATTTTTAGCATAACTGCTAAAGAGGATTAGCTAAGTTAGCTAATCGACCTGGTTAGCATTGTTAGCATTGCTAACATTGTTAGCATTTTAAACATTTCTATTAGAAATCATTAGTTAAGTTAGCTGATCAACCTGGTTAACATTGTTAACATAGTTAGCGTTGTTAACATTTTTACCATAACTGTTAGAAATCATTAGCTAAGTAAACCAATCAACCTGGTTATCATTGTTAACATAGTTAACATTTTAACATACCTTTTAGAAATCATTAGTTAAGTTACAACTGGAATGTTTAAGCTTTAAACTGTCTACCTTCACACATCAACTCTCTTTAAACTATGCAATCACCATTTTTACCCTAGCTACACCTTAGTAGCCATATCTACATCATCTATCTATAATTTTTTTCATTTTCTTGCACTGGTAATTCCTTGGAATTGCATTTCTAGTTCTTATTATTCTTCTTCTTCTAACGCAGTTAATGCAGCTTCAACCGTTTAACGTAGAAACTTCATTCAAACGCTGTTGCGTAGGTCTTACTTACGCCATGTGGGCTTTATTTTTTTCAACTTTGTAACTTTTATACTTTTTAAACTATTAATTAATTAAAATGACAATTTCCCCATAGACTTAACATTGCTCATTATGACATCATGGCAGCAATTAGAATGTTACACCAGGTGGCCAGTCCAGGTGCAGCAGCTCTCTCTCTCTCTCAGGCTTTACACTGGCTCTCGAGACTACATTTTCTGTTCCCCTGTATCAACTGTATCAACATAAGTCTTCCTAATTCCATCCAACTTTCTATCCATTCATCTTCTTCAAACCATTCACTCATCCACCCATTCTAAACAGTCTGCCTATCAACATCAATTAGACGCTCTACATTCAACTTTTAAACAATCTACTCTGTCTCAGGCTGGCTCTCTTAAGACTAGCCAGTTAAATTGATTACACCTGTATCTGTATCCACTACTCTCAGTAGAGAGCTGTGTCTCTCCATTCTACAAAAATATAAGGCACATTCCATCCAACATTCTATCCATTCATCTTCTTCAGACCATTCACTCATCCACCCTTTAAACTGTCTATCAACATCCATTAAACAATCTGTCTATCAACATCCATTAAACTCTCTGTCTATCAACATTAATTAGACTATCTACATTCAACTTTTAAATTATTTACTCTGTCTCAGGCTTTAAGAGTACACTGGCTCTCTTAAGACTAGCCAGTTAAATTGATTACACCTGTGTCAACTACTCTGAGAGCTGTATCAGTGTCTCTCTTAACAAGAATATAAGGCACATTCAATCCAACCTTCTATCCATTCATCTTCTTCAGACCATTCACTCATCCACCCATTAAACTGTCAATCAATATCTATTAAACAATCTGCCTATCAACATCCATTAAACATTCTGTCTATCAACATTAATTAGACTATATACAACTTTTAAAGTATTTACTGTGGGTCCCTCTCAAGCAGCGTTTATATGTCCTGTTTCACTACTTCCTCTGTCCACAACTGTTTCAAAATAAAGGTCCTCACTGCAATAATACACTATTAAATCATTTAACCACTGAAACTACTCAACTATTGAACTGTTCAACCATTCTAACTGTCAGTTATCATCCACTATGCCTCCAGTCAACTACATGAAACCTCCATGTACCTAGCAACCAACATAGCAACTATTAAAATTAAGTGTTTATGACCGTTTCCATAGCAACCAACATGATTATACTGCAGTAACTTCTTGTTTCCTGATAGTGGCCACCATGGATACCCTAGCAACAAATGTTTCAAAATAAAAGTCCTCACTAGCAAGTTAGCTAGTTAGCATGGTTAGCATAGTTAGCATTGTTAGCATAGTTAGCATTTTTAGCATAACTGCAAAAAATCATCAACTAAGTTAGCTAATCAACCTGGTTAGCATTGTTAGCAAATTTAGCATTGTTAGCATAGTTAGCATTTTTAGCATTACTGCTAGAAATCATCGGTTAAGTTAACTAATCAACCTGGTTAGCATTGTTAGTAAAGTTAGCATTGCTAGCATAATAAGCATTTTTAGCGTAACTGCTAGAAATCATTAGCTAAGTTAGCTAATCAACATTTTAACATGAATAGAAATCATTAGTTAAGTTAGAACTGGAACGTTTCATCTTTAAACTGTCTACCTTCACACTATCAACTCTCTGTAAACTATGCAACCACCATGTTTACCCTAGCTACACCTTAGTAACCATATCTACATTATCTATCTATTTTTGCATTTTCATGCACTGGTAATTCCTTGGAATTGCATTTCTAGTTAGACATTCTCTGCTTTACCCTTCAATGTTACTCACCTAGCATGGTTTGTTTATTAGCCTGTTAGCTAGTTGGTTAGTTAACAATCACACTTACTGCCAGCTCTTGTGTGAGTAGGAGCACAACACAAGTTATCCCAACATAAAGGTAATTACCACGCGGTTTACATCGCCCTCTGTTATTTCAAAAATATGTAAAGCCAGTTTAGCAAATTGCCGTTTTGATCAGTTGGAGATGAAGCGCCCAAACTGGTGACGTCAAATGCTACTGTAGCTGTAGTTTGTTATCACCATGTTACAAACAAACTCAAAACAATTAAACTGATCCTAAAAAATAAAGTATGACCATTAGAAGCAATAAAGCTGACCTAAATGCATATTGAAGGCATTTATATTTGTTCTAGGGCTGGGCAACGATTACATTTTTTAATCGCGATAATCGCATGATTTCCCTGATTAATCATGATTAATCACATTATTGTACGCAAAACTCAATAACTCAACTCAAAACTGAATAATGAATTCAAAAGTAATATATAGCACATTTCTATTTTAAATGTGCTGCCATATGAACGAAAGTCTGAGTTACTTTACAGCTCATTATTTTCTGAGTAGCAACATTACTATTATAATCAATTACCAACCTGTGACTATTTAACCAAATCAACCAATGCATTGTCACTCTATGACACATTTGTAATTCTGCCCCCACTTGTGTGTGTGGTAATGATGAAGTCTAACCAGCTACATTAAAATAGATGGATATAGGGCTAACCAATTTCCTAAGGGAAACTCTGATGCTGAAATTCTTTTCAAACTTTTACTGTAAAACTAAGCAGAACAACAGAGTACATTTCAGTTATTTCCTTCAATGTTTTGTTAGAGTGCAGTCACGTAGGCTATCATTCCAAGTTACAGAACAGAAACTAATGCGTTAGCTTATGGATAATGTCTATGAGGAATCCCATAGAAATGCTAACGGTTAGCATAATCGATAAAATAGATATTTAGAGCGAACTTCAGTCCATTTACACTACAGCTTGGGCTACATAGGAAGATGTCTTGTTTACAACTGAATATTAAAATACTCAAGGCTATTGTTTTCTTTCCATACAACAACGTTACCGTGTAGGAAAAAACGACTGTTTTACTTATCAATGCCACTTGAACAAAGTATAGCCGCAAGACCAGCGCAAAACATAAACAATAGGCGTGCGTGTGACAACGTGCACCGTGAACATGTGACTTGCTCTTGCACTGCTGCAGCCAGTGGCTTCTCTCACTTCTGTTGCACATCTCCTAATTTCGTGAATGTAGGCTATGGAATTTCAATGCGTGATGAGATGAACGTGACCAGCCTGTGAGCAACAGACTTTTACAGTAGAAAATAAATAATAAAAACTGCGTTAATGCGCGATAAAATAATTATCGGCGTTAATTGATTGATGAGTTAACGTGATATTAACGCGTTAACGTGCCCAGCCCTAATTTTTTCTAAAAAGAAAATCCCATCCACTCCTGCTAGCCTCTAGGAACGCAACCAGCAGGGAGCGATGAGATTACTTTCCCTCCCTATACCTGCTGTCGTAGGATCACTTATAAGAGTCACTGCACCCTAAAATAGGTTTTTTGAGCTGTTGATTGATTGAAAATACTCATAAGTGGTGAACTGTACTATTACCAGGGTTAATATTGACAAAAATCGTGTTTCTCGACAAAAGTAACATTTCGTCTGATTTTGTATTGGAGATATTGCTCTCCCCGCATACTACAGTTTCAAACATGCCATGGCATGTTGGTCCAAAATACTATTGGAATGCTGACGTTGTCCTGCACTTCTAGTCCAACACTACGTCACCGGGTCGTCACAAATTAGGACTGAAACGCCCCAACACCTGCTACCCTGATTAGCCTACCTGTGATAAGCCAATAGCTACGTTTACATGCAACCATCGGAATGACCAATCGGATCGGTCAATGGGATCGGTGGATCCGATCGCAAAGTTTACATGGCAAGGAGTATTTTGGATGCGCGCAAGGGCGTGTCTAGGGGGAGGCTGGGGGAGGCAGTGCCTCCCCAAAGATAACCCCTGCCCCCCCTAGAGAAATGATCTGCGACGGGCAAAAAATGGAAAATGCACACCCATGCTTCTCTGTTGGATTACTCACGAAGTTCTAGTCATACTGATATATGCGTGTCACTTGTTGACAGAACACGATCTTAGCTTTTTATTAAGAACTAGTTGCTGTAAGGGTTCACGAGAAAATCAACATGAATTTAGGCTAGGCCTATACATGAAATGTAACATTATGCGCATTTTTGCAACGCGCGAAAAATGCTTAATGTACACCCATTCTTCTGTGCTGGATTACTCACGAAGTTCTAATCACACTGATATCACATGCATATCACCTTACAGAGCACGATCTTAGCTTTCCGGTGGCATTAGTTGCTGTAATAAACAGTTCTGGAGAAAATCAACCTGAATTTACAATGTAATCATTTTTACATTCAATCTCCACAACATATACCCGGTAGAATATCTCAAGCTCTTCGTTCAACCCAACACGTGGCAAACCATATCCAAATAAACGGCAGACCTTACCAAATACGAGGATATGAAGTATTCATTTGTACAACAAGCCATTCCCGAGTAGGCCTAATCCAGTTTTTAAATTGCAGCACATTTACTTAAAAATTGGTCTCCAACTTCAGTCTGTTAATAGCACCCCACAATAACCACTGCATGAATGTTGTGCTCTTCCACTCGTTTGGTTTTTGAACGTTTATTTAAACTCCTACATAGAATTACATAGAAAACATAAACATTGCTTCCACATATTTCTATGCATTATGCCTATTTTAGACTAGCCGCATATCATTACTGAAGCATAGGCCTACTCTCACGTTCTCTTAATGTGACAGGCACTCAATGACATTAAAGATCGATGTAAATCAATATGACAATTGTGTAAAATGTGATTAAAAATAAAAGAATCTATATGTAAAATTTACTTTAACTAATTAGGCTACGCATAGGCTATCATAAATAATGTAAACTTAATATGAATTTCAAAATGTTTGAAATACAAACATTGCCACCTTTTCACTGACTGTGTTAGGGGAAGTAGGCTACAGTATGCCTTGTAATGTCTTTTATCTCTACTGGTGTGGTGGCTCCCAAATCAAATCAAGAAAGAAGTCTTAACTTATTATCAATATCAAGACAATTGTGACACTAGTCTTATGTATTTTTCATTGATTATGGCTCCTGACTGATGCATGAGATAGATATAGGCTAGATACAGCGCCCTCCACAATTATTGGCACCCCTGGTTAAGATGTGTTCTTTAGCTTCTGATAAATTCATTTATTTTCCAAATAATATAGGACCACAATGAAAAAAAGCGTAAAATCCAAACTTTAATACAAGTGCATTTATTTAGAAGGGAAAAAATTCCACATTAAGAATAATTATTTTACATCAAATCATGTGTGCCACAATTATTGGCACCCCTGATGTAAATGCTTTGTACAACCCCCTTTTGCTAATAAAACAGCGCCTAATCTTGTCTTATAATGTTTCACAAGATTAGAGAAAACAGAAAGAGGGATCTTCGACCATTCCTCTTTGCACAAAATCTCCAAATCATCCAACGACCTGGGTTCTCTCCTCTGCACTCTCCTCTTCAACTCACCACACAGGTTTTCAATGGGGTTGAGGTCTGGGAACTGAGATGGCCATGGTAGGAGCTTGATACGGTGTCTGGTGAACCATTTCTGTGTAGACTTGGCCATATGTTTAGGGTCATTATCTTGCTGAAAGACCCAGTGACGATCCATCTTCAGCTTTCGGGCAGAGGCCACCAGATTTTGATTTAAAATGTCCTGGTATTTCAAAGCATTCATGATGCCATGCACCCTAACAAGGTTCCCAGGCCCTTTGGAAGAGAAACAGGCCCACAGCATCACCGATCCTCCCCCATACATCACAGTGGGCATGAGGTGCTGTTCTGCATACTCATCTTTTTGTTACGCCAGACCCACTTGCCAAAAAGCTCTAACTTTGTCTCATCTGACCAAAGCACACGGTCCCAGTTGAAGGCCCAGTACCGCTCCAGACGTTTGTGCTTATGATTTTGAGTGAGAAAGGTTGTTTTCCCTGCATGCCTCCAAAACAACTTGTTGGCATGTAGATAGTGCCTGATGGTTGTTTTGGAGACTTTGTAACCCCAAGATGCAACCATTTGATGCAATTCTGTAACAGTGAGTTTTGGAGATTTTTTTATTTCTCTTACCATCCTCCTCACTGTGCGTGGTGGCAAAATAAACATGCGTCCTCTTCCAGGCTTGTTTACCACTGTTCCAGTTGTTTTAAACTTCTTAACGATTCCTCTGACCATAGATATGGGCAGGTGTGCGAGTGGCTATTTTCTTATAGCCATTGCCTTACTTGTGAAGGTCGACACACATCTGCCTTACTTGAACAGTGTGTTCCTTTGTCTTTCCCATGTTGAAGAGAAATGGCCTCTGTGTCACGTCATATTGATAGCCCAGGGAAACAGGATGTTAAGAATTACTAATTAAATGTTCCTACATACTCTGATTGACTTTGTAAACTACTGTAGAAATGACAGAAATGACAGAAATACTTTAATTACATTTATTTCCTAGGAATTGTTAGGGGTGCCAATAATTGTGGAACAGGTGATTTTATGAAGAATAATTATTTCTTAATGTGGGATTTTTTTCCTTCTAAATAAATGCACTTATATTAAAGGTTGGATTTTACGCCTTTTTTTCATTGTGGTCCTATATTATTTGGAAAAAAAATGAATTTATTAGAAGCTAAAGAACACATCTTATATATTATATATATCTTATATTCTATTCTTAACCAGGGGTGCCAATAATTGTGGAGGGCGCTGTAGATTAGATCATCTATGATTCTGTATACCAGGGGTATTCAATTAAAATTCAAAGAGGTCCAGTTACTAAAATGTCCTCCCGGCAAAGGTCCGAATCTTAAATTGTCACTCAAAATAGTGTAGGCTACCCTGATGTTAATAAAATCAATAACGTGTGTATTTCTAGGCCTATTTAATTTATTGCTACATTTCAAGTGTTTTCAAAGTAATATGCTTGTAACATACCAAAAAGTCTTAACTTGAATGATACTTGAATGCAAAACAATACTGTAGTTGTCTTTACTAGGCCTACATTTCAAGAAAGTTAACAGACAACAGACACTGAATTATTCTGAATAGAATAAATATAAAGTGCAAGCACAACTTTGAGCAGCCTGAACTTAGGGCCTTCAAGTAGCCAAATGTAAAACATTCCGAATCTTTTGAATAAAATAAAAGTGGATCTTTAAGAAAAAAGAAAAAGAAAAAGTTATTTGCATACTGCGTTCTAGTTAGTACATTCTCTGCTAATAGTTCAGATTTATTTTCTTGTTGTTGAAGCTGACAATGGGATCTGTAACGTTTCTGCAGCCGCATTAAGCACTCATTCACAGCTGTCCCATCGCTACATGCTGTCTTGTGTTGCACCAAAATCCACGAAATCTTTAACGAACACTAATTTGCCTGTAAATGCATGCGTGATCACACGAGTAGACCTGTCATAGTTTGCTTTCAATTTGATAATTATTATCCTACTCCGCCGAGGAGGAGAGTAGCCTATGTTTTCATCGGGGTTTGCGTTTGTTTGTCTGTTTGTTAGCTCTCGGAGTGCTTTTCAAGTTTTAGCCTAGTACTTGCCCTCACTGCGGACTTCTGCGCGTACAGTAGTAGGCTACCTTTCCTCAAACGACCCGTGTTTGATCTCATAGTGACGCTAACGTCGCCACAGTTTCACAGCGCATATTCACAGCAGAACGAACGTATTCATCCGTCCATTCATCTTTAAAAGTTCGGTTTTCACCATCTATTTTTTCTTATTTTTGAGCAAGCCATTTTCTCTCATCTGCTCTCTCTCCCGCTATAGGCCTATTCTCTGTTGCTGAAAGGTAAACAATCGAGTTGATTGGCTTGGCTACGGACGATGCTCTCTGATAATATTAGGCCGACAATTTCAACGGGTCCGGACAGAACCGTCACTGGGTCCGGACCCGGACCGCGGTCCGCCATTTGGTGATGCCTGCGTATACCTATTATTGTATTGAATGTGATTTGTATCGGTCACAACGCCACTATAAATGACATTGGGAAACCCATACAGTTATATTCACCTGGTTTAACAACTACCACATGTTCATATACTATATAGTCTAGGGCCTATAATGGGCCCCGTGTGTCTACCAAGTGGCCATGCGCTAAAAGATTGTGCTGATACCTTTGCACCCATTTTTTTGTTGCCACCCCAAATAGGCCAAATGCCCCCCCAAAGATTACATCCTGGTAACCCCTCTGGATGCGCGCGTTTACATATCAGCTTCACACGCACATAGCCTGCTTGCAGTTTTGCTCCCCGAGATGGACGTGAGAGCTTATAGCCTATGACGTTTGAGGCGTGAGTTATTCCCTACTTCCAATCCTCTGCCTCTGCTTTCTTCTGTTCAAAAGCAACATCATAGGCCTAGAGTTTTGTTTCTTTTCCTTATAATTAGAATGACTAAAACGACGAAAATATAAACTAAAATTGCGTCCTCCTAACTGTGCGTTCACACCAAAAGCGTCAAAAGCTTCAAGAGCGCCGGAAATCATTCATTATATGGAGAGTCGGCGTTATCGGCTTCAAAAGCGTTCCAGGCGTGAGCGTGGCTTCATGAGCTTCACGGGCGTCAAAAAAGAGTTGAGCCTCAGTTAACTTTATGGTAATTAGCTGTGACACGGTTCGGCGTCAACCAATTAGAATGTCAAACTTGCAGGATTGCTGCTTGTGGTTGGTTCGAATGTTTCACGTCTTGGCTTTGAAGCTTTCAGCGCTGAACTGGGTTGAGCATCGGGCTATGAGCTTCACCAGCGATTTTGACTCTTTTGACGGTTTCGGTCTGAATGCACAGTAACACACTCACTGGCCGCTTTCACACTGCACAGCAAGTCGGTCAGCAAATGCTAACTTCATGCACGGTCATACAGAAGTATTCCAAAGCCAAAAATATAGCTGATTATCCTGTAATCTGACGGGGTAGCAAACCACCAAAACGTCTGACTGTTCGCTAGTTGTTTTGCACCTCAGATGTTGTTTAACAAGTCCCAGCAACACAAATTCAAACTTGTACGGAAATGCATTCAATCAGGTCCTTGCCGTTTACCTAGCATCCACACTGTTCTTTCAGACATTGCAAAATATCTGTATCCACTGTAGTCTCCGAAACATAGCCTACCTGTTAATATTTGGCTTTCAGAAAACGAGACTTAATCACTGCATTTCAGTCGTTGCTTTCACCAAAGCCTACGCAGCTGCCAGTTAGCGTAGCCTATCCAACTGCCTGCAGCCTAGGCTACTTCCTAAACTTCAAAGATGCTGTCAGATTTTGTGGTTGTTTTGAAAGTGTCACCAAACTAAATAGCCTATTCTTCCGATGCCATGTTATCCGTCACTGTTCAACCCATAGACCTAAAAGAAACATATGGTTCAACCTCACGCCCAGTGCTTATGTTTACACCTAACCAAAGATCTTTAATTACTAGCTTTAACCCTCTCTGCCTACACCGTGGTGGCTTTTTTGATAAGAGAAATATTGCGCCTCCTTTTCTGAACATGCGCAGAAGGGAAGAGTAGCAGAGAACGATCCGATCCAGTGTACATGACAACTATTTCACTACCGGACGTGTCCGTTCCACCTCTTTCAATCCGACCCAAATTTCAATCAGATCGGCGATTTTCATTCCGATTGTCTTGTTTACATGAAGGAATTTCAACCCGATTAGGCCTGAATCGGATTAGAAAGGGTGCATGTAAACTATTGTCTGCAGCACTCATTCCCAGATTGACACGAAATCACCATGGTTGATGAGTGCTGCATCCCTCTCCAAATTTCAGAACGTCTCGCCCATTTTGAAAGCCTTTTTCAGAAATGTGAAGTGGGTGGAGTTATGGGGTGAAGTAACTCTTTAATACCCAAGTTAAGGCTGTATGCAGCCTCGATATGTCTAGATAACCTAGATATGTCTAACTTGCTTCGTAGGATACCCCACTGGCCACCCCTTGCTGGCGCCCCTGCTACTAGCCTATTATTATCGTTAGAATAGAGATTAAAAAGAATAAATCATTGTGCAAGTACTTTTACCGAAGTAGCCTACATTTAAAAGCAGACTTGTTTTACTTTTGCTTAACTAGGGATAGTTGCAATATTTCTCTTTTTAACTTAAGTAGGCTACTGAGTTTCAACTTCTTCTTCCACCACTGGGAATAATAACGAATAGTGACATCAGAAACATCAACACAAAATATCCTAAATGTGTCTTAACAAATGCCTGGCTTAAAGAGGTATACCTAGCCTACACGTTTTTGTTTACAGAAACATAAACTGTCTGCTTAGTTCTATTTTAATCCAATATTGTTGAGCATCTGCACGATAAGGTCCATGAGGGGGATTGGGAGGGAGGGCGGCGTTTAGGGTGTAACGCACTGTTTCCTTTTCGCCACGTTTTGTGGGGGCTGAACATCCCCTTTATCAGGTGCATCTTTCTCGTGCTTGTCATGTGACTACAAGTTCGCAACATCACTAACCCATACTTCCGGTTCTGCGTAGAAAGTTACACAGACTAGTTGGGATAGAACTTTCACTGTATGCAAACGGAGCTGCTATTATCATTTGATTAGAATAAGCTCCGTTGTAAGGTTTCTCTTTGGTTGCATAGTGTAATTGCCTATTAATCATGTCGACGAACAACCTGTCTTACAATGATCAGGGAGGACCGGATTCCGCTGTAGAAGTTGGACAGGAGACAACTCCAACCTCGTCGACCACTGGAGCAGCCTTCGGCCTGTTTAGTACTGATTTCAAGAAGTAAGTTTAGCCTTTCTTGGGAGAAGACAAAGTTTAACGTTAGAGTACAATGTTTGGCTTGAGTTTTCCATTATTGTTCACCAGCGCCTTCCACGACGGCGGTTTGCGCTATACTTGTAATGTCTGGCTGTCGGGTACATTTAGCTAGGCTATCTGGCGAAATATGATTTGGTCACCGCTATTCTGAGATTTACGACTGTGCTCCTATTCAACACATCATGTGCAAACACTAACGCCGCTGACGTGTGCCACACTTTGATAACATTTTGGTAGCTCTGCAACATGCATAACATAAATCTTATGAAAATGGTCAGCCCTACCACCCATTGAAATGTCAGAGTAATTGCATTCAAAAACGTAACTTAATGATACACCACCATGGAACAGGAAGTTTAATAAGAAAAACACAATCAGTGACAAGAACATGTCTGTCTGTGTTAAGCCTGTTTGAGACGTGACTCACTCGGATCTTTGTCTTTAAATTAACCCGCAAGTCTCGTATTGTTAACTTGGATCAGTTGAGTTCTACTACAATTAACACCCTGCGTCTAAATCCCGAATTAGTAGAGGCAGAGACACTTATATGAGGAGACACTGCACTGGAAAAATCGCCCATTGAAATGCATGGGCTAACTTCGTAACGCAAAGATGGCGGGTGTTTACACCGGTTAGCACGTCCCGCCTCTTCCAGTGCCGTTGCTCCAATCATTTTGCCGATCCTTGGCAGTCACGCATGCGCAGTCCAAGATTACCAGTAAGAAAAAGGCTTTTTAAGCGTTAATTTGATACAAAACCATCAAACCTTTTCGGGCGATTTTAGTCTGATTTTCATCGTGATTTCAAACGTGATTTTTATGTCCCTTACACCTCTGAACATGGACATCCAGCTCTCTCCCCATTAATTTAGATAGGGCCTGGGGCCGGTTTCACTAAGATAGACTGTGACTATAACTTAGACTTCCCAGTAAGCACAAGAACGTCTGCAAGGGGTCTTGCAGATGTGTCCGAAAGGTCTGGAAGGCGTCTTGCAGATGTATTCTAGAGAGCGTTTGCTCATCTGGCAGACGTATCTGATACGTCTTGCTAAGTTCTTCAAACAGCGTTTAGCAGCCGTATCCCAGATGCTCATCAATACGTCATAATAGGACATCCATCTCCCTAACGTCTTACAAAGATCTTATAAAGGTATTAAATATGATAAAGTTCTAGAACTACGACACACATTCTCAGTGAGATGCCGCCGCTGTTTGTAAGATCAAAATAAGACGTTCTAAATGGAACGCGATGTAATTAAACTGTTCAGATCTTTTCCAGGCGTCTCGGAGACGTATTTGTCTCTATTTGTGCTGACTGGGTTAAGGGTAGGCTATAGTCAGACTTAGCATAGACGTCTAAATAATAGTGTTGTACAAAGCAGTTAAGACACCGACTATCCTAAGTAGGACTAGATGCAAAGAATTGTGGGTAATCTGGGTATTTTAAGACTCTTTTCAAAACAAAAAGCATGGCCGACCGAGTGGACACCACGTAGCTTTTACTCACTCAGAGAAACTGTGCATTTTGGAGGAGTTTAACACGTATAAAGACTTTTTTGTGTCATGCATAGTGGCTAGTGTGGTTATCGTTGCTGGCTAACGTAACAGATAAATATTTTGCTCCCGTCTCGTCCTACCCATGTTCTATCCCACTTTACCTATCGAGGCAGCGTAACGTTAGCTGGCTAGGAAGCTTCGTTACTTCCACCAACCTACCAGTCCGCGTGCTCTTTTAATGTGTGCATAACAAGTTTGAGGTTGTTTACATTTTATTCGTAGGCAGGAACATACATTGTTGCCTTAATCTAGCCAGGTTAGTTTAAAGCAGACGCTGTTGACTCATAGGACTGAAGCCCTACATTAGCTAGCCATGCTAGCCTGCTTTCAAATGGATAAACTGACGTAATTTAGCAGCTTTTCTGTTGTTATCATGGTGATATAGCCCTTTAGACCCACGTTAGCCTGGGGGTGAGGTGTCTATTTTTTTTTAAGTCTAAAATTAGATAGTCTTAACTTTTGTGAAACTGGCTTACTTGCATTAGACTGATCTATAAAGAAACATAAGACCTATCTAAGCCATAGACCAGTCTAAACGACCTTAGTGAAACCGGCCCCTGGTCTTGTTACGGTCAAACTCGCTGCCCGACCCCATGGCCAATATGGCTGCCGAGTGACGTGACTTACTTTAAAAAGACTTTGGTAGAGGTCCTGTGTAGGGCTGGGATAAACGATTATTTTTTAAACGATTAATCTAGCGATTATTTTTTCGATGCATCGATTAATCTAACGATTCATTTTTTCACTTTGATTCGATTTCGATTCGATTCGATTATCGACTATCTCCCCACTAATTGACTAATTGCAATATATACATGTTGATTTACATATGTGAATGAAATAAAACATTGCAATGTATGTTTATTGCTCTTAAAATTCCTAAATGAAAGACTATGCAAGTGCAAAGTAATGCATTCTAAGTCAGAGGTAGCATTCAATAAAACCTTGATGCCTTGAAAACACCGGGAGTGTTGTCAAATTGAACTGTCATCAATAAAATGACAAGTTAAGTAGGCTTATTTTAAGTCTTTGGGACTTTGGGGCCATAGGGCCCACCTACACATACTGTATACCCCCATCAAATCATCATTATGATGATCATTATTATCATCATTATTATTATGCTGTATTAAGTGTACTTTCACTTCAAAGCAGTCAATGTTTTAAATGCTAACATTGTTCACAAAAAGTTTGTGAATAAATCAGACCTGCTTTAGTAATGTAAGATACAGTATAATTACAATAGCTTTTGCATGGTTGCATGATACTGAAAACAACAGCAATAATATGGGTGCTATTGTTTTGGGATGTTTCCCTCGTGCAAGCATCAAACTCTGGTAGGCAAATGGAGACAAAATTGACATGCTTTTTAATGAAATTCCATTTGAATCTCTGAATGTAAGGATTCAGGAAACACGTACCAACTTTAGTCTATGTATTACGACCGAGCAGATAGGCGTAAATCACTGATCTGGAGATTTTTAGATGAAAGACTAAGGCTACAATCTTTTGACCATATTCAAATTTGACTGAACTATACTCTGCTCTGTATCAAGAATCCACGTTATTCTATTAAATGTCGTTAAATAATTAAACAGCAGGTTGAACGGAACTTGCCACCAACGTTATCGATTAGTTTCAGTTTCTGTCGCGCAAACACGCACATGCATGCATTCAATGAACGCTCATACCAACACTTAATTGTGTTGCTGTATGTTTATTCACATCGAATTAGCACGTATTTCCTCCTGATTGCTGAAACTTTTGTTTTCTTTTTCTGTCGGGCCGCGGTTGCTTCATCAATTGCGCAGCAAATTATCAGGTGAAGCACCGAGCCTAATTTCACTCCACGCCTCACAGACCAGCAGTCTCTCTACATTGCGGACCGGTGCAGCTCCGTCCGCGGCCCATAGTTAGAGAAACGCAGAGGAAAGAGTGCGTGCTGCAGTGCCTTGCACTTTTGAAATTCTGAGGAGTCACTCACGTTGCCGCCAACCTTGTTTTGATTTTGACGACGTGTCGATTCGCATATTTTGAACCGACGTATTTTTTGCGTCGAACGAATCGGTTAAGTCGATGCGTTGTCCCAGCCCTAGTCCTGTGTAAGATTTGTATGCACTTCATTTAGCGGAGAATATCTCAACTGTTCTAGACTAATATGACCCCATTGAACAACGTGGGATGTGTGCCAAAATCTCTATCCGGGACGAAAGTCCTGAAAATGACCACAATAGGTGACACTATAGATCGTATTACACTAGAGGTGAATGGAACTTTTTTTTCCCTTTATAGATATCCTCAGAAACTTCTACCAGATTAATGTTCATATTAAGAGAAATACTTTTTGTATTACACTTTGTCTAATTAGTTTTTTAAATATGCAAATGAGCCAATATCTGATATATGCATACTTCTTGAAGCAACAGCTTTTCTGAGGTGATCGCAATGTTTATCTGACCATGTAGTGTAAAAATTCTGGTTTGATATTTGGGGGTCTATCAGCAAAGCTGCAGAGTTCGATACGCATAAGCGTTTACTCAATACAGCCAATCAAAATTGACTGTGAAGCCGCCAAACAGGAAGTGAGCTCATATTTCACCAACACGGTTTGTTGTATGAAGTCCAAACATTGGTAAGGGGACTCGTTAATTGATTGTGATGACGCACAAGGAAATTGTCATCGTTTGGACTCTATAGGGGGCGCTGTGATACAGAAAGTAAGCTTGTATCTCAGCAACGCTTTGATATACGAAGTTCAAACTTGGTATGTGGACTTGGTACCTGATTGTGAGGACGTGCTAGGAAATTGGAATTATTTGGCATCCATAGGGCGGGCTGCGGTACAGGAAGTGAGTTCATATCTCAGCAACACTTTGATGTACGACGGCCAAACTTGGCACAGGTACATGATATCTGGTTGTGAGGACGCACAATATATCTCTGTAACGTTTTGTTGTATGAAGGCCAAACTTGGCACGGGACATGGGGTGCCTCTCATTTGGTCTTTTATAGAACCTCCCTTCCTTCCTTGATCCTCGTCCTCACTGATCTAGATAAAGAATGATGGGGCGGCAACAATGGGATAGTCTATCCAGTGTAAGTTATAGATCAGTGGGAACGCCCCTCGAGGATCGAGGAGAGAGTTTGAGAGCCACCCATGGTATCTGGTTGAGAGGATGCACTAGGAAATTGGCATCATTTGGCATCCGTAGGGGGCGTTGATACAGGAAGTGAGCTCATATCTCACATTTTCAAAGTCCACTGAGCACATCTGGATTAGTGCACTATGATCCAGTTCAATGACTGCTTGTAATTGTCTGAATTGTGAATTCCACCTTGTTACATTTAAGACTGGAATGCTTCTTCCATTTCCAAAAACAGCCTCAAACGGATCCTTGAAGACCGTGCTACTATGCAGCAGACTGAAAAGTTTTGCCATTTTTGAGAGTGCCCGGGACATCGCTTTTACTTCCTTCATCCCATCCCCGATAACTAGTTGAAGACTGTGGGCAAAGCAGGAAAGCCGTTGACGGGAACCTAGAAGAAAGTCCGCATCTAGCTGTTACCCAACCATGTCCTCCTCATCCTCGCTGTCATCCTCACTGTCATC
Source organism: Sardina pilchardus (assembly GCF_963854185.1). Lineage (NCBI taxonomy): Eukaryota > Metazoa > Chordata > Actinopteri > Clupeiformes > Clupeidae > Sardina > Sardina pilchardus. The sequence goes on from NC_085007.1 coordinate 33,747,973, forward strand.
TGATTGTTCTGCCATGGTGACTAGGGATGCACCGATCCGATATTTGGATCGGATATCGGCCCCGATATGAACAAAATAGCTGGATCGGGGATCGGAAAAAATGGTCCGATCCATGGGCCGATCCGAATTTAATATAGTCTCAAAAAAAGGCTGAGCCATGACGCGCAACCAGCCATGACGCGCCGCTGTAGCAGCAGCTCACTGCTGCGGGTTAGAGTGTGCCTCACCTCACTGTGTGCTCTGAGTGTCTAAATTCATGGATGGGATAAATACAGATACATAATTTATGTCATAGGATCAAAAGAATATCTATACCAACCTCCATTTGTCATAGATTAATTACGATCTTCATGCGTTTTGTTGCATTTAGGCAACATGTTTAATGTGTAACAGTCAACACAAAATAGGCTACTCAAACTAAACACATTGTCATTTTCATCTCATCTGTATAAACTGTTCTTGGTATAAAGACATGCAATTGTTCAAATTGGCTGTTAAAAACTTTATTAGATAAAACGAACAACTTCTACCGTTTACCACCATTCAACTCCGTGTGAACTAATTAGTTTATCGTGGGGAAACTGCGGGACCGTACCACTATGAGAAAATAGAGGGGTTTCGTGGGTGACACGATTTTGGCAGGGGTGTTTCAATGTATGTGACCAATATGGGATTTTTATCTGCAAAATTGTTTTTTGTTAGATTTATTATTTAGTAATAACTGTGAACTTGAATTTGAATGCTGTTCCAAGTTGCTGCTGGTGTACAACTGTTTATTTTTAATACTAGTAATATAATCAATGATGATGATAATAATGATGATAATAATAATAATAATAATAATAATGAATATACATTACCTTTATATCTAAGTGTTATTTTGTTCGATTTTTTTAGGAAAGTAATGTTTAGTTAGGGAAAGAATGTTAAAGTCAAGCCTGATGCCTTTAGTCTTTTCCACATGGTAAGGTATACAGTTTATTAATTAACAATGGTATCGGATCGGTATCGGATATCGACCGATACGCAGAGCCCAGGCATCGGTATCGGTATCGGGACTGAAAAAGTCGGATCGGTGCATCCCTAATGGTGACCTTAAAAGCCTTTTTCATGTTCGCTGCATTGTCAGTGATGATAAAATCTACCTTATCACTGATATTGTAGTCATCCAGTATTTCATCAAAGGCAGCTGAAATGTTTCAGAGCTGTGACGCCCTTTGAATCTCCTGCAGTCGAGCAGGTAGGCCTTCAGAGTATACCCACTGGCCGAAGAGTCGAGAACATGAGCTGTGACTCCCATGTAAGATCTCATTGTGCGTTCTGACCATATATCAGCAGTAACAGAGATGGATTTCTGATCTACCAGACTGGCCTTGATGCACTCTTTCACTCTTATCACCAGTTGAGGTATCTCTTTGCCAGTTATGGTTGATCTGGAGATTGGGGTGTACCTTTGATCCATGGTGTGTAGAAAATGTCGGAAATCATTTTCCACGATTGATAGAGGTAGACAGCAGCCGATGATCAGGTCATGGATGATCGTTTGGTTGATAGCCTGCTGCCTTGATGAACAAGCATTGTAAACTTGAACTTGCGATGGTTGCTGCTGAAATGAATCAATCCTTGGCTGTGAATCCCCCTGTTGAAGTCCTTGGCGATACTCCTGCAGCCTGGAGATGGAAATACAAAAGCATCTTTAAGTTTGGTGGTGGAACAGAATAAAAGGCAGATATTATAAGCTTTAGGCCTATTTTAAAAATAAGTGAAATCTGTATTCCAAATCATTTATACATGTCCATACTGAGAAAAACTAAATAAAATTGTCTCTGAATTGTCAAACTATTAGCCTAGTAAATGGCTTTGTTTGTTTATTAAATGTTTTATCCAGACACTGACATGAAGGGAGAGCCATGTTTGCAGCAATATTTTAGTGTCGGTCTCAAACAAGGTTACAGTAGACTTTTGTCTGACTGGACATATAAAAAAAATGTCTTATCTTACAGAAGAAATTCTGCACACACAGTAAATGTGGGCGGGATGATTACTTTTATCTTAAATATAGCATGTAATTGAAAATGTTATCTGCGGCGCCCTTCAGCAGGCTAAACAATTTCAGTGTAGCATTCGTCTTTCAATTGAGATCGTAGCCACTCTCACTTCCTCATAAGTCAAATTCTATGAAATGCATGTGGCCTACAGTTTATTATGATCAGATCACACTGTATAACATGTTAACAACAAAGTTATGTTATATTCAGTTGCATAAATTAACAAGCAACTTGGCAATAGGGAGGGAAAGTGAAAACCAGCGCCCCAAGTGGTTGCGTTCCTATCGAAGAGCAGCTCCAATGTTAAGTCCCATAGACCGACTTTTCAAAAAAATACTACGCAGCTATACCAGCGATCTTATCCACCAAAAATATTTTTCAGCCGGCATACTGTAATAATCTACTAACTGTGAAAATATCAGACTCTATTTCGCCTTATTTAAAAAAAACGTAATTGCTCGTTTCATTTCATAAATGGACTACAACTTCAAGTGACGTGACACCCTTCGACGACGTTACTCACCTAGCATGGTTTGTTTATTAGCCTGTTAGCTAGTTGGTTAGTTAGTAGACAATCACACTTACTGCCAGCTCTTGTGTGAGTAGGAGCACAACACAAGTTATCCCAACATAAAGGTAATTACCACGCGGTTTACATCGCTCTCTGTTATTACAAAAATATGATAAGCAAGTTAAGCAAATTGCCGTTTTGATCAGTTGGAGATGGAGCGCCCAAACTGGTGACGTCAAATGCTACTGTAGCTAGCTACTGTAGTTCGTTATCACCATGTTACAAACAAACTCAAAACAATTAAACTGATCCTAAAAAATAAAGTATGACCACTAGAAGCAATAGAGCTGACCTACATGGATAGCATATTGAAGGCATTTAACTAACTTCCGATCGTGGGCCGAGATATATTTTTTCTAAAAGAAAATCCCATCCACTCCCGCTAGCCTCTAGGAACGCAACCACCAGGTGGCGATGAGATTACTTTCCCTCCCTATATATATTAATTTTGCTCCGTTTCATTTTCAGAGACGTGCAGGGCATGGTGGCGCCTCCTGCTAGTTAGAATAACGTCAGTAGCTAGCTGGCTGTTGCTAAGCCTCTCAACCTAAAACTGAGGAAATAATCGCCAATGTCAGATATTAACATTCCCAAAATGAACCACCTTTTACGCAAATATGACACACAGCTACCACCATACAGTATCGAACTTATAACTTTACGGCTGACTTAACCTGATGCAACGTTTATTTTACCCTACAGTTTATTTCACCCTACGTTTACTTTACCCTCGTAAACGCTCGAGCGTTTGTGTGCCTGCTACCATCTGTAACACAAGGACAGTTATCACACAACCACAAATGTGATTCACGACAACCAATCGCTTATTCCACATCCACAATCGTTTGATTTTGTATACCTCATGAAACCAGTAATACCACACATACAGTAAGTGATGATAACTATGTCCAAAGCATATTACATTGGCTTATCTTCCGCTATAGCTAATGTCGTGTTATGTTAATGTTAACGGTAGCCAAGTAGCTGCGTAAATGCTGCTTGTGTGCGCAACGCTCTGTCATTTTGATGCATAGGCCATAAAAAAACTTTTGTTTATTTTAGAGAATATACAGTGCAGTGATGAGTTGGGAAGTTATGGTAGGCTAGGCCAATTTGGAGTGAGGGTACATACAAAAGGGAAATGGTCTCTCTACTCGTAGATGCCTGCTGCTAAGCACACCTGCACTGCCGGAGATTGGAGTAACTGAGCTGGCGTTTCTCCTCAGCTGCAGACTGATGGCCAGCAGTTAATAGAGATCGCTAAGACATGTGACTAAAGTCATCAAAACACAAAGAATTATGGGTAGGTTTGGCTCGCCTGATGCCAGCCCATGTAAACTAGTGGGTCTGGGTCTATGATCTGGCATGATAATAATGAAAACTAAGCGTGAAAAAATTGTGTGAAAAACAGTTATAATCTCGCGCTTCCTTAGTGCTGCTATCCAAGCCATTCCTCGCCTTTTTGTCACCTCTGAAACATGACGTATACTATTATTTTTCTACGCTGGAAAACTATAAAAGATAAGCTTCATCCCAGCAAACAATTAACGTTCTGCTAACTTTCACTAACGTTAGCTTTTGGTTCCCCTATGGTTCGTTTTTCAGCAACCTACTAATAACGTTTAGAGAACGTTATCTCCAGGTTGTCAAAACAAATAACGTTCCCCTAACGTTTTTATAACTAAAGAAAAAAACGTTATATTCTGGTTGAATCCCAGCAAGCAAATAACGTTAGCCGCTGGTTCTCCTGTGGTTAGTTTATCAGTAACCTTCTAATACCCTGGAGAGAACGTTAGCTCCAGGTTATCAAAGTTTCCCGAACGTTATTACAACTAAAGAAAAAAACGTTATATTCTGGTTGCATTTCTCTTTTCACACAACGTTGCTACTTAGTTGTTTTTAGGTATCTTATTTGTATAACCATATCGGTATTCTCTGGTTATGTGCGTGGGGTTGCTTGATGAAAATCGCCCCAGAGTTTCTATGAGTTTCCAATTGAACACGGCCAGCAGCCACACTGCAAAGTCGGAATAATTTGTTGCAAAATCGACATATAGCCCTATTCTATTCTTCCCCCTCTGTTGGATTGATATTCGGCCGACCAAAGCCAGCCCGTCAGCTAAAGGGGCCAGCGCGAGGTTGAGAAACTTTCATCTCGGGTCCGTGAGTTCTGGGGTGTTGTTTTAGCAGACTCAACCTCGCTAACTTTAAGACATTTGGATAACACAGAGATAAAGTTACTCACGTAGGCTGGCTGTATGGTATCGATCACATTCTTCACATCGTTCTCCATGCACTTGTTCCATTAAGTCCAAGGCTTTTAAAAACCACTACAGGGTAAACCAGGTGGAAGAGCTAGCTAGCCATAGTCCCAGGCAGGCACACAACGATTTCATGCTAACTAATCTGACGAATAGTTTTGGATTAATCCATAATCGATTAGAGTGGCACCTGAAATGCATTCATGTTTTTAAAGCTTTATTTGTTATGAAAATATGATGATGAGGACTCCAATGAATTATTTCTCAAACGTTGAGGCTGCATCTTAAACAGCACAATGTTCCCGGGGGAGAATTGTTTTATATTAACACGTAGTCCAAGTTATAGCCTATGTTACTGTGCTGTTCACTCAGCCTATCCCACAATTCCCAGTCCCAATTTAAAACAAAATAAACCAAAATCCATCATAATTCTGAACCGAGGACTTTTAATGGCATACGATGCAATAAAAACAGCCAGTTTTGAATGTTGAAACAGTGTGTTAGGCTAGCGCCTGCTCTGCTTATGTTTTGATCTGACTAATCGTTTATTATAGGAAAAGACACCGTAGACAAGAAAGTATTAGACCTAACCGCATTTAAATACTTAGCTGACATGTAGACATATTAACGGGCCGTATTCGTCGCAGTTCAGCAAGCAGCTAATGGTAAGTGAAGATTCATATACTATATAGTCATTGCCTTAGCCATCAGAGACATTCGCTCTCCCAGGTTACAGATGGGCTGTCGTCGCAGACGGCGAGTGTGCAGCGAGCAATGCAAGAATGTCACGATAATTCTACATATTTTTTCCCCCTTTACACTTTGTTGCTGGGAGGTTAGGGGAACGTTAATGCAACCAAATATAATAAAGTTCCCTAAAGGGTAGGAGAACATTCTGCTAACCAAAATAAACAACCAGAAAAAAACGTAGTATTTTCGTCAAGAAAACTTTCCTGGGGAACCTTGTGGCAACTTTCGCAACTTTCAGGCAACGTTTTCCTAACCAGAAAAAAAACGTTCTAAAAACGTTCTCCTAACCAGAAATTGTTAGCTGGGATGTTACTCTATTGAATTTTATAACACAGCAGGTAAACGGCATTTCGACAACTGCACTTCGTTGTTCCCGCACGTCAGTAAAACAACTTAATTTTGGGCCACCTATTCCCAAAATGCGTTGCGTTTTACGTCACGTTCTCAATCTCTATTCTGGTTACAGCAATTCTGACGTTACGCACATGCAACTGGTGTATAGAATTCGGGGCAGCAGAAACAGCCAAGTAAAGCGGGTAGCACCGTAAATCGATTAGGACATTGATGGGGCTTGGTGATGTCTAGCATAAGCTAAAACTGCTGGACAAGTCCCCCCGGCTAACTTCTACATAGTAGGCTACACAAACATTTAATGAAATGGATCAGCACGCACGTAGCACAAACGATCCCAACTATTTTGAGGAGATTTGGACGCTGAATGGGGCTGAATGACGTCACGCTTGTAACGAAGCGTGATAACATTTGTGCAGCTATGTTTTTTAAGTTATTTTTCACGGCACAAATCAGCACAAACGTAGCAAAAACGATTGAGACCATTTTTGGGAGTTTTGGACATTGATGGGGGGCTGGTGACGTCACGCGAGTAATAAATAAAGCATAATAACGTAGAAAACATAGTAGCACAAATGTTTCTTTTAACGGCACAAATCAGCACAAATGTAGCACAAACGATTGAGACCATTTTTGCAAGATTTGGACATGGATGGGGGGCTGGGTGACGTCACGCGTGTAATAAATAAAGTGGAATAGCTTTAAAAACAAAGTAACACAAATGTTACTTGTAACGGCACAAATCAGCACAAACGTAGCTCAAATGATTGAGACTATTTTGGGGAAATTTGGACAGGTATGGGGGGCTGAGTGACGTCACTGGCCAGAAAAAGTAAAGTTGAATGACTTAAAACCCTTAACAGCACAAACGATAATTTCTACGGCACAAACCGGCACAAACGTAGCACAAATGAATGGCAGTGTTTTTAAACATTTTTGAATAACATGGGTGGCCAGCTTCACGCAGGTTTGCATTGTTCCTTTTTTATAAAAAATAAAAAATGCCAGCATATTGGGATATAATTTTAGGAAGGTATGTCTACTTCATCACTATGTCTGTCTTTTTGGCAGGAATGATGACCTGAAAGAGATGCTGGAAAGTAATAAAGAGTCGATGAAGCTAGAGGCAATGAAAAGGATTGTGGGGGTGAGTAAGAATGTCTAAAACACTATACCATACAAGTTAACACTTTACATTGCAGATCGGTAATAAGTGGGTAATGTTATGGTAATATGTATGCAATTTAAAGGTAATAATATTTTTAAACCACATATTACAAATAATTAATGTGTAATTTCTAGGCAATTACTGTGCAATTACCATACAACAACAATGCAAATAACTTGGGTTTCAGGGTAAAATAAAATGGTAATAACTGCTGTAAATATGTACTTCCTGAAGCAATACGTCTTTTCGACTGCCAGTGTGAACTAAGCCAAAGAAGCACACGCACTTCAAACTAATGCGTTTCACAGGCAGGCTAAACCGAGCGCGTTATTTAGGCGCTCCGTTTGCTAAAATAGTTTAGAATAGGCTACTCTATTTTGTTTTCACACGTAGCCTACGTGTTGCTATCACATCTGATGTAGCCAGTTGCACTGATCATGGAAGGTGGTTGATGTGGCCTCCCTGTCAGTCTCACACGCGTGCATTGTATTGCAGTGTATTATTGCCTATACGCAAAAAAACGTATCAGACCTTTTAAGCTCTCACGGGCCACATAGCCTACTGTATCAGATCCTTTAAGCTCTCGCGGGCCACCTTAGTGGTTGGGAATGAAGACCAACAGCTGGGTTCAAAGTATATTTTTTGGGCTTTTTTATGCCTTTAATGATAGGATAGTAGAGAGAGACAGGAAGTGAGTGGGAGAGAGCGTTGGGGTGGGATCCGGAAAGGATCAAGGGGCGGGAATCGAACCCGGGTTGCCGGCATGCGGTGCAGGTGCCCCAGCCAGTCGTGCCACGGCTGGGGCCTGAATGTGTTTTTTAACAGGTTCACCACAGGACCCTCAGCTTTCCCCTCCCACTCAAACCTACCACCCCTTCATCTGCGTCCTCACACCTCCTCAACCCTCCCGATCACCACCATGAACTGCAGCAGAGCACCATTAGCAACCTTCCCTGCACCCTCTACCTCCCCTATCAGCCTGTCTGTTTCCAGCAGCCAGGTCCTGAAGGCCTGTATACAACAGCTATGCAAGATTCTGCCTATTTAACATCAACTTGTGTTAGGGGAAGGTTCCAGTGTTGTGGACGGCATCACGTCATGTTCCAGTACCCAAGAAGTCTTCTCCATCTGGCCTCAACGATTACAGACCAGTGACTAGGGGTGTCACGATACCAAAAAATCAGTAGTCGGTGCCAATACCAGCAAAATTACACGATTCTCGATGCCAAATTCGATACTACCGTATAAAAAAAGGATTTTCTAAAATCCCATGTACTTAATGAATTTCTTTAAATATTTGCAGAATACTGAAATATAATTTCTACAGTGCATAACAGAATACAGTATCCAATTGCAAGCATATCACATAGGCTTACACATAATTAATTCAATCACTTTTCTAATGGATTGTAGCCTACTGTATAAAAACCAACAACTTGCATCGCCTTTTTATCGCTTTGCTTTCATATAATGTGAATGATTTTTTTTACAAGATGCAAAGTCTTTATTTGAAACACACACACATTCTGTAACTATTCATACATTCTATATACTGAAATTTCTGATCTTCATAACAGCAAACTTTATGCAGATTATAGCCAACTATTCATATTACAACTCCACCTCTTACATTCAGCCGTCTGGTTGAAGCCTCAAAATATTGTAAACAAAGTAGCAGGCTAATCTTATCATAGGCTACTCTACTGGTTGGACTGTTCAGTATCCCCACATGTGTTTAAGTTTCAAGGTAACCTACTTTTTCTCCTTGGGACAGGCCCTTTTAAGTCTTGGAGTTGAAAAACATTGGTATTGAGATGGTCAGTCAACTTGAATGCAAGTTTTAATCAAATGTCTGCTGCATAGCCTGCTAATGATGCTAACCGGATTTTAAACAGCAATTTAGCTAGTCGTCTTCTGTGCGTCATTGCGTTCACGATTGTGAATGTTTTATTTGGATTAAATGTGCATGTCGTGGGCGGGTGTCCATTGACCACGCACGAGAGCGGGCCAAGGAGAGTGAGCTTACTTCTACGGTTTGGTAAAGTTGCACGCATAGTCTACAAACGATGTGGAAGAAGAACTATCCACCCGGGCAGCGTCAGGTGCATCAGTACGACCACGCTTCCAGGAATGATTGGTTGGTTTTCATGGAGACAGACGCTGTGTGCACGGAGGGGACTGTGTGTGTGTGCATGCATGAGAGACAGACGCGTGAGTGACAGAGAGGGAGAGCAGGGAAAGGAAATTCAGCTTAACGAATGTTGCGTGTTTTTCAATAGCGTTGAAAAATAGATAAATAAATAAAATAAAAAGTAACGAAACCATATGTGGCGGCCGGTGCTGAATCTGTGGCGCATCGCCTCAAATTAGTCTATGTGTGGGAAACACTGTATTGCCCCCATCAGTTCCGGAAGAGTCGCAGCACCGATGCTTATGCTGGCGTCGGTGCTTACGGTGCTTCGAAAAAATGGGCATCGCCGGTGTTTTTTAATTTTGGAATCGAGAGGTATCGCAAGTATCGGTTCTCGTGACATCCCTACCAGTGACATTAACATCACACTGCATGAGGGTGCTGGAGAGATTCGTGCTGGGCTGGCACACCTCAGACCTCAGGTGACCCCCTCAATGGACCAAATGCAATTTGCCTACTGACCTGAGGTTGGTGTCGAAGATGCCATCATCTACCTGCTTCAGCGAGCCCCACAATCACCTTGATGAAGTTGGCAGTGCAGTGAGAATAATGTTCTTTGATTTCTCCAGTGCCGTCAACACCATACAACTTGTATTGCTATAAGAGAAGCTATACAGGATGCAGGTTGAGACTTCCATAACATCATGAATCATTTATTACCTGATGGAAAGACCACAGTTCATACAGATGGGAGGATGTATGGCTGAGCAGGGGGTTAGCAGCACAGAAGCACCGCAGGGGACTACTCTCTTTTCCTCTTCACATTATACACATCAGACTTTCAGCACAACTCTGCAACCTGTCATCTGCAGAAATTCTCTGAGGACTCTGAGGCTGTGTGAAGGATCAGGAGGAGACTGTGTATAGAGAACTGGTGAACAGCTTTGTGACGTGGTGTGGAAAAACGGCTACTCTAAATGTGGCCAAGACAAAGACAAAAAATGTTTGTTGACTTTAGGAGGGCTAGGACAAAATTGAACACTCCATCATTGGTAACAAGGTGGAGGTAGTGGAAAACTACAAGCATCTAGGTGTACTGTATGTGGTGGAATGAGTTGCCCAGTACTCTCCGTTCCTGCAGTAGTTTTGGATCTTTCAAGAGGGGTCTTAAGCTTACCACACACACAAAGATAATCAGGCTGATTTTGCCCCGATTTCCCCCAGAAGACCAAAGACAGAAAATGGCCGATTATCTTAAGATCTTAAGATTATTTTATGAGATTCTCTTGTAAGAGTCAAAATTTCCCGACAATTGCCTCGGAACACGTTTGGCGCTGATGATCGTAAATATTAGACATGTTCAATATTTGCAACTGGAAATCCTGTAGTTTGTGGGGTGTTCCGAGGGCAGCCGAGAAAGATTTTTTATTTTCATGTGCTGAAAGTTACTCTGATTAATTTGATTTTGGTCCCGAACGCAAGTTGTAGGAAACTGTAGGAAAATGTATTGCAAAATGTGTTGGTTATTGAGAAACGTGAGTGTAATTCCTTGATAAAGTGTATTCAGATTTGCTCAAATTGTGATTTTGTTTGATCTCCTGTACTTTTTAGTTGATAGCCAAGGGGAAGAACGCCTCTGAATTATTTCCAGCCGTGGTGAAGAATGTGGCAAGTAAAAATTTAGAGGTAAGACCACATACGCACACACACACACACACACACACACACACACACACACACACACACACACACACACACACACTCAGGATTTGGCTAAAATGCTTTCTGAGAAATTATTCTTAAGCCCAGTCATGTCAGACATTGTTTGTTACGCAAACCTGGCCAGTAAAGCTAATTCTGATTCTGACATACAGTATTTGTATAGAATTTATATTATGAATATTATCAGGTAGGGGTGTAAATCTGAGCCTTCATGACGATTCGATTCAATATCAATTTCTTAGGTCAGCGATTTGATTATTTTCGATTATTCAGAATTCCCGCCGATACGATTCGATATGATTCGTTTAGATTTTTACATGATATCTATTAAGTTTTTTTTTAAAAATCAACAAAAATAGTTTATTTGCCTTTTATTGAGAATAGGCCTACAGAAACAGTATTCTATTCACATGATGTGTATGTTACAGTATAAACTGGGCCAAAATATCTTTCTACCAGCCACAAAACTTTTATTATTGAAAAAACGTGTAGAACTGATCTGCATCCATCTTGCAGCCATGTCTTTGATCTTTATGTTCTGAGTTCATTGTGAGATGCACTTTAAATTAGTCCCTTGTGTCTATAGTGCAGTTTCTTCCTCCACATGCGGTGACATGCTGATTGTAGGCCTAAGATAAGCTAATACAAATTGTAGGCCCAAATATATCCGCTATTGCATATGTGCATTTTGAGTGTATTTAATATTGGAAGATTATTAGCTAAACGTTTAACCTGTTTAAGCCTTCACTGTATTGGCGATGTGAGATTAAATAGGTGGCTGTCACATGAACTTGTGTTCACAAGGACGTGAACTTGTGAAAACAAGTTGGAAAGATTTTGTAGCGGTACAGGCTACGATAGTTGTAGGCTGTAGATGCATGTCACTGTTAAAAATAAATCTGTCCACAAATGGAGGACTTTTTGGTTCTAAGGAACATGCTCAGCCAAGACAGTATGAAACAAACACAAATCATAATCTGCAGCATGTTTAACTAACGGGATAAACGTGAAGATTTCCCAAAAACTTTAAATTGATTCGTTTAGACACTCGTTTCTCCAATTCCACTTCGTCCTTCTAACACCTGCTACTCAGAACACAGATATGTTTAGAACACGTAGCCTAACTTGTAAAACGACACTGTTACTAAAACTTGATATTCATTAATATAATGAGTAATGACTAACGTCACCGTTAGCATGCTCACTTGATCTGACTAATCCATCAGATGTTTTCCACAGGGAAAAAACATGTGCATCAGGTGAAGCTATGGTAGGCCTTACTAAATGCAAAACATAGTCCACCAACTTATGCGATGACAAAATTTGCAGCCTATAAACGCTTTGTTGTGGTGCTGAAAGTTTACAGTGAAGCATGTCAGCAACCCGCCAATGGCGAATGACCTTTATTCTCGCCAATGCAGATTTTCACTCACATTTGGCGAGTGGCGGCGGGTGCCAATTTTAAACATCTATAAGTTATGGTAGAAGCCTGTAATGAGGATAGCGCTACCCGCAGATTAGGAGTAGGTTGTACGCATACGACCTGAAAATAAACAGGCAGCAAAATATCAAAAATAAATACATTAATCGATTATCTTGCGGACGTATCGATGCATCGAATCAGCGGCTGTATAATTGATGCATCGATACCAATCAATTAATATTTACACCCCTATTATCAGGGCCCGAGCACTGGATGGTGTGAAAGCCCTATTGTTTTTGTAAGGGTTGTTGTTGTTGCTACTATTACTATTGCTATTATTATTCAGGCCCGAGCACCCAGAGGTTATTCTGATTTTTCTTTTTCTTTCTTGGCCTCAATTTTGAAGCTCTTCTCCTAGAGCTTCAACTCATGTCAAGTTAGTATACATGATGTCAAGATGTTGATTTTAAAGGGATATTCCGCCATTTTTGGAAATAAGCTCATTTTCCACCTCCCCTTGAGCAAAACAATTGATATTTACCTTTTTCCTGATCCAGCCACCAGAGACACGTTTTAAATGGGAAAATTACCGGAAATCTTAGTCACTTTTAAACATGACGCTAGCAGTCAAGATGGTACTGGTCTAATCCGTTTCAATGATCTATGCTAGGCTGAAGCTAAAAGTTGTACCGCCAGACTCACAGAATGGCTGGATGAACGGGAAAAAGGTAAATATCAATTGTTTTGCTCAAGGGGAGGTGGAAAATGAGCTTATTTCCAAAAATGACGGAATATCCCTTTAAACATACTGTATGTGGTGCTTTCTCTCTCTCTCTCTCTCAATCACTCTCTGTATCTCACTGTAATGCTATGTAAGTAACCATGGCAAGCGATTTGCGTGCCACCTAAAATGGCCACACCTACGAGTTCGAAGAAAATTGCGACGGAACTCCCTAATCTGAATAGCATGAAATGCCTATTCGGTTATTAAGTGATGGTGCTATAACGGCATAATAAACGGATCCAACGGCTTTCAGAGCCGCTCGCCTTTCTCCATAGACAGTAAAATAAACGATTTTCCGCTATTCAGAGTAGACTTTAAGAAAATTGTCATTGCCACAGTATACATTAGTGCTGTCAAAATGACTGATTAACCCAAGTGATTAATCTACATCAGGATCAGGATCACTACAGCCTTTTAAAGTGTCATTACAGATCATATGCTGTGATTTGGTATCTGAAGAGTTAATATGCTTTTCAGCTCAAGAAGTTGGTGTATGTATATCTGGTCAGATATGCAGAGGAGCAACAAGATCTTGCCCTTCTATCAATCAGTACCTTTCAGCGTGCTTTAAAGGTGAGTTTACCCTCTCCCTCTTCATTTCTGCCAATTGACCCGCCACTAAGTCCCGCCCCCCTTACTTATTGTTGCTAAGTCCGATAATTTCAGACCAAAGTTGGACCTCAATGGTAGCTGTAAGCCTGTCTGTAAAAGTTACTGCCCAAGAGGCTCATTTAGAGAGCCAAGGACCTGATTTCATTTAGAATCTGTTGCACAACTCCAGTATGACATGGAGACACATGAATACAAATTAATATCTAGGTTTGTTGGGTGACAGGGTTGGGTGGCTTTTCTGACGAGGCGATGCTAGCACATAGCAGCAGTTAGCTAGCTATGCTAATGTTGGTTATCTACGAGTCTCCTCTAAGTGACAATCATATTATACACAATGCTGGCAGTGTTGAGAATAATAAACATCCTTGTTTATTACTTACATTGAGTTGACTGTGTGGCTTAATTTCACGTGTTGTTGGACCTTCCTTTTTCAAATCACTATACAATCCCATAAAAATCACGGCTCCCAATGCATTTCCATGGAACCATAAAGTGAAGCTGTCGGAGTTTGTCTTCAAATGCGGAGCTACTGCACGGTCATTGGCTCATCCGCGTTCGATGGGAAGGGCTGGCGAAGGGTCAGTTGTACCAAATGTAGTTGAGGGATTAGTATTATCCACAGAACACACATACACATACACAAGAACAGACATGAGGCAGTCACAAAGAAAAATTTGAGGAGATTGAGGAGCCCCCAACTGAAAAAAAAATCACTTTTAATCTTGATTTAAGATTAATAACACTTGTTTAGATTTTATTTGATAAGCAGTTTTTGCACTGTAAGGAGCATTGGAGTATTTATCTCAAAAAATGCAACTGCAACGCAGTCACACTGGGAGCAAAGAAGACAATGGCCCTCATTTATGAAATGCGCTTATTTCCACGCAAAGCATGGCATTTATCAATTTGAACGTAATCGGTGGCTACGCTCGAATCTCACGTCTAGTTTTTCAGGCGGCATAGCACCGTGCAGCAGTTAATCGCCGGTGGATTAGAAAGTTGAAGAGTTGAATTCCAGGAATATCTCGGATATAACACTTTCCTGTACATGTGTAGCCTATTTGCTGTAATGTAGCCTATTATATTGACACATTTGATGGCTTAGGATAGCCATATAGGAGGCGATTACGTTCTCTTTGGCAAACGCAACATTCATGAATAATATATTTGTAGTTATTTTCAAAGGGCAAATTTCAGTGTCGTATGGGTTTGTAATTAATGTATTTATAGTATGATGCGTTCTCTCTGTGAAAATAAAGTCTGTTGCGCTTAAATCGCTCTAGTTTCTCGCCTTCCTTGATGACACTTCTAGCTGTCATGTTGCTCAAGATCACAAATGTTTCTCTTTTGGACGTATAATGCTAGCCTGGCAAGCCAAACTATACATTAAATGTATAGTCTGGAGTCGGACCATTCACAGAGCTGAAGCCTGTGGGTGGGATGAATCGTTGTCTTTCAAACTGTCTCTGCACGTAATAGGCCAGCACTTGTGACCAATCGTAGCCGGTCGGCAAAACCGCAAATACATTCTTCTTTAAAACGAATGACTTGAGTGCTTGAGTGGAAGTCTGACTCTTCCAAAGTTGATGACAAAGCCGATTCAAACGAGCGCGCTTCGTTAGCCTCATCCATCTTCGTTGTTCTCTATGGTTGTTCTGCTATCTCGCTGTCGCGCAGCTCTGTCGCCACCATGCTGAGGCGGGCTCAAGGACTCGGTACACAGATAGAGCGTTCTGATTGGACCGGCTGACCTGGTGCCGGACGCAGGGTTGGCCTTAACGGTGCAACGCTAGACCATCCCGCTAGGAAAAACATGTTTTGCCGCTAGGATGCGTCTAGATTTCTAGGCTAGTATAATGCACCTTCATGTCGTAAATTCAAGGGGCGAAGCCATTAAAACGAGCATATATAGGGGGGTGATATTTAAATCACGCTTGTTTCCAGCCGCCACATTTATCAACACACATTTATTCTTACGCTGGAATTTGAGTGATGCGAAAGTTTCAGGAATCACACGTGAGCCTCGTCATAAGATGATTTCTGCGCTCAGATCTGCGCTGGTTTCTACGTGCGGTTGATAAATGAGGGCCTTTGTGTGGATATCTTTTCTTTTTTCCTCTGCAAATATCTGCAAATATCAAAGAATGACCCAGAGAAAATGTGTTGTGTGTGTGTGTTTGATATCTATTTGTTGACTTTGTTTGTCATTAGGACTCCAACCAACTAATCAGAGCAAGTGCTTTGAGGGTGCTGTCCAGTGTCCGTGTGACCATCATTGTGCCAATCATGATGCTTGCTATAAAAGAGGCAGCCACTGACCTCTCTCCTTATGTCAGGAAGACAGCTGCCCATGCCATCCAGAAGCTTTACAGGTGCACATATTGCCATTTTAAAGATTGAAAGTGGCAATACACATCTCTTTTCATTTTAAGGCGATACGGGGCAGGTGAAAACATTGTTTTTTCATGCACCAGACAATTTTGAGATTTTGGGCTAGTTTGCTACCTTAGCATGTATTCTTTCACCCTACTACAACAATACAGTTCAATTTACACATTTAGGTGTTTATTTCTTTACATTTTGTCTACTCGCGCTTGTATTGAGGATTCCTAGCTGTCACAGACGTGAAAATTCTAGGTGTCGCCATGTTGGGAGTCAATTAAGCATATTGTAATTGAACTCCAAGGATAGCGTCCAAGCTTAGAGGTCTCGATTAACTTTAGCCCAAGTCTTCATGTCTTTATTTTTCAACCGATTTCTTTGTGATATGTCGTATACCCAATGTGGTGCGCAGGGTTTTTCTTTCAGAGTAGTGTCAAATCTAATTCAGCATTAAAAAAAGCGAAGCTGCAATTTTGTCTGAAGCCTGTCAAACAAAGTGTTTAATTAGTTAATGCCTAATTTGCATATTTAATCATTAAATTACAGAAAACTTCTATATTTTTTATTTTTTGTTAAGTTAAGCCCCACTTCTGCTCTTTCGTGTAGTAAATGTCTCATCTCGCTGCAGCTAATAATGGCGGAGCAAAGTAACACAGAAGAATGCGTGCGTCAAAAAACACATGCATTCTTCTCTGTTACATTGCTCCACCAGAAAAGGCTAGGTCGTGCTGAAAAAAACAATATGTAGCATGTGTGAATGGCACTTACAATGACCAGGATAAATGCTTCTAACTGAAGGTAGTGAAAATGTAATACAGCCTAGGGCTCATAGGGTTAATGTAAGTAACTAACTGGAGAAGTTTCATAGTGATGCCTGCTAATTAATTACCCTATTTACCTGCAGTGTCTCGCCTTAAGTAGTTGCATGTAGCGTGAATTGCATTACATTGCCCTCGACATATATTTTCGTTTGTTACAGTTTTCTCACTCACTCTTTAGTTTGGACCCTGACCAGAAGGAGCACCTGATTGATGTAATTGAGAAACTTCTGAGAGACAAAAGCACAGTAAGTATTACCAGTGTTTTCCATAAGATTATATTTTTGGTGGTAGCTGATCAAGGGGTGGACATTTGGATTGATGTTAGCTGGTGTGTGTGCATTGGAGGGTGCATCATCAAGCAGTAAGTCCCGAGAACCCTGGATAGTTTTGTTCTTAACTATGTCATCTTTTCACAGACAACAAAGCAGAGAAATCTCTTTTGAAGACTTCTGTCTAAGATACATACTTGATTTCTACTGTCTAATCCTTCTCTCTCTGCATATATGCAGCTTGTGGCGGGCAGTGTGGTGATGGCATTTGAGGAGGTGTGTCCAGACCGTATTGACCTGATTCACAAGAACTTCCGCAAGTTGTGCAACCTGCTGGTGGATGTGGAGGAATGGGGCCAGGTGGTCATAATCAACATGCTGACACGTTATGCGCGCACGCAGTTCACTAGCCCATGGAAAGGGGTAAGATGTCAGCAAAGTTAGGGGTAATTTGTCAATGCATAATCACCAAATACGATCCACATGTTTGTATTTGTATCATATCAGGTGATATTCTAAAGCCTTGGGTATGGTTTAAGTGAAATACAGTACCCTCCAGAATTATTGGCACCCTTGGTAAAAGTTGACTAAAAATAGGTCTAAAAAATAATCTTTAGGTGATTTATTGTACTCCCACAATGAAAACAATGAGGAAAAAATACACCCTGCAAGGGAAGCAAATTTTTTCTGAGAAAAAGGAAAATCTCATAAAGAAATAAATGTTTTTAATAAAAACACGTCACTTACAATTATTGGCACCCCTACTTGTAATACCTTCTTAAACCTCCCTTTGTCAATAAAACAGCATGTAATATTCTTCTCTGACACTCCATAAAGATTGAGAATACAAAGTAAGGGATTTAAGACCATTCATCTTTACAAAACCTCCCCAGATCGTCCAGATTGCTAGGTCCACACTTGTGCATTCTTCTCGTTGACTCATCCCACTGTTTTTCTATGGAGTTTAGATCAGGGGACTGCTATGGCAATGTCTGAAGCTTGATTTTGTGTTCAGTAAAGCATATTTGTTTTGATCTGTGCATTTGTTTTGGTTCATTGACCTGATGAATGATCCAATCATGACCAACTTTTAGGGCCTTGGCAGAGATTGTTTGATTTCCTTTGAAAATGTTCAGGTTTTTCTTGGTGTTCATGATGCCATGCACCTTAATTAGGTTCCCAAGGCCTTTGGGAATTAAAACAGCCCCACAATAGCACAGCCCCTCCACCATAATTCTGATTAGGCATGGGGTTCTTTTTAGTATAGTCATTCTTCTATGTACGCCAAAGACACCTTAAGTGTTTTTAGCAAAAGAGCATAATTTTGTGGTCAATAGACCACACTCCCAGACATGTCATGGTACCATTCAGTAACTCCTGCCATTTACATTGTTCATTAAATGACTCTACTGGCTTTAACCTGACATGCTGTCTAAATAATCTATTAGCAGTGAGGTCACTTTTGAAGATTTTTTGGGGGGACTTGGTGACCCCAAGATGACAGCTTTGTCTGTAACTCTCAACAGTGGTTCTTATGGATTTTTTTGCCTATCATACCATCCTCCATACTGTGCGTGGGAGCAAAATAGCCATGGGTCTTTGTCCAAGCATGTTTGCTCCATTCCCAGACGATTAGAACCTTTTAGTCATCATTTTAACTGGAAATATAGGCATTTTCAACAAAATACCTAGTTTCCATAGACATTCTCTTACTTACAAATGTCAACACAATTTCTTTTTTTTCAATTTAGTGTATTCTCTTGTCTCTCCAATGTTGAAAAATGACTAGAGGATTTAGCCTCTGAGTGACTTCATTTTCATACCATAGTGAAAAAGAACGTCATGAACTCTACTTCTGAAAGTTCACAGGCACTCTGATTTACTTTAAAACGTTGCATTTACATAGGAAAATGCTCCCGTTAAATGTTGTACATTTTTCCTCATTGTTTTCATTGTGGGAGTACAATAAATCACCTAAAGATTTTTTTTATACCTATTTTTAGTCAACTTTTACCAAGGGTGCCAATAATTCTGGAGGGTACTGTATGTATGGAAATGTGATTAGTTTATTGAACATGGTTTGAAGACTATTTTATTGTTACATGTTTTGTAAAGACACTTCTGAAAATGAAGATTATGGTTTTGTCTGGAGAAGGCAAATTGTTCCTTTTTGATGTGTATATTCCTTTTATGCTGTGTTAATAGGATGCACTATTCGAGGGGAGCATGACACAAGCATTTTATGACTCTGATGAAGAGAGGAAAGAGCACTCCAATTCTGAACCTTACATCATGGACCCAGACCACCGGCTACTCCTGAGGAGCACCAAACCACTCTTACAAAGCAGGAACACAGCGGTGAGTCAGATCATTTTTGTCAGATTTTTTGTCTATATATTTGACCAATGACTGATGCCTGTACCCATATCTAACTTATCCTTGCACTGCTGCTATAATTCTTGAATTACTATGTTATGTTTCTTACTTGTCCATATATCTATACTAGTACTGTTATTTTACTATGCTAACATTTCTTACTGTACATACTGTATTTATTGCTGGTCACTAGACTTTAACCTTGCACTGTTGGATTTATTTGCACTACCAACTTGACACACACCTCATACTGGATCACAGGACCAATCCTCATTACTCATGCACATCTTTATCTTTAGCATTTAGTATTTTACTGCTCTTTTAGTCATGTTGATTTGTTGATTTGCTTTGTATTATCCTGTTTACATTGTAGTGTATGTTGTGTGTGGTGTCTTAAGCTGCTGGGACCTTGAATTTCCCCTTGGGGATCAATAAAGTATTTATCTATCTATCTGATTCTACGTTTACAAAACTGAACTGAAAAAAGAGACGTTATGTTTTGTTAAGTTTGCTGCCAATGAACAGCATAATGTATTATTGATGTGCTGTTTCAACACAAACAAATAATATGTTGATATACAGACATGTCTACTGTATGTTTAAAGTGCTCAGTGAAATTTTCCATCTAACATTATATGTTACGTTATCTGTTATTCCTGTTATTTTTTTTTTTTAAATCTTGCCCTGTTTTATATTTTGCCTTTTTCCCTTTTCTCTAAGGTGGTGATGTCTGTTGCCCAGCTCTACTGGCATCTGGCCCCTAAACATGAAGTGAGCATTGTTACCAAGTCACTGGTGCGATTGCTGAGGAGCCACCGGTAATCCATATCCCTTGCTATCTCCTTCGCATAGCCTCCTGTACTGTTGCACCCAGCACCATGAAAATAACACCACCTTTTTTTTTATTCAAGATGCCGGTTTTTGTTTTTGTCATTTACCAATTTTGTAGTTCACACAAGTACTAATGCCAAAACACATATCTGATGTGTCCTCCTTCTTTTCAAACAGGGAAGTTCAGTACATTGTGTTGCAGAACATTGCCACTATGTCAATCCAGAAGAAGGTAAAGTAAAAGTACTTTACAAGTCAGATAAATGTCTATTTTGATATGTGATAAGTGATGGATATGTCATGTTTCCTGCATGCATCCTTTTATCCACAGAGTATGTTTGAGCCGTACATGAAGAGTTTCTATGTCCGTTCTACAGATGCCACACATATAAAGATACTGAAGGTACATGAATTCCTTGACTTCATTGTACTTTCTTAACAGCTGCACAAGATGGATAGTGGTTAAATGAGCAATAGAGCTATTATAATTGCATTACAGGAACAGTGCTATGGACAGGTGTACTGCACTTAACACCCCCCCCACACACATACACACTCAAACACACACACCATTACACCCCCCAACTCCACCTCACTCACACACAATTACGCCATACCCCTCAAACACACACCATACCCCCACCCCATGAGCTTTAACATTGGTGAGTTGTATGGCAATGTGTAAGTTATGTACTGAGTGCTATTCTGATAAAACTTTGTTTTAACCATGACTTAATTTCTTCCATTTTGTTAGTTGGAGATTTTAACCAACTTGGCCAATGAGGCAAACATTTCAACAATCCTCAGGGAATTCCAGGTATCTCCTAATGTCTTTACATGAGCCTGTACCAAACGGTTGAGATGACTGTTAAAGGGATATTGTGTAAGATTGAGAACATTTCATTGTGAAATTCTCCCATCTAGCGGTTAGGGATTATGTCGCAGCCTGTCGAAACTACTGAAGCCATCGCACAACAAAAACATATTGCCCCATTCACACCAAAGATCTGCGAGACGAAACTGTTGCGGAGGTGTGAATTAAATACAGTTTACTGTCTATGATTAAACGTTGCATATCGTTGCCAGCATTTGCAAGCCATTGCAAAGCATTCATTAGGTAGTTTTAGAAAAGCTCATCTCGTCGCGAATCTACCAAGACAATGGCCCTAGTTCCAGTCTCCTAGTCAAAACAGAACTTTTCTTGTGTGATGACGATAAAACTCACTTTCGGACACGCAATACATTATTTCACTTTGCCTGTTAACCGAGCTAGCTAGCACAGTAGGCCTACATAGAAAGTTAATGGCAAGGGCTAGTAAGGTTTGCTTGCTAGGTAGCTAAGGACTGTGGTTAAACTTGTATGTTCTAACCTGAAATAACATAAAATAGAAACTTCTCTATTGTCATTGCTTGTGTGGGATCCCAATAAAACACACTTTCGGACCAGGCTTGTGCACAATTCTGAATTTTAGAATTTGCCTCCATTCAATTCATGAGTT
Source organism: Sardina pilchardus (assembly GCF_963854185.1). Classification (NCBI taxonomy): domain Eukaryota; kingdom Metazoa; phylum Chordata; class Actinopteri; order Clupeiformes; family Clupeidae; genus Sardina; species Sardina pilchardus. Next base: position 33,769,972 of record NC_085007.1, read on the forward strand.
GGAATTTGAATTGAATTGGCCCCACCCCACAGGAAGTTGAAGTTGAATTGGAATTGGAATGACAGGAAGTGGAATTCAATTCATGGCAATTCAAAACAAATTCACATGTCACATAAAAGGAAGAATGTGTTGAATCTCACATACATTCAGTTCAGGGAAAATTACATTGGAAATGTAATTGATTACTGTTTTCAATTATAAATTGTGTGTTTGTTGAGATCATATCTGACATTTTGTGAAACTTAATTGTTAAACACTGCAAAAAAGGGTGTCTAAAAACAAGATAAAAACACTAAATCTGAGGTAAAAGTACTCAAAACAAGTGAAATTTTCTGTCCATGCAGCAAGATAATTCACAAAATCTTGTCAAGTGAAATTAAGATAAATAAAAAAAAATCTAGCAATAAGCATGTCTACAGAGGTATTTGGAAACTTAACATAAGCTGAAATTGCTGTTTTTAAGATTACTTATAAATATAATTTTTACATCCCCAAAATAAGTAAAATGTACTTAATATAAGCATAAAATGCTGGTTGTAAAATGAGGTTACTTAAATTTAAACAGCCTTAGATTATATTCCTTTTTTTTTTGGAAGAATATTTTCTGGACTTTTTGCCTTTATTCAGATAGGACAATGAAGATAGACAGGAAGCGGGTAGGTGAGTGAAAGAGTTGGGGAGAGATTCGGATATGACCGCAGGTGAGATTCGAACCGGGTCCCCGTGGGTAGTTGGACGAGTACAAGGTACTAATGCTGTAACCTGTTGCGCCACAGTACCGAAGCTTGTGACAAATCTAGATTACGTATATTTAAACTTGTTACATAAGTTGTTATAAGCATAAACTGCTGTTTTAAGATGATATCTTAAATGTCATCTTAAATTAAGTCAAATTTTCTTGTCACTTAATCTTAAAACAAGCTTTATTTTGATGAGAATTTGAGGGAGAGATGTAAATTTTAAAACTGTTAAAATTTTAACAGTATTTACCTAATTTTAAGATTTCATGCCTATTTGAGACAAAAAAAGATTGCTTGATTTAAGATAGTGTAAAGTTGAACACTTACGTAAAGTAAGAAATTCACGCTTCAAACAATATAAATGATCTAACACTTCTAATCTATTTTTTTTATCTTGATAAGAATCAAATAATTTGCAGCGTACCCTTATATTATGTATATGAATTGATTTGAATTTCATTGAATTTCAATTCTACTTCCCTTAATTCAAATTCGAATTGTAATTCTGCATCCTGTTTTTGACCTCAATTCAAATTCAATTCAAACTCAAGAATTGAATTGGAATTTAGGAGTCATTCTCAATTCAATTCTGAATTTTGCACAAGCCTGTTTCGGACACAATAAACCATTTCATTTAGCCTGTTAAACGAGCTAGCTAGCTATTAGCTAATGTAACCGAGCTTTAGCACTTGTTCATATATTGTAATAATTCGCCAGCCAAGACTTATTGAGGAGAACAGTTTACTTCACAATCTCATCACATCACCCTTAACAGCAATAGCGCTCTCTACCGCGAGAACAGGAATATATCTTTTCTCTACGGAAAGCCCCGAGGGGATATAATACATTCACTACAGTATAATACCATTCTGTTACAGTAGGTTAGTTTATCAACTGTCTGTGGGTCTAGAAAGCCTTTTACGTGGCTATGTAAACTAAACTAAAGGGCATTGCTGAGACAGTGACAGATCTCGATCAAGGTTATTTTATTTGTTTAGTTGGAAAATACAATTTCAGTGTTAGAATGTTAGATAGCCAGGTGGCTTGTAGAAAACGGGTTCATAACTTACATCGCGGAATGTAGGAAATGGATAGATCCGAGATATGGTCTCTGCATTCAGAAGTCAAAGACGGAGCTGTAGTATTTCGCATATGTCCGTAGCGCCCATCCGTATTTCAACATGGCGCACGCAAATGCAGGGTCGGGTCTGAGCTATGAATATTCAAATGAGGACTTCTGAGCCAATAGGAATGCTTCGAATTGGTGGTAGTGGTAATTACACATGAATGCGGCCACATTTATGAATGGGAAATGTTGATTTTGGTAACAAACCATTGGAAATTTGACACAATGTCTCTTTAAGGGTGGCAGAATTTAGCATTGGATTATCCTACTTGACTACATTAAGCACTGTATCTCAATAATACCTTTAGGCACATGCTTCAAATTTAGTACTAATGTTTACTTGGACTTGAAGTAGGACTGACGTGATTTTGAAGGTCAAAACTCAAGGTCATTGTATGTAAACATACGTCCAATGCTTGTGAATGAGATACCTCAAGACGGCTCAAGGTGCATACTTTACATTTAGTATGAATGTTTATGTAGACTCAACAATGATCTGATAAGATTTTAGTGGTATAAGTCAAGGTTTAAGGTCACTGTAACCATGAAAGGCCCATTTTGCGAATGCTATATCTCAACTAGAATGCATTTCCCGGTGGGAAAGTGCGAAGTGTGCTTGCTCCGACGCGCCGCGAGAGCGCCCCGGCAGGATACGCGACAGCTCGCCCTCAGGTCAAAGCGCCAAAGTTTGGCCAAGACGCGAAGCTGCTTCGAGTTTGGCGACGTTGCCCTCGATTGCCGAATTCTTACACTGACCTGACGAGTTGCCTAGGTTTATCAGTGGTATGTCCCAGAGCACCTCCAATGTAAAAATGTAGATGTCATCCCAAAGACGTAAAGAGATATGAGCCAAAATGCATTTTTGCTAATTGCGGCGCCCCCTAGTGGCCAAATTACAACACATTTACTGAGGCTACTTTGGATGGTGTCCAAAATCATCCCGCCAAATATGGTCTCGATACCTCACAGCGTTTCCGAGATTTGACCTCACTTCCTGTTTGGACGCTTCACCATCGAATTTGATTGGCTGTCACGGGCGAACGCTTTGATGTATGAAAATGACATGTACACCTCTAAGGTCTGTAGACCTTGTGTTGAATTAAGTATGAGTTGTTCACGTGTAGCTAGCATGAAACACGTAACCACTGAAGGAAGGAGGGAGCCTAAGGAACTAGGCTAGCCTGACGACGTCATACTCAATTCTTATCAGAATATGAGTCTGAAACTGCTCCATTCAGCTGCGATTATGGGGCGTGATTCAACCGATACAGTGCGGGGGGGATAGCTCTGCACTCATTGGATAGACCAAACCAAACAGAACAAGTTATTGGCTGTCAGTATCTGCGAAATCTAAGACAGAAATATGTAGCAGGGTAGGCTATGGAAAACATCCTCCTTCGTTTTTAAAAATAATTCCTTCAAACTGTATGCAATGAACAGCTGGGGAAGTGTGTCGTTAACCCAACGAGCAAACAGACATTTTTAAACAAACGGGAACAACATCACCCAAACATGCTGTTTTAACTGGGTGAAAGTGAAACTGAAGTTTTCCCACACATCCTCGTTGGTCTAAGTGTTCAGAAATAGTTGTGCGAATCCGTGATAAAACCTCCGTTTCAATAGCTAAGATAAACGAAAGGCCAAACTGCATGAACAAATTATGCATTCATAGCCATAGCGTTTCTGTTGCAATCAAAATCAACCTAAGCGAACATGGTCTCACTACCAACTCGTTGAACGAGGACGCATGCAGCCGTGAACGTCACTGCTGTTCATATGTCAATCATCACGTAAAGCCCGCCCTGTGAAATGTGATTGGTCCGAGCCGAAGTGTATCTCGAATAGTAGCAGCTGAACGGAGCAGTGCCAGACCGAAGTTCCCTGCCGAAAAAGAATGGAGGCGGGGCTAAACTTCGGTCTGGCATCCAGGCTAGAACTAGGCATGTTTCTAGAACAAATACGAGTAATGTTAGGAGTATAGCTATCCTGTTATGCGGGAACATCCGCAGTTTACTCACTGTTAAATAAGTTGCAATGTGTTATAGCCTCAAATGGATGGTAAAATAAACAGGACGACTCACCTGTTCAAATGATGTAATAGGATAAAATTTGGTTTTGATAAGTCAAAGCAACCAGGCTGTTACTGGTTAACGTTTCTGAATATGAAATCGATTTTGGATTGGTTGCATGTGATAAAAGCTATGCCATTTCCTGTCCAGACAGCATTCATATTCAGAAATACTGTACACCGGCAACAAAGACACACACACACACACACACACACACACACACACACACACACACACAAACAACTCTTTCAAACAGAAACGTCAGTCCGTTACATCTGCCTCTTGTCCACAAACTGCATGTCGCTGAGTTGACTAGCAACGAAGACTTTCACATAAACACACACACACACACACACACACACACACACACACACACACACACTTACACACACACAGACACACCACCCCTTCAAACACAAATATCTGTCTGTTACGTCTGCCTCTTGTCCACAAACTGCATGTTGCACAGTTCACCCACATCTACCCACAATTCTTTGATTTATAAATAACCCCAGCATTAAAAAACTGCAATGTGTCAAATCTTATTATACAACAATTGGGTTCTATGAAGCTGTTTCTTTGTTTCTGATTGGCCGAGAGACGTTCCATGAGTTGAAATATCCCACGATAATCCACTCTGACTTTTCACAGCTAATAATAAATCACTCCGCGATACAATGTCAAATTGTCAAGTGTAAAACGAACTGTCACATTGCATCCAAGCTGAAATACAGATACTCAGAACATAGAATATGACGGAGGTGGATATTAGCTAGTTGGATGGCATGTAGGCTAAGTAAAATAGTGATGTTTCAAAGCTAAAAGCATGTCCTAACCAGACGCAATGCGAGCTAACGTTTATTAGGCTATATTCTGCATTGCTTGACAACGGGAGAGATAGAACTAACGACTGGCTTTTGGCCATAGCAACGTGCTTTTAGAACTAACGACTGGCCTTTGGCCATAGCAACCATCCATTTAGAACTAGTAACGGCAGTTTGTCCTGCAAGTAATAGAACTTTGTGGCGGAGAGAAGTTAGTTCTACAAACAAGACAGTTTTAGCGATTTACATTATAATGGGAAATTAGCGCAAAAAACAAGTGGTAGAATTGTTGTATAAAAGCAATATAGCACTTGTGATCGTGGGTTGTTGCTGGATATTCCCACGGATGTAGTTGCCTGCGCCACTCGGCCTCGGGCCTCGAGGCTACGGCCGAACAACACCCGTGGGAATATCTAGCAACAACCCACTCCCACTCGTGCTATATTGCTTAAATATGTATACTGTATGTATATACTGTATGGGCAATTCCATGCAAAACTGTCAAGTCCATAACCCCACACAGCATCATACTATGATGTGGATGATGATTTCTTAAAAGTTTACCATTTCGCTCGCGCAAAAAAAATAAATAATCGTTCCTACATCGTTTTTTTCATCGTTCCTACAAACATTTATCAGAACCAACATTTCTAGATGATGTTGGGAATGGGGTAGGCCTACTATTACTAAAATAAATGCATAAGGTAGCCTATGCCTGTTTTTTACATCCCGACTATTTAATGTAGGTTTTAGGCTAAGCCTACACAGTAAGAGCAACAAGTTGGCCAGAATTATATGAAATAAGGGCATAAAGGGCATGAATAAGACAATTCCTTAGGAGGGGTCGGGAATGCCTGGGTTGAGTTTGAGATGCATAGGCCTATAGCCTACACATGGATCATCACTATTTGTTTTGTGTTTTTATCCAACTTTGATAACATGCATATAAATATGGAGATTACTTTCTTTTCGCCTTTTCATTGTTATTAGCCTATGCCAATCAACTGAGTTGAATGCTGTGCATGTTGTCTCTACATAGGCTACACATATTGCTGTGCATGTTGTCTACACAGCCTAGTAGCCTACACTGTTGGCTAATCTAATTAGGCTACACACTTTGCGATAAGGTGACATTTCTGATTCTGACACAACCATCATACAAAATAAAACGAACTCAGCCAAAAGCCTGTTGCAAAAGCCAAGTTCAGCGGCCACAACGTTTTGAAACTTTTCCCCCGGTTCCCATTCGGCTTATGTGACATTTGCAACGTTTAATCATCTTTAACATCGTTCATAGACCTTTACTGACCTCAATCACGCAGACCACCGCAGCATCAGTCTCTCTCTCTCCTGCTCCTCACTAACTTCTTGAAACATCTTTGTATCATCTAGCCAATGAATTGAAAGACAGTCTAAATGTTCCCATGCCAAAAACTAATGCTATACAATGCCATTTAGTTTTCACCATGTCTATGGTTTTCACTCGCAATAAGAAGCTGTTCGCCTGAGTTTGGTTGTTCGATGTTGGCATTTTCCATAACGTTCCATTTAGCTGCCAAAAGCAAATGAAATAGACAAATAGCTTACAATATCGCCAGGCTGCAATATCACCTTTCCTTCCCCATAGCTAAATGTAGGCAACGTTAAGCAATTAACAATTAGCCTACTAATATCAACTAACAATCTCACTATGTCGTTCACTGCGAATTGTGTCCTCTCTTCCGCCCACAGCACGGGAACGTTGACTACGCTCGCCTGCCTACCGCGCTAGCCAGAGCGCTAAGGCTCTGAGGCATGGGAATCATAACGATACTTTCATTCAATAAACAGACTTGTAGGCTATTTATAGTTTGACTCGCTTTGTTGTCATGTTAAATTAATATCTAAATAATCACGCTGACGGTGTCAATGACAATCAATCAGGAGGAGTAGTTATTGAAAATAATCACGCTTTAGACATGACCAGCCTACTTCAACTTGATGGCACATAGACCATAGCTAGCAATAATTGCAAATATTTTTTAGATCTTCTGACTAAGTTTACTGTACTTATTCAAACGACATCAGCACCACTGTCACTGGATATAAAGCAAACGTTGACTTTCACTCGGTGCTTCACTGACTGTAAAAAAGTGTCATAATATTATCTATCTATGCACTGCCTGATGCTTGACAGCAATTGCTAGCTCGATGAGTTGCGAAACGACATCAGCAAAACGTACCACTCGGTCCGTATTAAATTTACAGTTAACAACATTGGCTTCCCAGGCATGCATTTAATTACCTTTCACTGCCTTCACGTCTGCCAGGCTCCAAACTGTCTTCATAACAGCAGTTGCAATTCAGTATTAAAACAGCCTTGGTAAAGTTAAAACCAACTATTTGAACTGCAGTTAGTTTAGCCTACCCTCATAACTAGACCTCTCAAATTCCGAAATTTGAAGTCTAAATATACACACTTTATGTTGAAAGTGTAACTGCGATTACATTCTAATTAAAATCCTCCTTGCCTCAAGCACACTGCAGACAGGGCGACCGCTCTACTTCCGGTATTTCGCCGACGTTGGGAGTGAAGTTCACCCAGAATGCTCAGGTCAATACAAATCATCCAAAACACACCGTCAGTATGAAACATCGTGTAATTGTCTAGTATATATACCAAATGAACACCCACAACATTTAACAGCGTGTAAGTCCGTACTTGTCCTTAGGGGCCATGGCATTGCTTAGATCTAACAAGTCTCAGGATGAGACACTCAGTAGGACTATCCACATTGTACCGTTGCGGACCATCTCCGACATCCAATGATAAATTGTAAGCTGTGAGGCTACTATCATACGCTAGGGAATGTATGCCAGGACATGGCAGAACTCCATAGTGCTGTGAGAATTGCACCAATATATTTTACAAGAATGGCCTTGATTTGATTTTTTTTTTTAAATATCAACATTGTATCTTAAATCACTCTGAAATGTCATTTCTGCATGACCTAAGCAATTTAAGATGAGCTATTCCGAATAATAGCATACATTCACAAACACACACGTTTTTGCTAATTATAGAGCCATCGACAGACCAAATAACACCAAATTTATTGAGGGTGCTTTGGATGGGGTCTCAAGTCATCCCACCAAATATGGCTTTCATACGTCACAGCATTGCCAAGATAGGCACACTTCCTGTTTGGTGGCTTCGCTCGCTGAATTTAATTGGTCGTCACAGGCGAACGCTTGGACGTATGAAGGCGAAATCAAGGCATTTGATCCGCCTTGGTCTGTAGATCACGCGTGCCAAGTTTCATGACGATCGGATGAACTATGCGGCCAAAGTCGCTTTACTTTGATTTTGGACAAAATTCAAAATGGTGGAAAATCCATCATGGCGGAAAATTACGTCACATGGTGCGTTGGAATCGGCTGAGTCAGAGGATTCCAACGGTATAAGTTTTATCAAAATCGGCCATACGGATCAAACGTTACGGGCATTAACGTGTTTTCCAACTTTGACCAGTTGGTGGCGCTAGGGCGTGAGAGCGGAGAGCATGAAACCTGGTGGTGTCAATCAGGGTAGTCTCTTCTATCAGCGTACCAAATTTCATGACTTTATGTCTTACGGTTTGGGCTACAGGTGGAAAAATGTGTGGGCATCAGCGCTCAAAAATCACTTTTCCATTCATTCCTATGGGAAAAAATCGACCGGAAAAACTGGAATAACGGGAGAACGACAAGGCGTATCAAAAAGCTGTATACAAGCCACCATCCTCGCATCAGGACCGACGCGTGAGAGGTGGAACGGCGTCTCTAGCTCTAAATCCCTAGGACAAGATAGGGAGACAAAAGTTTGACTTAAGATAAATAAGTAGTATATGAAACGCACGGAGAACAATAGTGTGCTTTTGCAAGCACACTAATAATGGATATACTGTATGAAATGTGTGTGTTTGTATGCACTAATCTTTTAGAATTGCACTTAGTTGCTTAAATTAGCATTTTCTGGACATTAGACAGACAACTATGGAGGTTAATCTCAAATCTCTATCATCTAAATGTTTAAAATGACAGTTCATTCACGCAGTAGTGACCCTTTACAGCCGATTGGTTGAGCATGTTTTCAAAAAGGTATTAGACCTTCAAAATATGTATATTTGTCTATGGAAATGAATATGTGTGCTCTATTACCTCTTTTCAATAACAATGTGCAAGAAAATTATGCTGTACTTTGAAAACATTACTGAATTCATGCATGAACGCTTACTGTACGTCTTTCAACCATGCATACTGAAATGATGTGGCCTAAGAAATGGTAAGGCTACCTGCCATTTTTTGGGCCATTAGGGCAGTTGATTTGCTTTATTGACATCATCAACAAAAAGGAGTAGCTTCACTACATCACCTGCACTTTTTTTTCAGACATATGTGAAGAGTCAGGATAAAGTGTTTGCTGCAGCTACTGTTCAGGCGATTGGTCGCTGTGCCACCAACATCATGGAGGTGACAGATACCTGTCTCAATGGCTTGGTGCTACTCTTGTCCAATAGAGATGGTGAGGGACTTAAAATATGTCTTAATATTTTTGCTTCAGTGGTCTAGATGTGACACTAAGTTAAATTTCTAATGACTGTATTGCTTGATTTTTATATGAACAGTGTAGTTCAATCTAGTGTAGTTCAGTCAAGCTAAATGGTTGTTATCGTGTAAACACATTTACATTTTTGCTCATGTCTCGGGAACCGTATTGATTTTTAAAAATATATTTCTGTCCTCGTTCCTTGAGAGCTTCCGCATCAGTTTCCCACTGCCTAGTATCTGTTCAACTCACCCTGACTACTTGCTTTTTTTGGTTTTCTATTAGCAGTAATTGGTAACTGGCACAATTTTTGGTATCACCTTCGTTGAGGTTTCAAGCAAGCTGAGGCGATGCCAAAAATGTACGTGAAAGTATTGCAGATTGGTTGTGTGTTTTGAACAAGCCGATCGTTTTTAAAAGTACCTCAGTGCTAACAAGCAGTTAGTGTAATTTTCACAACTAGACTGCATTACATTATTATTCGTAACAGGTGTGTTCGTTAATTCGAAAAGATGAGTATTCTATCTCCTTTATTAATGAACACTTTCTCATGGATTTAAATTGGCATTTAGCACAAACAGCCACATACCAGGAATCAGAAAGAAACTCCCTTTGATTTCTTCTATTTTTAAGATTGTTATTACTGTGTGTCCCGCATCAATGACGCCATGGTAATTTCATTTCCTTCTGTGTCGCTATTGCTCCCAGCTCCATTAAAGAGGGTACTTTTTTGCTGTGAAATAAGAACACCTTGCCCCATTTTAGTTACTGTTATTTGACTAGAACAAAAATGAGAGCTGTCAGTCTGTTAAAATTACATCCCAAGGGAGTCTTTAATTTTTTATTTGTTTTGATTTGATTTGATTTCTGATTTTGTTTAGAATCTGTCAAAGGAAGATAACCATAGCGATCATGCTTATACCGATCGAACGCACCTTTTTTTCCCCTGAGAAACCATGATTTATGTCTTTGGTAGCCTGGACAGGGGTTTCATGGCAAAATATATGTTTCAGCATGAGCAGGGCATCAGGGGATACCTTTGCCCTCTTTTTCCAGCTGGATGTCATCAGCACTTCCATAGCCTGCTCTGTGCTTTCAGCTTTGCACATGTGAAAGCCCTCCAGTGCTTTTGCTCTGTCTCTGGTCTGTAACGAAGAATATATGAGATCTTGGGTCTGATGATCTAATTTCCCTATGGGGATTAATAGTCATCTAGCTTTCTATCTGTTTCTATCTATCTATCTATCGCCTCTATCTATCGCCAAATGACTAAGTAGTATAAAACTATACCAATTTGCTGTATAAACATAACATTTTAGGCAAGGTCTGTTTAATAACATACAGTACCACACAATTTCATTTTGCTTGATTAATGAACAAGGATGGGATAGTGTGGTTTCAACAGTCTAGTCTATTGATTGTTGAATAGATAATAATGAAATCATACACCAATGTGTTTGTCCTCCTGCAGAAACAGTGGTGGCAGAGAGTGTGGTGGTGATTAAGAAGCTTTTACAGACACAGCCCACACAACACAGTGATATCATCAAACATATGGCCAAACTATTTGACAACATTACGGTAAGATAACATCTCTACATATTTGATTAGTTGATTGATTGTGATCACTAAAAACAAATGATAATATATGATATGATATATGTTTTGACTACAGTAATTATTGTTATTATGTTTATGTTATTGTACTTAAAAATCATTTTGTGCCAGTCTTCATACTCATAAAGCTGCTGAGGATCTTGATGTAAATCTGCTACACAACAGTGTTTCCCCTAGGATGTCTTTGAAGGTGCAGGACCACGTCTCAGGGACCCCGACCCCAAAAGGAGGGTACGGGGTATTTGAGTTGAAAATTTACAAAGAACACCCTAAAATAGTGACAGTACCAAATAAATGAATAAACCTAGTCTTAAAATACCTGTAACAAGCATAACCTGCAGAGCTAGGAAGTTTACAAGACAGTGAGGGAGACTAAACCAACCAACCAACATCCCCGACCCCAGAGTGACCCCTGACCCCAACCCCCTGAACATATAAATCTCACACCATACTGTAGCCTATACAAGAACACATTTTATTGAAGTTAAATATAATTTAGAGGAATAGCTAAAAATAGTAATGGCAAAGCTTGCAGGATGGCTCAGAGCATTTTATTTTTCTGGGTTTTTTGAAAAACAAGTTAGAGGAATGGCTGTTATCGCACAGTCCAGTCGAAGTAAATAACAGTTGAAGTAAATAACTTTTACAAATAACGAATCCCGATTGACACTCCACTGCTTGCTGGGGCTTTTGCTAAAGGCAAATGCGTGAAATAGAAGCATTACAGTGAAAGACGTAGGCTATCTATAGCTTCTGATAACGATAACGAAATAGATTGTTTACACGCTGGAGACGCATTTGGCGCTTCAGTGCTGTAGCCTCGCAAGAGCTAGAATGTCCTAGTCGTAACAATAAAAACTAGAGAAAGCAATTCCAGGGAATTATGAGTGCATGAAAATTGAGACAAAGATAGAGGTGAAGTAGAGAAAAGGTTGAAGGGACTCATAGTGGATTACAATTAACAGTATGAATGAGCAAAAAGTTAAACAGTTGAGTAGTTCAAATAGTTGAGCTATTTAATAGAGAATTATTGTGTGAGGACTTTTATTTTGAAACAGTTGTGGGCGGAGGAAACTGTTGGTGGGATACATAGCTGATGACAACTGTAATTCGGAATGGCTAAAGAGTTAAATAGTTGCATAGTTTAAATAGTTACATTATTAAATACGGAATTATGACACTGATGACTTATTTTGAAACAGTTGTGGGCAGAGGAAATAGTTGGTGGGAGTCATAGTTGAAGACAACTGGCAGTTAAAATGGCTGAACAGTTGATTTAATTGAGCAGTTTAAAGAGACCCTATGCAACTTTTTCATAGTCATAAAATCGCTTAGAAATCGTTGTTTTGCTTGACTGACCAGTTTTATCGAAAGCAGTCACATTTCCTCCCGCCCCTAGTGTCCCTATCCGCTATTACAACCTTGCAACTTTCTGATGAACGATCGTGTGCTGTTTACATCTGGAAGTCAGAGACGCGTAGGAACAAGAAGAACCACGCTTGCAATTTATATATTTATGTATAGCCTATATATATATAAATACATGTATACATGCTAAAGCTGTCGGGGAAGCTCTGCAGAGAAATATGCAAGCATAAAATGAGCGAAAACGAAAAACGAAACCGAAACCAGAGATGAAATCGCCAATCTTGCATTGTTCCTCTTTAAATGTTTAATTCTTTAATTGTGAATAATTGTAGTAAGGACTTTCATAAAGAAACAGTTTCATGCAGTAGAAACAGTTGGAGGGAGTCATAGTTGATGCAAACTGACAGTTGGAATAGCCAAACAGTTAAATAGTTGAGTAGTTTAAATAGTTGAATTAATTAATAGTGAATTTAGTTTCAGGCAGTAGAAACAGTTAGAGGGAGTCATAGTTGATGAAAATGGACAGTTGGAATAGCCAAACGCTTAATAGTTGAACAGTTGATAGTTGAGCAGTTTAAATAGATGAGTAGTTTAAAATAGTTTAATTAATAAATAGTGAATTATTTTAGTGAAGACTTTTATTTTTTAAACAGTTTCAGGCAGTAGAAACAGTTGGAGGGAGTCATAGTTGATGCAAACTGACAGTTGGAATAGCCTAACAGTTAAATAGTTGAGTATAGTTTAAATAGTGGAATTAATTAGTAGTGAATTTAGTTTCAGGCAGTAGAAACAGTTGGATGAAGTCATAGTTGATGAAAACTGAAAGTTGGAATAGCCAAACAGTTAAGTAGTTGAGTAGTTTAAATAGTTGAATTGATTAAAAGTGAATTATTTTAGTAATAGTAACAATAATAGCCTATTCATGGAAATGTGGTCTTGTAACCGTAATGAATTAATGAATTAATCTAAGGTTGCCTATCGAGTCTTTCAGGTTGAATTGAAGGCTTCTAAAACCATTTTCATTAATTTCAACAATGGTTTATTGAAACGTCGTTTGATTATAATTTCGCCAGTCATCACCTTCATTTTAATGATTAAATGAGACGGATTAAATGAGACGGATATGCGGAGCATTTCTCTCCCTCTCCATTGACCAAAACGTTGCTCTGGCATCTCTGAGTTATAGGCTATGTCGAGTGAGAGAGCCACCTGTGAGGTAGGCTGTAAAACATTCGAAAACTCTGAAACTGCAATCTGACATGCCGAGCGTGATGTCTCTTTTCTCCGCTTGTCACCAGCGCGGTGTCTTCGGGTTTTTCCGTGTTTTCCGGTATGAGCCGAACCTTCATTTTATTAGGGCGGTCTTATGTTGCCCCCTTGCGGTTGCAAAGTCCCGATGCTTCGGGATTCCCGATGTGCGGGAAAGAAAGGAGCATTCTCAACCCGTACCATCTGTAGATATACAGCTACGGGAGAAACGGGAAGGGTCACCAAAAACAAGTATTAAACAGTTTCTCGCGGAATGAGACCTTTAAATGGTTGAACGATTTGATAGTGAATTATGGTAGTGAGGATTTTTATTTTGAAATAAATGTTTTGGGCACAGGGAACAGTTGAATAGGATCTGTAGTCTTATTAGAGCAAGACTGTATGCTTAAAGCCTGAGAGAGAGAGAGTTCTGTAGGATTCTAGAAGCCTGAGAGTTCTGGCATAGGATTCTAAAAGCCTGAGAGAGAGAGTTCTGGCATAGGATTCTTTTTTTTTTTTTTTAAAGATTTATTTTTGGGCTTTTTATGCCTTTATTTGGACAGGACAGTAGAGAGAATGACAGGAAGTGAGTGGGAGAGAGAGTCGGGGTGGGATCTGGAAAGGACCACCGGGCGGGAATCGAACCCGGGTCGCCAGCGTACGGTGCAGGTGCCCCAGCCAGTTGCGCCACTGCCGGGGCCACTGGCATAGGATTCTAATCGGAATTGTGATGTCATAATCACAATGTTAAGTCTATGGGGACATTTTTATAGTTTTAATTAAATAGCTTAAAAAGTTGAAAAATACAAAGCCCGGATGGCCTAAGTAAGATCTTCGCGACACAGTTTGAATTAAGTTTCAAAGTTAAACCGTTGAAGCCGCATTAAACACACAGAAGAATAATAATAATAGTTATAATAAGAAGAATAATAAGAATAGTTCGGATAACAGTAGAGTGCATTTTTCATGCACTCTAATAAGAATAGTTCGGATAACAATAGAGTGCATTTTTCATGCACTCTAATAGTTCGGATAACAGTAGAGTGCATTTTTCATGCACTCTAATAATAAGAATAATTCGGATAACAGTAGAGTGCATTTTTCATGCACTCTAATAATTCATTTGGACTACAGTATTTAATTCTTAAACATTATTGGCTACATGTGTTACGTTCAATGTAGGCTACACTCCCGCTTCGCGTCGTGCCTAACAACACCCCTTAGCTGTTCGATTATACAGTATAAACCATGGCCTCTCGGGGCTTATTGCTTAAATAGCACATTCACGTTGCAAGGGCTGGGGAGTCGACAGACAAGTATGCAAGTGAAACTGCGCTCCGCCCGGACGCAAAGACAGCGGAGAAATGTGTAGACAGAGACGATTGATAAAAGGCTCAGTATCTTTGGTGTTGATATAATCGATTACATAGAAAATTCTGAAGGTGTGGCGGCAGAAATGAAGGTGCGGCGGGCCGCCACGGTACAATAGCGGGAACCCTGACAAAGTATACAGAAATAGGTCTTAATAGGTCTTAAGCTTTTAAGGCCATGATTAAACAAGGTGACTGTTACACTACATTCAAAAAGACCACTTTTGGCCAATCAGCATTTTCATATCAAGCAACTAGAAAATGGAACTCAATCCCACTCCATATCAGAGACTCTTCAAGTTTTAGGGGTTTTAAAAAGTCTTTCAAGACATGGCTCAAAGACAATCAAGCTTGTGATCATTGACCTTTGTTTTTCATTTAGCTTTTCTTTTACTTGTAATGTTAATTCTATTGTCTTTTCATCTGTCTGTGTTTTTATTGTGCTTGAACATCCTGCCCAGGGACTACAGGTGCAAATTAGCTATTTAGCTAACCCTGGTATAGAAGTTATTCTATGCATGGTCCCTGTCAAACAAAACCAATAAACTAAACTAAACTAAACAATGATTAAATGCCCTTTTTCACAAAATGAAAAGAAACCTGACTGAAAGATTCTGCAGAACACATAAGTAGAGAATAGACTATGGAATTTGATAAGTTGATAAGTAGCCTATTTCATTTTTTATGAACAGGTTTCTTTTTTGTCATACATATGACCTACTGTTTGCCTAATACAGTATTTCTCATGAGACCTCATAGGAAATCCAGCATTACTAAGTGATTGTGAACGTATTAATTGTATGCTTGACAGGTTCCCATGGCACGTGCCAGCATACTTTGGCTCATTGGTGAGTACTGTGAACATGTGCCAAAGATTGCCCCGGACGTCTTGAGAAAAATGGCGAAGAGCTTCACCACAGAGGAGGACATTGTAAAATTACAGATTGTCAATCTGGCAGCCAAACTCTACCTTACAAACTCTAAGCAGGTAATCAGACTCTAGTCTAGTTGCTTGAAACCCTCATATAAATAAAGTTTGGGCAGGCAATATTTGTATAGGGCCAATTTACTGAGAGTACTGTTGTTATTACCCCCTGTCTATTATTTATTTCTTCAAATTATGTGTCTTTTTATTGATTTAGACCAAGCTGCTGACACAGTACATCCTGAATCTGGGAAAGTATGATCAGAACTATGATATCAGAGACCGCACACGCTTCATTCGCCAACTCATCGTCCCTAATGAGAAGAGTGGGGCATTGGCCAAATATGCTCGTCGTATCTTGCTGGCACCCAAACCAGCACCTGTGTTGGAGTCTGCCTTCAAAGGTACCCAGTAGCCAATGAGTCACTTGCAGATCATGTTGTAAAAAGGTTCCATACCCTTTCACGCCAAGGCAATTTACAGTGTAATTATACTGTAACCTGTGGTTGCATTTGTGCAAATGTTATGTAGCCCCAGGCTGCGACCAAATTTGTATTCTTTCATATACTGTAGTAAGTATGTACTAAGTATGTATTTATAAGACACATTGAAAATACAGTTTACTCTGACCAAAGTGCTGTATACAGTGCAATTAAAAGACAATACATGAATACAGATATCAATCAGATAACAATCATGAAAGGGCAGGGAAAGCTAGGGTGAAGAGATGTGTTTTGAGCCTAAATTTAAAACTAGTGATGGATGGAGCATCTCTGATGGAAGGTGGTAGCTGATTTCAAAGGTGTGGTGCAGCCACAGCAAAAGCTCTAGTGCCGCTTTGCCCGAGTCAGGCGCGTGGAACATGCATACAGTAAGCGTTACTTGAGAATGGCCATTTCACTCACGCTTTGCCTGATTCACGTTCAGCGTGAAATGTATTACAGCTGCATTACAACTTACCGCCACTAGGTGGCAGTACAGTCCGCTGTAGCATTGCTGCGGTGTGATTGATACTGTAGCCCAGTTCTACTCATTCAATAGGCGGCCAGGAAGCAACTTCTAGTGGCCCAGCCCATATAGTATATTTCGGAAATCCCTAGGAGCCAACAGAAATCCCTAGGAGCCTAGTCACCTACAGACTGCAACACTACAACTCTTTTATTGTTTTGTTTTTTCGGGTGTTTGTCAATTCAGTCTGGCACTCTGAAAATGTTCGCAAGGCTCTGTAGCCTACTTCGAAAAAGACGAGCATGAACTAACTATTTGTCATAGTTCAAAATTGCCATTAACACAAGCAGGAACACTTTGTTTCATTCGAGAGTTTGACTACAGTGAGGATGATTAGCACTATGCAAACAAGTTTTATTGAGTTAGACTGCATCTCTATAATAGTTCCGTAATCTGACGTATTTCCTCATGAATGTAATTCTGTAATTTCTCTTTGGATAGCTATCTATCTATCCAAGGGCGTCGGTTTAGTTTTCAGGGGACAAAAACGCTATTTTACAGCTTGGTTTGATAAGTGCTGGGGACATACATTTTATATGATCTTAACGATGTTGAGGACTTGTTGCGTTTCTGACTCTGCTGCGCCGTTGCCGCCAGAACCAGTTTAAAACGCACGTCTAGGCTATATTTAGGTTACTTTATCAGCTTCGTACTTAAATGGCTCATTCCGAGGAGAATGAAGGCTAGTTCGCTGGCTTCTATCATGTCCTCAGGACTCGGCTCGCGCCAAAAAAATTACGTAGGCCTACCGGTCTGTGTCCCAAGTAGTTCATTCTAACTCCACGAAAATTACCACCGCTGGTTAGTTTGCTTTGCTTTGTGGAGTAATCCATAAGGATTGGTGAATATGTAGGTTTCAGACCTACTTTCTCGGGGGGCAGAGACATTTTTCAAGGTGGTGTAGGCGCTGAAATACAGTAGCCAAAGCATAAATATTTTAATCGTAGTTCCGTGGGCTATTCGAATTGCGGTCTGATCAGCGGAGGACGGGAGCAGTGAATCTAAATATTGGTTGTTTATCGAAGAACAGTAGCCTACCATGCCTTACCATTAGGCCTATCTTTGATATTTCAGTGCATGGTTTTGAATATTTTAACAGTTGCCAAAAAATATAAGGGATTCAGTCAGTCGAGTTAATTTGATATACACTTGAAACGCATGATCAAAACGTGTTGTTTCTGCAGACAGACCCTCGGCTACACTTAAAGGGATAATCCGGAGTGAAATGCACTTTAGATCAATTTTTCGGACTATTGGGAGTACATACGTTGAGTTGACACCAAAATCATGTCATTCGGATGTATTTTGAGAAAGTTCGCGCTCACCGTTTTTAGCCAAAACTCGTTAGCCTGGAAGTGACCGGGGCGTGTCCTTTCGCCGCTACAAAACGCTATTTTTATACCTCTTCTACTGTTCCAAACAACACTACACTTACGTGGTAGTGAGTAGAGGTTCCCTAAAGCCAAACCGAAGTATCCGCACGTCTTTATGTGGTCGGATAGAGAGTCCAGAATGAATTTAATCGAGTCCGTACCTTTCCGGAAATGTTAGTAAAGTGTTGTGAAAACGTTGCTAGCTGCAACAGCGACATTTCCGGAAAGGTACTGACTCGATTAAATTCATTCTGGACTCTCTATCCGACCACATAAAGACGTGGGGATACTTCGGTTTGGCTTTAGGGACCCTCTACTCACTACCACGTAAGTGTAGTGTTGTTTGGAACAGTAGAAGAGGTATAAAAATAGCGTTTTGTAGCGGCGAAATGACATGCCCGAGTCACCTCCAGGCTAACGAGTTTTGGCTAAAAACGGTGAGCTCGAACTTTCTCAAAATACATCCGAATGACATGATTTTGGTGTCAACTCAACGTATGTACTCCCAATAGTCCGAAAAATTGATCTAAAGTGCATTTCACTCCGGATTATCCCTTTAACATGCAGTTGTGTTCTGTTCTCAGAGCATATGCTTTCTCTGTCTATGATCTGCAGCTTTTTTCACGAACTGCTGGCCTTCGTGGACAGAAAATTCGGCTACTGAGCAGCGAAGTTGCCGATGCGATGCGTGCTTCTCAAGTCTGATAATTTGCAGCACGATCGAATGGTATTATGGAACCATGGACTGAAATAAAAATAAACTAGCTAAAGGTTTCCCCAATCAGGAAATACATCTTAATTTAAATTTAAATTCTTCATTTAAATAGGCCTACTTATTTTAAATACTTCTTAATTTAATCCCACTGTCAACTCAAATTGGTGAGGGTTCTGTTACATCTGCGATCAAGTGATTTGAAACATAGAAAATATTATAACGATTAGTCTAGTCTAGTCTTTGACTTTTGAGTGTTTTTTCAAGCACCTATGCCGTGCCGACTGAGGCATTCCATGGCTAGCCTACCACAAAGCCAGCCATCAAGTGTTGGAAGCTATCTGTACCATCCCCCGTCTGTGAGCTGACCTCTGCCTTAGAAGACGAATTAAAAAAATCCCCCACCCCCCCAGAGCAGTTTCACACATCATTAGCAATCTTATGTTGAGTGTGCGTCTGCAACAGTGAGCCTAGCCTACTCCTTCTAGGCTTTCGGAAACAGCAGCGTCATTTTTTGCCGGGGACCGGGTAGGCTACATGTCTCCACCACTTTTTTTATGACGAACGATTTTGTCCCCACCACTTTTTAAATGTTTATCAATTCATCAAAAAAAGTTAGTGCCCACTGCCCAGGCTACAGATAAACCTATTGTGATCGACAATGCCAACGCATAATGGACCGAAATAGCCGTGTTGTCTACCTGCATGCCTTTTCCAAAAAACTATTTCAGTTACTTTGACTGGAAGTGAAAGCCAGGAGTATTTAAGTATCTTTGCCTCGGTCTTGTCTTGGTCTTGCCGTCTCTGGTCGACATAGTGGTCGGGAGATTTACAACAAATAACAAACAACAAATTTCTGGCGTAGCCGAGGTGTTTGCAGAAAGAAAAACGAAGGTTCGCGGATAGAACTCGGTCAGATTAGCGCAATAAGGCATTGAACATTTTGACATTTTTTAAAATAAAATACATGTAAAATATTTCCCTCACATCCGTCTTCCTATGTGCAGAAATGTGTTAAACTACTGACAACAAAATACGTGCGTTTAAGCTATTGTGTCAGCGCAACGATGCAATAGGCCTACATTTTTAAAAAGTTGTCCATCCACCTTTGATGCAATCATTTTTCTGCATAAGAACATAGCCCAAACTTTCATAGATTATACCAATAGATCTCATGTTGCAGTTAAGTAGCCTATAGGTAGCCTACTGTTTTCGATGAAAAAGGTCAGAGCTGATTTTCATGTCAATAACCCTCATTTGCGCTATGTTGATGTTATAGGCCTATCGCTGGCGACACGCGTTGATTAGAATTTCATTTAGATAGGTCCCAGGACCTTTTGTGTTTTTTTCTGTTAGTTTGGCCATTTGTGGTTGAATATGTTCATTTAATTTCAAGTGGCTATATGATTGGGCTTCTTGTGCGTGCCTGTGTTGGCGCTTGTTGCCCCGTTTGAACTTCTGCGCTCACCTTTTGACATTTCTGATTGCCTTCCTACAGTTGCTTAGGCTAATTAAATCAGGCTTTCCACACAAACAAACGTATTGTCATAGCCTAAGTATGAGAAACCATCAAGAGAATGACATTTTAACTGTATTGGGTTCGGACAGAAAAATCCGCACACACAGATATCCGAATCCGACCCTCTGACTGATCGCATGGCTGATTTTAAAAATCGCTCAGCACTCGTCATCGCTCATGAGCATCCAAGCTATTGTACACGCCATCTCACCAGAATTCTTGAAATTGTCCATTACCCATGCAAACATTTAGTCTAGCCTATTTACGAACTCTCTGTGTTTATTTTCATTTTCAGTTTATTTTCTCTCTTCTTTCTTTCATTTCTCTCGTTTCTCTGCGTTTCTCTAAATAGCCTACTAGGGCGACAAAGGAAAGGAAATATGATTTGACATTTAAGCTGACAGTTGTCAAATTTGCCGAACAAAATCTAGGAGAAGACAAAACAAAGACAAAACATGTGTGGCTTTCAACTTGTATTGATTGAAAATAGGCCTAATGTTACGATTTTCAAACCTGTCAATATTCAATAGGCCTACACTGCAATGCAGTGATATATGAGATGCATCCCCTATAGAACGGCAAACAACCGCAGTGTTTCCCATACATTGACTTATTTGTGGCGGCCCACCACAATATCAACACTGACCACCACACAATGATTTCATGTTGTACTACTTAAACTAGATGAACTCCTTTCATTACAGAGCTATGCACACCTTTGTGCAGCCTCTCTGTCCCTCAACAAACATGCATGCCCGTTTAAAGAATACATTTTTAAAAATCCAGCAAGGATTGTTGTTGTTGATGACAATGACGCTAAATCGCAATTAAATCCAGTTAGCATCATAAGTACGTTGCGCAAATTTGTTTAAAATTTGCGCACAAACACACTACCACCACAAATGGAATTAAATTCTGTGGGAAACACTGAACCGGATTCATGTCATATCCTTTTGAAATAAATTAAGCCACCGTTAATGCCACGGGGCAAACGTGTTTCTTAGCGTCTTGAAACTTTCTTCTGTGAACTGAAAGTCCGATCAAACTTCATTCAAAGGCAGTCCATAATTCAAATGAAATTGTTTTCTAACGAAAAAGTCCCAACTTTTATAATAGGCCCAAATAATAGAATATTTAAATAGGCAAGATGTTTGTAGTGCTTCGGAAAATGGGACCTTTTATATTTAATTGTTTCCCGCCTGATCAAAACAGTTCGTAATTCATTCTCCCTTCTTCGCATTCGGTTTGGAATGAAACAGCATAAGAGAGCATAAACCATAGTTTCTCCAGTAGGCCTATCTTATTAACAAATAAACATAGCCTATAGGCCTAGGCTATAGGCAAGAGGTTTGTTGTGCGTCGGAAAATGGGACATTTTATTTTTTAATTGTTTCCCGCATTTAGAGTCAAGAATAACATTCGTGAACCATTTTGTTTTGTTGCCAGCATAAAAACAAGCGTAGGCTACCATCGGCCTATCCACACATTTGAAATAAAATGTATGAATTGACCCAAAAATGAGAACACAGTTGTGCTTAGGACATAGGCTTATGCTTTTAGTGGTTAGGCCTACCTCATGAAACCATTGACAGCAAAACAAACCTAAACGAAACAGCCAGATGCCTCTTCATAAAATAGGCTAGAAGGTGTCTTCTACCTTCATAAACAATAACAAGTTTTGTCGTGAGACTAGGCTATTAAAAGCAGAAAAGATGTTCAGCTTGCTTCGGGATTGAATTCAAATTTGGGACTGTTAGGCTAGTGGTAAATGCCGACATTCCTAACCCTGCTCACAAGTGCCACCTGGTGGTTGTTTGGGACATTGCAGCTTCACTTGGGAAAAATAAATAAAATACACGTGATTCACACGTGATTCTCATGAGAATCTCACGTGAAAGCGACCAATGTCAACCAACGCCCACTGTAAGACCCATGCTGCAGGATCTAAGGGACCTGGGAGCTGAGTGGTGGTGAATGAGATCTGCAATGTATGATGGGTCCATGCTATTTAAGGCTTTATAAGCCATCAATAAAATCATGAAATGAATTCTGTGTTGGATGGGCAACCAGTGGAGAGAGCCTATGTTGATTATGTCTGACCAGGCCCGGGGTGGGTAATCAGGAGAATCGGGAGAGTTTCTGGGGGGCGCTTCACTTTTGGGCCAGTTGAGAATTTTATTTTTTGACATTTGTCACGTTAGTCCATCTTTTAAAGTAAGTTACAGACGTTTCGCATTCTGAGACCACAGCCTCTGCATGGGTTGTACCATGCGAGGGAGTTCTCCCCTCCCAAATAGAGTTGGTTGGGTCCATAGCACATCTTTTCCAAAAAAGTTTTCTCAGATAGGCTACCGATAGCTGGGCCGGCCCTACTGCAACGATATGCGTCAAGGGTGAAATACGTGTTTTAAGCTGTCTCATCATCACCATAGGCTATTTGCTACGATATTTACCTCTGTTACAACAAGTCATGACTTATGCCCATTAAACTTTTAACTTAGGCTATAGGCCTACAACAGTCTAATTCCGAGTAGCCTAGGTGAGACCAAGCGCTATAATATCTATTTTGTAAGGAAATGTAAAAGACAAAGGACTAGGCTAATGACAGAACTGTAGACTACCCTCAAATTCAAAATGAACATTTGAAGCCTACCTCAATAAAGCATTTTTGTAAAGGCAATTGTGTTGCCTATACCAGTCTAGCTAGTGTCAATTCATATTTCCATGTTTTAATTAAACTAGTCTCTTTGCTGTTTTCATGGACAGCACGGATCTAGAAAAATACTCTCTGTCTGCATCTGTGTCACCTGAGAAATATCTATTGCACACATTTGATCTGTGCATGCCATGACCAACTTTTGATTCTTTGATTTAGAAAGCATGTTCAGTAGCCCCTTTCAGACCGTCGGGCCAAAGCCGAGCTAGCCAGGCCGTGCCAGGGCTAATTGCTTTCACACCTCTTGGCGCGGTGCTAACTGTGGGCCAAAACGGGGCTACTAGCCCATGATTTCTGGCCCAACAAAATCACTGGGCCAGTTGGGACTACAGTCGGGCCAGAGGCTGTGTCAAGGTGAAGGCTAAGTCAATCCGTTGCTGTGTGTGGAGTCGACAAACATTGCACATCGAATTTAGAGATGGCGGTTACGTCCACGTTAAAGATATTTGCCTGTCAGTAGGCTAACTCCGTCCAGAGATCACCATGTAGCACAGTAAAAAGTGAACTAACATAACTAACTAACATAGACAAGCATCCCACTAATTTAGGCTATTCCTGCCAGTGTGTTTTCTGCTATTGATACTATTCTGCTATTGATGACTATCGTGCCCTCTTGTTCGGAAATTCTAAAATAACTATGTTTTTTAATATTTCAAAATAACATTTAAGAAATTAACTTTACGTTTTCCAGTAGCCATACATTTATGGATTTGAGCAAAGTCCCGTTTGGTTCAGCAGGAGCGTCTACTGCCTTCAAAATATTTTTTTTAGCATACTCTGTGCTCGGAGTTTGGTGCTAGGCTGTGAACTCACGGCATCGTCGTGAAACTAAAATTCCACTGGCGCTCCATTCGGATTTTACTGTCTATGGATTGTACACACAGCCTTACAAATGTTTACTGCTCTTCGAGTCACGGTAAAATGTAATTTATGTTACATAACTCATTTAGATACACACATGTCTGTGCCATGCCTTTCTTTAGGAATCCACCGTCTTGGTTTTTATAGAAATGAATATTAAGTGACATTCACGTAAACGGACAATATGTGGTGACTGACTTCGATAGCACAGCATAGGAAAGAGATGCGCGACTTTCTGCTTACCCTGCTTGCAAAGGTGTGGTAATGGGGACGTTTTCACAAGCGAGGGCGTGTCGAGGTGTAATTCAGAGAGGCTAATGGCCTGACTGTCCGAACGCAAAGGTGAGGCTTGTGGACCCGGGCTATTAGCACCAGTTTGGCCCGAAATTAGCCTGGCCCAAGCTAGCCCGACGGTCTGAAGCCAGCTATTATTATGGGCTGCTATTAGAATAGAAGCTTAACATAATATCATTTAGCCCGAAGTTGGATAACATGCAGAAATGTGCTGCAATCTCAAAACCGGATTACTCAGGATCAGCGTATTGTCCTCGTGTCCTCGTGTCCGGTAAGGTCTGCTGTTTATTTTGATATATGGTTAGCTATGTGTTGACTAAAGAGTTTGTGAGATATACCACCGAGAGTAATGGGTGTGGAGGTGGATGAATCGCTATGTGCACAATGGAAATATGATTAGATTGAATGTATCCAACGTTAATTTTCTCGCAAACCATTTATCGCAGCACCTAGCCGCTAATATTGTGTGAAAGCTCAGATCAAAGATAAGTACTCCATGAGCGATTAGGCTAAACAGAGAATAATTGGTGTCAATTTGGATACATTTTACATCCATCGGTCACATAAACTCTGGCCACCCCTGTGGCCATTCCTGGCTAAGTTGTGGTGGCCACTCCTGGTGGCGCCCTGGATGTCGTTGCTGTTTGCAATGTAACTGTATACTGTACTGTGATTTTGTTGATTCAGACCTGCCAACATGTATGCATTTTGCGTAGCGGGCACGCATTTTGACCTCCTAGTACGCTGGTACAATTCCATGCTCTAAACTACGCATTTCGTTTGATCTCGCATTTCGTCAGTGTCAAAGTTGATTCTGCGCTACAGAGCCACAGCCATAGATATAATTCACAAGGTCTTAATACAACTAAGTAGTCAATTAATTTCGGTAGAGACCGTGCTATTGCAGATCCCAAAGGGAAAATATGCGTCTATTCCGAAAATAAACAAACACGCTTTTATTTTGCAACTTGTGTTCGCGGTTCTCATCCCTCAGTCACGCCATTCTAAAGTGAAAGTGTGTGCAAGCGCAGGTGCGTCTGACATGTCAGAGGACAGGGGTGTCACAGCTGGTATAGTTAAACTTTGACAATTATATTCAAAACGAGTGAATTAGTATAGCAGTGTGGCAGCGTGTTTTCTTCTAATATTGCAAACGTTCTCACTACAAGACCGCTAACCTTATGTTGCCGTCTTGAGTTATGTAAAAATAGACGTAGCATAGGCTACAACGAGATTCTGTGATGAAGAATTCATTCATTTTGAACAATTTATGGTGTAAACGGTGGAGCGAATTCAGACAACTTTAACAGAGAACTTCATCAGTATATCAAAGGCTATGTAAATAAAAGATAAATTGCTCCTTAATGTGCCATTCTACAAAAGCAATGATGATTGGCATGCTGAAATCTTTCAAAGAAACGTTCTATTCATCTGGAATATTCCTTCCTACAGGGCACAGTTTAACATGCAATGTGAATGAATACTGTTTTCACAAGTTAAGCAAAATAATCTGCAAGTAGCTTAGGCTGCAGGTTAAACATTTCAGATCAACTTTACAAATGCAAGCTTAATGTAGGCTAGTTTATAGGTTCTGATTTGTTCCAATAGCCTATCTTGTCATACTTACTTCAGTAGGATATGCTAATAGGTTTCCATAAGGCCTATGACCTCTTCAAAAGCCTGATAATTCAGGCTCAGATATTGTCTTTGTTTTAAGGCCTGAACCATGTTCAAATAAAAAAAAAAGACTTTTGTAGATTGCACACACCCACATTATATTTTATGTGAAGAGTAGCCTTTATATGTAATTTGTATGATATTCTTTAATTAATATGCACCCCTCCACCCACCCACCCCCACAGGCACAGACACAGACACAGACACAGACACAGACACAGACACAGACACAGACACAGACACAGACACAGACACAGACACAGACACAGACACAGACACAGACACAGACACAGACACACACACACACACACACACACACACATGTACACACTGTATACACATACAGTGCCACCAAAGTAGGCTACCAGGCTACCTTGGTTGTAGCCCATACACTTTGTGCTGTATAAGGGGCGAACGGATAACAAGTTGGTATGGAATTCAAAGTGGTATAGAAAAGGTCTTGAATGTAAGTTGGAGGATCCGGGGGTCCGAAATTTGGTCGTCGTCATCGTGGGGGGGGGGGGGGGGGGGGGGTAGTACTCATAAAATTCTTTCAAGGTTGGCAGGTCTGTTGATTTATCAACCTACCCTTGGAATAGTGGAATATGTTTGTTAACTTCTCATCTTAAGTGGATTATTATTTAACCTTTGCATTATTTGTTGAACCATGGTATTAATAAGAAAAAATGCAGGAGCTGAACTGTTGCTTCATTTATCCAATTTCCACTTCCATGGAAAAAGTGGGGCGATCTTAGGACTGAAATTCCCGGGTTGAAAAGTGGCCCCACTCCGGCCCTGTGACTGACAGATGGAATGGCTGAACAGTAAATAGTTGGATAATTTAAATAGTTAAACTGACTTTTATTTTGAAACAGTTGTGGGCAGAGGAAACAGTTGGCGGGAGTCATAGTTGATGACAACTGACTCTTGGAATCTCCAAATAGTTAAATATTTGAGTAGTTTAAATGGTTAAATTATTTAATAGTGAGTAGTGAGGACTTTTATTTTGAAACAGTTTTGAGCACAGGAAGCAGTTGAAGAGAGCCAGGTTATATGCTTATGCAAATAAAAAGTGGTAAGCGGCACAATAAGAAGAAGCCTAGGAAGAACAATACAGTGCATTTTCATGCACTGTAATAAGAAGAAGCCAAGGGAGAACAGTGCAGTGCATTTTCATGCACTGTAATAACTTCTGATTCATTAAGGAAATTACGGTAACACTTTACTTGACGGGTTCGTTCATAACACATTCATAACAGCTGTCATGAACTGCACATGAAGCATTCATGACTGTTTCATGAAACATGACTCAACATTCATACCAACCCTTTCATGAATGTGGAAGACAAAACGTCAAAAACTTGTCAAAATAAAACAGACAGACAACAATCGGAAAGCAGCATTGCTGTCCTTTTTGTTTCAGCCAACCTGATCATGTCACATCTTAGTCAACGGGGAAGTCCAGTGTCCAGGAGAATTTAGTTTTCTGTAGGGATGTCCCGATCAGGTTTTTTTGCTCCCGAGTCCGAGTCCGAGTCATTTGATTTGGAGTATCTGCCGATACCGAGTCCCGATCCGATACTTTTAAGTATCAATGATATAGCCTACTACCTTTAACTATTGCTTGTTTTCATGTCATTAGGCATATACACTGGCTATATTTTGAAAATATTTAACAAAGACCATTTTTTTTACTTTCCAGTCATTTATTAAACTAACCATGTTTATACCTGCAGTGTTTATTAATACCTTAAATCTAATTTACATGTATCTCATTGATACTTGTTCAATCATAAGGATGAAAGAACTGAACATATGAAGCAAAGTAATCAAACTAAATTCGTAGACATGTGTCTATTCTTCATCCACTATGCCCTCCATGAAGTTTGGCCTTTTCATTCGAGCACCTTTTCACGTGACTCTCAGGATAGTTTTCCGCATCACTTATGGATACAATGTTTAATTCTGGACTGAATCACTGAAACAGAAGTTGCGCGATCGCTGTCAGTTTTATTTACTTTCATTTTGCGTCATATAGCGCCAGTCAAGGCTATAGAACAGAAAATGGCAGGGGATGGACAGGATTAGCTAACAACTCTGTGATTCTCGCTTTGTCCGAGCTCAACTAACTGTCTGCAGTTTTCGAGATCCAGATCAGACCGCTGTCTATAGCATTCACTGCCACTGGGCAGAGCAGACACTTGTTTAAATCACACGGCTGCCTGCGAGCTAGCAGCCGCGGCCGCGGGAGAGAGATGGTGAGTGAAGGAGGGGGCTAGGGGCAAACACACACACACACACACAGCAGAGTTGTGTCGTTAACGTAATAGAACTAGTATTTAGTTAGTAGAGCCGTTTTACACACGCCAAAGTGGCGGATTACACTTTGTCATAATTCACTGGCCAGAACAGAAATCTACACGCCATTGGCGTTTGGCGGGTGCTAATTTTGAGCCCTCTGTACCACCACATAACAGCAAATACTAAGCTGTTATTTTCCCCATTTGTTTTGAAATATTATAGATCTGTTAAATATATATATATATATATCCGATCCCTGATCGGGATGTAAAGTCCGATTCTGATCGAGTCTGAAACCACGTGATCGACCCCGATTTCCGATCATGTGATCGGATCGGGACATCCCTAGTTTTCTGTTTGCCTATTTTATGATAGTAACCTCTGAAGAATGCATAATTGTCTACACCAATGACTGTATATACAGATACAGTAAATAAAACAGGAATGTCCAACCATTCAGAGGTCCATAGATGGTCATTCATCGTTTTCTCTTCCACATTCATGAAAGGGTTGGTATGAATGTTGAGTCATGTTTCATGAAACAGTCATGAATGCTTCATATGCAGTTCATGACAGCTGTTATGAATGTGTTATGAACGAACCCGTCAAGTAAAGTGTTACCGAAATGACTTACCATCCGTACTTTGGTCTCCTCAAGGCAGTCGAGGAGGGTCTAGACTAGAGGGACTCCCCGGATGCGAGTGGGAGGTATTACCGAGTCATCTACACAGAAGTAAAATAAAAGGAGATGTTATATTTTTTGATTATGTTGCCTGGAGGGAGCATGTACAAGCAGAAGAGGACTGGACCTAATATTATAAGACATAGCTTAGCATTGCTAAGATATGAGGAGAACTATTAAAGAGCTGTGCCTCTTAAACCAACACACTGTTTTAGGCGCAACAAAAGAGTGTTGTGGTCGAAGGCAGCACTAAAGTCTAGTGAAATCAAAATGGCATTATCACCATAGTCTAGGGTGAGGAGCAGATCATCTGTGACTTGCAACAAGGCTGTCTCAGTGCTGTAACATGCTTTAAAACCTGATTGAAAGGGCTCCAAAATATCAGCAGAGCTGATAAAGGGCAGTAATTGCGATAAAACAACCTTTTCCAGTATTTTTTTAACAAATGGTTATTTTGAGATAGTGTAACCAAGGTGTAACTCGTTTTGCTGGGGAGCTATGCTATGGGTGTTCAACAAACCAAGGATGACGACTACTTATGAAAATCAAATATATTTATTTAACACAATACTTTAAAAGACACAGGCCGTTAAGCAGAGAAGGCACCAGTTCACAAGCAGTGGACCAATCCGAGTGGTGGGGGGAGAGAAGCACGTCTGATCCAGGAAGCGAGGGAGAAGGCCGTGCGCAGCTACACACACACACAGTTCCAAGGGAGATGGGCGGCCAATAGTCGAGCGGGCGTCCAGGCAATCCAAAACAAATCCAGGCCACACTTCGCTGCACACGCGCACTGCTGGAAGAAGAGAAGAACTAATACCAGACGGCCACAACTGCAATAAGTGTGAACATTACAATTCTAACAGTCAATAGTCTTCCGATGGCAATTTACTAAATAAACCCAAAAATAGCACAGCAACATGTAAGACGAGGCACACAGTCTTTTCAATAAACAAACACAGTACGGCACACGAGACACGTTGTCACGAAAAGTCCATCAACATGTAAAAACTATTGTCCACAATCCCACGGCGATCATGGCAGGAAGGCTAATAGGCATCTGTACGCGGAAGCACTGCAGCACAGGTTGAGGAATACAAACACTTAACTTAGTGGAGGGCGACCGATGTCGCACCTCCAGATGATATAGTAAGCAGCGAACTCCGTGCACTCCTCGGCACCGATCAAAGGGTAGAAACACAGGAAACTCCGGGTCCGATGGATTCCTTCTAACACGTTGCCACAGCCCAACACTCCACGCACCGTGCACCAAGCTCTATACTGTTCCCCCTCGCTGTGTCTTCCCTCAATGAGTTGTTCTCTTTTTGTTAGCCACAATGCTGCTTCCCCAATTACCCCCAAATCACCACACCTGTGTCTACAGGTCGCATTACATGCACGTCACACACACGCACACCCACCACCAAAATTCTCAATCGCACCAGACATTGACAGCCCTCACCAGATCGCACAGTTACGTCTCCTATACCACATAAATTCACCCGTGACAATAGGATGTTAATTTTCAAAAGGTTTTGCATATTTAGACATATTGAAGGCTTATTCATTATTTTGGGGTGCTATTACA
This sequence comes from Sardina pilchardus, assembly GCF_963854185.1. Taxonomy (NCBI): domain Eukaryota; kingdom Metazoa; phylum Chordata; class Actinopteri; order Clupeiformes; family Clupeidae; genus Sardina; species Sardina pilchardus. Next base: position 33,800,557 of record NC_085007.1, read on the forward strand.
TTAGAGCCCAAAGTTAGGGAAAATGTGCTGCAGTTTTAAAACCAAATTATTGGGGGCTAGCTATACAGAAGAATGCTTTACATTTGTATTATATTTGTTTTCTGTTTTTTATTTCAATTTAAGTGGTCAAGTTTTTTTATTTCAGTCTATTTGCCCAACTCAGCTACCACCATAAATAGAATCAAATTCTGTGGGAAACTCAACACACAGAGCGAGTTGAACAATCACAGTCCTTGCCGTCTACATCATCTCAACACAAAGTTCACATCAGGCAAAGGCTTGGAGGGGGTACACAGTGACACAGAGGGCTCTGCAGGGCTATTCAGCCAATTTGATGCAGAAGCATACTGTCCTTACATAACAATGCAATTCTTTTCTCACTTTTTATCCATGTTTTTGTCTTGCTTTGTGTTCTCAAAATCTGCATTTTTGTGTCTCATGGGACAGATCGAGATCGCTTCCAGCTGGGCACCTTGTCTCACACCCTAAATGCTAAAGCTATGGGCTACCTGGAACTCTCTGATTGGCCAACAGTAGCCCCTGATCAGTCAGTGAGAAACGTAGAAGTGGCTGAGCAGGTAAGAGCAGAGTCTAATGCTGCATGACCTGTATCTCACATAATTAAAATCTTTTGTAAGTTTGCTTTTCCCCATTAGACCTTTTTTTTACTGACAGTCCTCTAAATCATCGTTCTCTTACAGATTAAAGAATGGGTACCATCATCCGAGAAAGAAAGTGTTAAATCTGATGACAAATTCTACTCGGACGAGGAGGGAGATGAGGGCTCGCCAGGCAACAGTACTGAGGACGGCAAGAGCACAAGCAGCAGTGAAGGTTAATTAACTGTTAATTAACTGAAGGTTAATTAACTGATGTCTGTTGAAAAATACTTCTGCAATGCAAAATAGCCAGTTACCTTGGCTGATAGGTGTCTTGAATGTGCTTTCCAGCTAGAGGTGCATCAGTATTACAGTTTTTTCTGAATGCTTAAGCGCTAATCGTGATTCTTGTAGCACAATTTCTAAAACTATTAATACATATAGCAAAACCACTCACTGAGTTAGCAAATCTAAAAGCACAAACACTGCTTTGCACTCAGTTTGCAATTTTGTAACACACACTTTGCAAAACTGTAGGCACAGTTCACTGCACAGCACTCTTTTTGCAGAACTAAACACAACTCACTGCTTACACTCACTTTCCAAATTTCCAACACACTCTTTACAAAATTATACACACATTTATTGGCACACGGTCACATCATGAAATCTGTTTTAGATAATTAGTTCACTTTGCAATCAGCCTAAGCAGTGTAAATAAGGCACAGGTAAGATATCCGTGTGGAGTTGAAGAAGTAGGAGAAAGAGGAGGAAGAGGACAAGGAGGTGAAGGAGCGAGAGGGAGAGGACAACAAGGACAAGGAGCCCGGAACCTTGGACAGGAGGACATTGCATGCGATGTAATGTGATGTAATGAAATTTTGTGGTCGTACCCAGAGAGACGTCATGATGTAGACAGATTTTTTATTTTTTTTTGTCTCAGTGAAATGACTATTTTGTGTTTTGACTTATTTGTTTTGATGAGTGTGAACACCAATACTTTGGATAGTTTGGATCCCTGTATGTTTACAGAACTATGACAAAACTATGACCTCAAACTGGCATACTGTAGCCTACCTTGTGCACAGAGAAAGCAAAAGCCAGATGTGTCTTGTATTCATACCATCAGTGTGTAGTTGACACATTGTGTGCTTAGTAAATGATGGCTTGTGTTTACTGTTTGATACAGAAACACCATTTTTACAAAGGTGTGGAGAGTTAATCAAGCTGTGTTCGCTTTAGCAAGAGAACTACAATGTTTTGATAATTTGGTGAAAGGTTTTGTTATTTGTGTTTAGAGTTTTGCAAAAATAGCCAATAGTTACTAAAAAAGTGCTTACCAATCCAAGTGATTAAGAATGAAAGTGAAATATAGCAGCAGTCAAATGTATCGACATACATTTGTGATTTCAACATGAGATATTCACAAACAAGATGTGACAGTCATTTGAATGTTGCATATGAATGAAAACACTCCTCTCCAATAAGACAGCATTCTCCCACCAGTCACCTTGATCACTACAGACTACCTATCCAATATCACAGTAGACCTACTGCAGCAAACTCAGTGTTGGGTAGGTTACTTTTAAACCTACGTATTCTGAATACTTTGGATAACAGCAACATTGTGTTTAGCATATATATTAGCAGTGGATAAAACAATTAATGTGAAGTTGCAAGACCCATAGCTACTGTCAGCAACCCACAGCCTCCTTTACAGTGAGGATGGATTGATAAGCCTATGGGTGCCTCTCATTTGGTCTTTTATACACCCTCCTTTCCTTCCTTGATCCTCGTCCTCACTGATCTAGATAAAGAATGATGGGGCGGCAACAATGGGAAAGTCTATCCAGTGTTTGTTATAGATCAGTGGGACCGAGCATCGAGGAGAGAGTTTGTGAGCCACCCTATGTGTAATGAAATAAGTAATTGTGTCAAAAAGCCTACAACAGAGATAGCAATTTTAAAATAGCTTCACAATTTTAATTTTAATATCAAATATTGACTGAGAGATGCCAACCACTTGTGTAAAAGTTGTTTTTTGCAATAGGAAGCAAAAAGGTGACTAAATATTGGTTTCCATTAGATCCTCATGGTTGTCAATGCTGGTTTGCAGCTGTTATGTGTTTTATTCTCGATGGCCTATGGTGTAGCCTACTAGCTGTCTATGGAAACGTAGATTGAATACATACATATCATAGAACTATCTGCAATCTTTCAAACTATTTTAACAGAACAGTTTGTTCTAATTTGTCTTTTGAAATTCGTGCTTGTGGACATCACATCATTCCTGTTTCAAGTTAACATGAGTGTCATTTGATTATGCGTATAATCACAACAAATGCTAAGAAATTAAAACGGAACAGGCTACATGTAAATGTCCTGTGCGAGTCAGTAGACTCCACTCCTGTTATAAACTGATAATGATCGATTATGTATTGTGTCACGATCACACACTAAATTTAACACAGCAACCTCAAGCTCCACTGTTGAACCTACTGCTTCAAGCATGAAAGAAATAAGCATAACCTTACCTTTAGTCCAATTTGAAAAAATGCCACAACTGCTGCCTTGATTAAGTTGGCTATAATGATTGACCAACAAATATATAGATAGATGTCTTATTTTCATGGAGAAAAATAGTTATTAGTTAAAGGAGAATTCCGGTGTGAAATTGACCTTAACTGTACCGAAACATTTTGCAGAGGACTTACACGTGTTGAAGAGGCTCCTTCGCGCACCGCCTAGGATTCCGAACTCCGCCGTTTTCCGCCGAGCTTGCAATAGGCTTGAATCTATTAGATTGGGCATCATGTACCCTTTGCAGCTAAATCGCTATTTTTAAACCATTAAAAAGTAACTCCACACTGTATTGGTAGACTTCTGAGGGTCCTGACATTTAAAACGAGATACTTAGAACTTTGGAAGTGCACAGGAAGTTTATTAAAAAATACTGTTTATTCAAGCAGTACCTTCATAGAATTTTTCCGTGGGCACCATCTTGTGGTGAAGTCGCGATAAGTCTAAATAAATATGTTCCCCTGTCCTTCCTGTTCGTTCGTGCTTGTCAGTTGGCTTATCGCGACTTGATTACAAGATGGCGCCCAGCGGAGAGATTCTATGAAGGTACTGCTTGTAAACAGTCTTTTTAAATAAACTTCCTGTGCATTTCCAAAGTTCTCAGTATCTCGTTATAGATGTCAGGACCCTCAGAAGTCTACCAATACAGTGTGGAGTTACTTGGAACCGTTTTAATGGTTTAAAAATAGCGATTTAGCTGCATAGGGTACATGATGCCCAATCTAATAGATTCAAGCCTACTGCAAGCTAGGCGGAAAACGGCGGAGTTCGGAATCCTAGGGGGTGCATGAAGGAGCCTCTTCAACACGTGTAAGTACTCTGCAAAATGTTTCGGTACAGTTACGGTCAATTTCACACCGGAATTCTCCTTTAATAGTTGATGAACTGCGGTCAATGGAAGTACGATCACCCCTAGTTGTGTGCAGTACGAATGCATGGAAAGGGGGTAGCTTCTCAAAAGGTTTAAGGAACTGCAAAAGCTACACATAATTGGTAAGGATGTAAAGATGTCTAAAGTTGATTCCAAACACTGCCACAAATCTTCATAATGCTTCTCTCTGGGTGTTTTGTGTGTCGTCTTTTGTGGTTGCTTTTTTTAGCTTCTACCAGTGAGACTGAGAGTGAGGAGGAGACCTCCAGCCAGAGTGGTAGCGGTAGTGAAGAATCGGAACAGAGTTCCAGTCATTCACACTCAGATTCCAGTAAGAAGAAGAAACTTCAGCAGAAGAAAAAAACAAAAACAAAAAACAAAGGAAGGTATTGATCACAGATTTTTTAATATACTAAAAAAATTCTCTCAGAAGGTAAAAAATACTTCTTCCATCTCTCTGGCATATTGACTCACTATGACAAGTTACCTCACTATGTTATGTGAGATCTGACTTCATATTCCCCTAGTTTATTCTGCTCACATAAAATTCAGAGTTGTCTTTGCATGCAGGCTTTCTCCAATGAATGGGTGTCTGTCATGATAAACAACGTAGATGTGCTCTCCCTCAGTGACTCAGATGAAGAACCTGATTGTGCCAAGGTTGGTGTTTCCTCCCCAACACTCTCCCCAGAAGACAGTTCTTCAAGTTCCAGTGATGAAAGCACATCTCACTCTGACTCTGATTCTGGAGGGAACCAGGAAAAGAGGAGCAAGGCTAAACCCAAGGTAGGAAGTGGGGTGCTTGACATGAGTATATTACAGAGAAAAGCATGATTACAGGGGTGATAGCGCTCCGGCACCACGCCGGATTTCCGTTTGCGTGATCTGACAATTCCCAAGATCTTAGAGGCCCAACAGCCACAGCCGACCCTCTATGACCGATCGCGTGGCTGATTCGCTTGTGCTCCTTCATCGCCGAGTAGTAGGCCCTATGATCTATCGTTCACATTCGCTCATCCACTTGTTACTTTGTGTCAGAAATTAGCGGATGATAAACTCTCCCTTTACGCACCTGCGTCTCGAGGCAGCATGCGAGCAAACACACGGCATCTCACCAGAATTTAAAAGAAATGTCTGACAAGTTTAAGAATAACATGTTTTCACTCAACATTGATGAGGCCACAGACAAAAGCATGGATACAATTCTAAGTCTAGCCTACTTGTCCGATTTTAAAACGAGGATGCAGGCAATGTGAAAACACAGCTCCAGATTGTGACCAAAATGTTGGAGTGTGACTGAAAAATAATCTAGGTTGCACTGATGCTTCTGACACTGCTCGGGTGAAAGTTCTTTTGCAAGTTTTCATTGTAGACTATACAGTACGTGCAACTTTACCAGTCTAGAAGTAAGCCCCTTGTCCTTGACCCGCTTTCTCTCGCTCTCCCTCTCTCTCGTGCGCAATGCGCTCAATGGACACCCACTCCTCGACAAGAGCATTTGATCCAAATAAAACATTCACAGCCGTGAAAGCAATGACGCATAGAAGATGACACACCATACCTACTGTGAAGCATGGTGGGGGCAACATAATGTTTTGGGGATGTTTCTCCTCAGCGGAGACTGGGCAATTGGTCTGAATAGAAGGGAAAATGGATGCTGCCATGTACACCCAAATTTTAAGGAAAACCTGCGTCCCTCTCCTAGACAGCTGAAGATGGGCAGGTCATTCGCCTTCCAACACGACAATGATCCTAAACTTACTGCCAAAAGAACAAAGCTTAAGGATAGGATGGTGAATATCCTTGAGTGGCAAAGTCAGAGCCCTGACTTAAATCCTATAGAAAATCTGTGGATTGATTTGAAGAGAGCAGTCCATCATCGCTCCCTACAGAATTTGACTGAATTTGAACAATTCTGCATGGAAAATTGATGGCTGTAATGAAAGCAAAAGGAAGCTCTACAAAGTATTAAGTCAGGGGTATGATGACTTTTCCAACCCTGTTATTCTAGTTTTTAATTTTTTATTAATTTTCAGAACTGTTGACTTTTTTTTCATTATTTTGATATTGTACAGCTAAATTTGTAAATAAAACTGGAAAAGATTTTTTTAGAAAATGGGTTTTGATTTCAGGCTGTAAGACAAAAAGGTAAAGGATATGATTACTTTCTATAGGCACTGCATATCCACATAAGTTATCAAAATGTTCTCCCAGAAGCAGTGGCGTAACTATAGGAGGTGCAGCAGGTACAGTCGCACTAGGGCCCGTGACCTCCCGGGGCCCGTCGCTACCCCCACCCTGCCTTTTTAATTTTTTTTAGAACTTCACCATTAAGAATCAAACTATCAAATAAAAACGGCTAAATCAAATTACCATCTTTCCTTGGCATCATACTGTTGCGCCAGAGTATCTTTTTTTCTACTGAGATACAGCAAGGATTTCTGGGTAGGCTGAGTAATTTTTTTTGCGATTTTTTTGAATGGATAGTGCGGCTGCACATTTCAGTCATCATTCCGTGCAAAATGCCCTTCAAACACAAGAGCGGGTGCAAGAAGCGGCAGGAGCGTAAGGAGCAAGGGGAACTAACACTAACATCTATTTTTCAACTTGCCAAAATGCTGCTGGTGGTAGATTATTTACGACAGCGTAACATCCACATTCGGGGAAGTGTGTAGCCTACTACTCTGTTGTTTCTGACATTGCCTGTGACTGTGACAACAGCTAAGCGATCTTTTTCCAAACTCAAACTTATTAAGACTTACCTAAGGAGCAGCATGGGGCAGGAGAGGCTCAGTGGGTTAGCTATCCTGTCCATTGAAAATATGAGAGCCAGAGCATTAAATATTGGGAACATCGTTGAGGATTTTGCACAACGAAAGGCTCACGGCCTGATTCACACATAGGCTATTGGGTATTGTATGCATATTAATGATTTTATTTTGTTTCTGCACGGTTGAATAAGTTAGGCTAATTTAAGTTTAGTTTCTGCGCAGTGCGAGTTTATAAGCAAGCAATCCACGCTTGCAGTTTCAGCAGAGGGTTGAAGAGGTTTCAGCGCATTGAGTGTTCCCATAATTCCATGCGAGTTGATGTTAATGCAGTAATATTAGATTACACTGACCTGCAGACTATTAATATATATTTTTTGAATGTTTTCACATGTAATGGATCCTATGTAGTCATGTGTTTTTCATTATGTATCTGTAATTACTAAACTACTTCGTTTCCAGAGGTCCTTTGCATAGAGAATTGAAGTCACCCTTAATGTGTATTGCATGTAGGCCTAACAGAGCTAATACATCCTGAGTTAACACGATGAATTCTATTCGAGATAGGACCCACTTGGCCATGCCGCACCGGGGCCCGCACCTGCCTTGTTACGCCACTGCCCAGAAGAGCCCACCCTGGATCCCGCTTGACAATTACGTTGATCAGGGCTTATATCGTGGCTAAGGGGCCTCCCAGGGGAAAAAAGATCAGGCTCAGGATTTTTTTTTACTATCACCCCTGAGATTACCTCCTTATAATTATGATTTAGAAGCAGCCCAAGGGTGGGACATTTGTCTGTGTGTTTGTGCAATCTTCATCTCAATCCAGACGGTCATATCCCTCTCCTGCAACAATTTTGCTTAATTATCACTCCACACTTGGGATAGGAGAACATTATTTGGAAAAAAAAGGGCAAAATTGGCCCTTTTAATAAATGTATAATCACCCTCTTGTGTTTTTGTCAATACTGTAACTTTTTTGTTTAGTTTTACCGCTGTAAAAAAACCTGTTTAATTTGGCTTTCATTTACTGCTCCCCCTTTTGCCTTTAGGTGGTGCAAAAAACAAAGCCTGAGATCACGTTGTTGGATCTGGATGACTGTGAGTTGAACCAGTGGCTAACCTACTGTACAACTTTTGAGTTTGAGTTAGGATGTAATTTATGATGTTTAAATGCGTCACCTACATTCAAATTATTGTGTGATTTTTTTATAGTCTCCCCTGATCCACGGATATCCACAAAGTCCTGTGTGCTCTCTCCAAGCTTGCTGTCAGATTTGGATGGGCTCTCTCTCTCCAGTTCCCCTTCTACCGTACAGGTCAGAGTGCCCATTGTTATGATGATTTGGTGGATGTTTCATCTGTTACACCTACAGTGTGTTCCTTACTATTTGAGCCAGATCACCTATTTGCCTACCTGCCTGCTTGTTCTCATGAACTCATGCAATCTCCTCTTGCATTTTACCATCCAGTCTCCAATCAATGTTCTTATGCCCTAATATGCAAGGGCCCTTTATGCACAGTTACCATATATTGAAGTATAACTCAAAATATAGTCCATGATATTACATAGGCTAAATAATCCAACTAAAATCTGAAGTAGTCTTCTTCCATTCGAGGCTTTTTAGGGTGTCCGAAGTGCAGGTCACTCTGCCATGACATTGATGTTAAAGTATCTCCTGTCTACCATACAGTGCAGTCAGTGCAGCCTAGGCCCACATGAGAACTACAGAGACAATCAGCCACAGTAGTGCTATTTATATGTTTTGATTTACCATTTTTTCACAAACAAATATACTTTTTCATTAAAATCATCTTCTGTCCGTCATTTGGTAAACTAGCCTACTCATAGCGCTTTAATAGTACACGTTTAGCCCGGGTGTTCCCATGCTGCCTTGCGCGCGATTTGATTCACGCTGCTAAGGCAGCCTGGAAACTACCGCCCTAATTTTTGCCTCAGATAGGGGACCAATCACAGAACAGGGGGGAAAGCAAGATGATGATGAGCTATGCACAGACGCATTTGATAGACATCCGTGGCGCCCAATGAACGGATCTGGGCATTTTTTCAAATATAAGAAAATGAACGTTTGGTTGCCAGACCACGTCTCATTGAGAAGTGGTAGGTGCTAGCCAGGCTAGTGCACGTTAATCAGGCCTCTCAATAACACTAGTAAAGCTAATAGGCCGAAATTATTTATTAATAAATAATAAAACATTTTATTGAAAGCGCCTTTCATGACACCCTAGGTCACTTCACAAGGTTGTTAAAGGGATATTCCGCCATTTTTGGAAATACGCTCATTTTCCACCTCCCCTCGAGCAAAACAATCGATATTTACCTTGTTCCCGTTCATCCAGCCATTCTGTGAGTCTGGCGATACAACTTTTAGCTTCAGCCTAGCATAGATCATTAAATTGGATTAGACCATTAGCTTCTCGCCTGCTAGCTTCATGTTTAAAAGTGACTAAGATTTCTGGTAATTTTCCCAATTAAAACGTGTCTCCTCTCAAGTTAGAAAGTGCAATAAGACCAACTGAAAATGAAACCTGGCGTTTTTCTAGGCTGATTTGACATGGAACTACACTCTCATCTGGCGTACTAATCAAGGCAACTTGCAAACGTACCATAGGCACAGTGATATCGTACTCAGCATCTGAAAATAGTCCCCATAGACAACAAGCAGTAGTAGTGCCAGTAGCTGCAAGTTGCCTTGATTATTACGCCAGATGAGAGTGTAGTTCCATGTCAAATCAGCCTAGAAAAACGCCAGGTTTCATTTTCAGTTGGTCTTATTGCACTTTCTAACTTGAGAGGAGACACGTTTTAAATGGGAAAATTACCAGAAATCTTAGTCACTTTTAAACATGAAGCTAGCAGGCGAGAAGCTAATGGTCTAATCCGATTCAATGATCTATGCTAGGCTGAAGCTAAAAGTTGTATCGCCAGACTCACAGAATGGCTGGATGAACGGGAACAAGGTAAATATCGATTGTTTTGCTCGAGGGAAGGTGGAAAATGAGCGTATTTCCAAAAATGGCGGAATATCCCTTTAAAGTTAAAATCATCTCATAAGAATAAACAATAAAAATAGAAATAAAAGTCAGTCAGTCAGTCCATAAGCTTTCTTGAAGAAATACGTTGCCAGTCTACTTTTAAAGAGAAACTATGCAGGATTGGCGATTTCATCTTAAAGGGATAATCCGGACTATTGGGAGTACATACGTTGAGTTGACACCAAAATCAAGTCATTCGGATGTATTTTGAGAAAGTTCGAGTTCACCGTTTTTAGCCAAAACTCGTTAGCCTGTAAGTGACCGGGGCAAGTCCTTTCGCCACTACAAAACGCTATTTTTATACCTCTTCTACTGTTCCAAACAACACTACACTTACGTGGTAGTGAGTAGAGGGTCCCTAAAGCCAAACGGAAGTATCCCCACGTCTTTATGTGGTCGGATAGAGAGTCCAGAATGAATTGAATCGAGTCAGTACCTTCTGGAAATGTCGCTGCGGCAGCTGCGCAACGCTTCAACAACACTTTACTAACATTTTTCCGGAAAGGTACTGACTCGATTAAATTCATTCTCGACTCTCTATCCGACCACATAAAGACGTGGGGATACTTCGGTTTGGCTTTAGGGACCCTCTACTCACTACCCTTTAAGTTTCGATTATCCCTTTAAGTTTCGGTTTCATTTTTCATTTTCGTTTTATGCTTGCATATTTCTCTGCAGAGCTTCCCCGACAGCTTTAGCGTGTATATTTATACATATATAGGCTATATAAATTGCAAGTGTGGTTCTTCTTGTTCTTTATGCGTCGCGGATAGGGACACTGGGGGCGGGAGGAAATATTACTGTTTTCGATAAAACTGGTCAGTCAAGCAAAACAACGATTTCTAAGCGATTTTATGACTATGAAAAAGTTGCATAGGGTCTCTATGTCAGTAATTGAGTCAGAGTGTCTGATGCAGTCTGGCAGTGAATTCCACAGCTTGGGGGTGATGTAGCTGAAAGCCCTCTCTCCCAGGGTGCTGAGGTTCACGTTAGGGACATGCAGCAGGCCTGCTGAGGAGGATTTCAGTGAATGGGCAGGAGTGTAAGCTTCCAGGAGGTCAGTGAGGTTAGGTAGGGGGGGGAATTGTGGTGTAGGGACTTGTATGCCAGGAGCAGAGCCTTGAAATGAATTCTGAAGGTAACTGGAAGCCAGTGTAGTTGCATAAGCAATAGTGTTACATGGTTAGTGGATTTGGAGCATGTTATAATCCTTGCTGCAGAATTCTGGATGAGTTCGAGCCAGTGGAGTAGCGTATTTGGGATGTCACATACGCATTGACTAGGACTTCTGCACTCTGCTGGGTGAGCGCAGGGTAAAGCCGTGTAATGTTCCTTAGATGGAAAAAGGCACTTATAGATATATTGTTTATGTGTGCACTGAATGAGATTGTATTGTCCAGTATGACACCAAAGCTTTTGAGCTGTTTGGAGCAAGGGATGGTGCTGCCATCTACACAAATGGTGAAAGTAGAGATGCACCGATTGCAATTTTTCGGCCGATTCCGATTTCCGATTTTTCATCGAATTTGACCTACCGATACCGATTTTGGCCGATTCCGATTTAATTCCTTCTAACCACTTTACAGCACAAACAAAGAGTTATTATCTAGCCTATATTTTCTTTAATACAACATGTTCATATAGAAATGTAATCAACTTATCAATGGCTGGTAGGAAAATGTGAATAGACAGATTCTTCTTCAAGTCTTCTTCAGCTGCAGTATTCCCAGTGTGGGACATTCATTTCACACATACTAATAGAAATGCACTGTAGGAACACTATTTTTTTTTCTTCTGACATCCAATATCCAACTGTAAATATCTTCAGAATACTGATAACTGGAAAGCTTGGTGTACATGTGCTACATAGACTGAGATGTTGGAAAATGACAACACGCAATTAGCGGCAAGGACGAGCTTTGATGAGCGCTGTATCCTGAAGTGAGCTTAGTAAATTCCATGCAATATGGCAAAGCAGTGTTTGCTGCAAAGAAAAACTCAGTTTTAGCGCTATATCTAGCCCTGACTGTTGGCCTTTGCTAGCTTCATCAAACTTTGCAAACTCAGTGTGATGTTGTTACCAATACGTGCGAGTGCATTTTGACCGGCATAAAATTGGCATGTCTCAGACTGACCGGCCGGTCGCCGGTCATGGCCGATCACGTGAAAATCGGCCGATTCCGGTCAGCAGCCGATCGGTGCATCTCTAGGTGATAGATTCCATCTTAGCAAGAGCTAATTTGGAGCCAACCACTAGCAGCTCAGTCTTACTGCTATTCATCCATAAGTTGATGTCATGGAGGTAGGCAATAAGTGCAGCTGGCGGAAGAGTGGCAGTAGGTTTCACTGAAAAGTAGAACTGGGTGTCATTAGCATAGCAGTGAAATTGAACACCATGTTGCCTGAGGATAGTGCCAAGTGGGAGGAGGTAGTTGATGAAAGACAGAGGGCCTAACACAGACCCCTGGGACACCCCTCTTGTCAGCAGTACTCTTGGGGGCAGTCGTGGCCTACTGGTTAGGGCTTCGAGCTTGTAACAGGAGGGTTGCCGGTCCGACCAGTCCACGGCTGAAGTGCCCTTGAGCAAGGCACCTAACCCCTCACTGCTCCCCGAGAGCCGCTGGTTGGGCAGGCAGATCACTGCTCTGGGTTAGTGTGTACTTCACCTCACTGTGTATTCACTGCGTGCTGTGTGTGTGTTCACTAATTCACAAATTGGGATAAATGCAGAGACTGAATTTCCCTCATGGAATCAAAAAAGTATATACTTACTTACTATACTATACTCAGACTTACAGACTTGCATTTGCACGCACTGTGTCCTTCCAGAGAGATAGGAGGTGAACCACTGGTAAGCACTGACACGCACTCCGATATTAGCTAAACTCTCCAGCAGAACATGGTGAGGGATGGTATCAAAGGTAGCACCGAGATCAAGGAGAATCAGAATGGAAATAAGTCCATCATCAGCTGCACAGAGGAGATCATTAGTAATCAGTAAACCATTTCAGTACTGTGCATAGGACAAAATCCAGATTGGAATGGCTCAAAGAGATCATTGTCCTTCAGGTGATCCTGGAGTTGAGTCGCCACTATTTTCTCAAGCACTTTGGAGAGAAAAGGCAAGTTGGATATAGGCCTGTAGTTGTTGAAGTTGTTAGAATCCAATCCAGATTTTTTCAGTGTTGGTCTGACAATAGCAGTTTTAAAGGCTGTGCCAGAGAGAAGAGAGGTGCTAAGTATTGATGTAATCATCGGAGCAATGGATGGCAGGTAGCTCTTGACCAGGCTTGTTGGAAGAGGGTCCAGCTGACAGGTGGAGGAATTTCACTTTTTGATGAGGCCACAGATGGTATTTTCAGCAGGGAGACTGAATTCAGAGTTCATTGTTGTAAGATGATCCCAGAGTGCTCAGTGAGCATGGTTGTTTCAACTGAGTAATTGAACATTCTAATTGCTGATGGATTGCCTCAATTGTGGTGTTAAAAAAGTTCAGGAAGGTTGAGCAGCATTCATCAGAGAGTTCCTGATGGGTGATGTTATCAGGTGGCTTAAGAAGACCATTAACAGTGGAAAAGAGAGTCCTGGTGTTTAATTGTCCTTCACTGATTATCTTTGCATAGTATGATCTTTACAAAACACAGACAGCATTTTTATACTGATGCGTTATACTGAAGTGTTCAGAGTACATGTCTTTGGGTGCGTTCGTAAATTGCCACTCCCAGCACACTGAGCACACTCTTTTTAACCCTTCGTAAATTCGGAGCGTGGATGGAATTTTCATTCGTTTATTCAGAGCATCACACTCTCAGAGCGTCCAGAGCGTACTCTGGGCACTCCAGCCGAAAGGACGGAGAAGCAGAGCGTGACGTCACATCAGTCAGCTACTAATGAGAATAACGCTAGATTATAGCGTTAACAGGTTAGCATTTTAGTGCTAGTGCTAAATGAACGTTTCCGAGTTGACATTACAAGGGTTGCTTATCAAGATTATGTAGACGGTTTAGATAATTGCTCTCACAGTGTTCATCATCACTGTCAAGAAGCTCTTGCATCAGTGGAATTGAGTTCTGAATAATACATAAACCCTGTTTCAAAAGTGCCGTAGTGTCGTCCATATAGTAAATGTAAACCAAGGTGCACAAATGAAACAGTTTGTGTCTTTATAGGAGCAACTCTGTCAAGTGTTGTAGACAAGCAGTCATTATAGTGGTCAACTAAATCCCCCAATGAAGTATTAAAAGCAGGTGAGGGATAAGTGGCAATTAGAGAAGTGAGTTCCTCTGGTTCCACCTTTTTGGAGGTTGTGATATGACATCACACGCTGAACCTTGGACTTTATGACAGGCAGATAGGTGTCAAACAGTACAGCTTTGTGATCAGAGATGGGTAGTTCAGCAGTATTGATATTGCCAGGCTTGATACCAGAGCAACAGGCCAGATCTAAAATATGTCCTTTGTTGAGGGTTGGGCAGTTAACATATTGGGCCCTATTCTCAGGATCAAATGGGCATTGTCGCAAGTCAATCGCGCAAGTTTCTTTGGGGGCGTTCCGAGCGCGAAAGGTTATAATGATGCCGTGAAAACAGAACATTGCGCTCGGCGCACAGTGAAAAGAGGTTGTCTTAATTTAGTTAATTAGTCGTGGTCTTTTGGGCGTAGCAAGCAATAAACCAATTAGATTTCACACTCTCATTCCCTTTAAAAGCCTGGTGCATTGTTCCATGGCCTGTTGGTATTATCATGGCGGATTTACCTTGGCGTCTACTCCAGAAGAGACCGATTTATTCGTGCGTGAGGCATGGGCAGCGCGTAATGGAGGCTAAGCCTTCCCAAATTTTATGCTGGAAAATTGTGAAAATAATGTACATGATGTGTGAATATTTTTTACTAACACGAGTAGTTCCGGACCTTGATGATGATTGGTTGAATCGCGTTCGATGCTGTTATAAAATCCAACACCAACATACACCTTGACCGCATTTCGTTAATGCCCTACCACAACTTGCACAAAAGTTAAAGTAGCTGCGTCTCGATGTTGCATGGCAACCATTCATATGGAGGAAATATTTCTTGGCGGAAGAATGATTAAATTTTTCGTTGCTGCCTCTGTTTCATGAAATCTTGCTATCGACGTAAAGTTACCGTTTTAGAAAAGCAATAAGCCACTCGAAGTCCGTAGTTTACACTGATTTTAGAACAGCTAAGGGGGGTTTTAGGCACTAGCCTACGGTCTCTCGGGGCTTATGACTTAAATAGCAGCAGTAGCCAGAAGCCAGTTCTCACTATTGATCATTATCATTATTACATTTCCCTTGCGTGTGTATGTGTATTCACACCAAATTGACATGCCATACCGTACCCTCCCAATATGCACAGCATCCCATTAGCTGCCTGCCATCAGGCTATTTACAATTTTCTATTTTAAGTAAAAGTCAGTCAACATGTTATCAAAATTAACTTAATGCAGAGCTATATCCACACGCACACATTTCGTTTGAACAGGAGAGATTACGCACGCAGGCGCGCCACTACTTGTTTTCTTTTACTCGGCTATCAGCACACAATGTGAAGCTAATTCACTAACTCAATAGCCTACATGGATATCGCAAGTTATTTTAAACAAACAAAACAGAAAGGATGGAGGATGGAGGCAGTTAGAGGAGTTATTCCAGATGAGCAATAACAGTTGACAATTGTCAGAACGCTACAGCTGTTTAATGCCAGACATTAAAGGTACGCTAGAACAAAACTAAAGGTAACTTAGCCATAGGGCTGTGTTATGTTGTCTAAATGAGCAGGTCACTGTTAGACGTTGTTGTTGTATTATTGCATGTGGATGTTGTTATGCTTTGTAGGCTACTTTTTGCTGACCAATACACAAACCTAAAACCGAGAAACGGACAAATATTATTTAATTATATTTGGGCTGCGCGCTCCTGCTGATGAAAGAAGTAGGGTGTGTGCATGCATTGTGCACTCCTCCATATCCCCAAGCCTCATGCGCTCATAAAATAGCCTTTCAGCTATGCGCAAATGATTCCCGACTAGGTTTTTCATGGTCAGTGGCGCACTTACTTTCTGCATCCATATATTAGCGACTGGCGAGCTTTGCGCCGGACCACACCTCTTCTCTTCACTGACACGCCCGTTAGGGCGCAATATCATCTCCTATCTAGAGAACGTACATTTGCACTGGAGAAATGAAGGATGCGCTCGCAGAGAATAGTAATTATAGGTCCCCCATCAGGATGACATTAGGAGACATTGCATTCAAAGTAGTAAGAACAGTTGAAAGTTCAGGAATAAATATATTTTATGGTTTAGGTGGTCTGTACAATACCGCAATGATGAGGCTCATAACTGGGAAAATTTACTTATTAAATATTTCCTCATCCTTGCTCCAGCAGGTGCTGCCTATGCATGAAGAAGTGTGTAAGCTTGTGTAACCCAGACATTAGCTACGTTCATTTTATCTGACCAACTTCTCGTTGCTGCCTGCACTTTCCCTCTCCTCACGACTGCAAGTTGCACACTCGTTTGTGCTTTTTAGTTTGTGCTCTGAGCCTCCATGTTAACAATGAATGAAAATTAGCTTATTATCAATTCAAGTGAGTAGGCTTTACTACACAATCATTTTTTTCTAAACACATAGGACTGCTGCAGGCAATGAGCAGCCAACCACCATGAATTAATAGTTTTTTCATGTATCAGACAATAACTAACATATCTCCAGACTCTGCTATAGTAGGCTATCATTTTGGGGACAGTTAGGGCAGGATTTGGGATTCGGGACAAGTGCTTGTATTTTGGGACTGTCTCGAATTTTTCGGGACATCTGGTCACCCTGAATTAGATGTGCCCAGCAGTTTATGTCCTGTCTGGAGGATGTTCATGTTAAAACCAAACTACCTGTGATTCCTCAGATGACCTCCCAGGCCTTTGTTCCTATGAAGCCCCATGAACTCCTCCATCGAATGACTGGGAAAGGTCTGGCTGCCCAGTACTATTTCTCTCGACAGCCTTCCATCTATGGAAATGGCATGGTGGCAGTACAGCTTAACCTCACCAACACTAGTGAACGAACACTGGAGCATATTCACATTGGAGAGAAAAGTGGACAGAACATTCATGGATTCAACAATATTGGTGAGTTTAATGTTACATTAAAGAGGAACTATGCAGGATTGGCGATTTCATCTCTGGTTTCGGTTTCGTTGTTTGTTTTCGCTCGTTTTATGCTTGCATTTTCTCTGCAGAGCTTCCCCGACAGGTTTAGCGTGTATATTTATACATGTATAGGCTATATTTAAATATATAAATTGCAAGCGTGGTTCAGACTTCCAGATGTAAACAAAGAGCGATCGTCTCCTGCAGAAAGTTGCATCAGGTCTCTTTGATGGTTTCTTCATCCATGTGAAGCAAAGGGTCATGATGCACAGATGGGCACATGTAACATTAAAGTGGTAAAGGAAATTCCTTTAACTCACCTTTGATAACAAGCTGTCTTATTCAACACATTAGTTTAAGAAATGGATGTTTCAAGACTTTGGATATTGTAAATGTATTTTCAAAAAAACAAATCGGGGAGCAGAGTGCTCTGTAGTTCTGCGTCTATACAGGGAGCATAGTTTATGGGTCTGCAAGGTCATTTAGAACTTCTCCACTACAGGTTTTATGTGGAAGCAAGTGAACAGGTATTTGCAGGTATTTGAAAATCAGCTTCTCAAAACTTTAAAAAAGGGTATATAAAAAATGTCCTAGGGAGGGTTTTTGGAGTCAGGGAAGGAATTGACTCATAGAACAATACTCAACAATTAAAACATAAAAAGACTAAGAATACAGAACAGTAAGAATAGAATAAAGGGCAGTAGTATAAGGCTGTGTATCATGGTATATATACATTTGCAATACATAGACACTATGGGGTAGGGCTGTCAATCTTCCTCTGTTATCACATTCGAATTTCATTCATTATAATTTGTGTACATTTGAATAATATTCGAATATTTAATGGTCAATTTTGACTTATTAATATTTACTATTTTCCTATCTACTCGCACTGTAAAAACTGGCTAAGCCTATGACACTGCCACTATGACATCGTAGTTGACTTGTTTTACGTGATAGCTGTCTTGCTAAGTAAATTATAGCCCTTTTCTGACTGAGAAACATTACATACATGTTACAGAAATAACAGGCTGAGGGGGATTTCGCAGTGTGAAAGGTAGATGTGTCTTGGTCCCAGGTTGTCTGAAGCTGACTGCTGAACGACTGCTGCCATTTCAGTTAGCTCGTTGGCTAGTTGGCTAGTTAGCTAACTAGCATTAGGTAAACATTCCAAAAAGACGTGCTGGCCTTACTGTCAGACGGTTTTGGTAACATAGCAACAATAAACACTTGGCCAAAGCGCCGAGAAAAGGAGGAGGGCGCTCTCAGCAGCACCTAAAGCTGTCGTTCGCTAAATATAGTCAACACGTAAAAAAGAAAAAAACACATTCGAATTATGATTTTAACATTCGAATAGTATTAATTTTTTACAAATTCGAATTATATTCGAATACCGAAATTCGTTCCAACAGCCCTACTATGGGGGGGGATAGGGTAATGCAATTGGGAGTACAGCTGGGAATGTCTGCCTCCTTGTTGTCCCTGTCAAGGTTGCTGTAGTGTATGGAGATAAACTTTATAATGTATTTTACTTCATTTCATGTGTTGTATTTCATGTGTGACCCTTGACCTTTTGTGTTCATTGGATGCCACTGTGGTATAAATGTTAGAGCATCACTCTAGGTCGCGCCCTTGAGAAGAGACCAAGCGAGAGGTCTTTATGAGTTTCATTTTCAGTGCCTGCGTTGCTGCTGTGTAATGTGTGTTACCTGGTTAGTAATAAAAAGAGGAATATCCAAAGATACCTATCGTTGTATATTGCAGTTACTTTGTAGATACACAACAATTTTGACAACAAGGATGGGATATTCCTCTTAGGTTTATGTGCAGCGGGTGACTCCCTTCCTGACTGGTAGCAGCTAGATTTGTATGTTAGCAGCTTAGCTAACATGGCGCTGTACAGTACAGATATTGGACTGCAGCTCGATGAAACAGCAGAAACGTTCTACCAGACACTTCCTACCAGTGGTGTAGTCTGCGTGATACGCGGGACTACGCGGTATACCCACTTAAAAAGCATTACCATCTCAGTATACCCACTTAAAATAGTCAAGGATAGGTATTAAAGGGATATTCCGCCATTTTTGGAAATAAGCTCATTTCCACCTCCCCTCGAGCAAAACAATCGATATTTACCTTTTTCCCGTTCATCCAGCCATTCGGTGAGTCTGACGATACAACTTTTAGCTTCAGCCAAGCATAGATCATTGAATCGGATTAGACCATTAGCTTCTCGCCTGCTAGCAACATGCTTACAAGTGACTAAGATTTCTGGTAATTTTCCCATTTAAAAAGTGTCTCTTCTCAAGTTAGAAAGTGCAATAAGACCAACTGAAAATGTCCTGGAATCAACTGAGAGTTGAGCAAGAAGGTTCCAATGATACTACTCCCTCCTCGGTTACAGAGGATACTCCAAGGCCGCAGCAGCAAAGGAAGCTGCCAGATAGATTAAATCTGTGAACCCAATATTCTTATGACCGTGTAATGTGTGAATTTGTTTTTTTTTTAAAGGGTTTTAGGTTCAGATCTCAAGGGAGGAGTTTACTGTAAGTCAGTGACTTCTATCCCTCCAGATCACCAGATTGAGGGTGTTGCCAAGATTGTGGGTGGACCCGTAACATGCTGCTTTAGCGCTAAACTGTCCAAAACATTAAGGAACTTACTGGCTTTTGCATCGGTCGTCTTATTGACATGGATATTAAAATCACCATTTACAATTATTTGCCCTGTCTAGTTGAGTAGAGGAAACTATCATTTGGGCAGTGGTTCTCAAACTTTTTCTTTCATACCCCACTTTGATCAAGGGGGCATTTTCGAGCCCCACCTGTCCCTCATTGCTCTAAGAAAGTAGGCTAGTAGGTCAAGCTTAAATGGTCAAATTTATTGATGACGTCAAATTCTAAATATACATCAGTAACAAATAATAGTTAGGCTACAGATAAATATCAGTTAAAAAATAGAGAAAATAAAAATCTAGATCAATGACAAATAATATCAGTCAAGGTGTCAATCCTTGCCTCAAAAAAGGCTGATTTCCAAAAATAAAGAAAAAGGGACTAAGCTACCATTGTGTTCTAAATGAAGTTCACCACTCTCACAACCTCGTTCAAAATCTTATAAAAAATCTCAGGTCGGTACTAAGCTGCCTTGACGCAAGCGCTTCCCTATGAATGAAACTGTGCGTCCATTGTGCATCGGGCGCTACCCTCTTTATTAGGGTTTGCTGGCCATTTCTTTTCCCTGCTATCGTCTTTGCGCCATCCAAGCGAAGTTCCACACAGTTTACCCGTTTGATGTCATGATCTGTCAGGTAATTGTTAAGAATGTTGAATAGCTCCTCAGCAGTAGCTCTACTTTTGACATACTCGCAGAATAGAATATCTTTGTTCAGTGTCAAAGAATTAACAAAGCGGACATAAGCAACAAATAAACAATCTTTTTACTGCCGTCCACTTGCAAGGCAAAATGTGAGTGTTTGAGTTTGTCAAGCAGTTCTTCAAGATCGTGAGACATGTCAACTATGCATCTAGCAATTGTGTCGTTGGACAGAGGGATAGCCTTCAAATCCACTGCGCTTGTCTTGTCGAACATGAACATTTGTTTTATTCCGCTACAATTAAAATTCTGAAGTCGATCATTATTTTTTTTCAGACTATATGGTTCCAGGACAGACTAACATTTTCATCTGATCAATGATATAAGGGTCTGTGGAGGTGCATGCTCGTAATTAGCAATAAAGGAAGGCATAGGCTACAGATAAAAAAAAAAAAAAACCTCTCCTGTTTTTCACGTCAGCATGCCTGGCATGTCTCTGCGCGCCAGTAAGGCACGCCACAGTTTGAGAAACGCTGCATTTGGGGGACCGGTTTCAGCACAAAACAGAAATTCCATTTTTTTTTTTCACTGATAAAATGATTGATTGCAAAGAATTTAGTAATGAGTGAGAGTGCACCTATATTTAGTAAGCCCATGTTGGCTGAAAATGTATCTGGCTTCAGATGAATATGCTGAGGTATGGAAAGAAAATTAGTTTGGTTTGTAGATTTAAATTTGCTTTAAAAAGCTTAAAGCTTAAAATGATTACTATGTTGTAAGTCGCTTTGGCTGAAAAGCATCAGGTAAATGTAATGTACTGTAATGCAGTGCAAAATTGCCTTTACACTATACGTTTGGAAGAAATTAACATTAGAATATGACTACCTACAATCCTATTATTGACAACATGATCCGTATCTGGAAACAAATCAGATCCCATTTCAGGCTTAAACCTATTTCTTCAGCATTGTCTATAGATAGAAATCCCACTTTTACCCCTTCCAGAATGGGCGGAGCATTCTCTGTCTGGAGTCAGAAGGGTATTAAATATGTTGGAGATCTATATAAGGTGTCTTTACCTCATTTTCGCAACTATAGCAGAAATTTGAATTAGGAAATAACAATTTTTTTCAATATTTGCAAATCAGGGATTATATACGAAAACATGTAAAGGAGTTTCAGATCGAATCAAGAACATCAATAGATGATTGTTTGAAACTGTCATCGAGACTACCAAAATTGATTACATACATTTGTCATACTCTTTTATCATTAAGCTCCCCCTTTCCCAACATACATAGATGCAAATGGGAAAAAGAACTTGGTGAACCAATTACAGCGCCTTGGAAAAGATTAATACCTGCTCTTTTAGTTTAAAGTTATCTATATGTTACACTTTTCAAAGGAAAAACTACATAACATTAGGGCTGGGCACGTTAACGCGTTAATATCACGTTAAATCATCAATCAATTAACGCCGATAATTATTTTATCGCGCATTAACACAGTTTTTACTATTTATTTTATACTGTAAAAGTCTGTTGCTCACAGGCTGGTCACAGGTGTCTCGTCATCATGCATTGAAATTCCATAGCCTACATTCACGAAATCAGGAGATGTGCAACAGAAGTGAGAGAAGCCACTGGCTGCAGCAGTGCAAGAGCAAGTCACATGTTCACGGTGCACGTTGTCACACGCATGCCTAATGTTCATGTTTTGCGCTGGTTTTGCGGCTACTTTGTTCAAGTGGCATTGATAAGTTAAACAGTTGTTTTTCCACACGGTAACATTGTTGTATGGAAAGAAAACATTAGCCTTGAGTATTTTAATATTCAGTTGTAAACAAAGACATCCTCCTATGTAGCCCAAGCTGTAAATGGACTGAAGTTCACTCTAAATATCTAATTTTATCGATTATGCTAATCGTTAGCATTTCTATGGAATTTCTCATAGACATTAGCCATAAGCTAACGCACTAGTTTCTATTCTGTAACTTGGAATGATAGCTTACGTGACTGCACTCTAACAAAACATTGAAGGAAATAACTGAAATGTATTCTGTTGTTCTGCTTAGTTTTACAGTAAAAGTTTGAAAAGAATTTCAGCATCAGAGTTTCCCTTGGGAAATTGGTTAGCCCTATATCCATTTATTCTAATGTAGCTGGTTAGACTTCATCATTACCACACACACAAGTGGGGGCAGAATTACAAATGTGTCATAGAGTGACAATGCATTGGTTGATTTGGTTAAAAAGTCACAGGTTGGTAATTGATTATAATAGTAATGTTGCTGCTACTCAGAAATAATGAGCTGTAAGTAACAGCTCAAACTTTTAAAAAACATTTTTTTAAAGGATATCGACTAATTATCGTTATCGTCAAAATCACAAAAAAATATCGAGATATTATTGTTTGCCCATATCACCCACCCCTATAGGCCTAAATAAAAAATAATTTTGACATTATACCAGGCTAGGCTCATTACAACAAGTATTATGAAAATATTTACACGCACTGTTACAGTAAAGGTTTTACCAAAAAAGTGTGTGTACAATAAGCTTTAACTTTGTATTTGTTTTGGTTACATTGTGTAAGTTGAGATTTACACTAAATCATTTATTTAACTGCTATTGTATAAACAAAATGCTGATGTTAAATGTTTGCAGAAAAAATGCTATGGCACTTGCGTTCATATGGCAGCACATTTAAAATAAAAATGTGCTATATATTACTTTTGAATTCCTTATTGAGTTTGCGTATAATAATGCGATTAATCATGATTAATCAGGGAAATTATGCGATTGATCACGATTAAAAATGTTAATCGTTGCCCAGCCCTACATAACATATATCCAGAAATATCACATTGTGTGATAAATGCAACCTGCATAGTCAACCTGATATGTCCTTTGTGTTACATTGTCTATTTTGTTTGTTTTCTATGTTTTGTTATGTTTTGTCTGTTGTGTTCTATCAGCATACAATATCCTCTTCGACTTTGTGAGCATACTTATAAGCAAAAAAAGAGTCTGAAATGTGTTAATGACTGTACCTACAGTGCCCTCCATAATTATTGGCACCCCTGGTTAAGATGTGTTCTTTAGCTTCTAATAAATTCATTTTTTTTTCCAAATAATATAGGACCACAATTTAAAAAATGCGTAAAATCCAACCTTTAATACAAGTGCATTTATTTAGAAGGAAATAAATCCCACATTAAGAAATAATTATTTTACATCAAATCATGTGTGCCACAATTATTGGCACCCCTGATGTTAATGCTTTGTACAACCCCCTTTTGCTAATAAAACAGCACCTAATCTTGTTTTATAATGTTTCACAAGATTAGAGAAAACAGAAAAAGGGATCTTCGACAATTCCTCTTTGCACAAAATCTCCAAATCATCCAACGACCTGGGTTCTCTCCTCTGCACTCTCCTCTTCAGCTCACCCCACAGGTTTTCAATGGGGTTGAGGTCTGGGAACTGAGATGGCCATGGTAGGAGCTTGATACGGTGTCTGGTGAACCATTTCTGTGTAGACTTGGCCATATGTTTCGGGTCATTATCTTGCTGAAAGACCCAGTGACGACCCATCTTCAGCTTCCGGGCAGAGGCCACCAGATTCTGATTTAAAATGTCCTGGTATTTCAAAGCGTCCTCTTCCAGGCTTGTTTACCCCTGCTCCAGTTGTTTTAAACTTCTTAACGATTCCTCTGACCATAGATATGGGCAGGTGTGCGAGTGGCTATTTTCTTGTAGCCATTGCCTTACTTGTGAAGGTCGACACACATCTGCCTTACTTGAACAGTGTGTTCCTTTGTCTTTCCCATGTTGAAGAGAAATGGCCTCTGTGCCACGTCATATTTATAGCCCAGGGAAACAGGATGTTATGAATTACTAAATAAATGTTCCTACATACTCTGATTGACTTTGGAAACTACTGTAGAAATTACAGAAATTACAGAAATATTTTAATTACATTTATTTCCTAGGAATTGTTAGGGGTGCCAATAATTGTGAAACAGGTGATTTTATGAAGAATAATTATTTCTCAGTCAGGGATTTTTTTCCCACCTTAAAATTCACTTGAGTTGAAGGTTACATTTTTCTTCAATTTTCAGTGTGAGAGTATGCTTCTACAATAAAAATTTTATTTATTTTAAGGCTTTTAACGCATCTTAACCAGGGGTGCCAATAATTGTGGAGGGCACTGTATATCTTGAATGCTCAATAAAATACATTTGAAAAAAAAAAAGAATATGACTACCTACGGTATGAGTATATGTCAAGGTTCAAGGTTCAAGGTTCAAGGTTCAAGGTACTTTTATTGCCATTTATGTAAAAAACATATAGGAATTTGTTTCAGCAATACAGTGTGTGTTTTCTTCAATACATATAGTGCAGCTAGACAAAGACAGTGATGACACAACAGACAGACAACAGTGCATAGCAGGCTTGTGCAAAATTCAGAATTTAATTGAGAATGACTCCTAAATTCCAATTCAATTCTTGAGTTTGAATTGAATTTGAATTGAGGTCAAAAACAGGATGCAGAATTACAATTCGAATTTGAATTAAGGGAAGTAGAATTGAAATTCAATGAAATTCAAATCAATTCATATACATAATATAAGGGTACGCTGCAAATTATTTGATTCTTATCAAGATAAAAAAAAATAGATTAGAAGTGTTAGATCATTTATATTGTTTGAAGCGTGAATTTGAAAAAAATAGATTAGAAGTGTTAGATCATTTATATTGTTTGAAGCGTGTTCAACTTTACACTATCTTTTTTTGTCTCAAATAGGCATGAAATCTTAAAATGAGGTAAATACTGTTAAAATGAGATCTTTTACATCTCTCCCTTAAATTCTCATCAAAATAAAGCTTGTTTTAAGATTAAGTGACAAGAAAATTTGACTTAATTTAAGATGACATTTAAGATTTAAGATATCATCTTAAAACAGCAGTTTATGCTTATAACAATTTATGTAACAACTTTAAATATACGCAATCTAGACTTGTCACAAGCTGTGGTACTGTGGCGCAACAGGTTACAGCATTAGTACCTTGTACTCGTCCAACTACCCACGGGGACCAGGTTCGAATCTCACCTGCGGTCATATCCGAATCTCTCCCCAACTCTTTCACTCACCTACCCGCTTCCTGTCTATCTTCATTGTCCTATCTGAATAAAGGTAAAAAGTCCAGAAAATATTCTTCCAAAAAAAAAGGAATATAATCTGAGGCTGTTTAAATTTAAGTAACCTCATTTTACAACCAGCATTTTATGCTTATATTAAGTATATTCTACTTATTTTGGGGATGTAAAAAATATATTTATAAGTAATCTTAAAAACAGCAATTTCAGCTTATGTTAAGTTTCCAAATACCTCTGTAGACATGCTTATTGCTAGATTTTTTTTTATTTATCTTAATTCACAAAATCTTGTCAAGTAAAATTATCTTGCTGCATGGACAGAAAATTTCACTTGTTTTGAGTACCTTTTACCTCAGATTTAGTGTTTTTATCTTGTTTTTAGACACCCTTTTTTGCAGTGTTTAACAATTAAGTTTCACAAAATGTCAGATATGATCTCAACAAACACACAATTTATAATTGAAAACAGTAATCAATTACATTTCCAATGTAATTTTCCCTGAACTGAATGTGTGTGAGATTCAACACATTCTTGTTATGTGACATGTGAATTTGTTTTGAATT
Source organism: Sardina pilchardus (assembly GCF_963854185.1). Lineage (NCBI taxonomy): Eukaryota > Metazoa > Chordata > Actinopteri > Clupeiformes > Clupeidae > Sardina > Sardina pilchardus. The sequence continues at coordinate 33,826,644 of NC_085007.1, forward strand.
GTCATGAATTGAATTCCACTTCCTGTCATTCCAATTTCAATTCAAATTCAACTTCCTGTGGGGTGGGGCCAATTCAATTCAAATTCCAACTCATGAATTGAATGGAGGCAAATTCTAAAATTCGGAATTGTGCACAAGCCTGGTGCATAGATACTGTGGAGGTAGTGCTGATATTAATAATAGTAAAGTGCAATGTCATGCTGTTACATGAAACCGCTTGGTCTATGGTAGTAGTAAGCTTACTATATGGTGCCCCAACATTTTCAGACCCATCCACATGCCATTTGAATCGATACCTTGTCATTCTAGCATCACAATACGAAATTCAACGAAGCAGTGAGTATAATATGTTGCTATCAAATTATACATTTTAGTGATTTTATTTTCCCCGCCTAGAAAACCTGGAGCCGAATGTGTCAGTCACAGTTTCCATTGGAATTGATTTCAAGGATTCCACACAGGCAGCCAGCTTCCAGCTATGGTAAGAGGTCTTGTTTTATTACCTCTACCAAGGAGATTTTCACCTTTGTCTGTCTGTTGGTTGGTTGGCTGGTTGGTTTGTTTGCAGAACACAAAAAAACTGGCCTGATTTTCATGACCTACTTATCATGATACTTGTCATTACTTGTCATTACTTTCTATAATTCTCACTCTAAACTCACTGACATTTTTATTTGACAAATGACAAGTCAGACAAGTCTTGCCATTTGGAAGCCATGTTGGTAACACCACCAGTCAATTATTTTGGATCAACAAGATCAAGCTCCTATTCATATGAATGGAGATTTATAACCCCAAATAGGAATGTTATATTTACATTAAAAGTACATAAAGCAAATCCATGTTTAAATCTGAATTTAATAGGCTCTGCACATACAGTTCTAAAAGTTTAAAAGCTGATTATGTCATTCAAGTAAACATGAATAAATATGTTGACTAGTTGTATATAATGTTGTTTGTTATAGCAACACTAAAGATTTGTTTTGTGTAATCACATATCTGTGTGATTTACAATTGAAATGGTCTTTTGCAGCACAAAAGATGACCAGTTCAGTGTCTCTATTCAGCCAGCTGTGGGAGAGCTGTTACTGCCTGTTACTATGACTGAGCAGGACTTCCAAAAAGAACAAGGTGAGATCACCATGATTCATTCCTAAATTAATAAAGTATCTATTTGTACACACTGCTCTAATTGTCCACAGTGCTTCAACATTGTTTCAGGTGGCTGAAGACAATTTGTCCTTTCTCACTCATACTTTGTAGCTCATCACTACTTGGATTAATTTAGTCAGATTTTGCAAAGAAATTTGAAGTGTAGGATCATTGACGCCCTTTGAATATGGGGATGGGGGTGGGGATGGTACTCTTAAAATTCTTTCAAGGTTGGCAGGTCTGGTAATATGACGCCAGAAAGGGCATTAAACTAAAATCACTACTAACTACTACATACTGTACATAATGGAAAAAAAAATTGAGCATTCTTCTAAATCCTCTTTCATTTGTTTGTCCACACAACTATTTCAAAGATCTAAATACTACTGGATGCTAGGAGTTGTTGCTGCGCTGTAAGTCTAGTTAGGGATCTTAGTCCTAATTACAACCTGTGTAGAGAACCTCTTGCTTCAGTCCATTAACTTGGCTTTATCTCCCTTAACAATGGGATTCTCTGATTGGCTGAAGGGGTGGCCATTAACTTCGTATAACAGGCTTCCTTCGAAGTAGTTCCAATGTGTTGCCCGTATCACACTTGAATATTAATTCGCCAAACTCGTTGCGAAGTCTAAATGTACTGTCACGTTGCATCCAAGCTGAAATACTCAGAACATAGTAACATTGTAGCATATGATGGAGGTGTGCGTGCGTGCGTGCGTGCGTGCGTGTGGGGCAAGGGAATCCTAAGGACAGGTATGTGCAAGGGCGTAACTTTGGGTCTACCATTGGGGGGGTTAAACTTGCGGCATATTTATCAATTTATTTATTTATTTAATAATTTTCTTGTGCAAAAGGTAACATGCTAATTTGCTGTTCCTTTATTAGAAATACATCATGATGATTTAGGCTAGGCTAAGCTGTTCACTTGACTGTTTGTGCCATAATGACACAGTAGTTAAATTCAGTGTGCTCACATGGACCGTCTTGTGTGTATAAAGTGCGCGCCTGCACTAGCCCTATGAGCCCTAAGCTGTTTTAAGGGCATTTTCAGTTAGAAGCATTTATCCTGGTCATTGTAAGTGCCATTCACACATGCTACATATTGTTTTTTTTTTTTCAGCACAGTCTAGGCTACCCAGATCTATACATGTATTAATACTTGCATTGATTTGATTTAGATTTTTAAATAATACAAATTTAAAAAGCATACTATACACATTCTTACATTTTGACATGTATCTCACCACAGCAAGCTGACAGCTCGACATGACTTGCATGGTTGTGTAGGCCTGTCTTGCAATAAGAACCATATTGGGTATAGCCTACTTTGGGGCTGAGCAATTTACAGAAATACGTGGTGTGTGCCTTCCAGAAATAAATGGCAATTTTTATTTAGTGATGAGAAATTACTTTTTGACACTTTTTGTGCTGCATATTTGCTGATCTGAACAAATTTGGATGCAATATGAGTCTTGAATTAGATACCATACAGGAGTTTGTTAGGATCTCAAAACCGTATTATGAACGTGACTTGCCATAGAGAAACTGAAACACATGATAACATTGGATTATGAACATAGGCTATTATGCCACACAAAAACATGGGGTAAGTGGAGCTAAATGAAGTTATGATTTTGCTGTCACTTCGTCTGTTTCATGGCCTAGAAGGTTCTATTTGGCATCTGTGGATAGCTCTAGCTCTCCTCTTTCATCTGACATACGTGCCATATCTTTCCGATGGCGGGTTCACGTGTAATTCAAGCGAGAGTACTGGATGCCTGGGTGAATGCAGAGCAAAGACTGCAAATATGATATACTTTGATTTAACTTCATGATTTTATTTTAGTCTCATACTTGATCGTACAGACAAGTGTCTAGTCTCGTTGGAAAGCCCCGGTTCTGCTCTTTCGTGCAATATAGGTCTCATCTCGCTGTGACTAATTATCCCGGAGCAATGTAACAGAGAAAAATGGGTGTGTTTTTGACGCACTTTGCGTCCGTCGGGCTCATAGGGCTAGCCAGCCAACTCCAGTCAACAAATCATCAGCTAATTTAACAGCTAACTTAGCAATAGAATAGGGGTATACCTCCATTTGGTCAGGATTTTTCCTATTTTTGGTTGGTGTCAACCAACAATGAAAAAATGCTGTCTGGCTGCCTTTCAACGTCTTTTTAATCTTCCCACCTGAGTTGAGGGCTTTCTCCAACCATTCATCCCAGCGACTGCGCAAAATAGTAAACAAACTTTCGTTAGAGAACGCAGGTTGGGTAATACCAAGTAGTCGGTGGGCAGGGGGGTACATTTCAGAATATTTAAAAAAAATGATACTATCTTGCTGGAAAATGAAATGAATAAAGAAAAGAAACTAAAGTTGTTCATTCAGAATATTTTATAATTTGATAATAATTTTTTATTATTATTTTTTGATTTGATATTGGGGGGGTTATATTAGCTGGATCTGATTTTTGCGGGGGTCATAACCCCCCTAACCCCCCCGCAAATTACGCCTATGGGTATGTGTGATGTCTTGGGTGGAGTGGTGGTGGGACAGTAAAAAAAAAAGGGGGGGGGGGGTAATAGTGGTGTACTGTATGTATGTAGGGGTTGGAGGGTTAAAGGAACAGTTCACCGTTTTTTATATTAAACTATGTTATTCCCTTAATTAAGACGAGTTGATACATACCTCTACCGCTAAATGCTATCAAAGTTGCGCCGCGCGCCAGAGCCAGTGAGTGCACGCATTGAAACGCGAGAGGTATGTATCAACTCGTCTTAATTAATGTATGTATCAACTCGTCTTAATGCTGTCGTTCCCTGCCCGAATCCTTGGCCCACGCATCCTAGCGACCCATCACTTTCCGAAATAACTAATGGATTACTAATGGACAATTTATTCCCTACACTGGACTATTTGAACCTTCATTGTCATTGTAACTTTCAAACTACAAATGACTTTGCTGTAACTGACCCCAGGCAGATGGGTTGGGCCCTTGAGTCGTGGATCTGTCTGAGGTTTCTTCCTATATGTATCTCCAATTCTAGGGAGTTTTTCCTTGCCCCTGTTACTCATGGGCTCTCTTTGAATGTTTAACACTCTGTAAAGCGCCATGAGACATGTGTAATGTTTTGGCGCTCTATAAGTGAAATTAAATTGAAATTGAAATTGAAATTAAGGGAATAACATAGTTTAATATGAAAAAACGGTGAAGTGTTCCTTTAAGGGGCAGTGTATGTGTGTGGGTGAAGTGTGCATTGTAACATACAGTAGGATTGTCTAATTTGAAGTTTAGACAACATTGACATGTTTTGTTATACTCTACCACAGGTAATTTGCTTGGCATGAATGAAACCTCAGCAACAATCACCCTGACGTCAGAAAACACATCAAGTCAGCCAATCTGCAGAAAGGTGGAGACAGTAGCCAACATGTGTGTGGTTCCATCTAATGAAGATGGTATTTTCAGGTGAGATGACCTCACAACAACGACAGAGTTTCACTCTCTCCATTCACATAAACTGCAAAAATGTTAAACTCCCCTGAAAGTCATGACCTTTGCCACTTAGCTTAATTTTCACACATCAGTCTTTTCGTTGAGAGCTCTTATGCTGTAGTGTATTCCTAAAGCTTGAGTAAGTTATTTGTCAACTAAGGATAAAATGAAATTTAAGAAACAATCACAAACAACAAAACAGTTCTGAGCCACCGGCAATTGGGGAGGCAGTCTTTCCTACACAACAGCTCAATCCTAATTCCCCAGTGCAGTAAAATATGCAGTTTAAAGCATTTATATAGCGCTTTTTGAGTGCAACCCAAAGTTCTTCACACACAGACATCAAGATATAAACAAACAAATTAACAGTTAATTTGCAAAAGTGAAACAGACAAAAACAAGATGGCAGATGGAGTGGTGTGGCTTGCCAGTGACGGGACATTGTGCTGTAAGAGCTGGCATCATGTTTATAAAATGTTAAAAACCAAGGCAATAACAAATCTAATGGCATGTGTCCTGGCCAAATGACCAACCTGGCTCATTCCAACTGGCCACCTAATCAGCCCCACAGTGTAATTTGCTGATTGATTCCCTCACTCTCCTTCTCAAGCTGGTGTCTGGTTAGTGTTCTGGTGCAAAATAGCCACTATGGATCACCCAGGTGGGTGCTACATAGTGATGGTGGGTATATTGCGGTATCCCCTTCTCTGAATAGTGCTTTGGGTGACTAGAGGAGCTCTACATAAATAACATTTAAATGCTGTTTTATGGTTCTGTGCAGGAGACACCATAGCCTCTGCAAGCCTCTTTTTTTAGTTGTGTGTTGCTATTACTTTGGAAGTGTTTGGTTCCATTAACTTTGCATGTAATGTGTTGCTTCTTAGGTTTGCAGCCAAGTTGGCCAGTAGTGGGGCTCTGGTTCTGGCTAGTGTGGAGCTGAAAGCTAGCACTGCACAGTTGAGAGTCAGCACAGAGAAGGCAGTCATCGGCTCCATGCTGCTGCTAGACCTCAAACTGGCCCTGGCCTAGCCCAGCTGATCCCCCATTTCTGCTCTTCAAGTGCTTTATGTCCCTGTCTTCAAATCCACATGAAGCTCTGAGAAACAGCAACTTTTTTTCAATAAAAATGTATGTCTTAGCTAAGAGACTATAGACAGAATCGATGAGTGACATACTGTATGATGAATGTCACATCAGACATTTTAGTGCTTTTTTATATTCAGTTAATTTGATACAACAACATATAAATCTTGCATATGATGCCTTCTGTAAATTCATATTGTTAATTAGAAGTTGTGATTTATAATTCTATCTATGCCTTAAGAAAACAGCATTGGTTTCATTCCAAGTAAACCTTATTTAACAGCATTCCACACCTGTTTGTTTTTGTACTGAACTTGTACGGTTAAAGTGCCTTCCTGTAAAGTAAAGATGGTGTAAGTAGACATAATTGTTGTGTAGAATCTTTATCAACTCACTTTTCATTATTATTATTATTATTATTATTATTATTATTATTATTATTATTATTATTATTATTATTATTATTATTATTATTTAAGTATGCGGTTTGAGACACAGCCTCTGTCTCTTTCTATTGATATTCATTATCAAGCACCTGTAGTGTAATCAAGCCCCTTTACTCTTACAGCAACTTAAAAAAGGAACCTGTTCTCTGTGTCTCTCCATTCAACTGGATCTCTACTACTTTACTAAAAAAGTGAGAGAGCGAGATAAGTGCAACAGGGAAGAGAAAAGTGAGCCATCTATTTGAATAGAAAGAGAAACAGAGAAAGGGTTCCATTTAAAGACCGTCACACAAGGTGGGCAATGCGACAGTCGAACACGACGGCGGAATTATGTTAATCACGTTAACAGACGTTATTAACAGATGTTAGCGACACGATCACCCATAAATTCAGTGGATTCACTGACCAGACAGCTGTTTTCCATAGGCTGTTTAAGCAATATAGCACGAGTGGGAGTGGGTTGTTGCTGGATATTCCCACGGGTGTTGTTCGGCCGTAGCCTCGAGGCCAGAGGCCGAGTGGCGCAGGCAACAACACCCGTGGGAATATCCAGCAACAACCCGTGCTATATTGCTTAAACAGCCTGGTTCGGCTGTTTTTGATAGTGTGAACGCAACCGTTCGCTAGAACCCTGGAGCAGGTTGCTAAGCAAACGTTCTGAAGAATCTAAAGAATCTTTACCGCTGTGTTGCCAAGTGATGTAAACAGAATTCTCGAAGTTCGTGTCTAGAACTATGGTCTAGAAGCATGATGCTTATGACGCAAACGGACCCAGGTGCGCAGACAAACATGTAATGTGAACACAGACCAACTACGGTCGGGTCCGGTCCACTTAAACGGACCTAGTGTGAAAGCAACCTAATACACGTTAGCTCGCATCGCATTGCATCTGGTTAGGACATGCTTTTAGCTTTGACACATCACTATTTTACTTAGCTTACATGCCATCCAACTAGCTAAAGTTTTTCTCAAATGCTAAAACACATTTCACAAACATTTCCTCCATGTTCCCCAATGTCTACACACAATACCCTTTTCTAAAGCTAAATAAGCACAACCACACCTTCTCACTTCAAAACTCAAACTTTCACACCAAAAGAGCTGCTCGAAGCTTTCAAAAATGTAAACACTATAAACATCATTACACACTACAGCAAAACAATTGAAAACACAATGCTCAATTTGTGAGAAGGTTCTTTGTTTAACTGCCAATGCATGGCAATTTTAAAAACTTTAGAGTAACGGATCTTCTTAGATCTCTGCAGAGGATTAGGCATTTGAAGAGTTCTTTTCCAAAACGCTATATCCACCATTTTACTAATTAATTTTTATAAATATATTTTTTACATTTTGTTTTTCAAGTAATCTCAGTGAAACTGTATTGGGTTATGTTTACAGTAGTTACAGTAATTTATCTTTACTCAATAAAAACAAAACAACTGCATTTTTATTACCTGAAACACACAATTACTGTAAATACAGTAACATGATTTGTTACAGTACAGTAATGTCTATAAAATGGATTTATAGCGTTTTGGAGAAGAGCTCTTCATTTAGAGTTGTGAGTTTCATAATGAAGAGTACAGAAAATTCTCCAAGTACACTACTGTAACACAACTCAATGCTTAAAAAACAGAATCTATTGCGCACAACAGTACACAACAGAAAACGTGATCAGGGTGTGAAGTTCTTTTACTTTTTTCATTCACACCACACACACACACACCACTGTCACTGTGCGCATTAGCAACAAGTGTCTTCATTTTTGAGTCGTTGTGTGTAATGAATGACGCCAGGTGTGTTCACTGTGTTCAGTTATTGCTGACTGTGGCAAGCATTTTGCATCACATGAGCTTTCATTTGAGAATATGTTTTGCAACATGTGTTTTAGCAAGGAAAAATGTGCTTAGATTTATGAGAACAGAGCTCGTGTTTTGTGAATTGTGTCTTCGTGTGAAATGTGTTTATGGTATTGAAAAATTGAGGCTAGATTTAGTAAATGTGTTTAGACAACTGGTCATTTGGTTTAGAGGATTGGCTTTTGTGTTTTAGCATTTGAGAAAAACTAATATCCACCTCCGTCATATTCTATGTTCTGAGCCTATGTATTTCAGCTCGGATGCAACGTGACAGTTCGTTTTACACTTCACAACTTGACATTGTATCGCGGAGTGATTTATTATTAGCTGTGAAAAGTCCGAGTGGATTATCGTGGGATATTTCAACTCATGGAACGTCTCTCGGCCAATCAGAAACAAACATCTCAATGCAAATCAAACAGGCTAATAGGCTAACTGGAAAAAGCACCATGCCAATCTCTAGCTATGGTGAAGGGTATGTGATGATGTGGGGCTATTTTAATTCCAAAGGCCAAGGGAACTTTATCAGGATGCATAATATCCTGGATCCATGAAATAGATGGCCTTTAAAAAGAAAAACATATAAAAAAATCCTCCTGCTCCTATGGGAATTTAACATAGGGGTCAAATACTTATGCAACCTGTATTTAAGGAAGAACATTTATCTATTTACGATACATTCTTCACAAAGAAAATTTGTGTCCTTAGCGGTTTGATTTTTACTCATTTTTTGAATTAAGGCATTACAATCAATTCTCAAAAGATGATTTTATATTCCTCTTTTTAGTCAACTTTAGCATGGGTGTGAATACTTACTATACCCACTGTAGCATCGAGCGCAAAGCGACTGGTTTTGCCTTGCAGAGTCACAAATAAATTGATACCAGTATGCTATTATATAAGTAGCTGCAGTTAAATTTTCAAAGTTTGTTTTTAACCCAGCCAATAGTGTGATCACACAATGTTTAGAACGGTTATTATCTTCTCCGCTTCGCGTCGGGGTCCTTATTTTCCTGATAATGACCTGCGTTCTATACATTATCCCGCTTATTATACGGCTACTTGCCTAATGAGAAAAGAAACTTGTCTCTTTAGCAATGACTTAGCTACCGTTAAAGGAACCCTTCACCGTTTTTTCATATTAAACTATGTTATTTCCTTAACTAAGACGAGTTGATACATACCTCTCACATTTCAATGCGTGCACTCACTGGGTGCCTCTCATTTGGGCTTTTATACATCCTCCCTCGCTCCTCGATCCTCACAGATCTACATAAAGAATGAGGGGACGGCAACAATGGGATAGTCTATCCAGTGTTATAGATCAGTGGGAACGCCCCTAGAGCATCGAGGATCGAGGAGGCATGTTGAGAAGCACCTACTGGCTCTGGTGCGCAGTGCTACTTTGATAGTGTAGTAGGGTAGTCTGACTGCTGGCCCTGTGTCTTCTATGGAAGCGTGTTCCAAAATTCAAATGAGAATGCATTCTGCAATATGCAATTCTAAAAGACATTACATTATGCAATTGCTAATTCATTATGCAATTTAATATTACAATTTGCAATACTTTCTTTCAACATGTATTTTAATATTCAAAGTGACAATGCAATCATCAAATCAATATGATTTATTTTGGTTAAAAATGTGAATAAACATGGATTGAATTGCATTCCATTTTGCCATGGTACTTTAGTCTCAAAATTCAAATGGCAATTCATTTTGAATTTCAATTTTCAATATTCAGTTTCATCATTTAATTGTCAATTATTTTAGCAATTTAATGTTCAAAATTCAATGTAGAATTGAATTATTTGAATTATGTTTTTTGAATTGTTTTTTGAAAATGTTTTTAAAAATATATTGAAGACATTTTGAATATTTTTTGGCAAAATGTTTTGCCCGGTTTGCAGAAATAGCGCCCCCGTTATTGCATAGGACTTTGTCACGCTCTTTGTGTCTTAAAATTCAAATGGCAATGGCAAATGTGATTCCAAAACACATTGCAATCTATCAGCCTCCCGTCACCCATGGCGGGAACTACGTCACGTCCGTGTTTATCTCGCATTGGTCAGTCTTCTCTTTTTTTTTTTTTCAATGTTTTTTTTATTTTATTTTCAGGCATGAAAACTCCTCACCTTTCGGCGAAATTCGCCGTTTTGAATCAAAAATAGGGGTCCTTTCCGGATCCCACCCCAGCTCTCTCTCCCACTCGCTTCCTGTCATTCTCTCTACTGTCCTGTCCAATTAAAGGCATAAAAAGCCAAAAAAAATAACCTTTAAACAACAAAAAAAAAAAAAGGTGACTTACATGATTCGTTCAGATCCGATGAGAAAATATTTAGGGAGGGGGGGGGGGGGTCAAGGTGAATTGAATTACAACTGAGTTTAAAAATCAGGCACAGATGCTAACGCATCTTGAGGTGTTTCCAGAGACGCATTTAAAACGTGTCTGATCAGCAACGGATGCGTGAATGTAGCCCCTATGCGTTTAATAAACATTGGAAGCTAATTGTTGACAAAGACGCAACGCGAACAGAACGCACACGCATAGCCTCCCTGTTGTGAGCGCAGATGCGTGAGATGTCAGGTGGAATAGAGCTCCACAGTCCCGCCCCTCCTCCGAGAGAGGTGCTTACCCGGAAGTAAATTTCTCATTCATTTCTCCCATTGACTTCTGGAAAAATCTGGATATAAAGAGTTTTAGACCATGCCTTAGGCTAACCAGCTACGATGTGACTCATAAGCATATAACTTATAATTTCGAGTGAAAAAATGAACAGAAAATGTAAAAAAAGCGAGACTGTACAAGACTGTGTACATATCTTAAATTCCGAGTTAGAGAACTCAAATCCCATGATGCTTTGCAAACGTACACACATTTCCAACATTTGCAGCCTAACGATAGTTTAACATGGTTCCATATTAATCTGAGAAAAGAAGATGATTACTTCCTACCGTTTCCATTTAGTAAATTCAGCCTTCAAGATGAGAAAACCGTTCTTTTTCGGAAGACCACACATCGGTCCTGACAGCCCTGCAGCCATTTTAAGTTTTGAAGTTCCAGCGAGACGATAGGCGCGGGAAAAGTTGAGTACAGTCAGAGAGGGTTAAAGCGGAGGATCTTTGGTACAGTCAGAGACGGTTGAAAAAGCGAGACGATTCACAGGAGGCTTCTTCCTGTTCCCTATGACGTATGTTCGGACGCGCCACGCCTTTTTAGGAGACTTGCAGGAGATTTTTTACAATGTAACCCTATGGAAGAAATCTTTTTTTTCTCAGAATTTGCCCCAGCCTTATTTTATACAGTTCGATATTGCAAATGTTAATGCATTTTCTGTAATTCACATATGTTCCTTACATTCTGGCATCGACATGGTGTTTTTTGAATAAACAGTTAAGGAGAAAAACTACTTTGTTTGCCACTTGTCTGTCTGTTTCTGTAGCCCACTGTCACGCGATCTATGGGTAGACGAAAGTTCTGTAGAATAGGTGACCGTTGTTGACCATTCAATCACAAAAATGCCGATACTTTGTGCTGCAATTGGGTGCAATAACCGACACCTTTCTGTCTTATTCTTCCCGCAGGACGTAGACAGGTATGTAGTACAATCAAGTGCATCAGCATTGTTTCTTGTGTCCGGGTCGCAACTCGCAAGCACAAATTAAATCGGCAGTATAATACGGCCGTAGGCCTACACATCGTAGGCTAGGGTAGCCGGCTATTCGTGCAAGTGTTAAGCGATTAGGCTATATTTCATCATCTGGACAGTTAGCTAACACACCTAAATATTCTATGTGTAGCCTACTTACTTAATTATCCTTACCTCTGATGTTTTTTAAGGCAGCAGCACCAACCATATCTTTGGGCCCATTACTGCCACGCATATTACAATAGGATAAACACTGACATTTCTCTTTCCTATACCACACTATTGAACAACTAGAAGAAAAAGGTGGCTTGTTAACATAAGGCGAGCCGACCTGTCCATCTGCTCACAACATGAAAGCCTAAGGAAAGGAGGGTATGGAGTATGTGAGGCTCACTTCGAACTGGGCATGATTGTCCATATGGTATGGTTTTATTTGAGATTCACATTTTCAACAAATTTCACAATTTAACACCTACATAGCCACATTCTGTAGTTTACCCACCACAGGGAAAGGAATAGCACAATAATGTTCATGTATTTACAGCAAAAGAGAAAGCGTCTTGCAGACAATGCTGTCCCCACCATTATGAACTGCCCCAACCCCCCTCCATCAACTGCCACTAGACGTGTCCTGCAGAGACACAGCAATATGGGTAGGTGTTGACTCTAGAGTCTATGCATATGTGGCCCGGTTAAATGCATGAGACAGGACACAATAAAATAGATTGCATTAAGTGGTAGTTAAGCATTTGCAAAAGAAAATACTGTTATTGTCTTTTAAGTAACTAATATCAGCAATGGATTAGTATGAGTGCAGGAGAGCAGGATCTCTTCACCCTTTGGTTGGCTGAAGGCAGTGATCTGACCAGCATTTTCAGCACCTAAAACAAAGAGACAACATCAAAGTTAAAAAATAAATAAATAATGAATCACATGGGAACGTAATACAATACAGACATGTTTTAAAGGAGAGGACAGAGTGACAGTGAATGACCAAATAGAAGACACTGACCAAGCAGAAATCGAAGTAGAAGACATAGCAGAAGCCATAATAGAAGTAAGTATAAGTACGGTAGATTAGCAAGTGTCAGACGTGTCATAAGGCTGACTTTCAATCAGTGTATGTGATTGCCATTTGGTGATGGATAAACCTGGCATCACAATATCTCTGTGTAGATAAAACTATGTGACAATTTTGACACTAGGGACAGTCGGGGAAAGAGCTCCAAATGGAGAGAGAGCTATCGCAACTCCGGCAGCAGCTACGGAGGGAGAGGGAAGTTCAAAAACGCACACAAATGCAGCTTAGGAGAGAGAGGGCCATGAAGAGGAAACTACAAGGTCAAATAAGAGACCTTAAAGCAAAGTGGGTTTCCCTATTAGTACAGCAATCCAGCCTTTTGATCAATCAAAAAAGAGTATCAACATTTCAGGGAATTACTATTGTTACAATTTATTTTCACTAAAACAAACAACCTCTTTTTCTAATGTAAGACTTTCAGCTGAACAAGCCAAAAAAAAATCTGGCAGATGCCCTGACACATCTTCCACCAGAATCAGCTGAGTTTGTGAGCTTCCAAATAAAAAGTTTTGCCCAAAACACCAAAGGCAGAAAATTCCCCACCTCGGTCAAGCAGCTTGGAGTGCAAATATTCCACCACAGTCCAAATGCCTACCGGACCTTGCGGAGGCATTTTGTTCTGCCTTCGCAATCAACCCTCCAAAGATTCATTAATTCGAATGTTGGCCTTTTCAAAGTAAGATTTATATCAACATTTGTTGACATTTGTTTGTAATGCATTATGCTTATTCAACTAACAGGCTAGAATTGCTTTGCATTGCATTCTTGAATTTCCCCTTGGGGATCAATAAAGTATCTATCTATCTATCTATCTATCTATCTATCTATTTACTGTATCTATTGCATTGCAGCCAGGTTTTCTACATTCCATTCTACATCAAATGGAATTAATGGCAAAAACCATGATGCCACCCCAGCTGGCAGTGTCATTGATTTTTGACGAGATGGCAATTAAAAAGCACTTGGATTACAACCGTGGTTTTGACAGAATAGATGGACTGACCTCCAAAGGTGAGGTAGCCAATCAGGCAATGGTGCTGATGGCTCGAGGAGTAGCCTCCAAATGGAAGCAGGTGAGATTGATTTGACAGATAGACAGGTCTGACCATGGAGGTATTAGGCGCGTTCAAGTTGGCTGCGCAGCACAAAAACTGCGCAGCACAAGATGCACGTGGTTAAAAATCTGTCCACGATGGTCTAGATGGGCGTGTTTTCGACTCGGCAGTCGGTATCACATGGCCTCAACTTATCGCGGGAGCAAGGCGTGGCCAGGCGGCTGCTCCGCAAAAGAGCAGCCGGTCTGGAGGTACTGCGGAGAGCAGCGGAGCCTAGACCCTGCCTTCATGACGTCAGGTCTTTGCCCTAATTGGCTTTTACATCCCTGACGTGTGTGCAGGTGTTTAGATGCCTCCCCATATCCACAAGAGTCCGTGCGGGTCCGTGCCTCGTGATTCGTCACATGGTCAAGTCTAGACCACGGGAAGTAGAGAGTGTACAACTTCATAGCAGCGTTTGTATCCCTGCCCCTGCTGCCGCCGGCAAATCTCGCTGCTGCAAAAGGTCAACTTGAACGCGCCTATTATAAGAACTGGAGAAAGTGAACAAGTCCCGCCCCCATTCATTTCAATGGGAATGCTAGGCTAGTGAAAAGTGCCAAAATTGAACGATTTTTTCAGGCTTCAACATGGCGTTTCAAGGGTCTTGTTTCCGGTGCCGTTTTACTTAGCCAATGAAGTGCCAGGTTATTGATTGACGTAAGGTACTGAAGGAGAGCTCGTGCCCACACTAAGCTCGTGCATGAGCTGAGAGTGGAACAGCCACCAATCAGCATGAGGAAAACGAAGGAAAAACGGCACCGGACATGATATATTTCTGGAAAATGGCGACGAGGAAGTGCCTTGCTAATCGGCGAAGCTAATCAGCCAAATCCTGACCCCCTGGGTCTGACATTACACATACCTTTACTACACCTCGACACCTTCCTTGACCCCAATATGAACTCCAGTCACAACCTATTGTGAGGACACACAATGGCCCTTTCCAAAACGGATCCCTTAACCCATAGTCCTACACACTTCCACTTCGTTTGCGCGTTCACGCGAGGGTCCGCCACATTAAGTATCATCCGAAACGAATTTTGAGACGAGTGAAGTGCCTAGGGAGAGGGGCTACCACGCCTCCAGGAGCAAGTCAGCATCGATGCTGTCTTGAAACGCAGGTGCAACCGTTTTCAAGTGTTCGTGCAGCTCGCGTATCTCCCTGCCAGTTGTTTTTTGGTCCGTGTGACAGCATTTACAGACAAAAGCGTGTTTTAAGCTAGCCTACATTGTAACAACTCATGTTTAGTTTGATGCTCAGTAAAATGTGCAAGATCGTACAGAAGTAGGCTGTAATATTTAAACACATGTGCAGGTCGCATTTACAGCACCTTTATAATTTGATGTTAAATAAAGCATAAAATGCAACTCCTCACTCATAGTAATGAAAGGAGAGAAGAGGGATGTATATCCTAATACACAGGGGTGTCCGGAACATCTTAATGTATGTAAGATGTATCTTAATTAACATCTTAGGCGACGTCGTGGCGCTGCTCTTGTGGCGACCGGCTGTGGATGGCATAGTGTTTTTTGTGATAGGCCCTATTGTCTGTTTTATTGAAGTTTTCAACGTTTTTATGTCCGTATTCATCTTCCTCTTTGTTTTTAAGTCACAACGATATAAGACACTGCTGTTGTTGATATCAGGATAGGTCGTAGCAGCAAACTTTAGTTTTGGAGTTGCATAGTTACGGAACGCGAAAAGACGCAACTTTGTTTTTGTTGGATTCTATCAGCTACCGCTGCAACATAAGGGTACGTTCAGACCAAAGATTCTAGAACAGAGCAAGATGGATCACTGGCCGGAGAATACGTTGGATTTTTTGAAGTACATTCTAACGCTCCATGGGCGCCATTTTGGTAAGCCGAAAAGTAATAAATCGTGCCTTTCACACGGCCAGATCATTACCGAGTAACAAAACAAAACAAAAAACAGCTGGCAACGGCAAAAACAGCTGTTGAGGTGGGTTTATATGATTGGAACTGTGTCTGAGATGTTGCTGAGCTTACCGAAATGGCGCCCTGTACCGTACTTCATTCTTTTGACGCGACTGATCCATCTTGCTCTGTTCTAGAATCTTTGGTTCAGACTTAGCGTCTTTTTCTGACAAAAGAAGTTGTGCAGACCGTTTTCTCATCTTGAAAAAAGAATCTGCCAGCGTTTTTATTCCAAAAGCAGCCGGAAGCGTTTTTATTGCGATAGGCAAAGTGACTAACGTACGTGTGGACACAAAATATCGCGAAAGAAAAAAATGGGGTTGACTATTGCTTTTAGTATGTTATGGCAAAGTTGTGAAGTCATGTCAAACATTTCCCAAAAGCTCAGAAACCTAAAACGAGTCTCTCGACCGCTCTCGACCGATGTTCTGTCACCTTCACCATTTTTTACCTGTTGTCATGGGAAACCACAGGTCTCGTTAATCCGCTTGTGATTGGTCAGTTGTAAAAAAGACAGCATGACGTAAGGCGTTTTTCTGCCAGAAGTTGAACTTTTCTCAACTTCGAGCTGCAGAAAAAAGACGGTTGCAGTCGCGTTTTAAAAGTAGCCGGTAACTTTTTTGAAAACACGGTCTCCTCCATAGGGTTATAATGTAAAACGGACGCCGGCAGCTGAGAAAAAGACGCTTAGTGTGAACATACCCTAAGGCTACTTTTGATTCCATCCGCTATGGGATTTCCTGAATGGAAAACTGGAAGCAGTCTTTCAGCAGACCAACCTCTCAGATACTCAAGGGAATTTCTACTCAACCGGAGAAACCTGGAAGATGACTTGCTGACATGTTCACCGATATGGAATATTCCGGCGGAGCTCACTCAAGCTGTCAATCATAGAAGACGACTAAGGAAACGGGGTAGGAAAGCTGGTGTCAGAACTAAACTCAAACGAGAAAGTAAACACAGAGCGCTACCCTCTGTCATCCTAACTAATGTCCGTTCCTTAAGGAATAAGATAGACGAGCTTCAAGCAAACATAAACTACATGCATGAATACAGGAATGCTTCCATCTTAGCGTTCACGGAAACATGGCTTGATAGTTGCATAGATGACCGAGCACTTTTTATTGAAGGCTTCAAGACTCCGTTAAGGCTAGATAGGGATAAATGCAGCACGGGAAAGGCACACGGAGGCGGAGTCTCTGTATGTGAACAGCCGCTGGTGCTCTACAGCCATCATTCGCGAGAGTCTGTCTACGCCTGATATAGAGCTCCTGGCCGTGTCACTCCGTCCCTTTTATCTACCAAGAGAGTTTCCCCAACTATTTTTTATTCTTGTTTATATTCACCCAAAAGCCAATGCGAACACAGCATCTGAAGCCATCAAGAACACTGTGAATAGACTGGAGCTGATTTCACCTGACTCACCCAAATTTATTTTGGGAGATTTTAATCATTGTCCTATGGACAAATCATTGAAAAAATTCCAGCAATATGTTACATGTGCCACACGTTTTGACAGGGTTCTTGATAAGTGCTATGGTTCCATTTCAGGGGCTTATACATCTGTACCCCTCCCTCCTCTTGGAACTGCTGATCATAATTCTATCCTCCTTGTACCTAAATACACACCAGTTGTCAAGAGAAGAGAGAAAGTGGTCAAATCTATAAAACGGTGGACTGACGAGAGCATTGATGAACTAAGGGCCTGTTTTGAGTGTACATCTTGGGACACATTTTTACAACCTGATCTCACCCTAAATGAACAGGTCGACAGTGTATCGTCTTATATATCTTTTTGTGTAGATAACATCATCCCCACAAAAGAAATCACCATCTTTCCAAATAACAAACCCTGGGTCACTAAAGAACTCAAGGCTATCCTGAACAAAAAGAAACGGCTGTTCTACACGGGATCTATGCTTGAGAAGAAACAAGTGAACAGAGAGGTGAAGCAGGCCATTAAAAAAGCTAAGGCAGCTTACAAAAGTAAGATTGAAGAGAAGTTCACTCAAGGTAACCTCCAGGAGGCATGGCAGGGTATTAAGACAATGGCAGCAGTCAACACTGTGCGTGACCTTAGACCTGTGTGTGTGGCTGGCAGCAGTGATGAATCCCTTCCCAATGAGCTCAACTCTTTTTACACCAGGTTTGAGAAAGATCACCAGTCTCAGTTGGCGGATATCACCAGTAGCTTGATCCCGAGTGACCCTATCATCGTCTCGGTTGAATCTGTGGTGGAATGTTTGAGGAGGACAAAGACCAAGAAAGCTCCTGGTCCAGATCAAATATGCGGTCACACACTGAAACACTGTGCTGAGCAGCTTGGAGGAGTTTTCCAGCAGATATTTCAGAGGTCTCTATCCACTGCCACTGTCCCACAGTCATGGAAACACTCCACAATCATTCCCGTTCCCAAGAAGAGCAGCCTGAAAGTCCTGAATGATCTAAGACCCATTGCCCTCACCTCCCTTGTCATGAAGGCCTTTGAGAGGATTGTGAAAGCTCATGTTATCAACGCCACAGCCTCAAAGATGGATCCTCTTCAGTTCGCATATCGTGCAAAAAGAGGGGTGGATGATGCCAAAATCTACATACTGAATGCCATCCATGAACACCTAGAAAGCCCAAATTCTTTTGCACGACTCCTATTTGCGGATTTCTCCTCTGCCTTCAATACCATTCAACCTCACATGTTGGCCAAAAAGCTCATAAGTTTCAACTTAGATCATCAATTAATTTTGTGGATCACAGACTTTCTGACCCAAAGAACACAGAAGGTGCTGGTCAACAAGAGGTTCTCTGACATCAGCTACACGTCCACCGGCTCTCCCCAGGGTTGTGTCCTCTCACCGCTGCTTTTCATCCTGTACACAGATGATTGTCGAAGTCACCATGCTGATCGTCATCTAGTGAAGTTTGCCGACGACACTGTTCTCCTGTCCCTGTTATCTGGTTCTGTCCAAGATCACGGCCCTGTCCTCAGCGAGTTTGTGGAATGGTGTGATAGCTCCTTTTTGGAGTTAAACGTCACAAAGACCAAGGAGATGTTCATTAACTTCAACAGGCATGGAGGATGCAGGACCGCCACTACAATACATGGGGAACCAGTGGAAGTTGTACATGAGTACAAATACCTGGGCACTGTCATTGATGACAAACTGCGGTTTGACTCCAACACAGAGGTGATCCTTAAAAAATGTCAACAGCGCAAGTATTTTTTGAGAAAGCTATACTCCTTTGGAGTAAACAGGAAGATCCTCACAGTTTTTTACACCTCCTTCATTGAAAGTGTACTGACTTTTTCATCTATATGCTGGTTTCACTCCCTCTCCATCAAAAATAAGAATCACCTCCAGAGCATTGTGCACACATGTTCTAAGATCATTGGCCACCCTCTTCAGTCACTGACATCGCTGCATGATAAGGCTACACTAAGAAAAGCCAACTCTATCCTGGAAGACTCTACTCATGTTCTACATGGAGTTTTTGAATGGCTGCCCTCTGGCAGGCGTCTGCGCTGTCCTCTTGCTAGGACTAACAGGAGGAAGGCGACCTTTACCTTTGAGGCTATTCGCCTTTTGAACTCAAATATGCCCCCAGCCCCCTCCTCCCTCTCCTGGGACTAACCCCCCCGTCTTATGTTGTGTTATGTCTTATATGTCACTATGCCTGCACAGAGAAATTGCCCCTCGGGGATAAATAAAGTGTTTTGAATTGAATTGAATTGAAATTGAATTAATTGGCGATTTAATATATATTGGCTTCATAATTTCTATGAAAACGAATATGACGTCAACTTCCTTCTCCATTCAAGCGCATCCGAAATGTAGCGCTGTTTTAACCCCCTAACCCTTCAAACGTGAGTGTTCTCCGCACCCACGAGTGGACTTGAAAAGGAAGTTCACTCGCTAACCGAGTCGAAGTGAGTAGGGACTGGTTTCGGAAAGGGCCAATCATGTTAGAACAGGAAGTGGCCATTCCCAAACTGTTCCTACAAAGTTGGGAGCATGGAATTATCCAAAATCTATTGGTTAATGCTAAAGCATTCAGAGTTTCTTTCACTGAAACTAAGAGGTGGATTAAGAATAGGTTGTGACCAAAGTTCCTATGGGGGTCAAGACAGGTGACCCAATACTTTTCAATATAGTGTATTCACACATAACCTGTGACATCAACACTGTGAATTCTGCAGGCCATAGGATACTTCTTGGCTAAAGCTGCCCTCTCCTCAGAGGAGACCGCAACAATTCTCTCCATAGCAGTGAGAAAGCTAACACAGATTGGGTTCACTGTGAGTTTGAATACAATGAAATAAGAATAGAACAGTACAACTTATCTGCATATATCACCACATGAGATGCTCATGCTTACACACTCAATCTCTCACAACAGGTAATTTCTGTGGTCTGTGACCAATCCACATCAAATGTAAGAGCACTCAAATTGCTAGGGGCCAGTCTTGACATAAAAGACAACAGCGAAAATGCACACTGCATAACTGTGGATGGAGTGCGAATTCCACTGATATTCAACGTTCCTCATCTTGTGAAATCAGTGCGAAACAATCTAAAGAAACATGACCTGAAGGTTAGTTTTATTGTCATGCAACAGATGAGTACCTATATGTTTTAGACTATATATTGTGTTGTAATTTTATCGTTAATAAGAAACCACCATCAAACTAAATGGCAACAAAACATTTTCGCTGTCATGTTACAGATCGGACCACACCATGTGCAGTGGAAACACTTCGCAAGCTTTTACACCACTGACAAACAAAACACAGTGAGACTGGCCCCCAAAATTACTGAGAGGCACGTATCACTTAGCCTGACTCTCGCCAGACCCATGTAGTTCCGCCATGCTCCACCAGAGGCTGAGCTCCACACAAGGGTCTGGACGCGAGGGCAACCCAAACCCCTGGGCCAGTGATCAAAAAATAATCGACCAATCAGGAGCGCCGAAGCGAGTGTTTGATTCAAATAACAATGGCGGCACGCAGCGAGGAGTCTTGTGCTGACATTGATTCTGCTATTTCAACCGTTTTGTCGAATCTATCGAGTATTCATTCTTTAAAAGATTAACAGAGAATAGTTTTGAAGACATTTATTGGTGGCAAGGATGTTTTTACTCTTCTTCCGACCGGGTTTGGCAAGAGCTTGAAGAAGCCTAGCACGTCATTCAAGATAACAGGCAAGTGGTTTATCGAATCACATGCGAGGATGTTTTACAAGGACCCGCCTTCAGAAATACATCTCCTATCGAGAAGTCCCAGATCCTTGTGTGAAGCAGACAGCGAACTACAGGATCTGGCGAAAGTCAGGTTACGTATCACTGCCACCATTCAGCAACATGCGTGTGCGCCTTGCCACGCAAGTATTTAGTCACACTGTGGCCGCTGGTAAGAATTATGTTCCTATGCTCTTGAAAAGGAGTTATTAGACCTGCACATTTCTTTGCTTAATATCCTTTCTATATGCTGTGATAACACAATAGGAATGAAGACTATGATAGAGCTGGAGAGGCTGCCAAGTGAGGCACACGCTACGGCAGATTTCTTCGAGGACATGAACAGGCTCTTTGACATTTTAAATTCACGGTAAAAATATCCATCCAAATACCATACTGCATTTTTAGCATCAGTCAAACTGTGATAACACTTGATTACAAAGACAAACAATTACTTCTCTCAGGCGCATCTCTGACCCCAACCCATGGCGTCGTCCTATGGGTCCACGAAGTGCAATCCAGATCCAACATCTTGTGGAGAGCCTTCAGTGGATAGAGTCCTGGACCTTCAGGTTGCTAGAGAACAATACATACAGTGCAGCAATCATTCTCAGTGTGTTAACTGATGTTGATGATAGATCTTGAACACAATGTAATAGCATTAACTTATCCTCTGAATAACACAGGCCCAAGTTCAGTCCTCCCTGTCAACACGGGTTCATCCTTACCATCCGAAGCATCCTTCTGCTCGTCCAGCAACTGGGGAGAGAATTAGCAATTACATAGGCTACATTAGTACTGCTAAACTCAACCAGGACTGCCTAGAGGTAAATACAACCAACAATACAGAACAGATGGATTGATAAACAAATAAGTCCTAACCTAAATAAGATCTCTTCTAACAACCATACCCTAAAAAACTTGTCTGTCTCCAAAGAACCTGTTCTCAGTCATCCGTGGCAAGGGTGGCCACAGATTCAATCCTACAAGTAGGGAATTTGCTGCAGCTCTAAAAAGCGCATCAATAGCAGAGCTTTCCAACAACCTAGGAAGCAACTGTCTGACTGACAATGGCACCCTTTTGCTAAACAGCACTAGGCCACACTCTGCCAATCGTCCCGGAAATGCTCAAATGCCATCAACCTCTCAGGTCTGTATCATTAGACACAATGTTGCTCATACGCCATCATATCCTCACATTATGCGCATTCTTACACAATTCTATTACATTTAGCATGTTACAGATGATGGCATTGGCATTGATGAATTTGAAACAGAGCTTTTTGATGGCATGACAGAGGACCAGAACCAACTCTGTGACCTCGAGGAGGAAGTCCTTGTATACATCTCTGGGTGGCTAGTGAGGAAACTCAAGGAGGACCCCATCATCTCCAACTGTCCCCAATGCGACGAGCTCCTGGTCTTTGAGAGCCAAGTTGAACACAACTACTGTGTCACCAACAGATCATGTACATTTTTAAAAAGAAAAAGATATTCAGACACTGCCAATTTGATTGAGCCCTCGGCTATTTTGAGAGACACCATGACAAAATTGGAACTTGCACCTCTCATCAAGGCCCATTGGACCGATGAGGGTCTGTGCAAGACCATCAGAGACAAATTAATCAGATCGGATGTTTTCAACACCATCACTGAGTGCCACCCCAATCATGCATTAGACATAAAAAAAACAATACTACACAAATATGTGATGTGCAGGATCGGGGCAGAGCTCAGGAATGAAAATCGCTGCATCATCGAGGACGGACAGAGAATCCGGAGAAAAAACAAGTGTTTTACTAGCTAAAGCTAGACAGCTAATAAAACGCAGTGAACCAACACAACATTCTCTCTTTTTTTTTTACTAGCATCTTATCACATTTACAAAACTAAACTAAACACAACTAAATGAATCCATAACACTCCGTACCATGCACAGCCTGATTAGGTGCAGGTAGCTTGCAGGAATATGTAAATTGCAATAATAAAGATCACTCTACAGCACACTGTTGACTTCAGTTTTTACTCAGTTTTATTCAGAGGGAATAAAACTGAGTAAAAACTGGGAACAACGTGAACGTGAACAACGCGTTTTCGCATAATAGGTGAGCAAGCCTGATGCTACTGTAGCTGCTACATGCGAAACGTGTTGTTCGCTCTGAATAAAAGTCAACAGTGTGCGGTATAGCGATCCTTTTTAATACTAAATGAGGGGCGTTTTGGGAACTATTAATATAACGTCCCCATTTCGTCTTTTAAATGTCCAGAACGTCCCCTGATAACATAATGGGAACTGAACAGACAATGGCCGGGTTTCCCAAAATCGTTAATAAGCTCTTAAGTCCTAAGAACTTCTTAGGAGCGTTCTCAGAACATTCTTACAACGCTCCTAAGAAGTTCTTAGCACTTAAGAGCTTCTTAACAATTTTGCGAAACCCGGCCAATGCCATTTTTATTTGTTTGGTAATCACACCCAGTAGGCTAGGCTACATGTTATTGTAGTGGGAACATTTTTTAGGCTAGTGAAAAGGATACATAATTTCATGAGACAGCCTAAGCTACTGCATACACCTACAGTGTCTATAGAAAGTCATCATACCCTTTTGAAATAGTTACTGGATTCCCCAATCTAGGTGTGCAACGCTATAATAGACATATCCAAACAGATTGATGGCTGTAATGAAAGCAAAAGGAAGCTATACAAAGTATTAAGTCAGGGGTATGATGACTTTTCCAACCCTGTTATTCTAGTTTTTAATTTTTTATTAATTTTCAGAACGGTTGACTTTTTTTTCATTATTTTGATGTTGTACAGCTAAATTTGTAAATAAAACTGGAAAAGATTGTTCTTAAAATGGGTTTTGATTTCAGGCTGTAAGACAAAAAAAGTAACTATTTCATAAGGGTATGATGACTTTCTATAGGCACTGTACCTTCCGTCATGGCTACGCTAGAATACACTTAAAACACATAAACACAGTCATAGGCAATAATTACTTTTTAATATTTATTTTGATTCCAAAAGTCAAGTCAAGTCAGTTAATGAGTGTAAGCTAGTCAGTGTGTGAGTTGTGTGGTGTGCCGTGTTCTTCCTGTTCCTCTTGTGCCTGCAAGTTGAAAAGAATAATTAGCTCCATTGTTTTCATTTATCATTTGACTTCATTTTAAAGCGCTAAATTACTGACGGGAAGCCCGTCATAAAACTCAAAACTTACCACAGCAGGCATCGTCTCAGATCTGCGGTGAGGTGCGTGTTTGAGGGCGTCCGCCATACACCCCTCGACCTCTTTCACCGTGGCCCGGGGGAACTGAGTGGTAGAAGCTCCTGTTTTAAGAAAGTTGGAAAACAATTTCATTTGAATTATGGACTGCTTTTCGCAGGGTTGCCAACTCTCACCCATTCGGCGTCACACTCACTATTTCAGCATCTCACGCTCTCACGCAGACGCAAGCAATGTCATGCCAAAATCTATTCTTATTTTTCTTCACCCGTTCATTATCAGTTGGTGACCAGACCACAGCAGAGCATTGTGTAGGCAGAAGACGAATTTAAGGCATGACGGCACAGGCTCTTTAGATCAGCAGCAGTGTAGGTCTAATATCTGTCAACGTTCTCAGCGCAGAGAAATTATCTGCGGATAAAATGCGCACCATTCGTCTCTATCGGATTGCTCACGAAGTTCGAGTCACACTGATATGAATGACACTTGACAGAGCACAATGTTTTCGAAGGTATTATAGGCCTACTAGTTGCTGTGATAGACGGATAGTGAGAAAATCAACGTGAATTTAGGCTACATTGATGTAATTAATTTGTATAATAAGCCATTACCGAGGTAATCCCGTTTTTACATTTCAGTAGGCTACGTTTGTTCACTACGGAAGCCCTGAACCGCAAGTGAAGAAATTTTTTTTGAGATGCTATCTTGTTATTTCGAGATAATATCTCGTTATTTCAAGATAATATCTCATAATTTCGAGATAATACATATATGTAAAAAAAATACGATTTTATTTATTTTATTTTTTTTCCCCCTTCAGATATTATCTCATTATTTCGAGATAGTATCTCGTAATTACGAGATATTATCTTGTTATTTCGAGATAACACACTAAGGTAAAAAAAAAAAAAATACATGTATATATATATATATATATTTTTTTTTTTTACTTTTTGATATTATCTCGTTATTTCGAGATTTTAAGTCGTTATTTCGAGATATTATCTCGTTATTTCGAGATACTAAGTTGTTATTTCGAGATAATATCTCATTACTTCAAGATAAAAGTAACATCTCAAAATAACGAGATAATATCTCAAAATAACGACTTAGTATCTCGAAATAACGAGATAATATCTCGAAATAACGACTTAGTATCTCAAAATAACAAGATAATATCTGAAAGTAATTTTTTGGTTGTTTTTTTTTTTACCTAAGTGTGTTACCTCGAAATAACGAGATAGTATCTCGTAATTACGAGATATTATCTCGAAATAACAAGATAATATCTGAAGGAAAAAAAAAAGAAAATCTTATTTTTTTTTACATATGTGTATTATCTCGAAATTATGAGATATTATCTTGAAATAACGAGATATGATCTCGAAATAACAAGATAGCATCTCAAAAAAACATTTCTTCACTTGCGGTTCAGGGCTTCCGTAGAAAATAACAAGATAGCATCTCAAAAAAAAAATTCTTCACTTGCGGTTCAGGGCTTCCGTACATATTGATTACACTTGTCTTTAATGATATTACAGGGGTGGTGTGTAGGTCTAATTGAGTGCCTGTCACTTTCAGAAGTACGTGAACATAATTAGGTTTCATTCGATTTTTAGGAAAATCAAGGATACATGTTTTCATTAAATAACGTGAATGTTCAAAAAAACTAAGAAGGTAAGGAAAATATTTCTGGCATCATAGAAAAGATAAGCTTCTTGCAATGTTAACTTCTATGATTTAGGTAGGTTACCGTGGTAGCCTATGGCATTGTGAGTTGTCCCGTTCACTTTTTCCTTGGTCATGTTTAATTGGCTGGGTGCTGTTCGTACCATGACTCGGAGTTTGGTATATCTGTTATATATGTATTTCCTACCTAAACGTATTAACCGGTAGCCTCGTTGTATACGGTCAATGGTTGTAGGCTATCTAGCTGCCACGTTAACTGGAAGAGTAGGCTAACCTGACGCAATGATGAGAGCCAACATTAATTATCAAAAACGCACCGCGTCTTTCATACAAGCGGGCGCATTCCCGCCAGTAAGAACAATGAGAACGGAGTTTGCGCTTGAACACAGACATTACACAGTAGCCTACACGCATACAGGAGATTAAATGAAATGAAATGTTGAAATGCATATGTAGAAAAGTAAGGAATAACTATGTATGGAGCCTTGGTATGACGCAAAGGAATATTGAGTAGGCCGTGCGCTAATTATGGCTTTATTACATTAGCGGGGGATGCAAGGCATAATGTCGGGGCAGTTGTGGCGGGTTTCGTGTTCATTCTAAGGCGCGCCGTTCCAGAATGTTTGTTGTGATCGTCATGTCCATCGATGTTGAGGATAATTGATAAAGGCGTGTGTTCTTAGGCCTACCTCTGCGGCGACTGCTACTGTAATATTCTGATGAAATAAACAACTTGTAGTAGAAGTTGCTTACCCGCCACGGGTGTGTTGACATATTTCACCCGCCAGCGCGCAAAACTAATTTGCATTATTGCCCTGCCCACCATAGCAACCATAAACCAATCAAATCACCTGTTACTTGTCAAGCACAGTTATGACAACAGTTTAACATCCTTTGCAGTCATTGGCTCTAAATTCCAGAGGGGCTGGGACCCCCAAACCTAAAATGGCCCATTTTACCTGATGGCCCATTTTACCTGATATCACCCTATCAACCAAAATGATGATTTGGATGGAATATCAACATTGTATCAATGTCACCTTGCTTGTGGAATGCCCCTCAGGGAGAATAGGAATATAAATAATAAACAATATCAATTCAATCAATAACCTAATGAAAACAATGAATATATAGGAGAATAGTAAATAAATAATTCAGTTCAATCAATCATATTAACAATAATTATGGCATGGTAGGGCTACATTAAGGAGAATAGCAATAATAAAATAACAATGTCAATTCAATCAATTACCTCATGAAAACAAAAACAACACTACAGTATTATACAAACCATAACCCATAAGCAGGGTTGGGTAGTAATCGAATACATGTAATCTAGTACGTAATCAGAGTACAACAAACAAGTAACTGTAATCAGCCCAGAATACAATACAAAAATGTGTAATCAGAATACAGTTACATTGTTGGGGATTACCTGATTACATTTCATCATGCAAACAATTCAACTTTTTTAATGATAGCCTAGCCAGTGTTTTAATTTGACAAAAACAGCTCATTCGTTTGCACTAGATGTCATTATCATCCAATTGCCTGTGTAGTTTCTTGGAGGAACCGTCAACGTCAGCCAACCCAGATAGCAAAATCAGATTGGCAAATAGTGCACCGCTAGTTGCATGCCACTTGTGGTTCACCGTTGGACCACCATCTCTTGAAATTAACTTTCATGAATTTTAAGAAAAGACATTAAAGGGATAGTTCGGATTTTAAGACACGAAGTTGTATGGGTTCCCTGTCAGCAACGTAGTGCATCAGCACTGACTTACCCCCGACAGCGTCCTGTGAGCCGAGATCCAGCCGGTTTTAGATCGTTTTTGATGCTGAAGAAAGTAGTCCGGCAAGTTTCTGGGGTCACGAAAGTAAAGTGTTTTTCTTCTCAAAACCATATGCGTTCAACAGAGTGATATATTTGCACCACAAAAACGTTGTCCAGGAAAAATTCAAACCTCGTTATCACTTACTTATTTTTCGCGATTCCTATCACTGCGCGCTACTGACAGCTGGACAACGTTTTTGTGGTGCAAATATATCACTCTGTTGAACGCATATGGTTTTGAGAAGAAAAACACTTTACTTTCGTGACCCCAGAAACTTGCTGAAGAAAATAGTCTGGCATCAAAAACGATCAAAAACCGGCTGGATCTCGGCTCACAGGACGCTGTCGGGGGTAAGTCAGTGCTGATGCACTACGTTGCTGACAGGGAACCCATACAACTTCGTGTCTTAAAATCCGAACTATCCCTTTAAGTGTTATGAAAATGATGGATGGAGTAGCCTGTAGCCTAACTGAATAAATGAAAACCGATAGTGAAAAAATATTGAGGCAACTCGCTAGTGGACCAGCAGAGAACCAATGAGCAAAACGCCAGCGGAGTGCCAGGTCTACCCCCGGTGGGCTGACAGACAGTGGTCCGCCAGTCTCTTGCCATCTGGGAATAGACCCGTTCCAGTCGGGGAAAAAAACATTCAATACTTCGCGAATTAAAGACAGTGGAAAATAAGATTGTGTATGTTGTGTAGCCTACAAGTTGTGTAAAAAGTAATCCTAAAGGAATCAGATTACGTCACATGTTTTGGGTAATCCAACTGATTACGTTACTGATTACAAAATTTGCCACGTATTCTGTAGTCAGTAATCCATTACATTTCAAAGTAATCTGACCCAACCCTGCCCATAAGAAGCGCTTAATAGAGTAAGTGCAAATTGAACAGATATGTCTTAAAGCAATAGTTCGGAATTTTGGACATGGGACCTCATTTCCAACTTAGTTGGGGTGATATAGGTCGGTTTTCAGTGAATTTCTGCCCTTCCTTGAGTTGCAGCGTTCATCTCGTGCTAATCTAGTGCCAACGCTGAAAACACTCCACAGAACACCCGAAACAAATAATTTATAACTTCAGACTATCGATGCACATGCCTGTGTTGATAGAACAATGTTAGAAATAAAACTAACCTTGGATCGCATTGCAATTGCCTACTTTCCCTGTATGGCAGTGGCTGATTGATATTGAGAAACTAGTCCCTCAAAATGTAATAAATCATTGAGTTGCAAGGTTAGTTTTATTTCTAAAATTATTCTATCAACACGGACATGTACATCGATAGTCTGACGTTTTAATTGACTTGTCTCGGGAGTGAGTAAGACTGTTGTTGATGTCAGACTGATGTTACCGTTGAAATGTGTGCTGCACACATTGACGCTGCAACTGAAGGACGCTGCAACTGAAGGAAGGGGCTAAACGCGATAAAAACGGTCTCCACCGACCTATATCACCTCGGTAAAGTTGGAAATGAGGTCCTATGTCCAAAATTCCGAACTATTCCTTTAAGGCGAGACACGGCAGGTGAAAATGTTGTTTTTCCATGCAACGGCCAATTTTGAAATTTTGTGCTAGTTTGCTACCTTAGCATGTATTCTTTCACCCTACTACAACAACAAAGTCCGATTTGCACATTTAGGTGTTTATTTCGTGACATTTTGACTACTCGCGCCTATACATTTTTCCTAATTTCACCAAAAGTTCCCATTCTTAAGTGTCATGTCCTACCGCGACCGTGATCCGAAGCATATCGTGTGTGACACCGTTAGAAAGCCCTGTTCCTTTTGCATGACGCTATGTATCCAAATAAGGGCATTTCCTTTGTATTAGCAACCAATCGCGAAAGTTCATAGGCGGGTCTAGGCTTTAGAACGGTATCTCAATGGCTGTGTTTCTATGGTTTCAAGGCTGTTTTCTCGAAACGAGTTTCCTCCGGTTTCCTCTCCCACTCTAAGCTCAAAAGCTCCACTTCTGTATCACCTAGCCTACATACACCAAACGTTCCAGTTTTATTCCTAAGTATATTGTGAAGACTTGTCCAGAGGGGTTTGTTGATTTATTATTCTAATCCTGATTTATGTGACGTTTTATTCTTAAAATGAGGCAAAAATCAAGTTTTATGGGTATTGACAGTATTTTCAGGTTTACTGGAAAACGAAATGAAATATCCATAAACCCCTCTGGACATGTCTTTGGATTTACTATATATACAACATGAAAAAAGAATTTTGGACCTGGCTTTGTCTAATGTTGAGTTTTTGAGATTTGAAATATATGCAAATTAGCGCATAATTAATGAGATAACGCCTAATTAGCATATTCAAACATTAAATTACAGAAAACTTGCAATACATTTTTTTTCACACATTTATGTGAGTAATCAGCTGGTGAAGTTTCATGATGATATCTGTAAGTTAATGTTTTTACCCTATTCAGCTGTAGTGTCTCCCCTTAAGACCCCTCTTGAACGGTCCAAAACTATTGCTGGGATGGAGAGTAGCTACTGGGCAAGTCATTCCACCAACATGGAACCACTGATGAAAAGAGTCTTGAATTTGACCTAGCATTAGTTGGTCAACACAGACGCTCATCAGAAGACCATACTGGATGGTTGGGAATCTTGATCATTTAGCCTAATTAAAATAGCATGGAGCAGATCCAGTCAGTGTCTAATAGGTCAAAGTGAGAGATTTAATTTAATGTAATTCTGTCCACTATAAGGAGCCAGTGGAGAGATATACAGTATTATGCCATGTAGACAGAATAGGGATTTTGATGTTCCTGCAGGCCTATGTTTGTTTTTCAACTATGCCAAGGTATTCGGTTTTGTATTCTATGACCCCCTTAAAGTGAAGTTAAATCTTGAAAAACAGAGTATTCCTTTACTTTGCTTTGTGTAAAAAAATCATGAACTTGATAAATAATTTGTTAATAATTTGATTTGGAATTTTTCCATTGCATTTGAGATACGGAAATAAAAAATATTTCATGTATTTTTTTTTAATGTAAAACTATGAAGAAAATGAGCACTTTTCGATGATTTCACTATGCCAGATGCTAAACTGCATTTTGTAATAGCCTGCTGGTTGACAATAAAATTGAATCTAATCTAATCTAATATGCTTACCTACAAAGGCGAATCTTGCATAAATATGTGCCATTTGAGAGTAGCCTACATCTATAAGGATTCCATTTCACCCAACTTTTAATATACAGAAGTTAATGTTTTCACAAACACAGAATTTGGCCATCAGATTCCGACTTTTATTTTGAAGGATTTACGAATCGACGCCATATATTGTCGCTGGCTTCACATAGTTTTCATTAATACATAGTTGAGCGTGACAACCGTGGTGTATGCAAGCGTTGGTGTCTACCATTTACATTTTAAAGAGCATTAACTGAAAATAGTCATTATGGCAGATCCAAGAATACGACAAATGAAAATAAAGACAGGAGTCGTTAAGCGGTAAGGACCTGTTTTGATATTTGCTAGCTGTTCAGCTACGATAACGATTTTCGTCCTGTGAAGCTATCTGTCTATGGCTACGATAAGGCCAGGGTAGGCTAACCTTATCACACCGTTAACGTCTTTGTCTCCGTAGCATTAATCTTAAATGTAAATGTTACATAAATGTATGATTTAGACTGGCCATCGAGTTTAGGGTTGTCAGTGGCCAACTGGACGCATGCTGTCAACATAAGTGTTGCAGTTTTGCTATGTGGATTCTATGAATGAGAAGAGTAGGCTAATTTGATATTTAACGTTACCAAACATTGTTTTCAGCCCCAAACAAAACCTAAAACCGTCTGCATCTGTTTCGCCTAGCCTCCACGAAGTTTATTATAGCCGGTAGCAGTCTTGATGAAGTCCATAATTTTCGGAAAATATATGGGAGACCATATGACGTCACATATAGCTGTGTCTGAATCAATAGGCGAGTTCGTGATGGCGCAGAACTGCCCAGCACAAGATGCACGTGGTTAAAAATCTGTCCACGATGGTCTAGATGGCCGGGCGTGTTTACGACTCGGCAGTTGATATCACATGGCCTTAACTTATTGCAGGAGCAAGGCGAGGCAAGGCGGCTGCTGAGCAGCAGCGCAGCACCTCTCTAGAGGTGCCTCTCATGCAGCGTTTACGTCCTCCCTCGCTCCTCGGGCCTCGATCCTCACTGATCTACATAAAGAATGATGGGGCGGCAACAATGGGATAGTCTATCCCTTCCTCTATCTTTCTATATGTTGATCAGTGACGGTACGGCCAGATCTTTCCGACACTTCACTTTGTCGTGTCGCAACCCGCTATTTCCCTATGGGTGACGTCAAGCGACTTTAACGGACCCGCAAAGCATTCCGGGAAGGCAGCGCTGCATTTGAAAACCTGTCGCGCGACAGAAAAGCTGGCCGATCCCCAGCTCTATGCAAATGAGTCCGTTGAACGCGAGCCGTCTGTCCAATGAAAGCACGAGGTAGTAGGTTCGTCGTTGTAGTACAACAGTGCCCGTGAAACTTGGTTCCGTATACAAGTCAAATTCATGTTTAAACGAACTCTTCCACGACCAGCTAGTTGTCCATAAAATAAACGAAACTTGGATTTGGAGAAATACATTGACTGTTGGTGTTTCTGGTGAGGATTTGAGAATGCATTGAGTAGTTTAAATAAAACAAGATTTCAAAATGGCTTGCATAGTTTGTGAAGGCTATTAATATTTTCGTATGCTGTTAAATACATGCCTAAAATGGTGGTTCATTTGTGAGAAACACTTGAGACAAGTTAAAACGAACTGCTTATGAACTGCTAACTGACAATTCAAACGAAACGCCCACTCACGACAAACGAGGGGGAGACGTGCGACACCTTCCGACACATATGTAGTACAAGTCTGTCCACACCGTGAGGATCGAGGAGCGAGGGAGGACGTATAAACGCTGCATGAGAGGCACTCTATGTACTGCGGAACCTAGACCCTGCCTTCATGACGTCAGGACTTTGCCCTAATTGGCTTTTATAGCCCTGACGTATGTGCTAGACTAACCAAATTGATCAGTGGCGTTAGAAACAGCTATTAAATGAGATACCCACTACCAAACATGCATAAACACGGACAAAAAGACAAATTGTAGAAAGCCACAGACGGCAACCAGTCACGCTCACACTCACCACGCACTCACTCCGCACATGCGAAATATGCAGCGAATACGATGCGTGTTTTTAATAGCTTTAAAAAATAAATTCATAACGAAACGCAATATGTGGCGGCCGGCGTTGAGCAACTCTAATTGGCTCATGGAGGCACGTGATCAGACAGTGGTTTAAGGAGCGCTAGAGTGGCTTTAAAATAAACAGCAGAGAGGGTTTTACTGTCTATGGTTAAAGCAGAGGATCTTTAGTATGCAGCGTTCTATGGACGGAATGATGCATTTAAAATATCGCTCCATAACGCGAATTTGATCGGGGGAAGCCAATATCGGTATCGTGATTAAAATTCGATATATTGTGCAGCCCTAGTTTATTTACTTTTTTGGTGAAAGTGTCTTGCCTCAGGCTATAATTCAATACAAACAACTGAATTAGCATATCCATTCTGTAAACAGTGTAATGACACTGGCTTGTAAACGTGAGCTACGCAATCTTTTGGCGCTTGAAAAAAACCCATGGAATTATATTCATATGCTGAAATGTATGCCACTGTACCTGGGATGAAGACATTTCACATGCAGCGCAGGCAGTCTTGAGTCTGCCCAAGACGTGAGAACTCATTCTGCAGAGTTTGGCTTGTCAACAAATGCACGTGTATCCCCTGTAGCTCCATTAGTGGGTTAGCTTGCTCAGCCATATGCTGTCATACGAAAGTAGCTCTATCACCTCGGTGTCTTATGCTGCCAACCAAACTGCTCGCGAGCTGGTTATGTGCTAAGTTATAGCTCAAACCATATAAATCTACCTCATACCAAACAATTATCTTGAAAAACAACGTTCTTCTCATGTGTAAGATTCTGTCATATCTTACAGAGCTTTTAATACCCTGA
Organism: Sardina pilchardus; assembly: GCF_963854185.1. NCBI lineage: Eukaryota > Metazoa > Chordata > Actinopteri > Clupeiformes > Clupeidae > Sardina > Sardina pilchardus. The sequence goes on from NC_085007.1 coordinate 33,860,453, forward strand.
GTTAAGGCTTTATGCAGCCTCGATACGTTTAGATAGCCTATTATGTTTTGCTTCTTAGATACCCCACTGTGTAGCTGTGACGGTAGTAGAAAACACGACTGGTTTCCAGCAGTAGGGGGACCCTGAGAGCAAAACTTCCATGGTGTTGCTTTAAAACATTCAAACAATTGTATTCACGAAACCCCAAATATGTGCTACAAAATTGCATAAGGAAAAGGCACCTTCACAATTCCTTAAAATGTTTATGCAATTATTTTAATCAGTTTAAAAGAATAAAAATAATATTTACTCACCTATTACTAGGTAGAGTCTGTGGCCAAAGCTTTGGAGCCTAGTCCAATTATTTAGGGAAGCTGCCTTCACCACGTGCACTCCGTTGTCTGTTGTAATGCAGACAAGCCTCTCCTCTTGCAAGCTCCATCAAGTACCATCGCTTCCCTCAGACCCTGGGCAATTGACTCTCCCGTGTGTTCTTGTGGGAAAAAAAGACGTTTGCAAGCATCGACTCTACATTACATCGATGAGGATTTTGCAATGCAGAGTGTTGACCAAGAATTTGAATCCTTTGTTTGTCACCGTGTTTATTGGGCACATGAAATGCGACTGCATTTGTTATTTCACTGTGTCTTTGGGAGGAGGATGGGTATGGTGATGTGCTCATGGAGACACGTGATCAGACAGTGGTTTACGGAGCGGCTTTAAAAAAGTTTAATGAGGATCGTTCTATGAACGAAATGACTAATTTTAAATATCGCTCGATCACACAGACTTGATTGTGGGAAGCCAATAATATCGTGATGGTGATTAAAATTCGATTAATTCTGCAGCCCTACTAGGGCTGTCAACAAATATTCTATATTCAAATTTATATTCGAATAGTTTTAAAAATCAGACATTCGATTATGAAAATTTATATTCGAATGTTTAAAAACACACCGGCAGTAGCAGAGGTGCCGCTGTCTGCTTTGTGAGTGGATGTGCTGTGTGAAGGGTCAGGGACAGGTGACAGGAGTCGCATAAACACAGTCATTATTGAAAGTTGACTTCATTGGAAGACGGCAGAAGGTGCAGAGCCCAACTCTACCGCAGCAGAGAACGTGATTTTAACCCCCTAAAATCTTAAACGCCACGCCTGGAAGTACAGTAGGCTACTTTTTTGTATACCGTAATTAGCCTACTTTGTATTTTTGGAGCCGCGAAATCAAGTAGGCCTAGCATGTAAGATACAGTTAGCATACCATTCGACCACTAGTAATGAGGTCACATCTCGAAAATGTACACCCAAATGATCATAGCATATTGTGTGGAACTACAGCTAAACAGCCACGTATTGACACTTATTTTGCACGCCCGCTGCCACAAGCACATGTCTGCAACAAGAGAAGGGGGCAGCCTGATCTCACCAAAAGGCGTAGAATGACACGCCGGTTTCTTAAGTCATTTGCCGTGTTATTTGACGCATTTCATGCTTTTGGCGTACAATGCCACGCTCTTAAGTGTCCATTTCAGCAGGCCATCACGCGTCAATTTCGTTCATTTGTAAGAAGACCGATCAGTGTCGTGGATGGGGCAGGCTTCAGGGAGTGCAAGCAATGAGGTACCGTATCCTTTTGGGATTGAAAGCTGAGAAGCTGATTAACGACGCGATGTAACAGCACATGCAACTAAAGTGGGGTTTTATATAGGCTAGCCCATTGTTTCAATCATTGAATGAAGCCTGCTATAGAACATACAAGAGTCACAATCTTAAATTGGTTGTACTAAAATCTTTATCAGCACTCAACATTTGTTTGTTGTTGTTGTTTATTTTCCGTTGTGCGCAGAAAACGAGGGTGCGGGTGAGAGAGAGAAAGTGTGTGTGTGAGTGCGAGAGAGCAAGCGAGAGTGAGGTCTGCGGTCTTGACCTTTGATTTACTTGTTTTTGAGTAGGCAATACGTTGTCAAATATGTTTATACTTAAATGAACTACCTTTTACAAGTAGTTACGTCTCTTTGTATTAATTTGTCCGGTTATTGACGTAATGCGTGTCATTGACAAAATACGCAACCAGATATTCGAATATAGTCGAATCTATCTGTTTTTTTAGGGCGAATATTCGAACGTCATTTTTGAGCAATTTTGACAGCCCTAAGCCCTACTCCCTGGCCTCTCTGGCTCTGGCCTCCCTCTCCTGAGACTCCCTCTGCATTTTCAGCAGCACCACCTCCAAGTATCAGGTTGGATGGGCAACCGAAGTACAGTATTCTGTGAAAATAATCAAATAAAGCTTTGTGTTCAAAACTCAACATTTTTCCTTTAATGTCATTGCAAATGTATGCCAATTAATTAATGGATTACTTCTTTTTTTATAGACTTGCCAAAGAAGAAGTCCTGTATATAAAGGAAGCCAAACAACAGGAGGAAAAGATTGAGCGTTTGAAAGCAGAAGCCAGCGATGAATATTTGATCAAGAAACAGGTTAGACATTTTCTGCTAAATATAACGTTCATAATCTACAGCAACCTCTTTATATTACACATTCATATATATAACAAATGCAATAACAATTTAAAAATAGGATGTTAATGTTTTCACTACTTTTAGTTATCTGTTTAAATCTCGTGTTCAATCAGTGGTTTTCTTACTTTACGTTAGTCGTCTTACATGCCATGTTTGACTGGATTAGGGCTGTATGATATGACCAAAATGACATGTCTTGATTAAGGTCATTTCATATCCTGATGACTATATAGGGTATATTGGAGTTCTTGGCTGGGCTCTGTTTAGGCTTACAGAAGACATATTTTTACTCAACATAGGCTCTTGATTTTTTTTCTCTTATTGAGATCAGTAGAAACACTTTCCGAAAAAGCAATGAAGAGAAAAGAAAATCCATCAGGGACTGAACAGCAGACCTCACAAGTTTGAAAAATAATTTTGGATCTCATATTCAGAGCACCTTAACACCTTGTGGGAATATACAAAGATTTTTTTAATATTTTTTTCGTTAATCTGCATTACCTCTTCTTTTTAAAAACACCAACCAACTGTCTTATGCGAATCTTTCTTTTTCATTTTCCACCCTAAACATGGACAAAATGCACCATTGAGATCAATATGTTTTGTCCCCACCCGGCAATTTCAGTGATTCAGTGATTTTAGTGGCACCTAGTGGTTACTCTATACAAAACAAATCTCTCAATAGATCTCTATGGAGCATTTTGCCCTTGTTCAGGGTGGGAAATGAAAAAGAAATTCAAATTGGTGTTTTAAAAAAGAAGAGGTAATGCAGATTATAGAAAAAAATATTTAAAAAATCTTTGTATATTCCCACAAGGTGTTAGGGTGCTCTGAATATGAGATCCAAATTTATTTTTCAAACTTGTGAGGTCTGCAGTTCAGTCCCTGATGGATTTCCTTTTCTCTTCATTGCTTTTTCGGAGAGTGTTTCTACTTATCTCAATAAGAAAAAAAACCCAAGAGTCTATGTTGAGTAAAAATGTGTCTTCTGAAGGCCTAAACAGAACCCAGCCAAAAACTCCAATAAAATTTTGATCAACTTTGAGGGACTGCTATGACCATGCAGGATCATCCAGACTACTCGTGGTGATTTTACTGCATACTATTCCTATTTATGCACCAGCCTGCAAAATTTGAGCCTCCTACAGATTCTAGTTCTTGAGCAATGAGCTTGTGAACTTTGACAAAAAAAAGAGGCAGAACAAATTTGACACCCCCCTCCCCCTGTAAATCTGGCTGTTACTTGAAAAGTATTGATCTTAGCACAAAAACATTTTACAGAGTGTCTCCTGGGTAACATAGGCACACATGGTATTTTTTTCAGATTTTTTTGAGACGCAAGTGCGTGGGCTCTGGTTGATTTGGCGTGGAATGACCCTATATTGTTTTATAATTTCTGTTAATATGATGGATAATCTATCAAATTACCACATAGGGAAAAACTCTATGTTATATTTTGTATTGCACTCAACAAATAAGTCATAATTGGTAAAAAAAAAAAAATGACCCATATCTGACCATAGGGTGAAAGTTGCGCATCAATCCACTTTTGGGTTGTGACCTATAATGATTCTATTACCTATTGTATCTTGTAAAGGTCCGATCCTATTCAAACTTCACCTTCATTCTGCTGAAGGGCACTTCTTGCGATTTTGCTTAGACCCCAAGTCATTGCTAGTCATTGTTATTGTTTTGTGCTAGCCTCTTTAGCAAACCGTCTGGAAAACAAATCGTTACATTGTATCGCACACACAGCAAGACCGTTAAATGTATGAATTGGTGACCGGATTGAAGCAGCAATGTAATCTAGTGTGTTAAAGCATTACATCGTCATTAAAACGACCAACACGGTGCAAATACAAACAACATATATATCATCTCATCTTGACTATGGGCACAGCCATGTCTGTCGTAAGTAAGTAAGTAACATTTATTTATAAGGCACATATAAAATACAGTTTACACTGACCACAGTGCAGTACAGGTGCAAGTTTAACAAGCAGAAAAGTAGATACAAAATTAAAAGAAACATTAAAAATATAGGTATAAATAAAATAGAATAAAATGAAAATAATAAAAACAAAGAGAAAGCAATCATACACTGACAGGGAACGCCAGGGAGAAGAGGTGTGTTTTTAGCCTAGATTTAAAACTGGTAACAGAGGGAGCATCTCTGACAGGGGGTGGCAGCTGATTCCACAGGTGAGGTGCAGCTACTGCAAAAGCTCTATCGCCTCTTTGCTTAAGTCTGGAGCGTGGGACATGCAAAAGACCCATGCTGCAGGATCTGAGGGCCCTGGGGGCTGGGCGGAGATGGATGAGGTCTGATATATAGGGTGGGGCCAGACCATTAAGAGCTTTAAAAAACATCAATAAAATCTTAAAATGAATCCTATACTAGGCCTGTCGCGATATTCAATAAATCAATAAATCGCACGATAAAAAAAATGAGCTCGATAACTTTTCCGGCCGCGATAATTTCCATTTTCATGCTTGATTGTTTTTCTTCTCTCTCTCTCTCTCTCTCTCTCTCTCTCTCTCTCTCTACGAAAGAGAGGATAACCACGGTGCTTCCTTTAGCGCAGCCTAACGAGGAGTGAACCCTCATGTCAGTCAGTTGTCAGACATGTATCTTTCAATAACATGACGGACAACTTTACTTTCTTACATTCATTTGATGAACAGGCTAGACGAGGCTTTGGCGATTGGCCTAAGCACACTGAAGAGGCTTTCTGTTGTAGCTTGACAGGTATGGGGGTAAAAATAGTGATAATAGAGTTCAGAAAATCATGCTTATGAGCTACGTTTTTTCATCATCTGATAAAGACACACTCCGCAAAGTCTGCACTCCGCTGAGAGCTCAAGAATCAGCCAAAACAGCCGGCAGCTCCGGTTAAAATGTCGTAAGCTAATTGTCAGCTGTGGTGAAATGTGTTCGTAATCAACGTTATATGTCATAAACGTAGCATACCTATGAAAAGGCTTTGCAGTAGGATTATCCGATGACCAACTTATTGCTTCAATTTGTGTTTTATGTGACGTGCAGATGCTGGGTTCATGCCGTTTTGCGCAAGTTTCAAATGTTTAGCTGACTGCGTAGGCCTAATTGATCAGCTATGATGACATTTAGTTCCGTGCATAAGGCTTAGCAACTGTCACTCTACACGCCCCCTGTTGCATGTCACGTTTTAATTTGCTGGCCCTTAAACAGAGTCTTAGTAGAAACTGAGAGTCCATTGTATTTATTGTTTTTGGTTGTTTTGTTCATTTATTGTGGATATTTAAAAATGTCTTCCCGTTCCAGTTCCTTATTCTTTAGAAATACAAGTTATTGATCTTTGAAAAGGTGTACCTGCATTATTATGCCATTATCATTATATTAGATAAAAATGGTCTCAGAACGGCAATATTATCGTTTATCGCAATAATTTCTGGGACAATTTATCGTCCAGCAAAATTTGTTATCGTGACAGGCCTATCCTATACTGGATTGGCAACCAGTGGAGAGAGGCAAGGATGGGGGTAATGTGCTCCCTCTTCTTAGACCCAGTCAGCAGTCTTGCTGCTGCGTTCTGAACCAGCTGTAGGCGTGGGATGAGTGTCTGAGGAAGTTCCAGGTATAATGAATTACAGTAGTCCAGCCGTGATGTAATAAAGGCATGAATTACTTTCTCCAGGTCTTTAAATGATAGAGAGGGTTTAAGTTGCTGATTACTCTGAGCTGGTAGGAGCTGTTCTTTACCACAGTAGCAATTTGCTTATTAAAGCAAAGGTCAGAATCGAAGATGACACCCAGGTTTTTTGCACAAGATGTGACATGGGGGGAGAGAGCACCCAGGTCTGACATGGGGGAGACTCTGGATTTAGAAGGGTCGAAGACAAAAACCTCCGTTTTATCCTTGTTAAGTTGGAGGAAGTTATTTCCCATCCATGCTTTGACCTCCTCAAGGCAATCTAACAGGGTCTGAAGGGAATCTCCAGACCTGAGAGGTGTAGATACAGCTGTGAGTCGTCTGCATAGAGATGAAAGGAAATGTTATATTTGTTGAACATGTTGCCTAGAGGGAGCATGTACAGGGAGAAGAGGACTGGACCTAAAATAAACCCCTGGGGGACCCCACATGACAGAGAGATAGAAGTTGAGGAGAATTGACCAATGGACACTGAGAAGGATCTATTGCTGAGATATGAGGAGAACCATTGAAGAGCTGTACCTCTTAGACCAACACATTGTTCCAGACGCAGCAAGAGAGTGGAGTGGTCAACAGTGTCGAATGCAGCACTAATGTCTAGTAGGACCAAAATCGCTAGGGTGAGGAGCAGGTCATTAGTAACCTTTAGCAGTGCTGTCTCGGTGCTGTGTAGTGCTCTAAAACCAGATTGAAAGGGCTCTAAAATACCAGCAGAGTTTAAAAAAGGCAATAATTGCAACTAGAACATTTAATTCCATGGAAGGAATTACCATTGCATGTAAATGCAAAGAGGTTGCTGTGTAAAACATTGTATTAGTTAAAAAGACAATTTGACGCCGTAAATAATAGATAGGCCTAATAACCCAACAGTTCCACTGAAATTACTATGAAGTGATTTATGAAAATGCATTAAAATTGTGGACTATATAACACTTCATTTATTAGAACTAATAATATAATAATAATAATCTTTATTTATAGAGCGCTTTTCTAAACATAGTTTCAAAGTGCTTTACATATAAAATAATAAACAGAACAAAAATAACACAACAATGAAGTGACTAAAAACAATACAAATAATACATATCAACATTGGCAAGAATAAAGAAAATGTTTTTGTTTTTTTTCCAACAATAGAAAAACTGCAATAATCAAAACACTACACAAGGCAAAACAAAACCAAACCAAGACAAAAACAAAAAGACAAAAACTTAAATAAACTCCTTAAAAGCTTTACGGTACAGATGAGTTTCAAGGAGGGATTTAACTCATTGGCTGCCAGCGATTTTCAGTGCAGAGCGCTCCATACTGCCAGACGTTTTACAGCATTTTGACTGTTTTTCCAAGATCCACCGAACGGTGAGTTTTATGACTATGTACACATCGAAGGTACCAAATGAAAGGGTAGACTCTCTTCTTTCACCAGGAAAAAACGGTTTGTTTCTATCGTTTTCCGTTCTTTAGTAATCGTCAGTAGAACATGGGTTAGTTTTGCTAAAACACCTGTTTTTCACCAAAACATGGAGAAAACGATCTTTTTGTGAAAATCAACTTTTTAACGTTAGCGTTTCAGTAGTATGTCAACCACGATTGCACTGTTATCTCGTCAGTCTCGTCAAGGTTGCTAGGGACTCTGATGGTCGCTATAGACTCTGAACAGGACGGTAGACTTAGCAAGCTAGCACTAGCAAAGTTGTTGTTAGTCTATATAGCAATATCCAATGTAAATGGATCATACCGTTCACGTGTTTTCCATCCTTGATGTAAGAAGTAAGCAAATTTATTCCCTGCATCGCGTGCAAACTAGATCCACTGTGGTCGATCTTCAGTGTGTTTACTTGCTGCATGCTGCATGCTGTCTCTGCACATGCATTCTAGGCAGATACTAATCATCCAAATGGCACTGCTGCCATCTAGCGGTTCGGATCGCTAGTACAGTCTGTTTACAAGCCTGAAACTCTGCCAGATCGTTCCCAAGCCCACCCAGGAGCCCTCCCCATTGAAAAAAGCAATTGACGTCTATAGACGTCAATGGCAGTGAACGTATGTGTCTAAATTGACGTTTAAAGACGTCAATGGCAGTGAATGAGTTAAAAGATGGAACAGTATCAGCTAACCTTATTTGCTCAGGCAGTGCATTCCAAAGCTTTGGGGCTAACACTGAAAAAGATCTGTCCCCTTTAGTTGCAAGCTGTGACTCAGGAATGGTCAATAAACCTTTGCCTGCAGACCTTAATGCGCGTGTAGGGCTATAGGGCACTAGCATATCGGAAATGTAACCAGGGGAAAGGCCATGAAGAGCTTTAAGAGTCATTGCACGAGAACCAGGCAAAACCAGCAGGAGGTAGGAAGATGGGGGTCGGCCAAATCGGCTCATACTTTGTATATGTGATAAGTATGTGGAACTATGAACAGCCATATACTTAAAACCCTCGAACTCTTTTTGTTGTGGAGTTCTGGGGCCCCTCTCAGAGAACCTCAAAAATCCAACAATTCATGGCTGAAAATGACTGAAATTGCCATTTCTACCCTGATTATCCTGATAAAGATATGAACATGAGCTTTATGTTTCCATAGAGCTTAGGTAGAATAGTTTTAAAGACCAAAAGGTGCACTAGGGGGTTATCTGCACCACTGAAAGCAGAATTTTCATCCCTCTGAAATTGGTCATTTTTAGGAGGCATTATCTCACATTCGCAGTGGCTTTGATGGATGGTTTTACTGTTGCTGGACAGAGGAACATCTTCTGATTCAAAAACAATTGTCATCTAATTGGGCCACACATAAAATGAAAGAGGAGAAGCAGATCTTTGCATTGATACCAAATACATCGATCATTTCGTATGATAAAATTAGACGAAGTTACAAACAAATAATAATGGCATATAGCTTTGGCTACCTTTTACTCTCGTTTGATTTCCTTGTGAAACCGCAATCAAAAAGATATGGCACGCATGTCAGATGAAAGAGGAGAGCTAGAGCTATCCACAGATACCAAATACAACCTTCTAGGCCATAAAACAGACGAAGTGACAGCAAAATAATAACTTAATTTAGCTCCACTTACCTCGTGTTTTTGTGTGGCATAATAGCCTATGTTCATAATCCAATGTTATCATGTGTTTCTCTATGGCAAGTCACGTTCATAACACGGTTTTGAGATCCTAACAAACTCCTGTATGGTATCGAATTCAAGACTCATATTGCATCCAAATTTGTTTGACAAATAAACACTTTTTGCCTTTACTTTGTTCATTGCAATGCAGTAAAACAAATTTTATAGAGAATCATCATCTGTGCACGTCATGTGTGCTACCGCAAACAAGTCATGTCAGATCAGCTAGTGTCACAAATATGGAGCGCAAAAAGTGCCAAAAAGTCATTTTTTCATCACTAAATAAAAATTGCCATTTATTTCTGGAAGGCACACACCACATATTTCTGTAAATTGCTCAGCCCCAAAGTATACCTCCACCATGGTTCTTATATTGCCATTTTCAGGACATTCAGGCCTACACAACCATGCAAGTCATGTCGAGCTGTCAGCTTGCTGTGGTGAGATACACGTCAAAATGTAAGAATTTGTATAGTACGCTTTTCAAATTTTTATTATTTAAAAATCTAAATCAAATCAATGCAAGTATTTATACATGATATTGTGGCAGATCTGGATAGCCTAGACTGTGCTGAAAAAAACAATATGTAGCATGTGTGGCACTTGCAATGACCAGGATAAATGCTTCTAACTAGAGGTAGTGAAAATGCCCTTAAAACAGCTTAGGGCTCATAGGGTTAAAACACACTGGAACGCAACCAGCAGAGAGACAGGAGTTAAGAATGACCTGGATACTAGGGCCGATGGTATCAAAGGCATCTTTTATGATGTTGGAAGAGACAGCATCATTAGGTGAGGTTGAGGGCTTCATATGCTTCACAATGTCCCTTAGCTCCTCAAAAGACACAGGTGAAAAAGACTCAAAAAGTTATGTAACTCCTATATCCTGCAGTGGAGAGGTTGGCAGGAGGGGGGTGAAGGTCATTCTGATATGTTGTATTTTATCAATAAAAAACATGGAAAATGTCTCACAGAGGTCAGTTGATGCTTCAACCTGAGAGGGGACTTGGGGGGTTAATAATGGAATTTAAAGTGCTGAAAAGGATTCTGGGTTGGTGGGAATGTGTGCTGATGATGCTGGAGAAGTGCGCAGCTCTAGCTACTTTTGCAGCTGCCTGGAAGGCTGATAATGAGTTCCTTAACATATGTCGTAGGAGACAGTGAGGCGGTCTTTTTTCCACCTCCGCTCAGCTCTACGACAGGCCCGCCTTAGAGAGCGGGTCGTGTCGTCTAACCAGGGTTGAGATTTCTGTTTCGGAAGTCTATGCTTGAAGGGAGCAATAGAGTCCAGAACAGCGGAACAGGACGTGTTAAAAATTCACAGCATTTCATCAGCGCTAGAGTAAGGTCGTAAGCCCAGCTCGGGGTACTCGCAAGTACTCCGAGGTAAAGGGGGCGTTCTTCTGTAAAATGCTGCAAGAAAGCTGGGTAATTTACATTTTCCAACTCGGGCGGGGGGACTTACTACACTAATGGATCGCAGGGATACATTGACAAAAATTAACCACATTTGGTGGCCATGTGTGTTATTCCTACCACTAGTCAGGGACAAAGCTCTGGCCTAGGTTGTGGCTTAGGGACACTATAGCGCCAACTAGCACATTGTCTGTTATGGTTGACACATACATTCACGACTGATCAAATTTGGTGGGCATGTGAAAGGCTTGCAGGAAAGCAGAGCTTAACACAATTCTGTCATTAATCCTCCTTCCACTATATCCTCTCTGCCTTCTACAACAGAAATAAAGCCTTTGAGATGTTTCTTAATTTCTTTATTGATAAAATTGACAACCTAAAGTCTCACATCTCACCCTCAATTTCTAATCCTGTGTGAATTGTGAAGGTGATATCAATGAAGGGGTCCTATGATAACATGGAACTTGTCCTGTTAAGATATTTTTGATTGAAATAACTTTTGATTTAATTTATATCACCTCCTAATACGGCAAATTCAACAAATTACTATTTTTAGTTCTTTACAGCCTATCAAATGTCTTGAAACTCTGTTGTGCATAATAATTTTGGAACAGTGCATTTTTGTTTTTCATGTTTGAAAAAAATACTGTTATCATTGGGAGGTTTGTTTTAGGAAAAATTAGGAACATTTGAGGAAAATATGATTTGCATAATACTTTGAAACACAGTGTTTTTTTTGTTATATTCGTAGGGCTGCATTAATACTGTTGCATTTTCTGACCTTAATTTTCCTCAGACATAATAATTGTCCTGAGTTTTATATATGCTACCATAATTATGTCCATGGAATGTGTTTTTTTGACTGTGATAATAGTTTCATGTGTGCTTGTCTTCTGCTCTAACAATTTGTAAGATTGAAGTGCTGCAGGAGTCTCGTATGATGATTCCAGACTGCCACCGACGACTTGTGACCGCACATGCTGATCTTCTTCAGTTGCTTGTGAGTCCAGACACACAGTTTCATAGTACTGATATAGGCTGTTTCATAGTACTGATATAGTGAAAGGTTTGGACACACACAAACACCCACCCTCATAGTTTTTAAAAACAAAATATTTCTTACATTGCGTCGTACTTTGAGACTTTGTCTTTAGCATTGCTTTACAAAGTTCTTTATACATTAGGGTGGTCCTTATTTTTCAACTTTTAAAAGTTCATGCTCTCACCCCACCAATATGTTTGAATATACAACCCCTGGCAAAAAATATGGAATCACCAGTCTTGGAGGATGTTAATCCAGTTGTTTAATTTTTTTTAGAAAAAAGCCAGATCACAGACATGACACAAAGCTAAGTTCATTTGAAATGGCAACTTTCTGGCTTTAGGAAACATTAAAGGAAATCAAGAAAAAAATTAGTTAATCAGTAACAGTTGCTTGTTTTAGACCAGCCAGAGGGGAAAAAAATATGGAATCACTCAATTCCAAGGAAAAAAATATGGAATCATGAAAAACAAATTGACAAAAGAACACTTCAACGCACCACTAGTACTTTGTTGCACCACCTCTGGCTTTTATAACAGCTTACAGTCTCTGAGGCATGGACTTAATGAGTGACAATCAGTACTCTTCATCAATCTGGCTCCAACTTTCTCTGATACCAGTTGCCAGATCAGTTTTGCAGGTTGAAGCCTTGGGATGCACCATTTTCTTTAATTCTACTACAGATTTTCAATTGGATTGAGATCCAGACTATTTGCAGGCCATGACATTGACCTTATGTGTCTTTCTTCAAGGAATTCAACAGTTTTTGCTCTATGACAAGATGCATTATCATCTTGAAAAATGATGTAATCATCCCCAAACATCCTTTCAATTGATTGGATAAGAAAAGTGTCCAAAATGTCAATATAAACTTTATATAATAAATAATAATATAAGCATTATTGAAGATGTAACGATCGCCATCTCCCCAATGCCTTTACCTGACATGCAGCCCCATATCATCAATGACCTTGTTTTTTTCAGGCAGTTGTCTTCATTAATCTCATTGAAATGGCACCAAACAAAAGTTCCAGCATTGCAGCATTGCCCATTGCAGAAACGCGATTCATCACTGAATATGACTTTCATCTAGTTATATCCACATTCCAATGAGATTTATGAAGACAACTGCCTGAAGAAAACATGCACATTTCCTCAGTCGTTGATGATATGGGGCTGCATGTCAGGTAAAGGCATTGGGGAGACGGCGATCGTTACATCTTCGATAATGCTCAATCCAATTGAAAATCTGTAGGAGAATTTGAAGAAAATGGTGCATCCCAAGGCTCCAACCTGCAAAACTGATCTGGCAACTGGTATCAGAGAAAGTTGGAGCCAGATTGATGAAGAGTACTGATTGTCACTCATTAAGTCCATGCCTCAGAGACTGTAAGCTGTTATAAAAGCCAGAGGTGGTGCAACAAAGTACTAGTGGTGCGTTGAAGTGTTCTTTTGTCAATTTGTTTTTCATGATTCCATATTTTTTTCCTTGGAATTGAGTGATTCCATATTTTTTTCCCCTCTGGCTGGTCTAAAACAAGCAACTGTTACTGATTAACTATTTTTTTTCTTGATTTCCTTTTATGTTTCCTAAAGCCAGAAAGTTGCCATTTCAAATGAACTTAGTTTTGTGTCATGTCTGTGATCTGGCTTTTTTCTAAAAAATTAAACAACTGGATTAACATCCTCCAAGACTGGTGATTCCATATTTTTTGCCAGGGGTTGTAGTACAGACCAAAAGTTTGGACACACCTTCTCATTCTCACTCTTTACACGACTATTGACATTGTAGACCTACAATGAAGGCATCAAAACTATGAATTAACACATGTGGAAATATGTACTTAACAAAAAAGTGTAAAATATTCTAGTTTCTTTAAAGGGATATTCCGCCATTTGTGGAAATACGCTCATTTTCCACCTTCCCTCGAGCAAAACAATCGATATTTACGTTGTTCCCGTTCATCCAGCAATTCTGTGAGTCTGGCGATACAACTTTTAGCTTCAGCCTAGCATAGATCATTGAATCGGATTAGACCATTAGCTTCTCGCCTGCTAGCTTCATGTTTAAAAGTGACTAATATTTCTGGTAATTTTCCCATTTAAAACGTGTGTCCTCTCAAGTTAGAAAGTGCCATAAGACCAACTGAAAATGAACCCTGCCGTTTTTCTAGGCTGTTTTGACATGGAACTACATTCTCATCTGGCGTAATAATCAAGGCAACTTGCAGCTACTGGCACTACTACTGCTCGATGTCTATGGGGACTATTTTCAGATGCTGCGTACGATATCACTGCATTTCAGTTGGTCTTATTGCACTTTCTAACTTGAGAGGAGACACGTTTTAAATGGGAAAATTATCAGAAATCTTAGTCACTTTTCAACATGAAGCTAGCAGGCGAGAAGCTAATGGTCTAATCCGATTCAGTGATCTATGCTAGGCTGAAGCTAAAAGTTGTATCGCCAGACTCACAGAATGGCTGGATGAACGGGAACAAGGTAAATATCGATCGTTTTGCTCGAGGGGAGGTGGAAAATGAGCGTATTTCCAAAAATGGCGGAATATCCCTTTAAAGTAGCCACTTTTGCTCTGATTACTGCTTTGCACACACACTGCATTCTCTTGATGAGCTTCAAGAGGTAGTCACCTGAAATGGTTTTCACTTCACATGTGTGCCCTGTCAGGTTTAATAAGTGGGATTTCTTGCCTTATAAATGGGGTTGGGAATCAGTTGTGTTGTGCAGAAGTCAGGGGTGATACACATGGGGTCCTACAGAATAAACTGTTAGAATTTGTATTATGGCAAGAAAAAAGCAGCTAAGTAAAGAAAAACGAGTAGCCATCATTACTTTAAGAAATGAAGGTCAGTCAGTCCGAAAAATTGGGAAAACTTTGAAAGTGTCCCCAAGTGCAGTCGCAAAAACCATCAAGCGCTACAGTGAAACTGGCCGTCCCAGGAAAGGAAGACCAAGAGTCACCTCTGCTGCGGAGGATAAGTTCATCTGAGTCACCAGCCTCAGAAATCGCATGTTAACAGCAGCTCAGATTAGAGACTAGGCCAATGCCACACAGTTCTAGCAGCAGACACATCTCTAGAACAACTGTTAAGACGAGACTGCCTGAATCAGGCCTTAATGGTTGAATAGCTGCTAGGAAACCACTGCTAAGGACAGGCAACAAGCAGAAGAGACTTGTTTGGGCTAAAGAACGCAAGGAATGGACATTAGACCAGTGAAAATCTGTGCTTTGGTCTGATGAGTCCAAATCTGAGATCTTTGGTTCCAACCACCGTGTGGACTGCAGAGTGAAGGCAAAAGGGCCAACAAGTGCTTAGCATCTCTGGAACTCCTTCAAGACTGTTGGTAGACCATTTCAGGTGACTCTTGAAGCTCATCAAGAGAATACCAAGAGTGTGCAAAGCAGTATTAAAAGCAAAAGGTGGCTACTTTGAAGAACCTGAAATATAAGACATATTTTCAGTTGTTTCACACTTTTTTGTTAAGTATATAATTCCACATGTGTTAATTAATAATTCTAATGCCTTCGGTATGAATCTACAATTTTCATAGTCATATAGTAACTTGCCTTGACTCACATATGACCCTTGACCCCCAGCTCAGGGATGCATTAATTGATTTAATATTTTTTAATGAGTTATGTATTGAAAAATGAATGGCGGTTATTGCGCTAATTTTGGCAGCCCTAATTTTTTTCCTTGGAACAAGCCCTTTTGAACCTACTTTTGAACTTTTCCATTGGGATTGATCAAACATTCTGCGTCAGAATCAATAAAATAACTAGAAAAGCACTTCGAGAGCTCAGGGGCCCGTACTACAAAGCGGGGTTACTGGCTTAGCTGGGTAACTTCGAGAGTAAGTTTATCACATGTGGCGTAACTTCCCGGTTAACCCGTACTACGAAAGGTGGATAGGTTTTAACCGAGGTATGCTGCCATGGCAATTTACGCTGCATCTCAAACCTGCTCCAAGCAGGTGATGTTCTTGGTTAGCCGGAGGTTTGTGGTTAACCACACCCTTTATAGGCAAAGTACCACCCCACAATGTCAACGTAGGTTTCCTGGAAGATCCATATCCATTATTGGAGCGCAAATTGTAAGCGGCTCTCTTCGCAAGGCGAGGGTTTTTAAAGACCGCCAGAATCTTTCTCCATATAGAATATTCTCTATGAAAGATAGGCATATACAGTACCCTCCAGAATTATTGGCACCCTTGGTAAAAGTTGACTAAAAATAGGTATAAAAATAATCTTTAGGTGATTTATTGTACTCCCACAATGAAAACAATGTGGAAAAATATACCCTGCAAGGCAAGCAAATTTATTCTGAGAAAAAGGAAAATCTCATAAAGAAATAAATATTTTTAACAAAAACAGCTTGCTCACAATTATTGGCACCCCTGAAACATATTACGTACAACATTTAACAGGAGCATTTTCCTATGTAAATGCAACGTTTTAAAGTAAATCAGAGTGTCTGTGAACTTTCAGAAGTAGTTCTTGACGTTCTTTTTCACTATGGTATGAAAATGAAGTCACTCAGAGGCTAAATCCTCTAGTCATTTTTCAACATTGGAGAGACAAGAGAATACACTAAATTGAAATAAAAAGAAATTGTGTTGACATTTGTAAGCAAGAGAATGTCTATGGAAACTAGGTATTTTGTTGAAAATGCCTATATTTCCAGTTAAAATGATGAATAAAAGGTTCTAATCATCTGGAAATGTGGCAAACATGCTTGGACAAAGACCCATGGCTATTTTGCTCCCACGCACAGTATGGAGGATGGTATGATAGGCAAAAAAATCCATAAGAACCACTGTTGAGAGTTACAGACACAGCTATCATCTTGGGGTCACCAAGTCCCCCCCAAAAATCTTCAAAAGTGACCTCACTGCTAATAGATTATTTATACAGCATGTCAGGTTAAAGCCAGTAGAGTCATTTAATGAACAATGTAAATGGCAGGAATTACTGAATGGTACCATGACATGTCTGGGAGTGTGGTCTATTGTCAGATGAAAATAAAATTATGCTCTTTTGCTAAAAACACTTAAGGTGTCTTTGGCATACATAGAAGAATGACTATACTAAAAAGAACCCCATGCCTAATCAGAATTATGGTGGAGGGGCTGTGCTATTGTGGGGCTGTTTTAATTCCCAAAGGCCTTGGGAACCTAATTAAGGTGCATGGCATCATGAACACCGCGAAAAACCTGAACATTTTCCAAGGAAATCAAACAATCTCTGCCAAGGCCCTAAAAGTTGGTCATGATTGGATCATTCATCAGGTCAATGAACCAAAACAAATGCACAGATCAAAACAAATATGGTTTACTGAACACAAAATCAAGCTTCAGACATTGCCATAGCAGTCCCCTGATCTAAACTCCATAGAAAAACAGTGGGATGAGTCAACGAGAAGAATGCACAAGTGTGGACCTAGCAATCTGGACGATCTGGGGAGGTTTTGTAAAGATGAATGGTCTTAAATCCCTTACTTTGTATTCTCAATCTTTATGGGGTGTCAGAGAAGAATATTACATGCTGTTTTATTGACAAAGGGAGGTTTAAGAAGGTATTACAAGTAGGGGTGCCAATAATTGTGAGTGACGTGTTTTTATTAAAAACATTTATTTCTTTATGAGATTTTCCTTTTTCTCAGAATAAATTTGCTTCCCTTGCAGGGTGTATTTTTCCTCATTGTTTTCATTGTGGGAGTACAATAAATCACCTAAAGATTATTTTTTAGACCTATTTTTGGTCAACTTTTACCAAGGGTGCCAATAATTCTGGAGGGTACTGTACATTCTCAGCTGAGGGAATTCGTTGCATTTGTCAGCTGATCGCGGCAAAGTGGAGGCTAAGCATAGGCAATATAACATATTTTCATAATTAAGAAATAATAATGCAAGCTATAAAAAGGCCTATATAAACCTTCTGAATGTTTTTGAGTTTCATTTTCACCTGCTGCCAGCGGCACTGCCGTTGCATCTAAAATGTTCACAGGATAGGCATACACTAAATCAGTCAATGGGGCTAAACATTCAATTATCCTTATTAATATACATGGCATGAATTGTGTTGCATCTGTAGGACTCTTATGAACTCAAAATGTATTTATTTCAACACATTTCAGACATTCCGCAAGCTATTAATCCTCCGTAACACAAATAAAACTTTACTTTCATATACGATCTGCAATACGTTGCCAACAGCCTTGTCTTGCTTTGTTTGCTGCCGACGTATTTGATTTGTGTCGTAGAGTGGGTTTTAATTCCTCGCAACTTTTTATAATCATTGCGCATTCCTTATCCATAAAATAACGTGATCGCGTCATCATTAAAAGTGGTGATTTGCGCTGCAACCCGCCCATTTTATGTGAACGCGCACCAACTCTGATGAGGTTAACCCCAGCTCAACAAATCAACTTCTTACTCAGCGTCGTAGTACCGATTAACACCAATGAAGATAACCAGGTTTCGTCAACCCCGGTTTAGAAAAGTAACTCTGGGTTACATCTGGGTAGGTTGAACTCCCTTTGTAGTACAGGCCCCAGACCTCCGCCAAGCAAAAACATAAAAAACGGAAGCGAAAACGCCAAGCGAAAACCGCTTCCTGGATCCAGATGGTAATTCGGATCACTCCCAAAATGTAATCGTTTCTTCCTTGGGTCATTTCAGACCTTCCCTGAATTTTTTGTCGAAATCCATCCATAACTTTTTGAGACAGACAGACAGACAGACCCTGATGAAAACATAACCTCCTTGGCGGAGGTAAATAGTAGCCTATAGTTGTACTTACCCTGCATGAATAGTCAATATGAACAAGCAGCTGTAACAGCGTGCTAATTTCGACAACCCAACAGTATTCTAAGATTATCTTAGGGTTACGGCAGAGAGGGTTAAAGCGGAGCGAGAGGCACAAACGTTCGAACATTTCCACGTTCTGTTTTCGCAAAGGGGAGGGGGCGAAATCCCCCTTTAAGCAGACCTAGAAAGTGACGTTACATTCGAACTTAACTGCTTGCCAATCTGACAGATCGATATCCCACTATGACGACTTTGCGACACGCCTCTTTTTTTTTTAAAGGTTATTTTTTGGGCTTTTTATGCCTTTAATTGGACAGGACAGTAGAGAGAATGACAGGAAGCGGGTGGGAGAGAGAGCTGGGGTGGGATCCGGAAAGGACCACGGGGCGGGAATCGAACCCGGGTCGCCGGCGTGCGATGCAGGTGCCCCAGCCAGTTGCGCCACGGCTGGGGCCACGACACGCCTCTTTAAGCAGACAGGAACTGTTCGAATTTTGCTTCCATAGAGATGCATTATGTTGCTCTATCTTGTCAGTAATGAAGGATCTTTGGTTACGGCTTCAGTGTTTGAACATATTTACTGTCTTCTATAGGAAAATGAAGTGGATCTTGCAGAAACAGAGGAATTCAAAGAAGCACAGACCATACTGGATTCTGTGAAGCTTGATGGATGATTTGTCAGCCAACTTCACCATAATAATCTACCCCTGAAAAGCTCATGTTGATTCCAGTAAATAGTAATGGCTTGTTGTGAATGAACAATATATTCAGCTGTATCTCCACTTTCTTTCATATATTTTTTTAATCCTTGTTGATTTTGGTGATGTGTCTTGACCTTCTGCCTAGTTTAGTCCCTCTCCACTTGCGTATTAAAATTACACTTTCTACAATGTGCTTGTGGTTGTCTTTTTGCTGTTGTTGTGCTTTACCTATTCCAAGTTCATGCTAGTCTCTAAAGGTCAATGATATTTATGTTTGTGTAATTTAGCAGACATTTTTGTCCAAACAACTTACATAACAATATAATAGTTCAAATTAACAGTTATATAAAAAAAAGTATTAGTGGGCGGCTTTAAAAAAAAAATCTTTAAGAGTAAGGGATGATCAACTGTATCAAATGCTTTTGACAAATCAACAAAAAGGACAGCACAGTGCTTTTTAATGTCTAAGGCAGATATGATAGTGCTGGGGTTAGTTCTATACCCAGATTGTTGTGGATTTAATATTTTATGACTTGAACGAAATTACTTCTTGTAATGATTCAAAAATTACATCAATGTTGTATAGATTAATTTGATGCTATGGATCTTCGTGTCAAATCACAGAACAAACACAAGGTCTATCATGGGAAGACAAGAGAAAAAAAAATAGAACTCCATTGTTTTTAACGGAGCGAAGCCCACTAGAAAGCTCTGCCGCGCAGCAGCCGCACAGGGATAGAAAACTGTTCTAAATTCCTGCGCGTCAAGCCCACACCGCTGAACGTCGTGTTCGATGGGCGCCTGTCTTAAGGCAGCTTTTTTTGCACTTTCACTGCTTAGCATAACCATCTTACATTTGCAGAAAGTCCTCGGACTTTGCGGTCATCT
Organism: Sardina pilchardus; assembly: GCF_963854185.1. Taxonomy (NCBI): domain Eukaryota; kingdom Metazoa; phylum Chordata; class Actinopteri; order Clupeiformes; family Clupeidae; genus Sardina; species Sardina pilchardus. The sequence goes on from NC_085007.1 coordinate 33,880,636, forward strand.
TGGTAATGCACTTTGGGGAGTTATCGGGCAGCTATTTTCCTATTGAGGTGAATGGGGATGCATACAGGAAGGGCGGGATATTTGTAGACTACTACCATATTGGTATATTGGTATAACTAACCCCATCCATTCTATGGAGGATTCTTCGAGTGATGAGTCTCATTATAAAGTCTCTGGAAAAGGTAGGTCTGGTGTAGATACCAGCCTCTGACCCAATTTATTTATTCTCTTAGCTAAATTTCACATTCATAAATTACAGGTAGCAATCCCTCATTTATTGCCTCTAAGAATGAGCGTAAACAGTAGGCCTACATTTATCAACTTAAATTCTGTCATAATCCTAGAGCAACAAGAATTGTAGAAGTCTGCAGGTTTAGGATTTGATAAGCGTATTATAACCTTCCCCTAGCATCTGAATTGCTTATGGTTCAGTCATGTTGATTCCCCCCCCCTTCATGGTCATTTTTTTCCCCCCTTCATGGTCATTGTGATACTCAAGTTGTAGCCCTGTGTGTTGATGCATAGACATATATACGTACATATATCTATGTGTTGATGTACCAAAGTGTCATAATAATGATAGATTTTCAGTGTCCTCGGAATTATTGCCACAAAATCAATATCAGATTCCGAAATATTAAATCTGATACAGGACTTATATTTTGACATATTGTTACTCGACCGGAAGTCAAAACAGGAAGTTTATTGCTTATCGTTCCTCACAGAACGCTGGTAGGCTACAGTGCTCATTTCAGTCAGCGGGTAAGTGTTTACAAGGAAAAGAGACAGAGCGTATGCTTTCGACGATACGTTGGCTGCCACGACTTCCTGCATTTCGAAACGAACAAGTAGGTTTGCTTACACAAGTCAGTTTCAAGCAAGTATTTTAGAGTGCCATACTCAAGTGCTTCATTCGCCGTTCCCAAAGGTGGCGAGATACTGTGTATGCTCATCATGAAAGCATCAACGTGTGGGACAGTGTTGGTTGACCATCACAAATTTAGCCTATCGAATACATCAGTAGGTTCACGTCATTCGGAAAGTTCTAAATTGCCTAGCCTTAGCTTCGCAAGTACGAAACTCATTGAGACATATGGACAAGTCCTTCAGTCAAAAAGAGAACTCTCACACATGTTGCCGATGCAAAGTTTAATCCAACTAGTGAGGAGTGTAAAGTGCTACCCTAGTGCAAAACGTTTTCGGTCCCATTCACACCATCATCAGTGCAAAAAGCTTGCTCTCTTCATGGGTTTCATCAGGTCCCTTTCCACAGGTGTATGAAATCAAGCACCTAGATTATGAATGCAAACTGTATGGTGCTTGATTAGCACAGCTGTGGAAAGGGACCTGATGAATACCAATATAGCGTTTAACCATTCTCTGGTTTAACTTAGCCAGGGGGTTAGATCATTGGTCAGATCCAGAGAATGTCTAATAAGGGGAGAACCAGAGAATGTCTAATAAGGGGAGAACTGCCACTGTCGTTATACTTCCGGTTTTGAAATAGTTGCAGTTCCACGCTGGTTCCATTAGAGGCGCTCACATTTGGAGTGCAGAATGAATGGAGGTCTATGGAGCTATTACCCCTCAAAATCCACTTTTCTCAGAATATAATTTTTGTCAATTCATTTGAATGTTGTTTTCGAAAGGGGATGCAAAGAAATGACGCATTGCGTGGTGTTTGATTTTTTAGAGTCACTTATTTGCTTTAAATTGTCTTTTGAAATGTATATGACGTCATACACTCAAGCTTCATTAGCAGAATGCTAGCGTGGTATGGGCAACAACAACTCAACCTGTAAGAAATCGGAAGGACATACGTACTCGTTCATTCAACTTTCGACCTATAACCCATGTTGAACTTGCAAAAACAACAATCAAATCTGAGATTTCTCAACAACAATTGGGTGAAAGAGACACATTTAGCCATCTAGCTCCATAGACTCCCATTCATTCTGCACTCAGGCGATCGCCCCCAGTGGAACTCTGGTGGAACTGCAACCAAAAGTCGTTAAATAGGACTTAATAGCGAGTGGCAAGGCTCTCCGTAGACGGGCTCTGGTCAACGTCACTTGACACAGGAACCGAAATTGACCATAGATATTGGACCAGACTAGAATTTCTGGTGCGTTGACTGCGTTCCCATGGACTGCGGAGTACACGTAGACTGGGTGAACCAGGGGGTCAGGATCATAGACCGTAAATGATAGGTCAGGATCATAGACAGTAAAATAAATGGAGAAACAGACTCTGTTGAGGGGACTGAAAAACATTCCATTTACTTCCCATCGTTCACGCGCAGACTTTGTGACGTTAGCCATCCTGTAACTTGCTGTACCTGGTCTGATAGATGGGTCACACAGAAATTTGACATTTGTGACATCGAGTTTTTGATTAGGTTTACTTGACTCTAGGTAATGTTTTACCTTATTATACAGTAGGCTACCATAGGCTACATAGCTTTTTCACTTATCTTGCTAATGACTTTCCGTCATGGTTTTCGTGCAGGCTGGACTGAGCTTCTTAACCAAACATTACGGGAAATCTCCCTACTGTGCGACGTCAGAGAATGTCTGGAAGGGAGGGAAAGTAATCTCATCGCCCCCTACTGGTTGCGTTCCTAGAAGTTAGCGGGAGTGGATGGGATTTTCTTTTAGACAAATGAATAAATAAACTAGAAAATGTAATTCTATGGAAGGAATTACCATTGCATGTAAATGCAAAAAGGTTGCTGTGTAAAACATTATATTAGGCCTAGGGTTGTTAATGAATAAGGGTCATTCCACGCCAAATCAACCAGAGCCCACACACTTGCGTCTCAAAAAAATCTGAAAAAAATACCATGTGTGCCTATGTTACCCAGGAGACACTCTGTAAAATGTTTTTGTGCTAAGATCAATACTTTTCAAGTAACAGCCAGTTTTACAGGGGGAGGGGGGTGTCAAATTTGTTCTGCCTCTTTTTTTTGTCAAAGTTCACAAGCTCATTGCTCAAGAACTAGAATCTGTAGGAGGCTCAGATTTTGCAGGCTGGTGCATAAATAGGAATAGTATGCAGTAAAATCATTACGAGTAGTCTGGATGATCCTGCATGGTCATAGCAGTCCCTCAAAGTTGATCAACATTTTATTGGAGTTTTTGGCTGTGTTCTGTTTAGGCCTTCAGAAGACACATTTTTACTCAACATAGACTCTTGGGTTTTTTTTTCTTATTGAGATAAGTAGAAACACTCTCCGAAAAAGCAACGAAGAGAAAAGAAAATCCATCAGGGACTGAACAGCAGACCTCACAAGTTTGAAAAATAATTTTGGATCTCATATTCAGAGCACCCTAACACCTTGTGGGAATATACAACGATTTTTTTTAAATATTTTTGTCTATAATCTGCATTACCTCTTCTTTTTAAAAACACCAATTTGACTTGTCTTATGCAAATCTTTCTTTTTCATTTCCCACCTGAACAAGGGCAAAATGCACCAAATTTGACACCCCCCTCCCCCTGTAAAACTGGCTGTTACTTGAAAAGTATTGATTGTTGTCTCCTGGGTAACATAGGCACACATGGTATTTTTTTCAGATTTTTTTGAGACGCAAGTGCGTGGGCTCTGGTTGATTTGGCGTGGAATGACCCATAATCGAATATCGAATAATGTTTGTTGAGAATTTATTCGACTAAAATAAATGCCTAATGAATATTCGTTTTAGTCTCACGCAATATGAGAACAGCAACATGTTCCGGTATTTTGCGCGCATGACAAAAACAAGCAGAGATGAAGCGAGCGAGGAGCATAGAGGCGAGGAGAAGTGCTGGACCTCTTCTTTATTTAGGGGCTCATGGAAACGGGGTACCTAGTAAAACGTAAGCAGGAAGTGCTGTGGTTAGAACGTGAAGTGCGAGAGTGTTATGTTAATGAATGCGGGAGAACTGTTTTGTGAAGCATGTTAAATGAAAAGAACTGTTTTGTGATCCATGTTAAATGAAAAGAAGCCTATTAATCTGGTATTCCGAGACATCAAGCCTCTTAATTGTTTCATCACCAATATACCAGTAGGATAACCTGTGTTTGAACGATTACCTCGCAAGCTGCCGGCAAGTGAAGTTAAAGTGATAAGATAACGGCCCGACCGGCAAGGTAACAAAATGTTCATCCGACCATAAATGAAACCAGCACCGGAGATGACCAGTGAGCGTTGCAATCGCTAGCCTACATGTTCAAATAGGACCTACGTCGGATGGCATAATGCCCTGTAAAATAAAGTTTACAACTTGTTGTAAACAACTTATGTCTTGATAAAGGTTTTTTTTTTTAAATATCATCGTTAATATCAATTGTGTGCGTGTTGGACATGTGGGAGTGATGGGTGGGGGCAAATGTTTACACGGCTCTGAATGCCATGTGACGTCATGATTTAGCAAATAATCGATTAATTGTTCAATAACGTTATGATTAGTCGAACATGAAAATTCATCTAAAGTCCCAACCCTAATTAGGCCTATAGTTAAAAAGACAACATAGGCTACACAGAAGAATAGATAAATAAGAATAACCCAATTACAATTTCACTGAAATTACTTGGAAAGTCACATTTAAAAAGTGATTTATGGGCCCCAGCCGTAGCGCGACTGGCTGGGGCACCTGCACCGCACGCCGGCGACCCGGGTTCGATTCCCGCCCCGTGGTCCTTTCCGGATCCCACCCCAACGCTCTCTCCCACTCACTTCCTGTCTCTCTCTACTGTCCTATCATTAAAGGCATAAAAGCCCAAAAAATATACTTTAAAATAAAAAAATAAAAAAAAGTGATTTATGAAAATGCATCAAAGTTGTGGATATAGGCTATTTTGGAAAATAACTCTTCATTTATTAGAATTTAAAAGACTGAAAATGAAGTTGCCAACTTGAAACGAGTTGCAAGAGCTGACACTTTAGTAGCCTACAACGACTGGTAGGATAGTTTACATCAAAGATCATAGAGCGCTCCGCTCTAGAATCTTTGGTTTACATAGCCTTCATATCTACACTAATGCAGGTTAAAAGTAGGCCATAGGCTATAGACTTAGACACCATTGGAATACGGAATACAATCTCAAACAACGCCAATCAACGATGATGCAGCAGCAGGTAGGATATCTAGCAAATGTAACATTAGCTTACAGTAGGATATTTTATGTAGGCTACACATATTACAGGATGAGCTAGTATGTTCTTCGAAGTGTTTGTGTGTGATTGTCCTAATAGGAGGGTCATTCCATGCCAAACGTACAAATGTCCCCACTCAACCGTCACAGATTTGGCTGAAAAAAATCAAGGTTGTTCACACACTTCTTAATAGGTTTAGTCCCAAATATCAGCTCTCTACTCCCAACAGTTTTGTCACAAAACATGTTTTAGCAACTACTCCCCCCCTGCATTTTTAAGCAGTTTTTTCTGAAGAGCCATTTTCAAATGGCTAATTCTATAAACGTGTTTAAGCTAGCTCATTCAAACTTCCCATGCTTAAAATACGCTACCATGACTTGAGGAATATGGATTTCCAAGGGTGTAGCTTGGGTATATCATAGTATTTGTGGTGCTTGAATTTGCTTGAAAATTTTACTCTATGCTTTGTGGCAGCATCTTTGAAGGCCTGTGGAAAGTTTAATGTTTAAGCTAGAACCTTGAGATTGAATACAGACCTTCCAATGTATGCTCTGTATATTGTGTTAAATAACTGTCCTTATGTGGTGAACAGTGTGGAAGATATTGATGCTTGAAAATTGATGAAAACCCATCTTGTGGCATTTTTGACATGCTATTGCAAAAAAATTACAGCATCTACCAACATGAAACATTTTTTGGGGAAAGATTAGATGTTTCTTATTAACATATCAAATAATTATGATGGTGTTCTGCCCCATTTTCTCAAAATGATTTTTTGAAAATGTGGTATTTTTGGACACGCCCAGCATTCAATGGCCTATGGAATCATATTCAAATGCAAAAAAAATCTATGACACAGAACTTGCACTGCACTGTAATAAGAAGAAGCTTTGGAATAACAGTACAGTGCATTTTCATGCACTGTACTAATAATAATAAGAAGCCTAGGAAGAACAGTACAGTGCATGTAATAAGAAGACTTGGAATAACAGTATAGTGCATTTTCATGCACTATAATAATAATGACATAATGAATGGATAATGAATGCATTTATAAAAAAGATCGAATCGAATCGTGGCTTTAAAATTGAAAATTAAATTAAATCGAGGATTTGGAGAATCGTGACACCCCTAATTGCCATCGAGGACATGGTGGCTTTGGAGAGTTGAGCTTAGACTGAAGCCTCATGGCAAATGAAATGTGATGGGATAAAATCTGTTTTCTCCCTATGCTGATCAATAAGAGAATGAAGGGTTCAGATTTTGTGACTCATTTACCAATTCAGTGTAATATAAAATGTTCTTTCATTATTGATGTATTGCCTTCAATTAAACACAGATATCCTTTTTTTGTTTTGAGTATTGTAACCAGCTATTTTTTTTTTTTTAACATGTTCAACCAAACTCACTTTTAGGAGTCTGGACAATCTTGAAAAAATGAGTCGAGAAGCTGAACATGGTGTTGATGTGTCTGGCCTGAAACTGAAAGTGGAGGCACTGGAGCATGAACTGAAGATGTGCAGGGCAGAGCTCCAGAAACTCCAACATCAACTTAGTCAAAGACAACAGCATGAAAACACAGATGACTACAATGAAGATCTCAGACAGCAGGTATGTAACTTATTCTGGTGCATTTTCTAGGCTTTGTTTAGATAGTATTATAGCGATGTGACCGGAATTAAGTTGGAGTGGGAAGGAGGACCAGTAAACTACTTCAGGTTGAACTTGAAATCTGAGTGTACCTGCACACTACAATTCACATGTTCCCATTAAAATGTTCATGTTACCCTAACCTTTGGCAGACAGTGGAAAAAGTAGCAGTTTAATGGGAATATTAAAATGGGGAAAAATACTAATTGTATGTGGATATGGGGTGTGTACTTGTTGATAGTTTTGGGTGCATTCTAGATTGCATTCTAGACCCAAGATTCTAACCCGTGGGTCAGAATGTTTTTTTTTTCTGAAAGACTTTATACGATAATTTACTTGATTAAAAAGAGTGTAACTCCATGATCATGATCCTAGTAAAACACCCCGTGAATAGCAGTACTCCGAAATTCTTGAAGTAGTCCTTAACTATGTGCGCTAGGTGTGTCACGATTTTGTTTTTATTTCGAAATCGATCGAAATTACATCTCAATCTCGAACTTCGAACTCAAAGGTTGAATCGACGATGTAGCCACACCCCCAATCTTACGTCCAGGAAGACACTAGGGAGAGATTGATTCACACCCCTAATTAAACATAATGCACAGTATAGTTTTTTAAGGTTTGCCTAAAATGGCACAGCGCCTGCTTCAGAGGCCACTGTTCCCACCTAGTTTGACCTGTAATCAAAAGCTTGACCTCTCTGGAAAGCTGAGGCACAGCAGGTTGAGGAGAGACCATCAGAATAACTGTGTGATGTACTGACACAGGGCCACAGAGGCTAGAATATAGACTTTTTGGATTGTATGTCAGGTGTTCTGATATAGAGTAACTACACAAAATATGGACAAATTACACAAAAGTCTCTATTTTTTGCATTTACTTTGTTGGATCAATGGTTGTATATAAGCTAGACTATACATCTGGACAACTAATATTGGATAAAACAACATGAAGATTCAATTTCTATGGATTCTTGTGAATATTTCAGTACCCAATATGTGGCATCTACTTGTTGTTGTGCAGCTACACTGCAGCCAGATGTCAGGGTGGCACCAAAAGCGGAGGAGGGGGAGGAGGGCATTTTTTATTAAATTTGATTAAGATATAGAATGATTAATCTGACAATGTAAAGCACTAAACAGATAGTACATACAAAAAAAATGGTCAATAATTGAAAATCAAATCTAATCGTGATTTAACACTAGAAGCTCCGTGCCCACTTATAACTAGAAGCGCCACGCCCCGGTCATTAGACCGCCTTGACGTCCTACTAGAAGCGCTGTGCTGGTGCGAACTACTTAAAGCGCGGCTGAGGCGGTCAAAAGACGGAAAATATGTATTTATTCTTAGAAAAGTGATGTTTTCCAAAAAAAAGTACTTCTTTTCATTTGTCAACTACCCTCTCAACTATAGGGGTGCAGGTACATCTGCTTTTTACAATCATACCTGGTCTTCCCAGTGTGATTCTTTAAAGTTTGTTCAGTGTAATTGTCACAATTGATCTGTGCTCTGCTGTACAATCACACTCTAGTTTGATGTGTCTGTGTTTTGATGTGATTTTATTCCTCAGGTTAACAAATTAAGTGCTGAGCTTTATGCACAACAGAAGCAAGAGAAAAAACAGACAGATGCAGAGACACAGACAGAGCATCACACTTGGACAGAGATAGGTTTGTCTGATGCGTCACTAGGCTGTAATGTGCATGAAAAAAAAATCAAATTTAGTTTGCTCTTAAGTAACTAGATTATATACTTTTCGTTTGATTTTATGTCAAATCTAGAATAAGTACTATTATGACAATCAAAAATCCTAAATGGGACTGACACACCATGATCGAGGAAACTACTGCCAATTTATTGCTTGTTTAGAGTATAGCTTGTACTGTATGTGCCTGTAAATCTACAATTTCCACAGTTTATGTGTCTTTGTGATAGAAAGTAATACCATTCCTTAACTTCCTGCACATCTCAACTTGGCAAAACAGGATGTTTTAGCCTAGTTACAGTAGGTCTGTCAAAATTAGTGTCCCACGACACTCTCTTTTCATGCCAACAACTCAACCATATATACATTAATTGCTTGTGCATTTGCCATCTTTTTTGATACCTAGATCACAACAGGTATGACTTTGGAGGTTACCATTGTTCTAAGACAGAAATGGAAGTTTTAGAAGATGCTGCTGCTGAAAATTCTAGTGCTGTTTACCGTAACATGAGCCTGTGCGATGGCAGTAAAGAAAGTGGGAACATAGATTCCAATAATTCTCTTCAGCCACAGGTAAGTAAGTCCAAAGACCTTTTCACTTTACATGATAAGCGTTTCAAACACTGTGCCATGGCTACCAAGTGGGCCAGAAATCCACTGGGTCTTTGTGGGCCACACAAAATACAATGGGGCTGAAATGACTCCTATTGCGGCAAGTTCTCTCCACTCATCATTCAGTAAAATTGACAATTTCACGATCCAATTTTCTCATATTATTTTAACAGAATAAACTGCAGACAAATTAAGACTGAACAATATTCCTTTAGATATAACCTGAGAGGAACACAAGATCTGAACTTGTTGTCACCTTGTCTCAATGAATGCATATTATTATCTGGTGCTCTGATGAGATTGTTTTAAATCAGAAGAATATTTTGACCAATCTGATGTTACCCTAGTCTGTTCAAAATGCCATCACAATTGATTTATTTTTTAAAATCTCAACCGGTTGTAATCTTCACACATTTTTATAGATGTTTAGCCGATTCATGATACATTGTTACATCCCTACCAGGCTTGTGCACAATTCCGAATATTAGAATTGGCCTCCATTCAATTCATGAATTGGAATTTGAATTGAATTGACCCCACCCCACAGGAGGTTGAATTTGAATTTGAATTGGAATGACAGGAAGTGGAATTCAATTCATGGCTATTCAAAACAATTCCATAGTTACTTAGTTAAGAATATTATGTTGTCTCACATACAGTACATTCAATTTTGGGAAGGTTACTTGGAAATGTAATTGATTACTGTTTTCAATTAAAAGTTGTGTGTTTGTTGTTTTGCAATCATTTCTGACATATTTAGTGAAACTTCATAGTTAAACAACTACAATTGGAGTTAAGAAGTTATTCTCAATTCAATTTTGAATTTTGCACAAGCCTGATCCTACTGTCAACTCTTCTCATTAATGGAGATGAGTGTAAGCTGAAAACGTTCGACATCCAGTTAGTCCATCACTACTATTTATACAAGTAATTGAACATTAGTACAACCAATACATCAGAGCATTCAGCAGTTCCTTTGGTTATAGGTTGATAAGAAACACCCCTACTATTGCTAGTTTTAAGGCAGAGGCAGATTGACCTCCACTGTAGAATTGTTGCCAGCATGTTTTAATCCATTTATGTCAGTGTCATTGGCTTAATTTTAGTCACAAATACATTGAGGGAATCAATGTATGAAAAGTTAGGGCAAGAAAACTGGCGTAATCTGTTTAAGTTACGTGAGCCGCCAGCCCTGCATTATTTTTTGTGTATCCATGTGTACCTCCACGATGTTTTTTTTTTTTTTTTTAAATGATAGCATACACATGGCAGTCATATTTTGAAGGCAGCTTGCAGGCTACAGAAAAATTCATACAGGTCAGAGTACTAGCCAATCAGGGCTGGGGATTAATTTTACTGTCATGGATGATGTGGCACAACTAACAATGATTCAGATGCATGGTGAACTGGCGGAAATGGGAAGATATAGATATCAGCTATTGCTGGATAATAATGGTGGATAAAGGTTAGATTGCAATTTTGATCAATTCAATGTTATTGCAAGAAAATAGCTCATGTGTTAAATTGGTAATATTTTCCTTTGTTGACCCTGAATGAATATGTAATATAAACATACATATATGAACATATATGACATGTGCCTATAAATGGATTAATTCACAGATATGTTTGAGATAAAGATAAAAAGGTTATACTGTTTATGTGTTTGCAGACAGGTAATAGTGGCTCTATTGCTGATGTGCTGCGTGCCACTGCTGAAGAGGCCCTATGTCATACAGGATTTGTTTTTGATGAGAACTCTGGAATGTACTTTGATCACAGCACTGGCTTTTTCTATGATTCGGTAAGTCTTAAACTAAGATACTGTTTAGAGCTTGTTTTTGCGGTGCAATACTTGGCCATTATTAAAAACAAAATTTGTCCATAGACCCCTGAAGCCATAAACACATGATATGGATTATGGTGTTTAAATGAAAGTGATAATGGCTGATGTACTCTTTGTAGTCCTGCTTTTTGATAGATTTGATAGATTAACCATAAACTTAGCACTGGATTGTAACAATGAAACCCCTGAATAAATAAAGAAGCGCGCTCAACACCTTAGTGCTTCGAACTGGGTGCTTAAACTTACTTGATACTAAATCATAAACATTGAAAATAAATAAAGCAAGCACACGGCAGTTTCCTTTTACTTTTTTAATCGCCTCACAGACGTTTCGGGCTTTACCCTTCTTAGGTGTGCCTAAATAACCCCGCTCATCCCCTTTGACCCTGCTAGACCCCAGCATTCTCCAACAGGGGGAGAACCAGTGTCATTATTCCCATATCCATGTAACCACAGCTGGCAAAAAAACAACATTTGAAGCCCAAAAAGAACCAAAAAATTATATACATAAAACAATACATGTGTTACACATTCCCCTCATTTCCTTATAGCCCATATTTCAAAACATTTTATTACAAGAAACAAGACAATATGTTCTCTTCATTCATCCCTTTAGGAATGATAGTGTCCATGGTGTGTATCCAATAAGCCTCCCTCTGAAGTAATAACTTATCTTTATCCCCACCCCTACGGGGCATTTCCACTACCTCAATACCCATATATTTCATGTCATTGGTACAGTGATTCGCCAGGTTAAAATGTCTAGCTACCGATGATTTCTCATCATGGTTGCGTATAGAGCACTTATGTTCGCAAATCCTAGTTTTCAATGATCGTTTTGTTTTTCCAACATAGAACAGGTTGCAGGGACACTTCAGTAGATAAACTACATGTTTAGTGTTACATGTGATTCTGCCTCTGACCGCAATCTTTTTCCCATTGTTGGGGTGCAAAAATGTATCTCCCTTGAGCATAGCGTAACAATGCACGCAGTTGTGGCATGGGAAATTACCACTAGGGATCTGTGACAAAAAGTGTGTGGGCCTGGTTGCAGGCAAATCCGATTTAACTAAAAGATCACGCAAGCTGGAAGTCTTCTTATAAAAATGTCTAGGTGGACGACTGAAGGCATTCGCGATTTGTGGATCAGTCTTCAATATGTGCCAGTGTTTATTAACTATGGAATTCACCGATGAAGATATGGGACTGTATGTGGAAACCATGGCCAATCCCTGATCAGAGGTTTTCTTAGGCTTAGGTGTGAGCAACTCCGATCTATCCACCTGGCGCACTCTTCCCAAATGTTCTTTGAGTAAACTTTCTCCGTATCCCCTATTTTTATACCCATCGCATAGAACTTTAGCATGGGACTCAAACGCATCCTCGGAGTCGCATATGCGTTTCACTCTGGTCAACTGGCTATAAGGAAGACTTCTCTTTAAAGCAGGCGAATGATAACTACTGAAATGTAAAAAAGTATTCCTGTCAGTGTCTTTCTTGTATAATTCAGTGTGCAAAATTGTATCCACTTTTTTAACTAGAACATCCAAAAAAGAAATACGTTCAGAACTAAATTCTAGTGTAAATTTTATAGAATAGTAGTTAGGAGCCATTGGCGAACCCATGGCCGAACCCCGGTGTTGCAAATAATACCGATCTTGAAATCTGAAATAATTCTTGGTCAAAATTTCATTAGCCAAAATTAACAAAAACTCTGTGGGGGGATCTTGTACTGTCCTTAGTTTTAGATAATGTTCCATTGCATCTAGACCAGGGGTCTTCAACCTTTTTCAGCCCAAGGACCCCTTGACTGTGAGCGAGACTGAGCACGGACCCCCACACCTGGCACACCTCAAATCATGCCTATCATTTGAACCATCAGTCATTAGTGCCTACATGCATGCACGTACGCGCACGCACACATTCTAAACATAAGTTATTATTAACAGAGGGGTAACTGCTTTATACAACTCGTTTCTGATAATTCTTTACATAGTGTTGCATAAACTCGCCGTATAATAGAATGAATGTCACAAGGGTCAACTAAGGTGGATATGTAAGGGATAATCAACGACGCGCCGTGCGTTTCTAGGAAAATAATGCACGTTCGAAGTGTTAATAAGCTCCCGACGCCGCAGGCATTATTGCAGTGCATTATTTTCCTATAAACGCACGGCGCGGAGTTGATTGTCCCGTTTATACCACTGCTACTATCATTTTCGTTTATATTGCCGCTGTCTTAAATACAACGTTGCTGTGTTTACTGTTACATTCACATTGGCGAATTAATATTCAAGTGTGAGAAGCTCCGCTTTAACCCTCTCTGGTGGTATAAATTCAGCTAAATTCAGGCAAAGCTTCATTTGCTCAACCTGATACAGACAGAGAGCCTCTTCATCTTGTGTAAATATAACTTGTCTTACACAAGGAAACACAAACACACAAGATTATCGTTATCGTTTCATTTTGATGGTATGACATCGCGGAGAACGTTGGATTAATAAATTCACGCAGAACGCCTTGACGTGCAAAGACCAGACTCTCATTTAAAAAAACAAAAAAAACAAAGCAAAACATCACACAGAACAAATAGGCTACCCCGCAAAGTTCAAGGTCCATCAGTCCCGACATTAAGCAAACGAATCAAACAGTCGAAACGTAATTTATCTCCCAGAATGAAAAGAACGAGTTTGTTAATGGTCAGATGCCGCTGAAAACGAAGCTATTTAACTAAAACGCACGGGGGGGGGGAAGTGTTCCATTGGGTAACACACTTGTTACAGGGATCACATTATCACAAGCATGATTCATGGGTAACCTACAATGTGTTATTTAAAAACGAATATGAAGCGATTTTCATTGAACATTATGTTAACTTTGACTAATGTTATTTTTTGGAAGAGAAAAAAATGCTTCAGACGAAATATTTTCGCGGACCCCCTGCAGTACCTCCGCGGACCCCCTAGGGGTCGCGGACCCCCGGTTGAAGACCCATGATCTAGACCATCTTTATGTGGTATACTGGGGTAAAGACTTGATACATCCATCGTGCACAGCAAATCACTGGAGTTCACCTGACACTCACTCAATTTCGAAAGAAAGTCAGTGGTGTCTTTAAGGTAAAATCTTTTATATGTGAATCCACAAACTGTGACAAGGGTTCTGTCAATGAGCCGTTGCCCGAAACAATAGGGCGGCCCGGAGGATTTGATAAATTCTTGTGGATTTTCGGGAGGGTGTAAATGACAGGCCGTATAGGATTCACTTGAAACATAAACTTGTATTCAGCCTCACTGATCAGTTCCTTACTCAAAGCCTGTTTTAGGACTGTCTTAATCTCACTGCTAAACTTGCACGTAGGGTCTGACTGTAAGGATATATATACATCACCATCACTCAATTGTCGCTCAATTTCTTTAATATATGCAGTCTTATCCTGAACCACCACAGCACCTCCCTTGTCCGCTTGACGTATAACAATGTTCTCATTATTCATTAACTCTCTCAAGGCCTTTCTTTCCGACTCTAAGAGATTAGATGTAAAGGGTTTCTTTTCATTCTGAACACATGCATCAAGTACATCTCTCTCTACCAAGCGGCAAAAAGTATCCACAGAAGGGTTGTTAATATACGGTATGAATGTGCTTTTAGGTTTAAAGTGCATTTTGGAAGAAACGGGCTGTGACTGACTTGCGTTATCAAGAGAAAATCCAGAACTAACTGTATCCTTTACATACTGTAGTACGCTTTCAATCTTATTGATCTGAAGAACTTGAACAATTCTACCTTGGTGGTGAAAGAATCCGCTTTTCTCGAAGGAACAAATGAGAGTCCCCGTGTAAGTGTCTTACATTGGTCACTGTTCAAGTCCTGGCTGGAGATGTTAATCACGTTTGATTCAACGGCGGAGCTTCTTGCGCGGGACCGCTGTTTGCCCCTCCGCGTTTTGTTCCTCTTCCTCCTCTTCCTCTTGTTTGTCGGGACTGCTGGATGGCCGGCTGCAGTGGAAGGTTTTCTGGACCTTTTTTCCTTGCGCATAACACCTTAGGCCAGAGCTCTGTCTCTGACTAGCAGAAGCAATTCCACATGTAGCTGCCAAATTACATCCAATTCATAACCTTATTTCTGCCTATAACACCAACTGTTTCGCAATAAGACGCCATAATTCAAACCTTCGCCATTTCAATATACTTCGAAAATTCAAAAATCTGGTCACAATTCCTCTTGAGCAACCCCTCAACATCATTTTAGTGCTGATATGACATGATTTTGATAAACTGTCTAGGAGAAGTGTTTCAAAATACATGATGTGCAAAAATCATAATCATAATCATAACTCAAATTCTTGTAAGATTCACTATGTAGTTTAAGGCGAGACACGGCAGGTGAAAACATGTTTTTTTTTAGCATTAGTCAATTTCCAGATTTTGTGCTAGTTAGCATGTATTCTACCACCCTACTACAACAACAAAGTCTGATTTGCACATTTAAGTGTTTATTTCATGACATTGTGTCTACTCGCGCCTATATATTTATCCTAATTTTACCAAAAGTTCCCATTCTAAAGTGTCATGTACTACCGTGACCGTGATCCAAATCATATCGTGTGTGACACCGTTGGAAAGCCCTGTTTCCCCTACAAGACGCTATGCGATCCAGATATGGGCATTTCCTTTGTATTAGCAACCAATCGCGAAAGTTCAAAGACGAGTCTAAGCTGAGAACGCATTTCATTGGCTGTGTTTCAAGGCTGTTTTCTCAAAACGAGTTTTCCCCCACACGCCATGCAAAGCATCTCCACTTCTGCAGCACCTACATACACCAAACTTTCCAATCTTATTCTTAACTATATTTGGAAGATATTTACAGAGGGATTTGTTGATATAGCATTCTTGACCTGATTTATATGACTTCTTATGCCTAAAAATAGGGCGAAAATCCATTTTTTAAGCCAATTGGCAGTATTTTCTGATTTACTGAAAAACAAAAGAAGATATTCATAATCCCCTCTGTAAATGTTTTTTTATTTGATATATCAACACAACAAAAAAATAATTTTCAACCTGGCTTTTTCCAATGGTCAGATCCTTCGCATCAAAAGATATGCAAATTAGCGCATATTTAATTAGATATAGCCTAATTAGCATATTTAAGCATTACATTTAAGAAAACTTTGCAATACATTTTTTTCTCCTATTTCTGTGAGTATTCAACTGGTAAAGTTTCATGAAGATATCTTTAAGTTAAAAATTTTCCCCTATTCACCTGGGGTGTCTCGCCTTAAGTACAGAGAGTCTGACTGGCCATTGCCAAGCGTCAACTTCCTTGAAGGTGAGTAGTCTGTTGAAGTTGAAAACTATTGAATCTGGAAGGTAATGATTCTAATGAAAATGTAGACATAAATAAAATATAATGTGCAATAATATAGAAAATTGAGGTCGTGACTAATCACTATTAGTCATGAAATTGCATCAAATCGAATTGATTAAAATTTAAATCATGAGACCAGTGAAGATTCACACTCAATGAACCTAAAAAAGACGAGGACAGAGGACTGTTGATTTGCATTGAGCTCAATGAGCATCAAACAGGCCTACTGGAAAAAGCACCAAGCCATTCTCTAGCTATGGTGAAGGGTATGTAATGATGTGGGGCTATTTTAATCCCAACGGCCAAGGGAACTTTATCAGGATGCATAATTTCCTGGATCCATGAAATAGCTGGCCTTTACAAACAAAAACCTGCCTGCCCCTAGGGGGTCAAATACTTCCTTCCCTTAGCATTTAAGGAAAACATTTATTTATTTACGATACATTCTTCAATCACGAAGAAAATTGGTGTCCTTAGCGGTTTTATTTTTACTCATTTTTTGAATTAAGGCATTAAGATCAATTGTCAAATGATGATTTTATATTCCTGTTTTAGCATGGTATTAATACATATGCTCCTCACTGTACATTTGGTATTGAGAAGGTAACTTTGGAAACTTAGTTTACAAACGCTTTTGCACACCTCTTTTGTGGGGACAGGTGCGTCGGAATAGGTTACCCAGTTATACTTGAAAGAGAGGATCCCGCACACTGTTCATTATGCATGCAAACATTTATTCAGTATTCACAACGTTTCGGTCATAGACCTTTAGGTGAATTTTTCATTTCTTTTCAATTTTTCATTTCTCTTGAATTTGTAATTTCTCTTTCAAGTATAACTTTAGAATCTTAACTGGTGTACAAGTAGATCAAACCAGGGGCGTTTCTAGACTTTAAGGACAACCTGGGCTTAGCCCCTGGGATGTGTGTTGGTGAAATTTTTTTAAGGGGACATTAAGGGGTGCGCGAAATGAAGAAGGCAATGGAGGATCTACAGTAGCCTATTATGTTATAATCCTACATTGTATTTTTTACAAGGAACACAAGATAGCCTATAGGAAGAGCACTGAGAGAAAAATTAGGCTTATCTGACTATAGCTGTTACAACTACCCATAAGCGTACACTATCCTGAGACACACTACAGTGTACTACCAGTGGATGACAAGGAGTCTGAGTAGATATAGCCTATTGTAGGTCTAAATCAAAACATATAATTTTCCTTTTCGAAGTTTAAGCAGAGAACTTTTAAGCCTAGCCTACACTCATCTGCTCCTCTCGGAATGTGTGTAGACAAACACATAGTCCTACCAACGATTCATATCAAGCATCTGCCATGGCTATATGACAAACAGGGGTCTGAATACAGCTTCTGATAGGAAAAATAAATTATTTTGAAGTGGGGGAAATGGGGAGGTATGAAAAAATGCAGAAATTTGATGTGATTTCAAAAAAGGATTTCTCGTTATTACCGCTTATTATATAGATACATTCTATACGCCATTGGAATCAGTAGGATCTCCTGTTTATTTTGATATGCAGTCTGCCATAGGGCAGTTACAAAATCATGAGATATTTCACAGAGAAGAATGGGTATGACGCAGAACTGTGACATTCATTTGTGTATGTAACTGTAATTTTCAACGCTAAGTATCTCGCGAACCATTTATCATAGAAACTAGTGGCTAGTGTCACTGGAAAGGCCAGGTTACGTAGTTTCATATGATATGCCTGTTATTTCTGTGCGAAAATATCTCGCAGCAATATGACCGAAAAGAATGGGTGATAATAATCTAAAATGGGTGAGATAATCTTCTCGTGGCCCGGTACCCATAGATTGAGAAACACTGGGCTAGCCCATGTAGAAACGTGTAGCTAGTGTTGTATTGTGATGCCTATCGATAGCTTGCTTAGCCTACTACTAGTGGTGCTCAACATTTAGCACCAGGCAAATGCTGGTTGATTTTGAAACTGGCTGATAGATTCAAGCATTCAAAAAAATTACCCCGGGCTCGGCTCAAATTACCCCGGGCTGAAGCCCCGGTAAAATCGGCTGGTGACGCCACTGGATCAAACTAATATTTATAGAATATGTAATGCAATCATATCTGACTGTAAGGTAAATCGTAATTGTTAAACACTACACTTGAAATATATGAATTTCATTGAATTTCCATTCTACTTGTCTTTGTCTTAACCCTTCTTTTCCATCCTGTCCATGTCTTCCCACCACTCGTCAAAGCTTAGCCCATCCAGAATATTTGCAACCATCTGTCCTTTTGTAAAAGATTACAAATTTGTAACGGTTGTGTATCAGTTTGTGACACGGTAATTCTGAATGTTGGTCCCAGCTGAAGGGTTGCAGAGTGTTTTATAACGGCATTGGACACAGCCAATCGCAATCAAGGACTGGTATTATCCATTTTAGACTGTTTTATTTAACACAATCACACAAACGGTTACTTGCTTGTGTAGGTTGAAACTGTATGTCTGATGAATATCTCGAAAGGCTGGCAATTTGTTTTGCTCATATTAGAACTTGTTTGATGTCCCTTAGGTAAATCAGCTCTACTATGATGCCAACACAGGGATATACTACTACTATGATGCTGACAGTGGAAAATATCAGTTCCATTCAAGGATAGAACTTCCCAGCACACAAGATTTGGCTCAGGACCACGAGACGGACAAGAAAAACAGTCAAAAGAACACGGTTGGTGCTCTTGAACACAAAGATGGGGTAATACACACATGCTTATCAAACCACTTTTATAAGAAAGAAAAATAAGAAGAATAAGAAGAAAAATCTGAGATTTGGCCATGGTTTTATTTTAAACTAGAAAAGCACTCGGAGAGCGCAGACCCCCGCCTGTATTGTTCTTCCTAGGTTGTCATACATTTGAACCTAAACTATTCAGATTGCCACCACGTGGCCATACCATGCCATTGCATCACTAATCGAAACACATAAACGGCTCTGGAATCCCGACGGAATTACGGATCACTCCCAAAATTTAATCTTTTCGTCCTTGGGTCATGGCTGACATTCGCTGAAAATTTCAGCGAAATTCATCCATTACTTTTTGAGTTATCTTGCTAACAAACAGACAGACAAACAAACAAACAAACGCCGGTCCCCGATGAAAACATAACCTCCTTGGCGGAGGTAATGATTTATGGATCAATGGAGACTGGTAGCAGGTAGAGTTGTATTGACATCTTAAGTGTAAAGGGCGAGCAAGACCAGGGGCCCGTTGCACAAAAGCAGAATTAAGATATCCGGGATAAGTTACTGAGCTGCGATCACTGAATCCAAAACATGAGCATACCGGCTTAATTGGTTGCACAAAGACCAATCCAGGATAAGCAGACACGGATTCATCAAGCCAGGTGTAAGTTATCCGGTATGTGTGCGCGTTCTCGTTTCTCCCCAAATAACTCACGGTTGGAATAAAAAAGACGCGAAAAATAGCGTCTTGCACACAAAGTGAATAACCGCTTTTGATATAGACTAATAATGAGGTAAAGTTTTACTTTTTTGGATGGGGGATCATGATTATTTCTGTTACATAGCGGGAGTAGGTGTGGCAGATCAACTGAATGCAAATGTACGTATGCACCCACGTGTGTGAGAGCTTCCTTGTCTCGGCACGCAACGTCATTAGGAAGCGCTTTGCCACCACAAAGATGCACAACGTATCTTAATTTGTCTTAAAAGCCGAATTAGTTCAAAACACCTTCGAAAAATGTCCCCTCCCCTTCCAATCAACTACTACAGCAGCCTATTCATCAAACATCTGTCAAAAAAGAAGCAAACAACGAGTAGGCTATGTTATTAATTATAAGGCCACCATAATTTAAATGACATCCATATGGTATTAGGCAGACATTCTGCTGTGTTTTGCGAGTAAATGCATGTTGCAAATAATATATAAATGGAATCTACAGCTCTTTAAAAACAATCACGTGGAGGTCTCCTTTGAATGACAGCTAGCTGAACCAATCAGATTATGTAATTACCATTAGAATCAACTTATCTTGGCTGTGAGCCTGGTCAGGAGCAGGCTAGCTCCACAGATTAAATCGCCATGGTAACTTATAGCATAACATATCCTGCTGCCCCCTATCCCGCTTTTGTGCAACTGGATCACGGATAAATTGAGCCAGGATAACCAAGATATCCCGGGTTAATCCCTTATCCTAGTTTTGTGCAATAGGCCCCAGGGAAAGCAAAGTCCCCTGTGGGGTGCCAATGCTTCTGACTCTGACTCCATGAGCTTTTACAGGACACCAGGTGTGAGTCCTCCCTATTTTGTCTAACACGAATATGCCATTCTTTCCTGTATATTACAGATAATGGCTAAAATCAGGGAAATTGTGTTTCTATTATGTACTCCAAATAGGGATGTCACGATAAACCGGTTTTACTATTAACCACGGTGTGAAATTTCACGGTTAACTAGAAAACGTAATTTCGAGGAAATTACCAGTGCATGCAAAAGCAAGACATAAGATAAAATGTGAAACAAACTTAAATTTACAAACAGTTGTGGACAGAGGAAGGTGAGGGAAGGGGGGGGCAGTGTGTTGTATGTATGTGGCTTAGGGGCAAACCGTTGTGTTTCGGTTAATGTTCTAATGTCTGAATTGAAGTTGGTCAATAAAGCTTGACGGCTGGATCAGGATCGGCGATTGAATGATGATTTATTGTTGGTACAATAAGTGAATAACAGACACAGTCTAAGTCTCACTCAGTAAAACTGACAGAGTCCTCGTAGTGTGAATTGCTATCAAGCGTGGCACATAGTATCTTGCGCGTGATGCTATGCGGTTGGCTTCTCGATCCGTCTCAGCGAGAAATACAATAAGGAAACATTATTACTCCTAACATGAATCAAATGTAAACGTGGCACAAACTAAACGTGGCACAAACATGTGGAAAAACCCAGCTCTGACCCAGATACAATGGCTCCGGCCCTCGGCCCATGCTATCACCCATATCTGGATGTTCTAAGCTACAAGGCCTTCTCTGACCTAAACATGGCCAACTGTGCAGCTAATATCAGAGCTTAAAGGATCCCATTCTATGGTGAACACATCAGAATTCATGGATTTCATCAGGTCCCTTTCCACAGGTGTATACAATCAAGCACCTTGATTATCAATGCAGACTGCATGGTGCTTGATTAATACACCTGTGCAAAGGGACCTGATGAAACCCATGAATACAGTCAGAATACCCCAGAATTCAACAAAAGTCCAACCAACCAGCTGATTCTCAGTAGTAACTGTTCAGCCAGGCAGAGCAGCTAATTGGTGAGATCACCTGTGTTTAAGTGCACAGATAGAACCAATACGTGATTGGACTTTTACTCTCTGAAGCTTGACTTTTCCACCTCTGAGTGTGAGTGCGTGTGAGTGAGTGTGCGTGCGTGCGTGTGTGTGTGTGAGTGGATGTAAGGAGCATGGCGCTCTATGATGCAGTGAAATGGAAGAGTTAGGTTAAGATGAGAATGTTGTGGAGTGCATGGAGAAGTGTGGTATATATGAAGTGCTGCAGTGAGGTGTGTGTGTGTGTGTGTGTGTGTGTGTGTGTGTGTGTGTGTGTGTGTGTGTGTGTGTATGAGTGAATGGGTAGACAGAGAGAGCTGATAATGCAGGTTCAATTTAACTGGCTGTCAATTAAGCTTGAGCAGCTGGCTCTTGACACAGGTGCAGATCAGCTTAATCAGCAGTGCAGTGCGATAGACCTCTGAAGTTCGCCTACAAAAAAGCTTCCCATATATGGGCAGTTGGTTTCAATTAACTCCCGGATCTCCTTATATGGGCAACAGGGCAGCTTCAGAGGTCTATGAAAAGTCAATGGGGAAAAATATTTTGCTAATATTTCAAAAAGTATCAAGTTTACAGAACTGAAATATACATAGACTTAGTCTTATTTTCAAGACCTACGTAACAAAGTTTGAACCAAGTTTCTACGTTAAACGGTTGAAGCTAATTAGGACCTGGTTAGGAGAATAATAATAACTAGAAATGCAATTCCAAGGAATTACCAGTGCATGAAAATGCAAAAAAAGATAGATAATGTAGATATGGTTACTAAGGTGTAGCTAGGGTAAACATGGTGGTTGCGTAGTTTACAGAGAGTTGATAGTGTGAAGGTAGACAGTTTAAAGCTGAAACATTCCAGTTCTAACTTAACTAATGATTTCTATTCATATTAAAATGTTGATTAGCTAACTTAGCTAATGATTTCTAGCAGTTACGTTAAAAATGCTAATTATGCTAGCAATGCTAACTTTACTAACAATGCTAACCAGGTTGATTAGCTAACTTAACCGATGATTTCTAGCAGTAATGCTAAAAATGCTAACTATGCTAACAATGCTAAATTTGCTAACAATGCTAACCAGGTTGATTAGCTAACTTAGCATAGTTAGCATTTTTAGCATAACTGCAAAAAATCATCAACTAACAATGCTAACTATGCTAACCATGCTAACTAGCTAACTTGCTAGTGAGGACTTTTATTTTGAAACATTTGTTGCTAGGGTATCCATGGTGGCCACTATCAAGAAGCAAGAAGTTACTGCAGTATAATCATGTTGGTTGCTATGGAAACGGTCATAAACACTTAATTTTAATGGTTGCTATGTTGGTTGCTAGGTACATGGAGGTTTCATGTAGTTGACTGGAGGCATAGTAGATGATAACTGACAGTTGGAATGGTTGAACAGTTCAATAGTTGAGTAGTTTCAATGGTTAAATGATTTAATAGTGTATTAGTGCATTGAGGACTTTTATTTTGAAACAGTTGTGGACAGAGGAAACAGTTTAACAGGATATGTGTAGTCTTCTGAGAGACTGTATGCTTAAATCCAGAGAAACTGACAGTTGGTGCCCAGGTGGCCGGCCACCTGGCGTAAGATTCTAATTGCTGCCGTGATGTCATAATGAGCAATGTTAAGTCTATGGGGGAAATTGTAATAGTTTTTAACTAATAGTTTAAAAAGTATAAAAGTTACAAAGTTGAAAAATACAAAGCCCACATCGCATAAGTAAGACCTACGCGACAAAATTTGAATGGAGTTTCTACGTTAAGCGGTTGAAGCTGAATAGCGTGCGTTAGAAGAAGAACTAGAAATGCAATTCCAAGGAATTACCAGTGCATGAAAATGCAAAAATAGATAGATAATGTAGATATGGTTGCTAAGGTGTAGCTAGGGTAAACATGGTGGTTGCATAGTTTACAGAGAGTTGATAGTGTGAAGGTAGACAGTTTAAAGATGAAACATTCCAGCTCTAACTTAACTAATGATTTCTATTCATGTTAAAATGTTGATTAGCTAACTTAGGTAATGATTTCTAGCAGTTACGCTAAAATTGCTAATTATGCTAGCAATGATAACTTTACTAACAATGCTAACCAGGTTGATTAGGTAACTTAACCGATGATTTCTAGCAGTAATGCTAAAAATGCTAACTATGCTAACAATGCTAAATTTGTTAATAATGCTAACCAGGTTGATTAGCTAACTTAGTTGATGATTTTTTGCAGTTATGCTAAAAATGCTAACTGCGCTAACTATGCTAACCATGCTAACTAGCTAACTTGCTAGTGAGGACTTTTATTTTGAAACATTTGTTGCTAGGGTATCCATGGTGGCCACTATCAAGAAACAAGAAGTTACTGCAGTATAATCATGTTGGTTGCTATGGAAACGGTCATAAACACTTAATTTTAATGGTTGCTATGTTGGTTGCTAGGTACATGGAGGTTTCATGTAGTTGACTGGAGGCATAGTGGATGATAACTGACAGTTGGAATGGTTGAACAGTTCAATAGTTGAGTAGTTTCAATGGTTAAATAATTTAATAGTGTATTATTGCAGTGAGGACTTTTATTTTGAAACAGTTGTGGACAGAGGAAACAGTTAACAGGATATGTAGTCTTCTGAGAGACTGTATGCTTAAAGCCAGAGAAACTGACAGTTGGTGCCCAGGTGGCCAGCCACCTGGCGTAAGATTCTAATTGCTGCCGTGATGTCATAATGAGCAATGTTAAGTCTATGGGGGAAATGGTAATAGTTTTTAAGTAATAGTTTAAAAAGTATAAAAGTTACAAAGTTAAAAAATACAAAGCAGGCATGGCATAAGCAAGACCTACGCAACAATGTTTGAATGAAGTTTCTACGTTAAACGGTTGAAGCTGAATTGGCTGCGTTAGAAGAAGAAGTTTAACTAGAAATGCAATTCCAAGGAATTACCAGTGCATGAAAATGCAGAAATAGATAGATAATGTAGATATGGTTACTAAGGTGTAGCTAGGGTAAACATGGTGGTTGCATAGTTTACAGAGTTGATAGTGTGAAGGTAGACTGTTTAAAGATGAAACATTCCAGTTCTAACTTAACTAATGATTTCTATGCATGTTAAAATGTTGATTAGCTAACTTAGCTAATGATTTCTAGCAGTTACGTTAAAAATGCTAATTATGCTAGCAATGCTAACTTTACTAACAATGCTAACGAGGTTGATTAGCTAACTTAACCAATGATTTCTAGCAGCAATGTTAAAAATGCTAACAATGCTAAATTTGCTAACAATGCTAACCAGGATGATTAGCTAACTTAGTTGATGATTTTTTGCAGTTATGCTAAAAATGCTAACTATGCTAACAATGCTAACTATGCTAACCATGCTAACTAGCTAACTTGCTAGTGAGGACTTTTATTTTGAAACATTTGTTGCTAGGGTATCCATGGTGGCCACTATCAGGAAACAAGAAGTTACTGCAGTATAATCATGTTGGTTGCTATGGAAACAGTCATAAACGCTTAATTTTAATGGTTGCTATGTTGGTTGCTAGGTACATGGAGGTTTCATGTAGTTGACTGGAGGCATAGTGGATGATAACTGACAGTTGGAATGGTGGAACAGTTCAATAGTTGAGTAGTTTCAATGGTTAAATGATTTAATAGTGTATTATTGCAGTGAGGACTTTTATTTTGAAACAGTTGTGGACAGAGGAAACAGTTAACAGGATATGTAGTCTTCTGAGAGACTGTATGCTTAAAGCCAGAGAAACTGACAGTTGGTGCCCAGGTGGCCGGCCACCTGGCCTAAGATTCTAATTGCTGCCGTGATGTCATAATGAGCAATGTTAAGTCTATGGGGGAAATTGTAATAGTTTTTAACTAATAGTTTAAAAAGTATAAAAGTTACAAAGTTGAAAAATACAAAGCAGGCATGGCATAAGCAAGACCTACGCAACAACGTTTGAATGAAGTTTCTACGTTAAACGGTTGAAGCTGAATTGGCTGCGTTAGAAGAAGAACTAGAAATGCAATTCCAAGGAGTTACCAGTGCATGAAAATGCAAAAATAGATAGATAATGTAGATATGGTTACTAAGGTGTAGCTAGGGTAAACATGGTGGTTGCATAGTTTACAGAGAGTTGATAGTGTGAAGGTAGACAGTTAAAAGATGAAACATTCCAGTTCTAACTTAACTAATGATTTCTATTCATGTTAAAATGTTGATTAGCTAACTTAGCTAATGATTTCTAGCAGTTACGTTAAAAATGCTAATAATGTTAGCAATGCTAACTTTATTAACAATGCTAACCAGGTTGATTAGCTAACTTAACTGTTGATTTCTAGCAGTAATGCTAAAAATGCTAACTATGCTAACAATGCTAAATTTGCTAACAATGCTAACCAGGTTGATTAGCTAACTTAGTTGATGATTTTTTGCAGTTATGCTAAAAATGCTAACTATGCTAACAATGCTAACCATGCTAACTAGCTAACTTGCTAGTGAGGACTTTTATTTTGAAACATTTGTTGCTAGGGTTTCCATGGTGGCCACTATCAGGAAACAAGAAGTTACTGCAGTATAATCATGTTGGTTGCTATAGAAACGGTCATAAACACTTCATTTTAATGGTTGCTATGTTGGTTGCTAGGTACATGGAGGTTTCATGTAGTTGACTGGAGGCATAGTGGATGATAACTGACAGTTGGAATGGTTGAACAGTTCAATAGTTGAGTAGTTTCAATGGTTAAATTATTTAATAGTGTATTATTGCAGTGAGGACTTTTATTTTGAAACAGTTGTGGACAGAGGAAACAGTTAACAGGATATGTAGTCTTCTGAGAGACTGTATGCTTAAAGCCAGAGAAACTGACAGTTGGTGCCCAGGTGGCCGGCCACCTGGCGTAAGATTCTAATTGCTGCCGTGATGTCATAATGAGCAATGTTAAGTCTATGGGGGAAATGGTAATAGTTTTTAAGTAATAGTTTAAAAAGTATAAAAGTTACAAAGTTAAAAAATACAAAGCAGGCATGGCATAAGCAAGACCTACGCAACAACGTTTGAATGAAGTTTCTACGTTAAACGGTTGAAGCTGAATTGGCTGCGTTAGAAGAAGAAGTTTAACTAGAAATGCAATTCCAAGGAATTACCAGTGCATGAAAATGCAAAAATAGATAGATAATGTAGATATGGTTACTAAGGTGTAGCTAGGGTAAACATGGTGGTTGCATAGTTTACAGAGAGTTGATAGTGTGAAGGTAGACAGTTTAAAGATGAAACATTCCAGTTCTAACTTAACTAATGATTTCTATTCATGTTAAAATGTTGATTAGCTAACTTAGCTGATGATTTCTAACAGTTACGCTAAAAATAACTAATTATGCTAGCAATGCTTACTTTACTAACAATGCTAACCAGGTTGATTAGCTAACTTAACCGATGATTTCTAGCAGTAATGCTAAAAATGCTAACTATGCTAACAATGCTAAATTTGCTAACAATGCTAACCAGGTTGATTAGCTAACTTAGTTGATGATTTTTTGCAGTTATGCTAAAAATGCTAACTATGCTAACAATGCTAACTATGCTAACCATGCTAACTAGCTAACTTGCTAGTGAGGACTTTTATTTTGAAACATTTGTTGCTAGGGTATCCATGGTGGCCACTATCAGGAAACAAGAAGTTACTGCAGTATAATCATGCTGGTTGCTATGGAAACGGTCATAAACACTTAATTTTAATGGTTGCTATGTTGGTTGCTAGGTACATGGAGGTTTCATGTAGTTGACTGGAGGCATAGTGGATGATAACTGACAGTTGGAATGGTTGAACAGTTAAATAGTTGAGTAGTTTCAATGGTTAAATGATTTAATAGTGTATTATTGCAGTGAGGACTTTTATTTTGAAACAGTTGTGGACAGAGGAAACAGTTAACAGGATATGTAGTCTTCTGAGAGACTGTATGCTTAAAGCCAGAGAAACTGACAGTTGGTGCCCAGGTGGCCGGCCACCTGGTGTAAGATTCTAATTGCTGCCGTGATGTCATAATGAGCAATGTTAAGTCTATGGGGGAAATTGTAATAGTTTTTAACTAATAGTTTAAAAAGTATAAAAGTTACAAAGTTGAAAAATACAAAGCACACATCGCGTAAGTAAGACCTACGCGACATAGTTTGAATGAAGTTTCTACGTTAAACGGTTCAAGCTGAATTGCGTGCGTTAGAAGAAGAACTAGAAATGCAATTCCAAGGAATTACCAGTGCATGAAAATGCAAAAATAGATAGATAATGTAGATATGGTTACTTAGGTGTAGCTAGGGTAAACATGGTGGTTGCATAGTTTACAGAGAGTTGATAGTGTGAAGGTAGACAGTTTAAAGATGAAACGTTCCAGTTCTAACTTAACTAATGATTTCTATTCATGTTAAAATGTTGATTAGCTAACTTAGCTAATGATTTCTAGCAGTTACGCTAAAAATGCTTATTATGCTAGCAATGCTAACTTTACCAACAATGCTAACCAGGTTGATTAGCTAACTTAACCGATGATTTCTAGCAGTAATGTTAAAAATGCAAAGTATGCTAACAATGCTAAATTTGCTAACAATGCTAACCAGGTTGATAAGCTAACTTAGTTGATGATTTTTTGCAGTTATGCTAAAAATGCTAACTATGCTAACAATGCTAACTATGCTAACCATGCTAACTTGCTAGTGAGGACTTTTATTTTGAAACATTTGTTGCTAGGGTATCCATGGTGGCCACTATTAGGAAACAAGAAGTTACTGCAGTATAATCATGTTGGTTGCTATGGAAACGGTCATAAACATTTAATTTTAATGGTTGCTATGTTGGTTGCTAGGTACATGGAGGTTTCATGTAGTTGACTGGAGGCATAGTGGATGATAACTGACAGTTGGAATGGTTGAACAGTTCAATAGTTGAGTAGTTTCAATGGTTAAATGATTTAATAGTGTATTATTGCAGTGAGGACCTTTATTTTGAAACAGTTGTGGACAGAGGAAGTAGTGAAACAGGATCTGTAGTCTTAATGAGATTGTATGCTTAAAGCCTGAGACAGAAGGTGCCTCTCATAGCGTTTACGCGTCCTCTCTCGCTCCTCACTGATCTACATAAAGAATGATGGAGCGGCAACAATGGGATAGTCTAGCCCTTCTTCTATCTTTCTTTATGTAGATCATTAAGGATCGAGGAGCGAGGGAGGACATATAAACGCTGCTTGAGAGGGACCCACAGTAAATACTTTAAAAGTTGTATGTAGATAGTCTAATTAATGTTGATAGATAGAATGTTTAATGGATGTTGATAGGCAGATTGTTTAATAGATATTGATTGACAGTTTAATGGGTGGATGAGTGAATGGTCTGAAGAAGATGAATGGATAGAAGGTTGGATGGAATGTGCCTTATATTCTTGTTAAGAGAGACACTGATACAGCTCTCTGAGAGTAGTTGGCACAGGTGTAATCAATTTAACTGGCTAGTCTTAAGAGAGCCAGAGTACTCTTAAAGCCTGAGACAGAGTAAATAATTTAAAAGTTGAATGTAGATAGTCTAATTAATGTTGATAGACAGAGAGTTTAATGGATGTTGATAGACAGATTGTTTAATAGATGTTGATAGACAGTTTAATGGGTGGATGAGTGAATGGTCTGAAGAAGATGAATGGATAGAATGTTGGATGGAATGTGCCTTATATTCTTGTAGAATGGAGAGACACAGCTCTCTACTGAGAGTAGTGGATACAGATACAGGTGTAATCAATTTAACTGGCTAGTCTTAAGAGAGCCAGCCTGAGACAGAGTAGATTGTTTAAAAGTTCAATGTAGAGCATCTAATTGATGTTGTTGATAGGCAGACTGTTTAGAATGGGTGGATGAGTGAATGGTTTGAAGAAGATGAATGGATATAAAGTTGGATGGAATTAGGAGGACTTATTTTGATACTGTTGTGCGCAGAGGATACAGGGGAACAGAATATGTAGTCTTCAGAGAGGAGCCTGAGAGAAACTGACAGTTGGTGCCCAGGTGGCTGACCAGCTGGGGTAACATTCTAATTGCTGCCGTGATGTCATAATGAGCAATGTTAAGTCTATGGGGAAATTGTTAATAGTTTTTATCTAATAGTTCAAAAAGTATAAAAGTGACAAAGTTGAAAAGTCATAGCACACCTGTCCTAAGTAAGACCTACGTAACAAAGTTTGAATGAAGTTTCTACGTTAAATGGTTCAAGCTCAATTGCGTGCGTTAGAAGAAGAAGTGGAACTAGAAATGCAATTCCAAGGAATTACCAGTGCACGAAAATGCAAAAATAGATAGATAATGTAGATATGGTTACTAAGGTGTAGCTAGGGTAGACATGGTGGTTGCATAGTTTACAGAGAGTTGATAGTGTGAAGGTAGACAGTTTAAAGATGAAACGTTCCAGTTCTAACTTAACTAATGATTTCTATTCATGTTAAAATGTTGATTAGCTAACTTAGCTAATGATTTCTAGCAGTTACGCTAAAAATGCTTATTATGCTAGCAATGCTAACTTTACTAAAAATGCTAACCAGGTTGATTAGCTAACTTAACCGATGATTCCTAGCAGTAATGCTAAAAATGCTAACTATGCTAACAATGCTAAATTTGCTAACAATGCTAACCAGGTTGATTAGCTTACTTAGTTTATGATTTTTTGCAGTTATGCTAAAAATGCTAACAATGCTAACTATGCTAACCATGCTAACTAGCTAACTTGCTAGTGAGGACTTTTATTTTGAAACATTTGTTGCTAGGGTATCCATGGTGGCCACTATCAGGAAACAAGAAGTTACTGCAGTATAATCATGTTGGTTGCTATGGAAACGGTCATAAACACTTAATTTTAATGGTTGCTATGTTGGTTGCTAGGTACATGGAGGTTTCATGTAGTTGACTGGAGGCATAGTGGATGATAACTGACAGTTGGAATGGTTGAACAGTTCAATAGTTGAGTAGTTTCAGTGGTTAAATGATTTAATAGTGTATTATTGCAGTGAGGACCTTTATTTTGAAACAGTTGTGGACAGAGGAAGTAGTGAAACAGGATCTGTAGTCTTAATGAGATTGTATGCTTAAAGCCTGAGACAGAAGGTGCCTCTCATATATCGCGTTTACGCGTCCTCTCTCGCTCCTCACTGATCTACATAAAGAATGATGGAGCGGCAACAATGGGATAGTCTAGCCCTTCTTCTATCTTTCTTTATGTAGATCATTGAGGATCGAGGAGCGAGGGAGGACATATAAACACTGCTTGAGAGGGACCCACAGTAAATACTTTAAAAGTTGTATATAGTCTAATTAATGTTGATAGACAGAATGTTTAATGGATGTTGATAGGCAGATTGTTTAATAGATATTGATTGACAGTTTAATGGGTGGATGAGTGAATGGTCTGAAGAAGATGAATGGATAGAAGGTTGGATGGAATGTGCCTTATATTCTTGTTAAGAGAGACACTGATACAGCTCTCTGAGAGTAGTTGACACAGGTGTAATCAATTTAACTGGCTAGTCTTAAGAGAGCCAGCGTGTACTCTTAAAGCCTGAGACAGTAAATAATTTAAAAGTTGAATGTAGATAGTCTAATAAATGTTGATAGACAGAGAGTTGAATGGATGTTGATAGACAGATTGTTTAATAGATGTTGATAGACAGTTTAATGGGTGGATGAGTGAATGGTCTGAAGAAGATGAATGGATAGAATGTTGGATGGAATGTGCCTTATATTCTTGTAGAATGGAGAGACACAGCTCTCTACTGAGAGTAGTGGATACAGATACAGGTGTAATCAATTTAACTGGCTAGTCTTAAGAGAGCCAGCCTGAGACAGAGTAGATTGTTTAAAAGTTCAATGTAGAGCGTCTAATTGATGTTGTTGATAGGCAGACTGTTTAGAATGGGTGGATGAGTGAATGGTTTGAAGAAGATGAATGGATATAAAGTTGGATGGAATTAGGAGGACTTATTTTGATACTGTTGTGCACAGAGGATACAGGGGAACAGAATATGTAGTCTTCAGAGAGGAGCCTTAGAGAAACTGACAGTTGGTGCCCAGGTGGCTGACCAGCTGGGGTAACATTCTAATTGCTGCCGTGATGTCATAATGAGCAATGTTAAGTCTATGGGGGAAATGGTGATAGTTTTTAACTAATAGTTTAAAAAGTATAAAAGTTACAAAGTTGAAAAATACAAAGCACATATGGCATAAGCAAGACCTACGCAACAAAGTTTGAATGAAGTTTCTACGTTAAACGGTTGAAGCTGAATTGCGAGCGTTAGAAGAAGAAGTTTAACTAGAAATGCAATTCCGAGGAATTACCAGTGCATGAAAATGCAAAAATAGATAGATAATGGATATGGTTACTAAGATGTAGCTAGGGTAAATATAGTGGTTGCATAGTTTACAGAGAGTTGATAGTGTGAAGGTAGACAGTTTAAAGATGAAACGTTCCAGTTCTAACTTAACTAATGATTTCTATTCATGTTAAAATGTTGATTAGCTAACTTAACCGATGATTTCTGGCAGTAATGCTAAAAATGCTAACTATGCTAACAATGCTAAATTTGCTAACAATGCTAACCAGGTTGATTAGCTAACTTAGTTGATGATTTTTTTGCAGTTATGCTAAAAATGCTAACTATGCTAACAATGCTAACTATGCTAACCATGCTAACTAGCTAACTTGCTAGTGAGGACTTTTATTTTGAAACATTTGTTGCTTGGGTATCCATGGTGGCCACTATCAGGAAACAAGAAGTTACTGCAGTATAATCATGTTGGTTGCTATGGAAACGGTCATAAACACTTAATTTTAATGGTTGCTATGTTGGTTGCTAGGTACATGGAGGTTTCATGTAGTTGACTGGAGGCATAGTGGATGATAACTGACAGTTGGAATGGTTGAACAGTTCAATAGTTGAGTAGTTTCAATGGTTAAATGATTTAATAGTGTATTATTGCAGTGAGGACCTTTATTTTGAAACAGTTGTGGACAGAGGAAGTAGTGAAACAGGATGTGTAGTCTTAATGAGATTGTATGCTTAAAGCCTGAGACAGAAGGTGCCTCTCATAGCGTTTACGCGTCCTCTCTCGCTCCTCACTGATCTACATAAAGAATGATGGAGCGGCAACAATGGGATAGTCTAGCCCTTCTTCTATCTTTCTTTATGTAGATCATTGAGGATCAAGGAGCGAGGGAGGACATATAAACGCTGCTTGAGAGGGACCCACAGTAAATACTTTAAAAGTTGTATGTAGATAGTCTAATTAATGTTGATAGATAGAATGTTTAATGGATGTTGATAGGCAGATTGTTTAATAGATATTGATTGACAGTTTAATGGGTGGATGAGTGAATGGTCTGAAGAAGATGAATGGATAGAAGGTTGGATGGAATGTGCCTTATATTCTTGTTAAGAGAGACACTGATACAGCTCTCTGAGAGTAGTTGACACAGGTGTAATCAATTTAACTGGCTAGTCTTAAGAGAGCCAGAATACTCTTAAAGCCTGAGACAGAGTAAATAATTTAAAAGTTGAATGTAGATAGTCTAATTAATGTTGATAGACAGAGAGTTTAATGGATGTTGATAGACAGATTGTTTAATAGATGTTGATAGACAGTTTAATGGGTGGATGAGTGAATGGTCTGAAGAAGATGAATGGATAGAATGTTGGATGGAATGTGCCTTATATTCTTGTAGAATGGAGAGACACAGCTCTCTACTGAGAGTAGTGGATACAGATACAGGTGTAATCAATTTAACTGGCTAGTCTTAAGAGAGCCAGCCTGAGACAGAGTAGATTGTTTAAAAGTTCAATGTAGAGCGTCTAATTGATGTTGTTGATAGGCAGACTGTTTAGAATGGGTGGATGAGTGAATGGTTTGAAGAAGATGAATGGATATAAAGTTGGATGGAATTAGGAGGACTTATTTTGATACTGTTGTGCGCAGAGGATACAGGGGAACAGAATATGTAGTCTTCAGAGAGGAGCCTGAGAGAAACTGACAGTTGGTGCCCAGGTGGCTGACCAGCTGGGGTAACATTCTAATTGCTGCCGTGATGTCATAATGAGCAATGTTAAGTCTATGGGGGAAATGGTGATAGTTTTTAACTAATAGTTTAAAAAGTATAAAAGTTACAAAGTTGAAAAATACAAAGCACATATGGCATAAGCAAGACCTACGCAACAAAGTTTGAATGAAGTTTCTACGTTAAACGGTTGAAGCTGAATTGCGAGCGTTAGAAGAAGAAGTTTAACTAGAAATGCAATTCCAAGGAATTACCAGTGCATGAAAATGCAAAAAATGTTTTGATAGATAATGTAGATATGGTTACTAAGGTGTTGCTAGGGTAGACATGGTGGTTGCATAATTTAATGAAAGTTGACAGTGTATCAGTAGGTTAAAAGTTGAATATGGATAGCTTAAAAGTTGTTGATAGACAATTGAATGATTGTTGATAGATAGTTTAATGATTGTTGATTGCTGCTAGGGTACTTAAGGTAGTCGCTAGGCTGTTGGTAGGGTACTTAAGGTAGTTGCTAGACTGTTGGTAGGGTACTTGATGTAGTTGCTAAGCTGTTGTTAGGGTAGTTAAGGTGGTTACTTTAGTGGTTTTCTAGAAAAGTCATGTTGGTTGCTATGGAAACTGATATAGATGCTTTATTTCAACGGTTGCTATGTTGGTTGTTAAGTAGGTGGAGGTTTAATATAGTTGGCTGGAGGCATAGTTGATGATAACTGACAGTTGGAATGGTTGAATGGTTGATAGACATATAGTATAATGAATGATGATAGTTTAATGGATGTTGATGCAGAAAGTTTAATGAATGTTGATATTTTAAAAGTAGATTGTTTAAAAGTTGTTCATAGGCTGATAGTTTAATGCAAAGATGTAAAATTGAATTCAGATGTAATATAAGAGACCCATTTGATAATATACAGTAGTTCATGCATAATGAGGGAGCAAGAGAGATTAATTTAGTTTGAACATCTAAAATTCATGTGGTATCAAATTACATCAGTAAAACATTGTTGATTCATGGAATATTTTATTAGGTTATGATTTGTAGACTACTTCTATTTCAAATTATCAGCATGTAAAAGGTCTGATGATTAGATTCCTCTAAGATCATTAGCCTCAAATGCAATAAGCTAGAGACGGGTTCATAGGGCACAAATCTATACAAATCAAATAGCCTCTGGATGTAGATTTTGACGTTTCTGACCTTTCATTAAATATAATTGTTTTGATCTTTATCTTGATATTGAAAACAAGCAGTCTAAGGGCTATTTCATTATTTAGTTCAACTTTATTTTTTGTAATTTAAACAGCATAGACACCTGACATTGTCTCAAGGACATTAACATCCATTTTGAATATTACATG
Source organism: Sardina pilchardus (assembly GCF_963854185.1). NCBI lineage: Eukaryota > Metazoa > Chordata > Actinopteri > Clupeiformes > Clupeidae > Sardina > Sardina pilchardus. Next base: position 33,915,709 of record NC_085007.1, read on the forward strand.
TAATATCAGGCAACCAAACTACTCTCAAGCACATATGTTAAGCTTGAGGTCGAAGTTGGAGGAGAATGATTTGGTACAACATAATTTGGTGAATACTAAGTTCATGATGGGGAAGCTTAAATATGCTTATCTATGATCCAGGAAAATGTGCTAGTAGTACAATCAGGTTTGTATTAACCCACCACCAACCTTTGGAGGACAGCTTTATTGTATGAGTAGTCCAACTTTTAATTATTCAATGTCCATTTGTTCGCTCTAAAAAAAAAAAAGTAAAAGATTCTTGGACGCTACACAATTACACCAAAATCATTGGTTGATCTATTGTGCCAATCATTATAAAGTCATAGAAATTCAGTTATTTAGGTGTCAGGGAAAAGTCAAGGAATTGTATATTTGACTTAGATTGGGAACCCTGATTTTGGTAACCTGTTTACATAGCACAATTGTTCATAATTTTTGTTCTAAAACATTCATCATATTTCATTACTGTTTTCCCTTAATTCTAGTTGTTATAATGTTGATAATGGTTCAAAATTAGTAAAATGTGTAAGTTGATATAATGGTTTAAAAGGAGTAAAATGTGTAAAATGACATGATGTACAAAAGATTTGATGTACAAAAACTTAATTAAGAATACAGAACACGGGATCATGATAACTGTAATATGTCTGTAGAACACCTGAATGGGCACAGTGCTGAGGATCAGAGATGAAGATGTTATCCAACAATGTGTTCTTCTCAGTGGTGGAGGTGCTAATGAGATTTGTGAATCCTTTAGACTGGAACAACTCATAGATTGGCTTTCTTCCATTGGTCAACATGTCCTCATTAAAATCCCCACAGACTATAACTGGACTATCAGCAATAACATGTAAAGACTCCAGTAGATGACAGAGATTTGGCAAAAATAGGTTCGTGTTGTAATCCGGTGGTCTGTAAATCACTGCAATTAGTAGTGGAACTGGAGCAACAAATTTCAAAACCAGGAATTCGAGATCAGTCACACCCTGTATGTATGGCATGTGATGGGCTTGAAGATGGCTTTTTACAAACATAGCAACTCCCCCACCATTTTTCTGTGCAAAATGTGAAAGAGTACTGTATGACACATGTCTATTGCGCTTATACATTCGATAGTTCTCCAAATGGATATTTTCTGGGACAAATGTGCCAAAAAGGTGTGTTTCAGTAAAGCACAAAATATCTGCGAGGCACAATTCATGATGTCTCTTAATGTCATCAATATGGGCTGACAGTCCTTCAGTGTTGTGATGGATCAGTGTTAAAGATGGTGATCTCAGAGTGGGGAGGCAGTGAAGAAGGGGCATGGCATTTCTAAAGTCGACTTTTTGCATACTGTCTACGGAAACTGTCACCTCTGGATCGGCATATATTTTGTTTTCATCAAAATCAACTATGCGTAGACCATGTAGTGAAGTCGTTCTGCTGAGAGCAACGTATGCCATGCCAGGTTCAAATATGCGCTGCATCGAGACCACTGCAGAAACTGTCGTCATGCCTTGACATTTATGTATGGTACAACCAAAGGCTAGAGTCATTGGAAATTGGTGACGAACCACACCCTTTCTACTAAGAGGTTCCTCTACTCTTTCAATGTACACCAAATTGTCTGGTCCTCCTGGTCCTTTATTGCGATGTCTTTGCCCTGCATTAGGACTGTCCAATTCAACACCAAGCATTTTTACAAGTGATCTGCCATCTTGGTCGTGATAAACAATTTTACCAATCTTTCCAAATGAACCATTCACCAGTCCATCTTCCACGTCTATGTTTCTTATGAGCATCACACGAGCACCATCAGCAACTTGTAGTCTGTCTGGTAAATCTCCTTTATGTCCTTCAAAAGGTGCTCTCTGCCTTTCCATCCGACCAGTTCGTAAATCTTTCTTATAGTCATGGGCATCAATGTTGACCAGTTCGGAGTATAGAGCAGATATTGTATTTGCATTGTGTTGATTTACTTCTTTATTTGTAGCAAACACATGCAGAATGTCTTTGGGACAGTCATCAGGTTGACATATAGTCTGTGCAAGTAGAGCTCTGTCTGCTTCAGATAATGCCTCTCCTTTGCGTTTCACCCTTATCCTGTTGAGAAGCTCCGCAAATGGCACATCATCTTTCTGGCGCATGATTTCTGTGAGAGTGACTACTTGGAACCAATCCTTCCAGATATCAAGAACATGATCTTCAAACACACAGAGAGGTTTGGCTTTACCAGGAGGACTTAACTGGTTGAAATCACCACAGGCCAGGATTGAGACTCCACCAAAAGGTTTCTTGCTGCCTTTGATTTCTTGCAGTCTCCAATTGACATATGCAAAGAGTGATTTTGATATCATGGACACTTCATCAATGACAATTATTTCAACATTAGACAAGGTTGCTCTCACTTCATCTAGACGGTTTCCAAGGCACTGGTAAGGTGGTTTAAGACTTCTTGGCAGTTTCAGGACTGAATGCAGTGTCTTGCCAGATATGTTGAAGGCTGCTGTGCCAGTAAATGCTGTGAGAAGGACAGTGGGCATAGACATGTCTCTCTCCTCTGTGATGCGAGGTAACTTGCGAAGTATCTTTGATGCCTCTGCGTAAATGCATTTGATGAGGTGAGATTTACCAGTTCCAGCTCCACCAGTGACAAAGTAAAAGAACTGATCGGCACTCTGTCCCCATACGCGTCTCATGCACCATTTACGCACTGTATAGAATATAGATGCCTGTGTTTGATTTAGATTTTGATACATATTACGGACCACAGTAGGATCTATTTGAGGAGCCTCAAACATTGGTGCTACACTTCCTCTGTTTGTGGTACTTGAGCTATATTCAGGAATGTCATCCCGTTCATTCATTTCGTCTGGATTTATCTCCTCACGCTCAGAAATGCACTCAAGTCGAATAAGCTCTGTCTCAGGTGCAAGTGTTGTCCATGCATCCTCCATAGGCCCATTTTCTTCTATGTTCTCAATAGCTTTCTCTATTGCATCACTGTTCTTTTCAAATTGTGACCTGTTCTCCCTGACAACAGAAACCACTCTCTCATTATAGTCTCTTCCAGGACGTCTTACAGAACCTGATGTGTAAAATGACTCATATGTTGGAAAACCTGTGGGTTTCAACTGTGAATCTGAACGATAAGGGACGTACAGTTTGAGCAATGTGCCATAGAATTTCTCTGGAGTTTTTTGTTCTGAAAATCGGGCATATCTGATAATTGCAGGCTTTCCTTTGGTTCGCTTCTGAATGAAGCCCATTTCATTTTGAAGTGGTAAAACATTTTTTCCTTCTTTCTGCCTTCCATACACCACTCTATAAGTGGAAGCAAACTCTGCCATACACATTGTCGCAAAGTCTGGTGTATCTGGTCTGTGTTTGTATTTGTCTGCCATTCCAGACATCCAAACATTCTCTGAATCAGGAATTCTGTCATTCAGGTACCTTAAAGGGACGCTCATTTTCAAAGCATTGTCATCAGTGGGTATAAATATCACATTTCGAGAGCAAGACTTCAGTTTCAAGCTACAGACTCGTGCAACAGCCTCTTGAACACTAACCTCTCTGTTTTTTGAGTATGCTTGCATGATTTGTTTCATTTCCTCAAGGTCAGAGGTGTTGGATTGAGAACTGTCAGACACAACTGTTTTCAAATACTCACTCATCTCATGTTCAGCTTTGGAAATATAGGATAAAATGTACATCAGACAGGAATAAGGGTTCAAGATGAACTGAATGTCAATATTTGCATTCCAGGCCCTCAACAAATGCTCATTATAGCCATTAATCCAGCAGTCCTTTGGTTGACGTTTCATCACTAGCACACTGGACGTTGTTAATGAGCTGACACAGTTTAGGTATTCCTCATAGCTTAAGTTGCATTGAGCAAGTAACTGTGGGATGCTTTCAAATGATGTTGTTGAATTATTCAGCAGTTCCCATAAAGGCCTCAGCTTAGTTTTGGCTTCTTCAGGAGACATGGAAGAGCGGTCATGATCAGATTCATCCTCAGATTCGTCCATGAGCTCTGCTGGCATTGGGCGTGTTATAAATGTGCTCTTGACAGGCTGCTTTGGAAATCCAAACCGACAGTGCTTATTTCCTTTCTTGCATGACTTGGAGTGCCTTTTGCTGTGGGTTTGCACCTCTGTCACTATTTTGAAAAGCTCAGGGTCTGTATTTGGGTCAGGCAGCTGACATGTTATGTACTTTTCCACAAATTCACACACTTTCTCATCTGGGTCCTCCTCAAATACAGGTGCGTTCTTACACCAAACCAACATATGTATATGTGGCGAACCTCTAGCTTGATACTCCACTCGAAAAAAGTAGTCAATGACCTCACCGATGGGCTGTGCTGGTGACAAAAGTAGGTGTCTGAGAAGTGCATCAACACGCTTGTCAAACATGCGCATGGTGGTGACAGGATTGCTTCGTAAAATCTCACATTTTGATGCCCAGTCGAGCTCAGAAAAGTCAACCTGCTCTCCTTGCTGTGCCTTTATTGCTTCTATGACCTCTGGCCATCTCATTTCGGCAGCACTAAATGTACAGAAGAATGTTGGGGTGCCAAGCTGGCGAAGCATTGCAAAGAGGTCTCTTAGAGTTTTTTCCCAGTAAGCAGGTGATCCTCTCAAAGGCTGCATGAATCGAGTAGCATATCTGTTCCGTATCAATTGTTCAACTTCACGTTTGTCTTGGAGCATTCTTGCAGTTATTTTTCGTCCATCTCTGGTCATAGGTTTTCCTTTACGCAGTTGAATAGACATAGAAGATTTTGCCAAATGCATTTCTGTGATAAATTGTGCGAAAAAAATATAATTGGAGTCAAGAGCAAATCGGTTGTCAACACAAAAGAGACGTGCATTGAAATATCTGCTTGGCGATAATTTCTTTGGTCTTTGTGTTTCATCCAAAGTATTCATTCCAGTAGGAAACTGCACAGGGAAAGCCATTGCCTCTAGTTTAGGAACTCTGAAAAAACTCACTGGTCTGTTTCCTTCAGCGGGTGCCACAGTGAATATACCTTCACCAAATGTTATCATTTCCTGTGCAATATCAGCTGGCTGTAAGCATGAATCTATTGAGCATCCTCCATTCTGTTGACTTGTGTCCTCCTCAGTGTCAAGTGTATTCTGGTTATCATGTAACTCGTGGCTTTCATTATTAGGCTGATTGCCTGCACTATTCATCTCTGAGTGTCCTGGGTCACTAATGTCACACTCATCCATTGCATCAGTCTCCATTAAATCAACTTCCTCTCCAGCACTGATGTCATTTTCATCTGCCACGCTATTCATTCCACCTCCAAAAGCTTGTGAATCATTAGTTATGGTTATGTCCTTGTACTCCGAATGCATCTCTTTCAGTTTTGATAAGGCACGTAAAACTTTGGTCATGTCTACAGTTTGGAACTGGTAATGCCCTGTATAGTTCATTCTTCTTTTCAACTTCACTTTCAAAAGCTGTGACTGGCTGCTGGGTCTAGGCAAAGCGTTGACTGTTGATTCAACGTCTGAAGGGACACACACAACTCCACCATGTATTAATTTCTGCTGGCCTTTGGGAAGACTGATTATTTTTGCAAATGGTATAAACCGTGCTATGATATGCCTCTCAAGTATGTTCAGATTACTGAGCTCTGGAGGAATTGGTGATAGCTCTAACATATTGTTTACAGCAATGGCCGGCATTTTCCCCATCTTCAGGTTTTCATGACAGCTGTAACAAATCCACTCTGTTTTTTCATCTGATGCACAACATGATTCAAGTGCACGGCACTGCTCGTTGCATGTATGTATATATTTGCCTGTTAAGCATTGATCAACCATGCCTCGATTCTTTCGATAACAGTCATGCTTGCACTCTTTTACCTGGTTATAAAACAAAGCTCTGTGACACGCTGTACACACAAAGGTAGGGCCGTTCTGTACATCCATTTGAAAAGATGTGATGGCATCATGCAAAAGGGTGCTTTCTGTTGACAGTTGCTCAACCTCTTGCTCTGATTGAAGTCCAGACAGGTGTGTAAGATGACGGTACTTACGTTGTATATGTAATGCACAACGCATTTTGTGAAGAATTCTCTTGAAACTGTTATTTAGGCCCACACGTGCATTCTTATTTTTTTGTAGAGAACGGTAATATCTGAATAGGGGGTCATTTCTGTATCTGTAAGTGTATGTTTCCTTGTTTTTCTGCCTGTATGTTGCATCATTTGCATAGTGATGTTTCATGGTCAACTTCTTTTTTGAACGATAGGTTATATCATGGGTATAACGTTTCTGCATGTAAGCCTTCTGCCTTGTTCTAAAATTCAGGTTACTTAAGTAACGTTTCTGTATGTAAGCCTGCTGCCTTGATCTAAAATTCAGGTCACTTGAGTAACGTTTCTGTATGTAAGCCTGCTGTCTTGATCTAAAACTTGGGTCACATGAGTAACGGCTGTTGATGTATGACTTTTTTTTCAATTTATAATTAGGCTCATGCATGTAACGGTCTCTGAGGTACGATTTCTTTTTGTGTTGAATGCAGTTTGCGTATCTCTTTCTTTCATATTCCATTTTTTTTAGTCTATTCTGTTCATAATATTTTCGCTGTCTGATTCTGTTGTTCTCACTGAAGGACATGTGTTTTTGTGCTTTGGCAGCTTTTCTGCGCCTGCGATCCTTACCACATTTAATATGTGAATGCACAGAAATGGCTGCAACGTGGAACTCTGCTGTCAGAGAAGGTTGCACATGGTCAGTGTGGCGTTCTGGTTCATTATTACAATCAGATGTAAATAACACTGGCATTAACTCATAAACCCATTTATCAGATGTGTCAAAGAAGGCCCAGAATGCAAATAATTGATCAATCAAATCGCTCAAATGAACAAAGGTCAGCACCACCGCAGTGCCATCGTTTGCTGGAAATCCCTGAGATGTCCTTGGATGTGGATCAAAGATTCCGTATCGATCATTGTTTTTAAACAAGGCAATTGTTAGGCTACCTACAGTCAGCAGTGCAAACTGTACATCATTCGACAAGCAGTGTAGTCTTTCAGACAGTCTTAAAAAGTCTGCAGCACCATCAGGTCCATCTTGTCTAAAGTAACCATACCGTGACAAACACTTCTCAATGTGATACATCTGTCCATAGATCTCAACACTATCAGGTAATTCATCAAGAGCCAAGTGGTCATGTACTACATTGCCTCTAGTGTTTAATCTTTCCTGTACTTCACTATACATCAAGTTACCTTTTTGCAAAATATAGTCAAGATCATCACTGTTAAGTTCGGTTCTGTAATGGAGAGTGGCAAGAAATACCAGAGAGTTGCAAGTGCACTGCTTGCCCCTGTTGTTGTCATACCTCAAATCATTTTGACTATGACTCGCCTGAACACAGTTGTCTCTCTGTTCCACCTCCACGTCAGCAGCACCAATTACCTGATGTAGCTCACTCTGGTCACATGAAGACTGGCATGGTGTTTGTAAATCAGAGAGGTCCAACTTTCGCCAGCGTTTTTTCTGAGCCTCTGAGCGACGGCCTTTCCGTGGCATGTTTTAAAATGTTACTATAACACCTGTAGTACGCAACTGGATGACTGGACTACTATAGGGTATCTAAGTGTAATATATAACCTTTACAACTTGTATTATTACTTACGGGTTATACACAGTATTATTTTACTCCACTTACAGGTGATACAAACTTCTGAGTGGATGGAAACAGTGCAGATAAATTTTAAAGCACAATATTCAAACAATATTCTTTATTTTAGTATTTTGTTAGTTATTGCACTGGATGTCAGAGAAAGAAAACTGATAATTAACTGAAAAATAAACAAATGCCTACTGCAGTTTAACACTTAATTTCAGAATTTGATACCAATACTATTATGCTCAAAACTGATGCTTAAATTTCAGCAATGTATCGCTGGTAATTGTGAATAGGCAGCACTGGAGTGGAGGTCACACTTGATGATGGGGGCAGCGGTCAAGGTTATGCAGACTCTGGTTGGAATATCAAAATCTTCACACAGCACAGCAGGTCTTGCAGGACAGCTCAGGTCTAAAAGTAGAGCTAACAGCACAGATAATTTTCACAGTATAGATTGTTCAAATGTTTGAAAGGTATAATTTACAGATATACTGTATACACTTCTCTGTATGAATGGTTCCCAGGTGTAGTTCTCAGTATAGATCAGAGTATAGATTTGATTCAGAGTATATTCAGAGTATAGGCTTGATTCAGAGTATAGGCTTGATTCAGAGTATAGGCTTTATTCAGAGTATAGTTCAAGTATGTGCAGCAGGTATGTACATTCAGGTATGTGCAGCAGGTATTTTCAGCAGGTATGCAATCAGACAGTGTTAAGAATTCTTGTCAGCAATATGTATGCAGGTATGTAGGAAAGTGGGTTCTGTTGTCAGAGATGATGTCAGTGATGTCAGCAATGTTGTCAGTAATGTATCTTTCGTGCACAGACAAGACAAACAGTATGTGATCAAAGTATGTGCCAGATATGTGCAGCAGGTATGTAATCAGACAGTGTTAAGAATTCTTGTCACAAATATGTATGCAGGTATGTAGGTAAGTGGGTTCTGTTGTCAGCAATGATGTCAAGAAATGTTGTTAGTGTGTATGCGTGTAGGGTGGACAGACGTAGACGTGTACAGGTGCGTACAGACAAACAGACACAGGTGGCAGACAGACACCCCTCTGGTGGTGAAGGCTGGTCTGGAACGAGCCTAAAAGAAAACAAGCAAATAGCATACTTACAAAAACAAGCAATGCATACAATTACGCATTACCACTTGAATGTTGTAGTTTCCCTATCAAGCTGTACTAGTAATTCAAGACGCTACAACGTTGTAGCGTTATTGTAGCGTTATTGTGATATAGGTTGGTGAGTTAAGTGAAATAACACATTTTGTAGGTGGCCATCAATGACATTAGCTGCTATCTTTGATGGGTTAGAACATTCCAAGACTGATGTGATGGTTGATCAGTTAATTTTTTAGTAAAATGAAAACCTTGCCATGAGTTGTTGGTGCTGATACATGTGACATTTAATCATAAATTGAGTTTGCAGGATTGATCATGGTGATATTAAGCAAAACAGTTTGATTAAAGTTTAATAGCATAAAGTCAACTCATTTAACTAGATTGCTAGTTCTGTCAACCTCCATAGATTAGGACATGCCTATGCAGTGGGGGGAAACTTAAGCCCATCAAAAGGTCAAATTAACATGAGAAAAATCTGTCTAAAAAAGAAAAATGAGATTCATACCAGAGATGTCACCACCTTAAGGGACTGAGGGTAGATGTTGTAACCGCTGTCTTGAGGCAAGCCTGGAGTTTGTCTGTTTTCTGTAAATGAGACAAAAGGAAAAAACAAACATCATAAAGCACAAATCTCATTAAAATGTCATAATTCGGAATGAGTAATTCTTATAATAAAATGTTCAACCATCAACTCTTTATAAATACACCATTTTTGTACCACTGGTGTTTAATCTAATATCTCTCCCTGGCAAAGATAGTGTGCATGGTGTATGTGTGTAAGCAAGCCGCATAGCTGGTCTAGCAGTAAAAATCATTGAAATGACATACCTGAGAAGTCTGTAGCACCGCAAGGGAAGACAGGATGGGAGAAAGTCTTTGGAGAAAGTCTTTGGAAGAAAGTCTTCGGGAGATGGATGGGAGGGTAGAGACGGAGAGAGACGGAGAGAGTCTTTAAAAAGACTATTGCTTTCTGTTGTGAATAAAGACCAGATTTTAGAAATTTTGACCTCTGCTATAACATTACATTACAATGCAAGGCAATTATTTAACAAAATGCAGGACAACTTGTAACATGTATGATCAAATACTACCAATAGGTTACATGGCATGACTTGTATTCATGCCACGCAAAGATACATTTGTTTGCTGTAACATTAGAATCAGAATTTAATTGGATCAGTGGGTTGATAGGCTACAGTAGATGGTTTTTTTCCAGTTCAAGTCGACACGTCTGTTCTTTTCTATTTATCTTTTTATTAATAAAGCAACACAACATATGATAGTATTGGTTTCAGGGTAGATTTTTGTGTTTTCTCATCCTGTTGTCCGTTGCTCATAGGTCTATTGAGGTTTATATTATAGGCATTTTGGCAACATCTAGCCTATGTAGCCGACGTGCTTTTCATGTAACGTTCTAGTTCAAGGCGCACGGTCAAACACTATCTACCAGATTCATTTAAGATACAAAGAATGCTATTATCCTTACCAAAACACCTTTAATGTTAACGTTAAGGTTATAATTTACTATGGACGTAATGTGAAGTCACGGTAGCAAGGCACACATCTTAATAGCAGGCTACGACAAGACGACTCAGCTGCAACACTAATGAAGCGTACCGTAGTGCTAGCCTAGAGAAGACGGAGGCCACCACAGAATGGAATGATTTTAGACGCCGTAGTTCCAGTGTTATGGAATACGTTTACCTCTCGTTAGCGAACGAGACTTTATGTCAGACTTTACGAATCAACTATTCTGACACATACGTCGAATAAAAGTGATGATAATTAATGTCACACAAAACACGACTTGTTAAACGTAGATAATAGCTAGACAGACAGTTAACGTTAGTTAATAGCTAAGTAGACAGACAGTTAACGTTAGCAGTTAGCTGCTAGCCACGTTAACAAGCACATTTTACTGCTAGTGCTACCTCAGCTTGCCAGCAATATAGCTACGTTTCGATCATTTTCAAGTAGCAGACTTTGAGTCGGCTATGCTACTACCCTACTAATTTGTCGGAAACAATTCGTTAACATTTTTGACTACATACGCGTCGAACAAAAGTGATATGAAAGGGAACATCTCACAACGTACGGGTCTAGTTAGAGCGCATAACGTAGTGGTTAGCGTTAGCTCGAACGTTAACGTTAGCTAGCCGCAACTGCTACCAGACTCATTTAAGATACAAAGAACGCGGTTACCCTTACCAAAATACCTCTATTGATAACGTTAAGCGAATGAAACTTACTTTGAAGGTGATGTGAAGTCACTTCAGTGCGTTTTGGACGGCTCTATCAAGCAGTGGCGACGACGAGGCGACTCTGCAGTGCACAGCTGCAAGTAGATCTCGCGTAGTACTAGTAGTGGAGGAAACGGGAATGATTCCAGTCAGTATTTAAAGCTGTGCAGCGCGCGACTGAGGACGTCATTGACTGAAAAGCTAGGTTTGACCAAGTCAAGTCAGTCACTTCACACGACAACATATCAATAATTAATAGGAATAAAATAAAGTACAAGGACTACCAGTCTAGTTTAGTGGAATAGCTTCAGCCTAATGTTAAATATCTTAGACTGAATTCAAGCATATAGCCTACTCAAATTGCAGTTTCATACTGGTCGCGCACCACATAAATCTGACACCCAGAGAAAGTTATAGGCCTACCATGCTGTAGAATTTTCTACAAAGCTGCAAAACATTCCAAAATATGCCAAGTAGGGCAGAAAATAAGAAATTATGTAGTGAACATAATTAGGCTACATACACATAGGCCTACATGGAAGTGATTATTGTAACATTTGGTGTTGGTTGGGGATACATTACCCATGGATCTTTTCTCACACCTAAACCACAAATGTATTATTCTTACACGGCCTACAGAGGTGACAGGCAAGATACAGACAATTAAGATAGGCCTAGGCTATCATCAGCTCAGCTCTGTATCAGTCCAAGGCGACTGTCTGTACATAGCTGTAACTAAATTAGTATGATCAACATACAATGCCCCATTACAATATAATTTTTTTTGTATTCAACTACCTTACCTGCTTGCTTATTAACCCAATTGCTGTAAATTAGCTTAACAGCCTCCCTGATAGGCATTATAAGTAGGTTAATGTAGCCTGTTCTAGATTATCTATTTTATGTTGTTTTAATGTCACGGCATAACAATTGATTGACCCAGATTTGACTACTGAAATCCATTTTGTGCGTCTGTATTGAATCAGAACAAACTTTGCATTTTTTCAAGTTCATTTAATTAATAGCAAACAAGAACAATAACACACAATTGTGTGTGTGTGTGTGTGTGTGTGTGTGTGTGTGTGTGAGAGAGTGAGAGCTGTAGTGTGTGCATGTTGTTTATGTTTGTGTGCATGTGTGTCTATTCAAAAAGTTAATTTAATTAATAGCAAACAAGAACAATAACACACAATTTTTTGTGTGTGTGAGAGAGAGAGAGAGAGAGAGAGAGAGATGTGTTAGTGTGTGTGTGCATGTGTGTATGTTGTTTATGTTTGTGTGCATGTGTGTCTATTCAAAAAGGCCCTCAATGCCTGGCATGTCCTCCAGGCCCTCTAGATCCTCTTCCTCTGGGCCCTCCTCCAGGCCCTCTAGACCTTCCTCTTCCTCTGGGCCCTCGTCCAGTTGGCCCTCTAGACCTTCCTCTTCCTCTGGGCCCTCCTCCTGCTCATGTCCCTGAAAATAGTTAAAGCAAGAACAATGTGAATTTTGGCTCCACACAAATACATGAGTAAAAAACATACAATTTTTCAGTGCAAATCTCAGGAGTTACCTCAAAAAGTCTATGAGCGGACATAATTGTGTTTCCTTGGACCTCCAGGGTCACGGTCAGGGGAAGGCGGCGGATGAACTCATCTTCTGTGCCCACCCAGTCTTGGTTGGGCACATGCAGCTCTGTGCCGCACGAGAGAATTAGAATGTACTGCCCCTCCCCAGCCTCCACGCCAATTATGAAGCAGCACCTCTTGCTCGACGCTGCTTCTGTTTCCTGTAAAACATTTTTTAAAAAACCCACAGTGAGCATGTAATAAATAGACGGTCACACGGACGCACTTTACACATGAACCTCCTCTGATACACAATCCACATACATTTAGGTAGCATGGATTGCCTAGAAAGAGGCCTCTTGATATCAATGCAGAAATGTCACTGAAAATGGTTGTGTGAAAATGGTCCAGTTCATTTAGACAGCTTAAAATGACCATCATCCAAATGCACTGGTGTGTTGTCTATGGGCATACAGCTAAGGCTAATGCGGTTGCAGTGTGTGTGTGTGTGTGTGTGTGTGATCAGCTTGGCAGAGATGCAGTGAGAATAACACTTGAGAGCACTTAGACTCTGCGCAGTAATATCCTCACTCAAAAGTGAAACAAAGTGCAAGAGTGATGATATTACATCGCCGAGTCGAAGTGCTCCTAAGTGTTACTCCGCCACACAACATAGTTATCCCTCTTACCTACTTAGAAATGCACCACGTTTTGTTTTGTCTCACCATACTTGGTCGGGTGACTATTCGTGTCACTATATTTAATAGGGAAAACATGGAGATGTTTGGTTGTTTCTAAATTCATCTCTGTTTGGATCCTAATGAATAAATTGGGCTAGCTAGTGCTATCAAAGTAACACCGCGCGCCAGAGCCAGTGAGTGCACGCATTGAAACGTGAGAGGTATGTATCCACTCGTCTTAGTTAAGGGAATAACGTAGTTTAATATAAGTGTTCCTTTAAGAGGATATTTGGTCATTAATAATTACTTTTCAAAAAATAAAAACACCATGACCTCTGCCACCTGAGCAGACCTGTATACTGTCATAACAGTGTAAAATTAAATTAACTTACAGTAATTTCGGTGTATGTGGAGGATCCCAATTTAAAGCCATAATTAGGGTTGTCTGTGGCACGCAGGTGGCTTATTGCGACCCAATACCCCTCCTTCAGCTCCTGCAGACAGGTCTCCCGCCACAGGGTGATATCCACGGGATGTCCTGCCACAGCGACCTCTACATCCCGAACAGGGATGGGTGTGCCCTTCATAGACACCTGTCTGACAGCACCAACCTAGATAGATAGATAGATAGATAGATAGATAGATAGGCAGAGGATTGGAAAGACATGTGTAGGCTAATGCATGCAATTTCTGATTAATCAGACATTAAAGTTAATCTGATCTTATTGTATCTTAGATGGACAGAAAGACAGCCTACAAAGTTAATTCCAATATCATCAGCCAATCAGAGAAACCCATTATTAAAGTGATGTAGGCTAACCATCAGTCATGTCAAGAATATAACCACTTTTCATAAACCCACTTACAGATAGGATTTGGCCTTGAACAGTCAAATAGCCTGTAATGGTCCTAATGGCACTGTAGCTTTCCACATACTGTGAGGGGGGACACAGAAGGGCTCGACCTTTTGCTTCGAGCTCAGCACTCACTGCAAGGTCAAATGACTTAAATACAGCGCTGTTAGCGTTGTAATAAGCTCTGCCGTTCTTCAGTATTAGGTTTTTGAAGGCATAGGTGCTTCCACAGCGTATTTTTTCCGCAACACCTTCTGGTGGAGTCAAACTGTATAATTCTGACCCATCACTCAGAGCGCGTTGCTCGATACGCTTCCAGGTGGCACCAACTGCGTCCCCGAAATGAAATTGTGAGGCCACACGCCTAGATATAGCTGCAATACATTTCAGCCTTAGGGGGGCTGGCTGGTATGGCGTGTGTCGTCGTTTCTCCATCTAATAAAAGAAATACTGGATGTTAAACATTTATACTAAGCTCTTTTGTTACCACAAAATTAGCCTTAGTCGTTAAAAAACATGCAACATACAGGTTCTGTCCCATGACACTTTGCGCGAAATGGGAGAGGAGAGGAGAGCTGTCGATTAGACCTCTGAAGTTCGCCTACAAAAAAGCTACCATCTTTGTCCATATTTATAAAGAGATACGGTATCTGACGATTTTTCCTATGGGAAATTAACATGGGGATTTGGAATTATCACACCTGTTGAACTCTCGCGGGGATGACAAAATCGGAAATGCAGGTGTTTTCCTGAACACACGTTGTCCTCTGCCTTCGAGAGGATCTCCGGTGCGCGAAGGCGGCAGACTTTGATTTTTGCTACTCCACAGCTAACTAACTTGCGATGCAACTTGCCATTAAGTTAGTTAACCAGTTAGCTCTGGGGTAGCAAACATTAAAGTGTGCCGACTTAACGTACTGGATATCACAGTAGGCCTATGCACAAGAAGAGGACAAAAGTGTGTTCAGGGAAACGTCTGCATTTAAGGCTTTATCGTCCCCGCGAGAGTTCAGGTGCGATAATTCAAAATCCCCATGTAGGCCTCTATAGGAAAAATCGCCAGATAGGCTACCGAATCTCAAAGATGGCAGCTATTTTGTAGGCGAACTTAAGAGGTCTATAGCTAGAATGTACCAACTTGTTACCTCAGGGCAACAATGTTTCGAATAGCCTACCAACTATGCCTTTCACTTCTGTTAATTGAAAAAGGCTACAGACATTTTCCATTTCGTGTGTGCGACCACGAATTTTCAGTTTAAAGCATCCTTAATCCATTATAAAATGTAGAAGCCTATAAATCCTCAAACAGATATAGCCCACGTGACAAAAGTGCGCACATTCAGACAAGGACCTCAAAAAGTAGGGTATACTTGGCCGAATCTCAAGATTTTTAATATTTAGGCCATTATCTTATTTTGTATGGAAGATTTCGGTCAAGACAGGTAGGTTACATAGCCCAAATTAGCCTACCACTGATTAGCCTACCGTGAGCGGCATCGCACGAGGCTGCCAGTAAAAGTATAGGCAATAGGCTACAGGCTACTTTTGATATTAACATGCCATAATCTATACTATATCATTGTAAATAAGAGCATTAAATTACCAACGCTAGGCAACATATAGGCCTAAAAGAGGTCATTTTCTGAGGAGAGAACAAAAAGAACAACTCACCTTTCTCAGCACGCTCTTCAAAGTAGCCTAATTCTCTCTCCAAGGAAATTGTATACACAAAGTTTAAACTTGTTGTTATTTAGGCTGCATGTTCATTGGTTCTTTTTGTTGCTGGGGTAGAATAAGTGGTCAGTCTCTTTCAACCACAGTTGACAGTTTCAAGTTGTCTAAGATGTGAAATAGGCTAGACTAGCTACAGTATGGCTTAAATTAGTTAATAGCCCGTTGAAATTGTCATTAATTTCAGAAGAAAGTAAAAACAAGTTTGCACACTTTAAATCCTTCGTTTTAGTTTATTTTCTTTTGGCACAGAATACACGGAGAATAGGGCTACAAAATGCAGAATAGACACGGAGGAAAATGTATAGGCTTACAAAAGAAAAACAATTAGGCCTATAGTATTGATGGATGATTTTCCTCTATTAGGCCTATATAGGCTGTAGGCTAATTTAAACAGGCTGACATAACTGACATAGACATAGAAACTGAGAGTTCGAAAAAAAAAAAAATTTTAGGCCCTACCTCTTTTTTACCAACATCAAAGCCTGCAGGTGCACCATAGTAGCCTAGGCTATCATACACATATTCCCAACTTCGCATTGGTTAGCCTACTTCGTTTACTTTAATAGTATAGGCCTATTGCAGAATGAATTGTATTTCTCAAAGTTCGGTTTAAAACCTTTTGGAGACATTAACTTGCTTGCGCAATTCAGGGCTCTGCTCCCCGAGCGCCGGTTAGGGCAGTCAGCTCACTGCTCTGGGTTAGTGTGTGAATCACCTCACTCTGTGTTCACTGTGTGCTGTGTGTGTTCACTAATTCGGTTAAATTGGGTTAAGTGCAGAGAACGAATAGGCTATTGTTCGCTCGAACGTCGTTATAGGCAAGGATAAATTTGGTCGAGATAATTCACCAACGTAACGTTACTGCAAGTCCATATAGTCATTATGGTTTTTATTTTCTTTTTAAAAATCTAAACTCAAGCCTAGGCATTATTTTTTGGTAGGCTGTCCCAAATATGAATATCTCCTTTTTTACTGCACTGAAATCATGCTTTGCTCAAAATCCAACTATAGGCTACGTAAGGGATAGCCTAATCAACGACGCGCCGTGCGTTTATAGGAAAATAATGCACGTTCGAAGTGGTAATAAGGAGCCGACGCCGCAGGCGGAGGGGATTTTACACTTCGATAAGTGCATTATTTTCCTATAAACGCACGGCGCGGAGTTGATTATCCCGCTTATACCACTGTTACTATCACTTTCGTTTATATTGCCGCTGTCTTAGATAGAACGTTGTTGTTTTTACCGTTACATTGAGTTTGGCGAATTAATATTCAAGTGTAATAAGCCCAAAAGTAGGGAATTCCTAGCTATTTGGAACGTGCATTATTTTTCTATATACCGCACGGCTATGAAGTAGTTCCCTATAGAATCGTATAGGCTACGAGCAGCAGGGATATAAAGAGATTGTTGATTAGCATCTCGCAATTTTCATAGATAGATAGATAGACTAGATAAATATGTTTTATTAATCCTGAAGGAAATTAGGCTATGGATTTTTTGTAATGTTAGCCAATGTTCTGTTAGACAAAACTGTCTTTGCCATTGCAATTAGTCTAGGCTACATGCAATCAGCACACGTTTCAACATACATTTATTGAGTTTAACTAAAGAATTAAAAATAAAGAAACACATTGAACCCTGGCCCACTGATAATAAGTGCTTTGCCTTTTCCATTGTCACGCCCTGTCATTGAAAGCAATGCGTTTTGCATGCATTTTTTGTATGCCACCGTTGTCTAAATGATAACATCTCGTTTCAGAGTTTATTTCAGAGTTACATATCAAATCTACGTAGGCTATTGTATTGAGGACATTTATTTTGAGAACATTGTGGATAGAGGAAACACTGATGGGAGTCAGAGTTGATGACAACTGGCAGTTGGATAAACAGTTAAAT